>NC_132842.1:81970637-82570637 GCF_048164855.1 Canis lupus baileyi
GCTGTTACATTTACGAAAAAAAAAAAAAAAGACAGCAAACAACAACAACAAAAATAACCAGGCATCTAAGAGTAGATAATTTCTTGTCTCCAAGGTCTCCAAGAAACGGTCTAGAATAGCACTGTCAACAGAACTCTCTGAGATGACAGAAATGTTCTCTGGCCATCTGTGGCTACCAAGCACTTAAAATGTGGTGAGGATAACAGAAAGACAGAATTTATACTTTTTTAAATGCTTAATTAATTTAAAGATTTTATTTATTTGACAGAGAGAGAGAACATGAACAGGGGCAAAGGCAGAGGGAGAAGCAGACTCCCTGACAAGCAGGGGCTCAATCCCAGGACCCCAGGATCATGATCTGGGCAGAAGGTAGATGCTTAACCAACCAAGCCACCCAGGCACCCTGATAATGCTTAATTAATTTAAATGTTAACAGACATTCTAGGCCAGTGATGAGCATGTCAGTGCAATCCACATGCTTATGGGCTCGGGCTGGCATTAGACCCAGGCCCCCACCCCGACCTCTCAGGCACCTGCTCAGGAGGCCGATGGTGCTCCGCAGACGCTGGGCCTCGCGCTGGGCGTCCTCATGAGCCTGGGTGGCCCCGTCAGTCTTGTCCCGCAGACGCTGCAGCTGTTCCTCCAGGCTGCGGCGCTCACCCTCGCTGTCACTGAGCTGCTTCCGCAGGGTGCCCAGGAGGTCCTGGCTGGCCTCATAGCGCCCACGCATGTCCTGTGGCATGGGAACCACTGAGTCTGGGGGAGCCCTAGGAAGCTCCCAGAGCGTCCCCTACTCTCTGCTCGTTCCGAGATGTACACCAGCCTACTCTGCGGCCGAGGCCTGGAGCAGGAGAGAGGAGCTAGCCCCCCAGACGAGGTTTCCACTCCTGTTCACTGTCCCGACCACCTGTCTGAGCACTCGGCTAGGGCTCTGAGCCTCCATTTCCTCGGCCGCTCCGACCTAGGCCCCAGACAAACCAACAAGCACACTCGTTCCTCTCCTGGATTCTGACTACCCCAGGGCTCCTCCCCTTTGCACCCAGGTTGACTCTCCCCCAGACTCTTCGATGCCCCTAGATCCCCAGTTCCTCCCATCCTAGATTGATTCCAACACCCCCTCCAACACCTCCCAGCCTTTCCCAGGCTCCTGGCTCCCGCGGTAGGGCACTCTCCTCTCCTACACCAGGACTCTAGCTCTGCCCCGGCTCCTCTGGCCCCAGGCTCCGCCCCCAGCTGCCCAAGCACCTCGCCCTCTGGGCTCAGACCTGCCCCAGCGCTCTCAGCCGCCTCCGTGGGTCCTGACTCAGTGGCTCTTTCTCGGGGCTCTGGATCCCCTCCAGGACCCAGCCACTCTCAGGCCCCAGGCCCGGGCTCCTCCCGCGGAACCCCGGCCCCGCCCCCGCGGCGCTGGCCCCGCCCCCACAGCGCTGGCCCCGCCCCGAGTGGCCCAAGCGCGACCCCGGGCCTGGAGCGCCGCCCTGGAGGCCGCCCCGGGGTCCGCTGGGGCCTCCCACCTGGATCTGCAGCTGGCGCTTGTGCAGGGCCGAGTGGATGAGGGCGAGCGTGGAGGAGTCGGAGCAGGCCGGGGATGGGCCTCGGCGCGGGGAGCGGCCGCGGCCGGGCGAGGCGCGGCGCGGCGGGGAGGGCGTCCGGGGGCCCGAGAGCCCCCGCAGGCTGCCGTCCGAAGCGTCGGCCGTGCGCTCGGAGCCGCTTAGCTGGACGCCGCTGTCCACGTCCGACAGGACGGCCTGCGGAGGGGGGCGGGGAGGCGGGGCCGCGGGTTGGCTGGGCAGGACCAGGGGCCACGCGTCGGCCTGCCCCCCACACTGGGCGCACGCTCCTAGCTCGCTTCCCACAGGCCCCCCTGATTCCACCTGCCCTGGCCCAGCCCTCGGCGCCGGTGAGGTCTCCCCTATGCTGCCAAGACATAAATCGGGCATTTCCCACAGGTGGGCCTGGAACGTGCAGCGCCTCCCCTCAGGCTGGGGCTCCCCTGGGGCAGAGGCCAGGCTCAGCTAGCAGGGGCCTCCAGCAGCAGCCTGGGGTCCCCGCGCCAGCCACTAGCGGCCCAGCTCCAGGCCACCTGGCCCCGCCCGGCACAGGGCTCCCGCCCACCTCACACCTGTGCCAGGTCTCTCAGGGTCTGCTGCAGCCCCTCTCCGTCCTCTGTCTCCACGGCCGCCTGCTCCTGGAGCCGCAGGGATTCCTGGCATGATGTTGGGGAGACAAAGAGTGGTCAGGGTTTCTACCCTAGCCTGAAACTCCACCTTCATCTCCCTCCTCGGGCCCTGCCCAACAGGTGGCCGCTAAAGCCATGCCCACAGGCCAAACGCTTGGTAGACCCCAGAGCAGCCCCAGTGCCCTCACTGACCGACCAGGCCCAGAGAAGCACAGTGTCACTATACAGGTCACACGGTCTGTTGGAGGAGGGCGGGACATAGAACCCAGGCCAGGCCCCACACAGAAGGATGACCAACCCAGGCAGTACCCTTGAAGGGGGTCCCTCTTGGAGGGAGGCAGCTAAGCTCTAAGAGAAGGAGCTCTGGGCTAGCAGGGCACAGGCATCTCAGTTTGGGCCTGTTTCCTCATCCGTGTAATGGGACTCAGGCTACATACAGGGCTGCTGAAAGGATGAAATACGATAAAGTAGGTGCACGTACTTACCACTAAGCCGGGCACACACCAGGTACTCACACTAGGCCTGGCACACACTAGGTGCTCAATGAATGAGAGGTAAAACTGAGTCTAAATGGGATGCTAGAGGGATCCCTGGGTGGCTCAGCAGTTTAGCACCTGCCTTTGGCCCAGGGCAGGATCCTGGAGTCCCAGGATCGAGTCCCCCATCAGGCTCCCTGCATGGAGCCTGCTTCTCCCTCTGCCTGTGTCTCTGCCTCTCTCTGTCTCTCATGAATAAATAAATTAAAATCTTTTATAAAATCTTTTATGAATAAATAGGATGATGCTAGGGGTACCTGGGTGGCTCAGTGGGTCAAGCATCTGCTTTTGGCTCAAGTCATGATCTTGGGGTCCTGAGATCAGGCCCCAAGTCAGGCTCCCTACTTAGTGGGGAGTCTGCTTCTCCCTCTGTCCCTCCCCCTGTGTGTGCATACACACACACACTTATAAATAAATAAATAAATAAATAAATAAATAAATAAATAAATAAATAATAAAAAGAGCAAGCAAGCAAGCAATAAATGGAATGCTAAGGGTGGCCCAAGCAAGCACAGCCCTCATCCACAGATCTGTTCTGTCTCCCAATCCCCCCCATGTCTCAGGGGCAACTGCATCTCACCAGGGCCTCAAGCTTCTCAGTAAGGACCTTGTTGACCTGATCCTTCTCCAGATTCTGGTTCTGAAGGCGCTCCACGGTCAGGGCCAGCTCTGTCACTCTGGCAGAAGGGCAGTTACAGACATGAAGGGGAGACCCACCCACCTCAGACCCACCAGCTCTATGACTTTCATGCTTTCCCAGACCTCAGGAAGGGACCCTAGCATCCACCTCCCTAGCTGTGTGACCTTCAGCAAGTCACTTCTCTCTGGACTTCAGACTACTCATCTGTAAGAGAAGAGTGAGGCTGCCACTTGCTTTCCCTCATGGGAAGACACCCTGGGACTCATCCAGGTCACAGGAGCTCAGAAAGGAAGTTCTAGCATCAGTGGTTAAATCGTTCATAACGTGCCCTGAACAAGAGCCCCCTGAACCTCAGTCCCCCGCCTCTGTCACACACAGTGTCTATGAAGACTAGCTGAGTTCACACAGGGGGAGGGCCCATCCCCAGTGAACAGACACTCGTTCCTCCCTGAATCCCCAGATGCACACTCTACAGGGAAGCCTGCCTCCTGTGCTGCCTACCAGGTACCCACCTGGCACTGAGATTGGCCTTGTCCAGGTTGCTCTGCACCTTCAGCTGGGCGAGGTCCTTCTCCTGGAGCACCTTGTCCCGCAGCTGCTCCTCCAGCTGGGTCTGCAGCAGTGCCTGCTTCTCCAGGGCTGCCTCAGCCCGGCTCTCAGCCAGCCGCAGGCCTGCACTCAGCCCCAGGTCCGCTTCCTGGATGGCTCTTGAGGCCCGGGCCAGCTCTCCTCCCAAATGCAGCAGATCTCTGGTGGAGAGAACAGAGGATAGAGACAGGACAGGGGCAGGGTCCCAAGTATAAATTAAAACTATCCCAGGATGGTATAGTTTTATAGGTATATAGTGACAGCGATGTCACTGTCAGATTGGCAACAAAACAAAACAAAACACAACGTCACATAAAACACAATGTAGGCAAGGCTATGGAGAAACAGGCCCTCCGCTACACTGCTGGCATGAGGTAAGTAGGTGTAACCATGACACAGGGCAATTAGAGCTCTGAAAATTATAAATGGATAGGTTCTTTTTTTTTTTTAAGATTTTTATTTATTTATTCATGAGAGACAGAGAGAGAGAGAGAGAGAGAGAGAGGCAGAGACACAGGCAGAGGGAGAAGCAGGCTCCATGCAGGGAACCTGACATGGAACTCGATCCCGGGCCTCCAGGATCACGTCCTGGGCTGAAGGCGGCGCTAAACCGCTGAGCCACCCAGGCTGCCCAAATGGATAGGTTCTTTGACCTACTGACTATACCCCTAAGAGTTTATCCTATAGATTGGCCCAATGCAAGGAAAGTGACCTGTCTATGTGATCCACTGCAGCATTGCTCATGTAAGAAATACTGGTAACAATCTAAATGTGCATCAAAAGAGGGCTACCATTAAATAAATCTGGTATATCCATTCAGTGGAATACTCTTCTCCAGATCCTGGTTCTGAAGGCGCTCTGCGCTTGGCACAGAATCCACTTGGGATTCGCTTTCTCCCTCTCCCCATCTCTCTCTCTCAAATAAATAAATAAATATTTTAAATAAATAAATAAAACATATTTAGGGGTACCTGGCTGGGTCACTTGGCAGAGCATGCAGCTCTCGATCTCAGGGTTGTAAGTTCAAGCCCCATGTTGGATGTAGAGAAGCTCTCCCCAAAGCCTCACCTGCTCAAAGATCAAGCAGGACCACGCTCCCCTGCTCACATGGGCCTTGGGGGCTCTCACAGCCTGACCCCCCTTCCTGCCTTTTGCTTCAACCCCACTGACTGCCATGTCCTCCTACCTCCGAGCCTTCGCTCACACTCTTCCCTCTGCCTGGAGTGCCCCTGGCTCTGCTGGTTAAAATCCTACCCAGCCCTTGAGGTCGGTGCAAATTCCACCTCTCCTATGAAGTGTTTCTCTAACCTCCCCGACCCTCCCATCCTCTGAGAATCTGTGGTATTCTCTCTATTTCCATGCCACTCACCACTCACTTCCTCAGTCTAGAATTTTGAGGGTCCATATCTTTTCATCACTAGAGCTTGCAAGGTCCTGTAGCAGAAGCTGAACATTCTAAGGGATTAAATGCAGGAGCTTATATCCTGTCTCAGCCACTTACTTTCTTCTGTGTGACCTTGGGAAGGTCACTCTACCTCTCTGAGCCTCAGTCCCCTCACCTGTAAAATGGGAATTATAATTCCCACCTCATAGGGACGTTGTAGATACCAGAAGAAATAAAATGGGGCAGCCCCAGTGGCTCAGAGGTTTAGCGCCACCTTCAGGCCAGGACGTGATCCTGGAAACCTGGGATGGAGTCCCACATCAGGCTACCTGCATGGAGCCTGCTTCTCCCTCTGCCTCTGTGTGTGTGTGTGTGTGTCTCATGAATAAATAATATTTTTTTTAAAAAAGAAGAAATAAAATGGCCAAAGAGCCTAGCTCAGAGTAACACCTGGTAAATGCTGACTTCCCTGATGGTGCCAGAAGCTATTTCTGCCTCTCCACAGAGCCTACACACAGTAGGTGTGCTGGGTTGGACTGACATTCAACTGAGTTGAGCTGAATTCAACTTAAAAAGAGGGGCTAGGGGATCCCTGGGTGGCTCAGTGGTTTAGCACCTGCCTTCCGCTCAGGGTGTGATCCTGGAGACCAGGGATCGAGTCCCACATCAGGCTCCCTGCATGGAGCCTGCTTCTCCCTCTGCCTGTGTCTCTGTCTCTCTCTCTCTCTCTGTGTCTCTCATGAATAAATAAATAAATAAAATCTTTAAAAAAAAAAAAAAAAAAAGAGGGGCTAGAGCACCTGGGCGGCTGAGTCAGTTAAGTGTCTGCCTTCAGCCCAGGTCATGATTCCCGGGTTCTGGGATCCACCTGCATCCGCTCCCTGCGGAGTCCGCTTCTCCCTCTCCCTCTGCCCTTCCCCTGCTCCTCTCTCTCTCTTTCTCTCAAAAATAAAATATTTGAAAAAAAAAAGAGGCTGTCCAGCAGATGCAGCAGCGTCTCCGCAGGCCGCCCCTCTGGCAGCCGGGCCTCCCTCACCTCTCGGTGGACATCTTCACCTCGCTGACCAGCCGACGCACTCCCACAACCTGCCTCCAGAGGAGGAGCAGGCGGCTGTGCTCATTGGTGATGTAGCTGTTGAAGGACTGGACAAGGCGGGTGAGTGAGGGCCGGCCCGCCCCCGCCCCAGCCCCGCCCCCGCCCCCCAACTCCGAGGGTCCTGCGAGGCGGGGTCGCCCAGGAAGTGGGTCCTCCCCTGGGCCAGCGCCCAGCCTGCGTCCAGGGCTGGAGGGAGGTGTCCCGCTCAGAATCTCCAGCCTCCCTCCCGCAGGGAACTGGGCTGCACTGAGGCAGCGGAAGGTCAGAAAGTGCTGGAGGCCCAGGTTTGCATCCCAGCTGCCAGCTGCATCACCTGTGTGGGCAGGTTACTTAACTTCTCTTTAAAATGTGCATGACAGGGATCCCTGGGTGGCGCAGTGGTTTAGCGCCTGCCTTTGGCCCAGGGCGCGATCCTGGAGACCCGGGATCGAATCCCACGTCAGGCTCCCGGTACATGGAGCCTGCTTCTCCCTCTGCCTCTCTCTCTCTCTCTCTGTGACTATCATAAAAAAAAACTATATAGGTTAAAAAAAAAAAATAAAATAAAATAAAATAAAATAAAATAAAATAAAATGTGCATGACAGCACCTACCACACAGTTATTATGAGGAACAGGGTCGGGGCTAAGCAACTATTTACCTCTCCTAAGGGACTCACAGGCCAGCACGGCCTCCCTCTCCTTCTCCTGACCCCTTTGTCCTGCCCCTCGGGTCAGGCTGGGCCCCTGAGACCCCACCTGCCTCGCAGCACCCCTGTGCCCACCTCCTCCTCACGCCTCCACGCCGCCTCCCGCTGCTCCAGCTCCTTACGGCAGCGTGTCCAGTCGGTAGTCACCTTGCGGATGTCCTCACTCAGAGCCTGGTTAGCCGAGCTCGCCTGGTCCAGCTGCTCTCGGAGCATGGAGTTCACCTGGGCCAAGCTGGCACTCCTGGGGGTGCGAAAGGGACCAGTGTGCACATGGCAGGAGAGGACAACCCTGCCAGCCCTGCACCCTCCTGCCGCACCCCCACCTCTGCTGCTCCTCCTCCAGGCGGACGAGGGCGCTCTCCAAGTCATGGCTGTGCTCTGTGTCCTGGGCGGGAGAAGTGGGGCATCAGCCTGGGCAGGCAGAGGGAAGGGCCTGCCCTGCCCCACCCTGGCACCCACCCGCAGCCGCTGTCGCTCCAGCTCTGTGGATCTCTCTACCAGCTGCTGCTCCAGCTCCGAGCACTTCTTCTTGTACTGGAGAGTCTGTGGATGGGTGGGGAGTGGAAGATTAGCCCTAGGTGGGGGGGTGGGGCAAAGCGAGTACAGGGGGGAACGGGAGGAGTGGGTGGCCCTGACCTTGGCCTGCAGCCGCTGCACCAGCTGGGCCTGCCGCTGCTGGCCTTCCTGGTAGGCCTGCAGCTTGCGCCGGTAGGAGGCCTGCTCCTCCTGCAGCTGCCTCCGCAGCTCCACGCTCTGCCGCACCAGCCCCCTGGGCTCTGGCGTTTCCAGCTCCCCAGACTCCAGCCGCACAGCCTGCTCCAGCTGCAGGGAAGGTCCCTGGGTGAGAGGCCCGGGCCTCCCGGGAAGGCAGCACAGAACTCTGCAGAGGGTGCCAGGCTGGGCCTGGACCCACAATGCCTTGCAGGCATACACGGGCAAGCCCAGGATGCAGTGCATGGGTGCAGAGGGTAATGCAGCTGTGCACAGACACAGACTGAGCATGCATGGACACACAGACAAGGCATGGGTGGACACATGCAGGTGGGCCCACAAACACGTGCATGCAAGGCACAAAGCTGCACGAGGGGTTGGGGGTAAATCTTACAGGCCCTTTGTGTGCTCGCATGGGTACACCATGTGCCTCTCCTCCAAACACCCAGCGCAGCTGTGGTTGATTATTAGCAACATGCCCATGTCTCCCCGCCCCCACCCAAGGTGAGCTCAGGAAACCTAGATTTTTGCTCTCCACTGCCTCTTAGCCCCAGAAGAGTGGGAGCAGCAAATTGGTTGAGATCGTGAATTAATCGCATGAGCGCATGTGAATCCATTCAAACAGAGGCAAAATACACACGCGCATATCTGGGCTGAGAGACATGCACACACATAAGGCACACTGGCAATCTCAAACATCCCCAGGGGGACGCAGAGGAGCCCCCGGCCCGCCCCCACGCTTCACATACACCGCGCTCTGAAAGAGGCACCAAGTCTCTAACATCAGGCCTGCTTATTAATACCCTCCCATCCCTGCCGAGCCCTGGCTTGTCCCCCTCCCACCTTACGGGAAGCTTCTGTGGGCACCCTGCTCCACCCCCAGGCAGCTGGCAGTCCCTTCATTGTCAGTCCCTGTGAGCTCAGGCAGGATGCCTGCGTTGTCATCACCATGGTTGCTCTGGCTGAGCCTCCTAACCCTTTAGGCACCTGCTGGTCCCAGAGGCCCTTCAGCTTCCTCAAGCTGCCAAGGAAGGGAGGAGGGAACAGGAATGACGAGAGGAGTGACAGGGCCCAGAGAGAACCAAGGGGAAGACAGCCCCGCCTGGCTGAGCCTGACCCAGGCCCACACTCACCATCTACCTCCCCAGTGCCTGGCCCGCTAGCCCAGGCATGGCATTCACATGCCCTGCACACCAGGTGCCAGGGAAGCCGACAACAAGGGCAACTGCTCTCACCCTGGCTACATAATGGGACCAGGCCAGGCCAGGCCAGCCCTCTGGGCCTACATTCTCCCAGCAAGCCTGGGAGCCACACAAGGAACCACCGACAACGCCTGCTCCCTACCCTCTCTGACCTTCCCCTCCCCATGGGCTAGGGTCAGTGCTGGGGCAGGGCGACAGTGGCCACTGGGGTGCCACCCATAAAGAAGGGTCAGCGGGGACTGCTTGGGGGCTTCTGCCTGGAAGGCAGGCTGCAGGCCCATGACCAGCGTCTGCGTGGAGTCGACCTAAGTCAGGTGACAGGCGAGTGTCTCCATCTGAGCGTGGTGGCACTGAGATACCATGTGTGTTGTGCATCGATGTGGGTGTACCTCACTGGCTGTGGCTGGGCTTTTTGTCATTTGTCCCCATAGGGGACCCTCTTTGTGTCTCGGCCTTCGCAGGGACCTCAGTGAGGTGGCATCTGTGGTCACAGGACTACGCTGCGGTGCAAGCATTGGGGACGTCTGTGGGTGCCCATGTGTTCACGTGTTTTTATGTCTACATGCAGGCCTGCAAGTGGGTGGGGCTGGGGAGCGTGTCTGAGCTCCACGTGTGTCTGTGGCATGCGTATCAGCAACTCTATGCAAAGTGCAGGTATGCATCACAGCTTTGGCTGTGTCGGTCCACGAGACGTGAGACCACGTATTGTGTTGTCTGCAGGATGGGATATCTTGGTGTACGGCTGTGCGTCTAGGTGGTGAACCAGGGGGACTGTGTGGTACCTGGCTGTGGGTGTGACTTACGCTGTGTCCAGTCCATGAATGGGAGTGTATCACTAAGGGGACTTGTGTTTCCGAGTGACTCGTCTTGTGCATCTGTGTGTGTCTCCATGAGGTCTGATCAGGGCCCCTGCTCTGCATGTTTTGCACATCTGTGTGAACCAGGTGCTATTTGCTGCTGTGATTTAGAAGGGTTCAGGCAGTTGGTGGGTGCTCCACCGACTTCCCCAGTGCTCCCAGCCGGCCCGGGGCCACTCCCAGCCACACCTCACCCCCTTCTGTAAACTTCACCCCTCACAAAACAGCCTTTCAGTTTAACTTGTAATTCAAAAGGAAAAGAGGCGGGTCACCAAGCAGAGGATGAAAGAAGTTTACTGTCTCCCCTAGCAACCACTGCCCTACTACCCGCCATTCATTCAGTCCAGGTTGCCATGGAACTGGGGGAACCCAGGGGGTCAGTCCTGTGGAGCCCAGGGGGCGTGGCCATGCCTTCCCATTCCCAGCTGCCTTGCCCAACACCTGCTAGTCAGGGACAGGAAGATGGGAGGGGGGAGTGGCCTCCAAAGGGACCATGAGGTCCTCCTTCTGATCTGGGAGGTGGCCACAGGGAGCCCCTGCCTCAGTTTCCCTACATGCAGTCAACAGAATACAGATCCTGATCTTGCTTCCACTTCTTTTTCCCAGGGATGCCGTGGGGTTTAAAGGATCAGAACAACCTCCTGGGCCTCCAAAACAGCCCACATGTATGACCAGAGGGGCAGGCCTGGCCACCTGTACTGTGGGAACACGTTGGCAGCAGGGACAAAGTCCCACAGAACTGACTGCAGAGCCCTGGACCAGGGGTCTTTCTTTTTCCTTAAGATTTTATTTATTTGAGGGTGAGCACAAGAGAGAGCACGAGCAGGGGGGGAAGGGCAGAGGGAGAGGGAGAAGCAGACCCCTGCTGAGCAGAGTCTGACATGGGGCTCGATCCCAGGACCCCCAGGACCCCGGGGTCAGGACCAGAGCTGGAAGCAGATGCTTAACCCACTGAGCCACCTAAGCACCCCTGGACCAGGGCTCTTAACCCAGCTCCACCAATGACCTCGCCAAGCCCCTGATCTGGGCCTGCTTCCCCATCTGTGATAAGGCGATCTCCAGACTCTGATGTTCTCTGGGAGCCCACACCCCAGGACCGGCCTGGAGGCCATTCTCGTCCAAACCCTGCCTGCAGGTGGGGGGCTTCACTCACACCACCTGACACAGAGAAAAGTGAAACACCCAGCTCCCTCTACACGCTATTCAAGGGCCTCCCCAGCCACATGGGGGAATCTTCTAGACTAATGCAGCCCCCTACCCCACCACCTTGGGCCTCCAGCCTCAGCAGCTGTGTCTTGGTAGAAAAAAAACCTGCCACCTTCCACGTCTCCTCTCCTTCCCCTGCCAGCTAGGGGGGCCGCACCAGCTTCATTATCAGTCAGAAGCTGGCAATTAAGAGGCAGCCCCTAGGGGCCTGGCACTGTGCCAGTGGCTAAAAGATGAGAGGGTGCTAAACTGGGAAGAAAGCTGGCTCAAGGCCTCGTCACCCCCAACAATGGGGGACTCGGGCCAGCCCACCCTCCACACCCCCTGCAAACCCTGGAAAACTAGCTCTGCACTGTCCCCAGCACTAGGGGCGACCATGCCCCCCCACAACGCCCTGCTCCTCTGCAAGTCTCAACAAGTCAGGGGCCTGTCCAGGCGAGCCAATACCAGGACACTGGCATACCCCACAACCACACACATAAACGCATATCCCTCTTCCCAACATGACCATGCAGCCCCTGCGTGGACAGGCCGAGCCCAGGGATCCTCGGCTAACCTGGCTCTGCCTAGCACACGGGGGGCTCTGGGCCGGCTTCCGGCTCTGGGCTTCAGTCTCCCATTTGTTACCACGAGAGGGTCATGTCTGAGGTCCTTCCAGCTTTCCAACCGCCCCCCCTCCCCCGGAACTCCTGACACAGTTGTCTCTTCCTACACCCAGAAAACAAAACGGCAATGCACAGCCCTGGGCCGGGGGTCGAGAGCCCAGCCTTCACTGGCTGTGTGACCCCAAGCCTGGTGCTGTCCCTCTCGGAGCCTGCTATCCCCTCTATTAAATATCATAACGGTCCCTCAACCTTGGTGCATCCGATGTGAAGCACCCTGCCAAGTGCCAGGCACCCAGTAAGCACTCAACAAACAGTAGTTACTGTGACGACTGCTATTACCACCCGCAAGCCTCCCCACCAGACACTCCCTCCCTCCTGCCACTCCCAGACTTCCAGCCCCCCTCAACTCCCTAGCGTCGCCTCTCACGTGCCTGGAGGCCCAAAGGAGACAGTGCACCAGAAACCACGTGCACTCGGGGCCCAGGCCCTGGGAGCCCCACGAGCCTGCAGCACAGGTCCCGGGGCAGCGTGAATCCAGTCTGGACTCGGAGGCCGGCCTGGCTGCTCCCTCCTTCCTCGGCGAGGCCTCACGCCCATGGAGAGTGGCCACAGGGCTGCCCCGGAAGGTCCCGCGGAATGCTGCCCATGCCTACTCCAGCCTGCCTGCCTCAATCTCAGCCACCGCTGGCCGGACCCCAAGACCCACGGATGTGGGAGCACAGAGACGTCCAGACACTCGAGGGGCAGCAGGGGCCTCTAGGGGTCCTACTCTCTGTGTTCCCCACCCCAAGCAGGAGACAGATAGGAATGAAATACTCTGGGGACTGGCACTTGATCCCACCACCTCATTGACTCCTCACCAGCCCACGTCACACTAGCATCCCCACGACAGAAAACAGACGTGGAGGGCACAGTGATTTGCTGAAGGCCACGCATGTTGGCAGGGCCACAATCGACACCCAGGCCAGCCCAACTCCGGGCCCACCTTCAGCCCAGGGCCCAGGTCCAGCCTGGCTGTCTCCTGCCCTCGCATCAGGGGAGCACCCTGGCCCAGCTCTTGGCCCTCAGGCAGCACCCACCCTCTCGCTGACCGCGTTGTACTTGATGGCCAGCTCATCACGCTCCGCGCGGCTCTGCGCCAGCAGGTCCTCCACGCGGGACAGCTCCTGCTGCAGCAGCTGGTTCTCCTCCTGCAGTGACAGCACGGAGGCCATCTCTGTGGCTGGCAGCGGGGCTGGAGAGGGACAGCAGGCACGAGGTTGGCTTCCCCCCAGGTCCAGGGGGACATCCTCCCCCCACCGGTGCTCTAGACACATCACTGGAGGCAGGAAGAGGGACCGGGCCCCTGAGCGTGGATGTACCACGGGCCACGCAAACACACAGCAGGACGGGGGGTAGGCAGAGACGGGCCTAGAGCTAGACTCGGAGTGGACACAACCACAGCTGAAGGGTGGCCCCAGCAGGCCCAGAACGTGCGGGCGGGGGGCTCGGTCCTGGAGGCAGGGACTAGACCTGAGTTCTAGCTCCTTCCTTCTCCAACTATGACTCCTCCCTGGGCCTCAGTTTTGCTGCTCTGTAAACGAGCGGAAGGGCAGCCAGGCCCGACCCGGAGGGCAGGGAGGCCTCACTTAAGGGAAGGGCTTCGTGTCACTTCTGAAGCCAGAGCTTAAGACAGCACAGGTCATGCTGGGAGGAGAAGGAGGCAGAGGAGGAGGGGGAAAAGGCCAAAGGGAGAAGTGTCCCCTGTCCTGTGGGCTCCCCTTCCACCCCAGGAGACTGGACACACCCCGCAGGCCTCTAGGCTCTCCCAGCCTGAGGTGAGGGTTCTCTACGTCTCTCCTCGCCTGGGGCTCCGAGGGGCCCCACATCCCTGGGCCTCCCAAGGAGGCTGAGGTTGGACAACTGAGGCCAGGGTACCAGAAACACCACGAAGGAAAGCTGCAAATACGCCAGCTATGACGGACTGTGCCCTTCCCAGACTCTCAAGCCACATGTGAGGCTGTGGGTGCCCCCCCCAAGGAGGCACAGGGGCCCATCAGCCTCTCTGCCCGGGCGGGGAATGGTCAGTACCACCCCTGGACTTCTGCAGCGCCCTGAGCTAAGCTGAGCTGCCCTCCCCCTGTAACCTCGGGTTCAGGCAGCTCCCACCTGCCCTGGGAGAGAATGTGGTGTTTGGGTCTAAGTCTCGGCTGCAGGCTGCTGGACGGGGTGCTCAGCCCCTGTGGAGCGGCACCACACGGAGAACAACTCTGGGCAAAAGTACCTCTGAGCCTCCATTTCCTCATCTGTAAAATGGGTCCCTCCACCATTGGGTTGTGCCTGCCTCACGGTGAGTCACTACTGTCACTGACCATGGAAAAAGGGGATGTGAGGAGGGGTGAGGTGCAGGCAGGGTCTGTGGAAGGTGAAAGAAGAGTAGCACCTTGGCTGTCAGGCTGGGAGAGGTTGCGGGTGACAATCTCCCTGATGCGGGCGGGCAGGCCGGCGGTCCTGGGGGCGTCCTGGGCTGGGTCCTGCGCGCTCAGGCCCTCCTCCTGGCCAGCTCTCAGGACGCTGCTCTCCAGTGTCTGGTAGGGCGGTGATGGGGAGAGAGAGCCTCTGAAGGGACCTGGGACCCTGGGCTCCCTGGCCCGGGTGGGTGAGGAACAAAGTCCTGCCGCCCAAGATGTGGGTGCCCAGGAGACCCTCAGGAAATCCCCCAAATGGAGGGAAGCCTGGGAGTTAGTATGGCAAAGAGCCCCATGGGAAGACACTCTGTGGGCCCCCTGCCCGGGGAAGGAGGCCCCACCGAGGACCAGAGAAGTGAACCCAACGGCATGGCCTGCTCACAAACCCCATCCGGGCAGCGCAGCGTCGGGGGCCCAGGCCAGCTCCCACGCCACGTGGTGAGGATTCCACTGTGCTAGCAGAGGTCACCTCAACCCTTAAACCTGGGAGCAGGGATCCCCTTTTCCCATGGGGCACTAGGATAAGGGAGCCGTAGCAGTTGAGCCCTGAGCATCCGCTCTACCCCTCATCCGGCTGGGAGCTGTAAGCGGGGACCCTGTGCACCCCACCACCCACCTCTCCCACCCCATGACCCCGAGATTCACCTACTACTCATCTATTCCCGCTAGACCCACACTCCCCTGCCCTGGACAGGGTGGGCCCAGGCCTCAGGACCCACCTGGATAACAGTCTCCAGTGTCGGCTGGGCCTCCGACGATTCCTCCAGCCCCAAGCTCATGGGGGGAGGCTGGGGGCACCCCCCTCCAGGGCCCCTGAGATCAGCTCAGCTCGCCCACCCCACAGCCAGCCAGACCGCTGTGCTGAGCACTGTGCAGATTAGGCTTAAATCCGGCGGGGGCCCCATGTGACCGCGGGGTGGGCCGGGCTGAGGGACGGGGAGGGGCCAGGAGGGGACAGGAGGGGAGGGCAGAGAGGGAAGAGGAGGGGGGAGGGAGAGGAGGAATGGAGGGGGGAGGGGAGGGAGAGGGGAGGAGTGGGGAGAAAGGGAGAGGATAGAGAGAGGGAGCAAGAGGGCCTGAGACCGGGACCCTCCACGCCCCCCCCCCAAACTGTCCTCCCTCCCCAGCTGCTGGGTCCTAGAGCCGCCAAGCCCAGGGGGTGGGGTCAGCCAGTCTCTGACCTTCTTTGCTGACCCAGGCGGGGGTCACGTGGTTTGCTAAGACTGTTCACAGGGTGCTGGGATGACGCTTTCCCACATCAGGTTCAGGGCAACCACGGAAGGTGTGGGATGGCCCACCCCAAGCGATCTGGACCCCGTCATCCCCTCGCCCCCACTTCCAGCCCCACACAGGCCGTGTGCTTCTGAAGAAGCAGCTCTGCCCCTCTGGGTCTCCTTGTCCGCTTGTAAGATGCGGATAATACTGGCACCCACTCAGGGAGTAGTCTGGGAGAGCGACCCAAAAACCGCGTGGGCACAACGATCGTGTGAAATACCGATTTCACTCATTTGAGAATCCAAAATGGACAGTCCCTGTACCCCAGGGCCAGAGGCCCACCCCCCACCTCCCACTGTTCCCGCCCGGCCGCTGGGAGGCTCCCGGAGCAGTGAGGCCCCAAACTCTGGACTGAGCCGCACACCTGCGGTCACATGGGAGCCCAGCTCTCCCGCTCCTTGGCAGCATGACCTCGGACAAGGTACCTCTCTGAGCTCGGTACCCTCATCTCTAAGATGGGATTGAGAGCAGCTACGACACAGCGTCTCTGAGGATCCAGTGAGCTGAAAGGTAGAGGGGGTTGGAACCCAGCGGGCTTGGGGTGAGCAATGAGGAGCGGAGGCTGCTCTTCTGTTTTCATTAGCAGGAGTGTCCCTCCTGCTTCCGGGGCCCCTCTGAGCGCCGGATCCCATAGGAGGCATATTGGCTCATCTCACTAGCTCCCCACCTCAACTCATTCCAGATGAGAAAACCAAGGCTTAGAGAGGTTAGAGCTCTCCCCTATTCAAAGTGATGCCGCAGGGGAGTGGTAAGCCCAAAGCTCATTTCTTTTGGGCCAGGCAGCCCCCCAGTAAGTGCTTCCAGGTGGGGCCAGGTATTTTCCCTTTAAGGTTATACCACATGGGGATCCCTGGGTGGCTCAGTGGTTTAGCGCCTGCCTTCGGCCCAGGGCATGATCCTGGAGGCCCAGGATCAGTTCCCCATCAGGCTCCCTGCATGGAGCCTGCTTCTCCCTCTGCCTGTGTCTCTGCCTCTCTCTCTCTCTCTCTCTCTCTGTCTTTAAAAAAATAAAAATATAAAAAGACTACCACGTATCTAAGTCACACCGAGGAATGCAGCAGGTTCTGCACAAATGCACCTCAGTCAAGCTGGACCCCTCACACTCAACTAGGAAATCTGTTCTGCAGATGGAAAACCAGGAAACAGGGCACTCCAGGTCAAAAAGGTAAGTGCCATCAAGATGCCATGGCAGGGGCAGCCCTGGTGGCGCAGCGGTTTAGCGCCGCCTGCAGTCCAGGGAGTGATCCTGGAGAGACCCGGGATCGTCCCACGTCAGGCTCTCTGTAGGATGCCTGCTTCTCCCTCTGCCTGTGTCTCTGCCTCTCTCTCTCTGTCTCTATGAATAAATAAATAAAATCTTTAAAAAAAAAAAAAAAAAAAAAGATGCCACGGCAACCAAGGCCAAATCTAGGCAAAAGTGAACTCAGCCAGGGGCAGAGAGCTGTCAGTACAAAACTCTGGGACTCTCGTTTTCCCACCTCCAGATACCCTCCAGAAGTCCCCTCTACAGGCTCCATACCCATAACCAGAGCAGAGGGTAGGTCACAAACACCCCTCGGCCAGGGTCTGCACCCCCACTTGCCCAGCTTGGCACAGAGTCGGCCCCACATGTGCTTGGTGAACTGAATTATTCTGTGCCTTCCCCCAGCAGTGCCCTAAGAGATCAGGGGAAGGGAACAGGATGCCAGAACCCTTGGCTCTGCCCAAAGTTCTCCCCTTGAGTCTGACCATGTTCTCTAGATCCCAAGAAATCACATCTAAACTCTGTGTGTCCATGCAGTTCTCCAACATCTGCAGCCAAATCTCAAAATAATGGAATTCTTCAGAGGAAAAGTCTGGATGTGAGAGCTTCAGCATCAGACTCCAATCTTGGCTATGCCTCCCCACCAGCTGTGTGACCTGGGCCACTGACTTCGCCCCTCTGAGCCTCAGTTTCCCTGTCTGAAAATGGGATGATAATGATTGTTTCTATCATGAGGATCCAGTAAGGCGATCCATGCTTAGCTGTGTGCTTGGATGTGGTGTGGCACAAACTGCTACGTGTAGGGGGATCCCTGGGTGGCTCAGAGGTTTTGCACCTGCCTTCAGCCCAGGGCGTGATCCTGGAGTCCGAGGATCGAGTCCCACATCAGGCTCCCCGCATGGAGCCTGCTTCTCCCTCTGCCTGTGTCTCTGCCTCTCTATGTGTGTCTCTCATGAATAAATAAAATCTTAAAAAAAAAAAAAATCTTAAAAAAAAAATAAAAAAGAAACTGCTATGTGTTCACCAAAACATATTTCCGATTCTTCGTAGGAACTGGGACTCCCTTGCAGTCAGAGATGGCCATGTGATCACGTTCCGGCCAGTAGAATTAAGACAGAAAGAACGTGTGCCACTTCAGACCTGGCCCATAAAAGCCTCCCATGAGGAACTGTTGACCTCCTTCCCTATTCTCCAGCTGGAAGGAAAGAACGCTGAAGTCCTAGGGGATGCGAGAGCCACAAGCTGGAGGGGTCTGGGTCCGTGGGTCGCCATGTAGAAAGCCACCTGTCAAACACCCAACAGGACTTGCCATGAATGAGAAATAAACTTCTGTTAGGCCTCTGAGATTTCAGGGTTTCACTGTCACATCAGCTAGTACTACCCTAATGATTACGCACTGTTAAATAAGGCCTAAGTGTTGGCTCCTACCAGCGCTATTATTACTATCGACAGTGTTACGGGCTCTTCGCAGTACCCCTTCTAGAACCCTGAGCCTGGCACACAGGGGCACGCTTCAACCATTGTTTGGAGAATAAATACAGAGGAGACACTCTGCACTCGTTCTCTCCCACTCTTTGCACTTGTTCTCTGGCCCACCCTCCCAGCCTGCTTGGCCTTGCCCACCGTCCAAGCCTGCTGTTTGCCAGATTTAGTGCCAGGAACCAGCCAAAAAGCCCCTCAGAGATGACTCATGAGTTTCAAACACACCCGTGTCCTTGCCCACTTATGCCTTTTTTTTTTTTTAAGATTTTTAATTTATTTATTCATGAGACACACACACACACACAGAGGCAGAGACACAGGCAGAGGGAGAAGCTCCCTACAGGGAGCCCGATGCGGGACTTGATCCCAGGTCTCTAGGATCACGCCCTGCGCTGAAGACGGCGCTAAACCGCGGAGCCACCCGGGCTGCCCACACTTATGCCCTTCTTTATTCTCTACTGCTGACTAGGAATTATAACAAAAACATTGAACCGACCACAAGCCTGGCCCTCTGCCCATCACTCTGCATCTGCACCTCATCTCTTTTAACCTTCTTGACAGCCCTGTGATGGCAGCACTGTTCTACCCACTTTACAGATGACGACACTAAGGCTCTGTGAGGTTAAATAACTTGCTCAAAGCTCCCCAGCCTGAAGAGCTGAAGCCACATGTGAGACCCAGACATGCCTGGTTCCAAAGTTTTGAGCAATCATAGCAACAGCTGCCATTACATAGCATGTACTGTGTGCACCACCCTCGCATGCGTATTATATAAGCCACTGCTATCTTTTGCTTGCACTGCTGAGATGGTCCCTCGATTCTAGTCTATTCTCACACAATGGAAATCACCTCCCGCTTCTGCTCAATGCCCCCCCCCACACACACACACACATACACACTGCCTCCTGTCACAATCAAAATAAAATAGCAAAATTCAAGCACATGAGGTTTGCCACCCCGGACCCCAGTCAACTTCTCGCACCTCATCATCCCCTTCTCTATCCCCCCGTGCTCAGTGCTCATATCACTCCAGCCACGCTGGCCTTGATTCTCATCAAAACACATCAGGCATGCTCCCACCCCAGGACCTTTGCACTTGCTGCTTTCTCTGCCTGCAGTGCTGTTCCCTCTTTTGCATGGCTGCTTCCTGCCTGTCAACCAGATCTTGACTCAAAAAAATATCACCCACTGAGAGAGCGAACCCTGACCCCCAGCTAAAGTGGTCCCTGACCAGAGGCACACGGTTTTCTCTAACATGTATGTTGTCTATCTCCTCCAAGGACAGGGACCAAGTTGGCCTTGTTCAATGCTGTCTGCACAGCCAAAGCTCCACAAACTGCTGTAGAATGAGTGAATGAATGAATGAATGAATGAATGCAAAGAGACAAGTAAGAATATAGGGAGCTAAATGAAACAAATTGAAAAGAAAAAAGGAACAATTTCCCTGAGCTTTGGTTTGGGTCACATCAGGCAAGTCCTGGCCTTAGATGACGTCACCCACAGGCCGGGATCCCAGAAGGACCCCCAGGGAACACATGGCAGCACCTGCTGCATCCCAGGAGCTGGGGGAGGGGGGACCTGACATTATCAGGGGACCCCTGAGTGGGAAGGGTGCCTGGTGTCCAGGCGGGCCCTCACCCCCAGGGCTTGAGACAGCCTGGGGAGAGGAGGAGCCAAGTCAGGCAAAGCCTCCAGATCCATGGGCTGTGGCTGCTTCGGGTCTTTTCTGAGCCCAGCTGCTGCCTAAGGAGACCGGGCTGGCTTCAGCCCCGGATGGCTTGTTTATTTACTAAGCACCTGCTGAGAGCCCAGCTTGGGGAAAGAGTTAATGAACGCGGGCAGAAGGTACCACATGGACCCCCCCAGTCCCCCAGGCAAGGCCCAGGCCCAGGGGGCGCCGGGGAGACGGGCCACCGCGGTGCAGACCTCGGCCCAGGGCACAGTCCTCGGGGGTTTGCAGGGAAATCACGACGGAGCCCAGCCCAGCCCAGCCCGGCAGCAGGCCCCAGGACGAGCAGCCCCAGGGGGCCCGGATCCCGCCCCGGCTGCGCCCCTGCGGCAACTGAGCAGCACCCAGCGGGCGGGGGCGGCGGGGGCCGGGGCGGGCGGGGGCGCAGGAAGCCGCAGCGCGGAGCTGCCGTTAGTGGGGACGGCGGGGAAGGGCCTCCCGCCGCGGGCTCGGGCCGCCCAGCCCCGCAGGCCCCCGCCCCCGCCCGCGAGCGTCGGGAGCAGCGTCGGGAGCAGCGTCGGGGGCAGGGGTGGGGGCGGGGGCGGGGGTGCAGGCAGGACGCCCGCCGAGCGGGGGTGCGGGGCTGCGGGGGCGCGGCGAGGGCGCGGGGTGCCCCGGGGCGCGGGGACTGCCGCTCCGGCCCGCCCCCTGGCGCGCGCCCGCCTTCCCGCCCGCGCGCGCCGCCGCCTCGCCCCGCGGCCTCCGCCCGCCCGAGCGCGCGCCCGCGGCCTCCTACCTTCGCGCGCCGCCGCCGCCGCCGCCAGGGCCGCCGCACGGGCCGGGCGGGGCGGGGCGTGCTCGGGGGCGGGGCGTGCTCGGGGGCGGGGCCACGAGGGGGCGGAGCATCCCCTGGGCGTGGCTACCGGGGCGGAGCGTGCTCGGGGGCGTGGCTACCCGGAGGCGTGGCTACCGGGGCGGGGCGTGTCCTGGGGCGGGCCTGCCCGGGAGGCCGCTTCGGGGGCGGGGCCTGCGTTCCCGCGTAGCCCCGGGCGAAGGGCGCGGGACCCCGGGGCCGCCCCCGGCTGTCGCGCGCTCGCGAGGGGCGGGTCCCCGGGGAGGCTTTTCCAACACGCCGCCTTTTGTCTCTCCGGACGGCCCAGCAAACGGGGGCCATCCGCTCCTCGTGCATAAGGGGCAGTTGAAGATTAAGCAAGTCCCAAGGTCGCCACGCTGCAAGGAGGCGGAGTAGAATCGGAGCCCACGCCCAGCTGCAGTCCCGGGCTCTCGTCCGTGCTCCCTGACCCGGCCGGCCGGAGGGTCGTTCCCCGCCCGCTGAGGCTCGGTGACTGCGGCCCGGAGAACGTCTTCCCGATTGCCCTGCAACCTGCCGGAGCACTCTGGCCTCAGTTCGTTCGTCTGTGAAGCGCCCGAACCCCATCGGCTGCCCGTGCCCACTCTCTCACAAACTCATGCGCCTTCTCCCCAAATGGGATAAGGATTAGATCCTAGAGGAAGCCAGGCTTTTTCTTTTCTTTTAGAGTAATCCCTGCACCCAACGAGGGGCTCGAACTCACAACCCGGAGGTGGGGTCAAGAGTCTCAAGCTCCACGGGCTGAGCCAGCCAGGCGCTCCGAGTAACCATGCTTTCGGAAGCAAATAGTGATCTGTCCGTTCGTGTTGTATCAGTAAATTAGATTGTACCCACCCACGGGGCCTCAATCTCCCTGTTCTCCAAAGCATTGAATCAAATCATCCGTTTTCAAAGGGGGAGGCAGGTCTGAATCTCTAGAGCAGAAAGAGGGGGTGTGCTTGGTCTGAAAACACGTTTAATTTTATGGTTTTTTAAAAAGATTGAATTATTTGACACAGAGAGAGCACACACAAACAGGGGGCGAGGCGGAGGCAGGAGAAGCCGACTCCAGCTCTATCCCAGGGCCCCCGGATCATGACCTGAGCCCAAAGCAGACGCTCAACCACTCAACCACGGAGCCACCCAGGCGGCCCTAATTTTATATTTGGAAAACAGTCAATAGATGGGTAGAAAGGGGAGTGGGAGTTTCCTCTTTCTCAAAGGAGAGCCTGGGTTTTATATTCAAGTCCTGACACCCTGGGATGGCGCAGGCAAGGCTGTAGCCTGGGCCAGGGCTCAGAGTATTGGTCAAGAAAGGTTTGGGTCAGTCCCTGGGGTTTGGGGACAGAGAGGCAGAGCTGTAAGGTAGGGAGGAGAAGGCACAACTTCCCAAGGGAGGGCTGTCTGACATTGGCCAGTAACCACACCTGGCCCCCAGGTACCGTGGCATGGCCCAGGTCTGTGTCACCCTTCCCGGGGTCCCCAGACTTGCTGGGTCCCCAGCCAGGCCCTGACAGGCTCATGGCCTCACCAGTCCACAGCTGACCCTGCAGGTCCCTACAAGAGCACTCACTCCAGAAAGCTCCTCCCAACACCAGAGTTGGGGTTCAGCCCCCATCCCTGTCCCTCCCTCCAGCAGACCTGCCTGTGGCCTCCACCACGTATCCCTTTACAGTTCCTGTACCCCAAAGCAGCCCACATTGGCTGCGCACCACACTGTCCTGGCTGCTTCCTCTTACGTTTTCTCATTCTATCCTCAGCCCCTTTTAAACACTCTGTGAAACAGGATCTAGGCTGCGAAGTAGGTTCTAGGATTATTTCTATTTTACAGATGAGGAAACTGAGACTCAGAGAGGTACAGTCACTCGCCCAAGGATACACGGCAGGGAGTTCAGTGGCTTTCAATCCCTCCTTTCCTCTACACCACACTACCTCATGTGAGACTTTGGGAGGGACAGCAAACCCAGTGACTCTCTCCTGACCCTCTTACCCCAGAGCCCACATGACCCTTCTGGGGAGGGGGGTCACATACTTACCCCAGGCCTCCTCAGGAGGCCTCGGGCTCCCCTCTGTGAAGAGGCTGGGTGCCCTGCTGTGCTGAATCTGTGGCTCTGCTCAGCTCAGCCTGGCCAGTGGTCATTTGAATCCCAGAACTGCTGCCCACTGGTCACCCTGCCCCATAACCAGATGGTGCTCAGCCCGGAGACCCTAGGACCAGCCACCAGAAGGGAGTTATGCCAGGGCCTCACCTGCTCCCTGCAGAGGGTTCTAAATCTGCAGCTCAGGTCACAGGAAAACAAGTGACTGGAATTACCACCCCAGGGTTGCTAGGGCCAAATGCCTGCCAAATCCAGGTGCTAGGCTGGGTTGGACTCTGGCCACCATGCACAAAACCACATTACCAGGAGGCTTAGAGAATGGGCGTTCTGATTAGCCGGGTTCACTGGATATCTTAAGGTAACATGCAAAGTCTTTTTTATTTTATTTTATTTTATTTTATTTATTATTTATTATTTATTTATTATTTTTTTGCGAAGTCTTTCTGTAATGTCCGCTTGAATAGCAAAAAAATTAGAAAGGGTTATTCATTTAATGAAAAACTATGAGGTCATTCCAAATGTTATACAACATTCAATGCCTGGAGAAATAGAAGTTAGTAAGTGAAACGTTCCAGAACATTGGACAGAATATAAGCCCATATTCTTTAAGTAAAATTTATTTACTGTTTATATGTAACAAGATGAAGACACTAAAATGCTCACTCTGTTCTGTATCTTTGGGTATGGATATGACAGATGACACTTATTTATTTAATTTATTTATTCACGAGAGACACAAAGAGAGAGGCAGAAACGCAGGCAGAGGGAGAAGCAGGCTCCCTGTGGGGAGCCCGATGCGGTACTCGATCCCAGGACCCCCGGGGTCACCCCAAGCTGGCTCAGCCGCTGAGCCACTCAGGTGTCCGGAGAGATGACCTTTTAAATGTAGATTTTCTTTCTTTGACAAGATAGTACATTGGGGAGCCTGGGTGGCTCAGTGGTTGAGCATCTGCCTTTGGCTCAGGTCGTGATTCCGGGGTCCTGGGACCTGTGGGGTGCTATTTCCTGTATATCTTTCTAGAGATACTTTATGCACATAAAATATCTTTCCCTTCCCATTTACCTAAAAAAGCATATTCTATCTACACCTTATTTTGTACCTGGCTGCCGGCCCTTGATAAAGCGCAATGATAGCTCCTTACCGCTATAGAAATAGCTTTTCCATTCTGTTTTTCCCCAAAAATCTAGTATTCTGCTATATGGACGTATCTAAATTCATAAAACCCATCCCTTACTGATGGATCGTGTAGTGGGTAGACTGTGGTAAGTTGAATTGTGTCCCCCTAAAAGATATGTTCAAGTCCCAACCCCCAATACCTGTGAATGTGAACTTATTTGGAAATAGGGCCTTTGAAGATGTAATTAAGGATTTTGAGATAAAACTGTCCTGGGTTGAAGGTCCACCTAAGTCCAGGGGTGTAGCTCTAATTCAGTGCAGGGTGTCCTTATAAGGGGAGGGAACACACACAGACACAAGCCCACGTGAAGACAGAGGCAGAGATGAGGTCATGTTCCTACAATTCAAGCAGTGCTTGGGATGATCGTGAAGACTTTGTGGTTTTGTTTTCGTACCTGCATTACATTTGTAATCCAGAAGATTGATTACGATCTCTAAGTATCTGTCTACTTTCAAGCTGCAGTAGGGAAAAACTGGCCTTTCCCCAACTCCAGTCCATTCCATCCACAGGGCATGGCATCCTGTCACTCTGCTCAGAAAAATCAACAGCTATTGGGAGCCTACTGAGAGCCTACTATGTGCCGTGATGCCGGCAGTGGCTTCTAATCTCCTAGGAGGCAAAGCCTCACCCCTGACCTGTCACTCGATACCTGCCATACTGCAGCTTCCTTGATCTACTAGGAGAACGGGAACTTCCATGGATTAACCAGGTCCTCGGTGCCAGTCCTGGAGGCAGCGCTGATTGAGCAGATCGACCTGATTAAAAGCATGGATGTGGGAGCCAGATGCCTGGGTTCCAGTCCCAGCTCTGCCACTTAGCAGCCATGTGACTCCAGGCAACCTAACCTAATCTCACTGCTTTGGTCTCATGATTTGTAAAACGGATGAGCACCTACCTTGCAGGGCTGCCGTGCTGGTGAATGGAGCTTGATGCCAAGCGCATGGAACAGCGCCCAGCGCAGAGTAAGCATCACTGAGCGACAGCTGCCGTCAACATGAAGGGGAAGGAAGGGACGAAAAGAGCATGTGAAGAGACTCCACACACACACCAAAACCACACATCTGTCCAGATGCTTTTCTCCAAGACTCGGACTTCAAACACACTTTGCTCACCTCTTGCCTTACTGATCTATTACTGTGTAACAGTATTACCACAGACCTGCAGCTGAAGACGTTCCCTGGCCGTTGCTGAGTTGGGAGTCTGGGCCTCTGCACAGCTGCAGTCAAGGCTTGGCCAGGGCTGGGGCTCATGTGAACGACCGACCAGCTTTCAAGCTCACGTGGTTTGGGCAGTGCTCCCTTCCTGGCTGACTGCCGGGACTAGGAGCTTTGGTCCCCCGTTGACCATCAGCCTGCAGCTGCCCTCCGTTCCTTGGCTCTTTGACCCTCCGACCAGGGCAGCACACACACGGCAGCTTGCTTCGCTAAAGCCAGTGAGAGGATCTCAGAGGGACAGAAGTGATGTTCTGTAACATAATCACGGAATCAACATCGTCGTGTCACCTTTGCCTTATTGCGTTGCTTAGAAGTCATTGGTCTAACCGACATTGGAAGGAAATGGCAGATGTGCACACCCAGTGGTGGCAGTTGTGGGAGGCCACCTTCATCTTCGACTCCCCGCTCTGTAGAGCTCAGGCTGAGCCTCACACTTTCCCAACTGCACCCCAGCAATTTGGAAGCTCCATCAGGTGTCTAATTGAGAAGCCTGATTTGGTATGGGGGATTTTCTGGGGGACCCTGATCCTGTAGCAGGTTTTTTTTCCAGCCAGAATTTCCAGTTGGTGATGAAAAGGATCAATCTGGGTCTTACCCCATTCCCACCCCTCACAGATCTGCCAAGGTGTTTTTCAGGTTAGATCCCTGATGGCTGCCTCACCATCCCCATTATGAGTAATGGTTCCAGGTAAGTTACCTGATTCTAGAGGTAATTAAGGCCAAACTATGGGATGGGCACCTGCTAGCACATCTATGCCCCCTGTGAGTGACACTTGGGTTAAGGAAGGAGCCCGTGGTCACACACCTAACCAGGAGAGAGCCTAGATCCAAAGCCCAGGTCCATCTCCAGAACCCAAGAGCCCACCTCCAAGGGGAGGTACTTCTATTCAAGGGTTCCTTCAAGGTTAAGTTTCCTCTGTTCTAGCCTGCAAGCATTTAGGAAAAAAGATGGGAGGTAATGGGCAGGGATCCCTGGGTGGCGCAGCAGTTTGGCGCCTGCCTTTGGCCCAGGGCGCGATCCTGGAAACCTGATATCGAATCCCACGTCGGGCTCCCGGTGCATTGAGCCTGCTTCTCCCTCTGCCTATGTCTCTGCCTCTCTCTCTCTCTATCATAAATTTAAAAAAAAGGGGGGGGGGAGGTAATGGGCAACAGACAAAAAGTTTAATACTCCTGAGACTTCTTTGATGCAAATTCCTTACTCTTATTCAAAGGGCAGAGAACTCTCCATTCTAATTTTCTACGTTCCCCCCCTTATACGGTTTATTAGCAGAGTGGCCGTTTCCATAACTAACAACCACAGATTTCTTACCAAAGCCTCAGGCACAGAAGAGCTGTGGCCTTTGGTTTTCAGCTTCTGCATGCCTGTACACCCTTACTATTTAGGGGAATGCTTCCACAGTGAGGTCTTGTGGGGAGAGGTAGAGGCCCTCTCCCACATTACAAGCCAGAATGTCCCAGAATGACAAAAAGACTGTGCTCTTCTAGATGCACAGCAGAGAAGTTACTGGTTGCCTTAGGGCAGTAAGACGCAATTCTCTTATTTTGGCTAATCTGACACCCTGGCACCAGACTTTAAATCTGGACACACACGATCAGTGTAAGACGTGGCTGAGTGTCTAGCCATGGCACCCTGGTTTAGTGCCCATGCTGCCAAAAACATGTTCATCTCTGACATACATTGACAGAAGTAAAAATATTTATTTTATCATCTTCGGAATCTGGTCCCACAAAAAAGGCCAACAGTTTTTTCAGTTCATTGTCTTGACCCTTCGAAAAATAGATCTTTCAATTCAGAGGTAAGGTATGTTGATAAAAGCAAATTTAGAGGTGTGCTCAGATAAAATTATTTCTCATAAACCAGTAATACAGGCAACCCTAGGCTTCCAGTTCACTCAGAACTCCTTCTGTCATGTACAGTCTCTGAAGGAGAAAAGAAAGTAAGAGGTTGTCTGCAGACAAGGCACTTCAGAAACCACCACGGAGAAAACCCGAGTGCCCTGGGAACTGTGCTGACAGCCCCTGAGCCCAGACAGCTGTCAACAGACAGAAAAGCCGAACCCCCCACCTCCATGAGAACAGTTCCTCCGACTTTCCTGCTCAAACACTCTTCCACCTGGCTCCCAGAGCCTGCCTCAGCCCTGCATTGCCCACCTGGCCCACAAGACCCGGCAACCAGGCCACTTGGACGCCGCTTTCTGAAGCTCAGAGCAGTTCCTGCGGCAGACGGTGCGGAATGCTTTCAGAGGCCCCTGCTGGGCATCTTGCAGGAGCAGGCCCTTTTGCAAAGGCGAGTTAGTGCAGATCAGCACGTTAGCAAAGCAAATATTAAAATTTTTTAAAAAGCTAGTTAATACTCTTGATTTCCCTCCTGATTATCTGTTCGAGCTGCAGCCTATAAACCTGCCAGAAATCAGGAAGGAATCCCCCCGCTGAAGGCACCTTGAAGGAAGCGGCTACAGCCAGTGAGAGTGCAGAAAGCCTTCCTTCTGGACAGTGATCATGGGACACCTGTAACCACTGAGAAGGGCCCAGCTGAGGCCAGGCAGCACACTCAACCCCTTCTTTGGCTTTGGGGGCTTCTGTTTAATATGGATCGCAGTGATGGAAGCAGCAGTCTCAGAGTCTCTCATGTCAAGAGAGACAGGGACAGGGATACTGGAGCTTTTCTCCTCCTGTGTTCTGGCTGCACACTTGAATCCCAAGAAACACTGACATGGTGCCAATTTACTGCCTAACATGTCAATCTTTCAAGAAAGTCGGGTGAGGAGAGACAGTCACGCTCCAAACAGAAGCTGGCCAGGGAGTGCTTCGTCCTCCTTCCTTTGGCCCAGGTGAGGCGGCTCCTTTCCAGAAATTGTTATGAGGAAAAAGAAGGGTATGCTCAGATCAGAACTGGACCCAGCCTGTGCCTGGTTGAGTCTGACTGGAAGTCGACCTACAAAAGGAAAAAAAGGGAGAGGTGGGAGAGTTCAAATGCTTGAAAATACTAAGTCGATAAAACGTGGCTTCTCTCTGGGCAGTAAGAGTTCCAAGAAGTCAGTCTCTGAATGTTCTAGAGCAGGGGTCAGCAAACTATAGCCCAGGAACCAAACCTAGTCCTCTGTTTCTGTAAATTAACTTTTTTTGGCACATATCCATGCCCATCCACTTACATACCACCTGAGGCTGCTTTTGAGCTACAAAAACAGAGTAGAGACCATAAGGTCTTTAGAGTCTAAATGATCTGCTAGCTGGTCCTCTACAGAAAACACATGCTGAGTCCTGTCCTACAGTCTATTCCTGTAAACAATGGTGCAGTAAGTTTCTAGCATCTCTTCACCTCAATTCCAAGGAAAGGCTTGAAATTTTATTGAGGCAGAGAAGGCAAGAGACCATGAGGCTGGACTAAGGCTAGAACCAAGATTAGCTCTCAGCCCGGTGTTCTGAGATAGCTGGGGCAAGAGTAAGGGACTGTGGGGTAGAGAAGAAGGGGGAGCTGCTACTGGGGACAAGCCAAAGGTGGCTGGAAGACCAGGAAGACTGACAGTGTACCCCAGGTCACCTAGCAGTAGAGATCGCAAAAAGCCTTCCGGAGAGAAGTATGGCACCCCAAGCAGGCACTGTGGGGCTCTGTCGCTGGCTGGCCTGAAAATATCCAAGTCAGAGCTGTGGCTCCAGACACCAGGAAAAAAGCATCTGGAGCAATCCCAGGTTTCTAGGGAAACCGCCCTGGCCCCAGTCCCACCACAAAAATGTGACCCTCCTCACCCTGCAGATTTGGTAAAGTCTCCCCAGATGTCGGTGGTGGCAGTAGTGGCAGGCTTGGGTTGTGGCCAGGACGTGGTGGCACCTCCTACTGATGTCCCCAAATCCGACGGTCAGAGAGAGAAGAAAAGGAGACACGGGAGTCAGAGATCTCTCTTTCTGGTGATCTCTGAAATCAGTCTCATGATTCCAGGTGGCTGAGAGAAACAGAGACCAGCTCTGGGACAAAAAACCCCAGTGAGCGGCCACATTTCTGCCATCTGCTCACGAGCCCTTGAGGGCTCCTGGAGAAAAGGGGAGGGGAGAGTGCCAGTAAGGATGAGTCCCACATCATTTGTCACTCATACCCGAAGCTGGCCTTGTAGTCCACTGCTCACGTTGGCAGTCTGTTTAAAATTTACTATCTCCTGCCCTGGCTCCTTGAATGGAGAATGCCCACCAACGATGCAAGGTCATCTTCACATAAAGCCCTCAATCCAGTGTCTGGATCAACTGAATGAAAAAGTTATGCTCCAGACATGTGCCAGGTGATGGGACCCAAGCTGGTAAGGGTTTGGGGAGAATCTCTTCATGGGGTGGAGGTGGGGCACAGTGGGACTGCTTCTGTGCTCCTCTGGCACCTCCCCCAGTGCCACATCCCTGGGAAAGGCCCTGTGCCCTCCGGCCTTCCACCAATTTGCTACTTCTAATCTGCTCTGGGCTGGGAGACCAGATAACATCAAGGCCCTCAAAGATTTAGTTTTACAGTTACCAAGTGCTTATCACTGTCTCATTCAGACCCGCTCACAGTCCCTGGGGGAGGACAGGCCAGGACCAACCACATGACTTCATGCGCTTCCCTCAAGTCTGTTTCCTTATCTCCCAAAAGGGGAGGATGACAGTGACTTCACAGAACCGGTTTATGCTATAGGAGTTAACAGTGGAATGCACGTGCCGGTGGGAATGGCCACATCAGTGTTACGACACCTGACAAACACTTAGTGTTTTAGTGTTAAACACTAAACACTCCTTAAGTGTTACCCACGGATGAGCTCATTTGATCCTCACCAGAAATCCACACTGTAGGTACCATGACTGCCCCCATCCTCCAGATGAGAACACTGAGCCACAGCGAAGCAGGCCCTCTTCTGCCTACCACACAACCGATAAGCTACAACCAGAACTCGCCCAGTCCAGTTTGAAAGCATATACGAAGCGCTCAATGAATGGTGCTCTTTGTGGCTCCTTATTTGACCCCGAAACACTAATTGCTTGTTTTGTACATTAAAATGTAAGCCCTTCAGTGGAGCCTGGGGGGCTCAGTCAGGCGTCAGTCCACAGGCTCAGGTCAAGATCTCAGGGTTCTCAGGGTTGAGATCCAGCCCCACATCAGGCTCTCCCCTCCAGGTGGAGTCTCTCTGAGAGTCTCCCACTGCCCCTGCCCATGCCTGATCTCTCAAAATAAAGAAATGAAATCTTAAAAAAAAAAAAAAAAAAGAACGCAAGCCCTTGAGAGAACTTGTGCTGTACTTGCAGCTTTCCCAGGGCCTAAAACCTAAAACACTGCCTGGCACATAACAGATACTCTGTATTAGCTGTTAAACATGCACCAGCAACTGAGGGATGGCCTGAAATAGTGGCTCTCAGACCTTGGTGAGCTTACAAATAACATTAAGAACGCAGATTCCTGTCCATGTCCCTGGTGATGTCAAGGTAGGTGGGCCTGTTACCTCACTCTGAGAAGCAATGCTCAAAGAGCAGTTCCTGGTGCCAGGGTGCGGGCTCGCTGACTCCTACTCCTGCCCACTCGTGAGCGGGAATTCCCCACAGGGCTGAGGTTGGAAGCCTGACCTCCAGATGGGGAAGCCAATGTCCACACCCATAAGAGAAAGAAAGCAGGCTTCCTGCCTAGATCCTGACACACACCCCCAGAAACTGGTGAGACCGGTGTGGGGAAACTGGGGTGGCAACAAGCCCCCAGCCTAGGGAAGCCAAGGGAATGGGCTAGCTCCCCAGCACTATCAGTAGCTGGTACTGGGCACTGAGCTTCTGGAATCCCAGGGTCTCCAAAAGCTGTTTCTTACACCTCAGAACAAGCACCCAGCATAGTGTGCTGGGGGAGTGGCCTCTCAGCTCCCCAGCACCTTGCTAGGGAACTTGCTCCAACCTAAATTCCCCATTTTATTTCCCACTACCTAACTTGGCATACTTATGCTACATCCATTTCTCTACACACACCAGGTATTTAAAAATCTGAGCCTTATTCGAAATCTTCTGTCTGGAACACCAAACATCTTCTGCCCCAGTCTCCTTCCTTCTAGACCCACCTCAATGCCACCTTTTCCATGGAGCCTCCCCACAACATATTGGCTGGAAGTATATGGACCCATACATTTGGTCTTTGTGTCTAGGATCTGAGCAGACAGTGTCTCTATCACCCACCCTCTCAACCAACACTGAGCAGCCTCTGAGAACCAAAAACTCATGTGCTGATGATTTCGCAGCAAATCAGTGTCACAACAAAAAAGCCGCAGCCCCTGCCCATCAGGAGTTGACAGAGGCACTGAAGGGGTAAGTGGCAGGTATCAGGACACAGAGAAACCCCTGACCCAGTCTGGGCAGGATCACATACAGGTGCCAAATGATAGATAGTGTGAATGAAGGAGGGACCACCATGGGGCACCAGCTGCCAGCAGGGAGAAGAACCCACCACTGTGGGGTTAGCAGCAAGTATAGTCACTCCTGAGCACTGACCTGAACTGGGAGCAACTGCTGTCTGGACGACGGGGGCGCCCCCAGACAACTGCTCCCCAGGGGGAGGGATCAGGGTGGAGGTTTTCCCCCCTGGGGGCGGGGGAAGCAGGCTCAGTCCTCCTGTGCTTGCAGGCCGTGCTCGGGGAGTCCCAGCTGCTCCTTCCTTCTTCTTCATGTTCTGAAAAGAGAAAAGGAATGCAAACCAGTCAGTTCTGCTGGGGTCCCCATGCTTATCGGAAAGCCCCACAAAGAGGGCCAAGGTGGCCCTCAAGCCCCAAATATCTATATAACCATCTGGTCAAGAGCTATCCAGCACCCTCTCTGTGGTGAGCTGTGTTCAATACTTCACAATTCTAGAGCTACCCCAAATATATCTAATTTGAAAACTCAGCACTGGGTTCATTAATCATCAGGGAGATACAAATTGAACCACAAACGAAAACTAGTGCTATACCATTACACACCCACTAGAATGGCTACAAGCTAGATCATCAAGTACTGACAAGGAAGTAGAACCAGCACACTCACTCATGCGCTGCTGGTGGGAGTGTAAACAGGGAAAACTACTTGGAAAACTCTCTGGGAGAATCTAGAGCTGAACACGTGCACGAAAAGACATGCACTTGGGAGATTCACAGCCGCACCATTTGTCATAGCTCCAACCTTGCAATTACCCCAATGTCCATCGTTGCTTAAACAGTAACACGGGGGGACGACGACAAGCCTGGGTGGCTCAGCTGGTTAAGCGTTTGACTCTTGGATTCAGTTCAGGTTGTGGGCTCGAGCCCTGAGATGGGCTCCACGCTCAGTGTGGAGTCTCCTTAAGGATTCTCCCTCTGCCTCTACCCCTCCCCTGCCCTCAAATAAATCTTAAAAGAAAAAAGAAAAAAAACTAACACTGGGACACATTCTCATAATGAAATATGCCACCACAGTGACAATGGACAAACTAGATGCAACAAATCAGGAGCTCTCACAAATGCTACACTGGGTAAAGCAGCCATACACAGTAGAGTACAAACTGGCAGGATCCATTCATAAAAACTGAAAAACCAAATCTAGGGCATTCAACCTCAGGACCAGAATGGTGATAATCAATGCCTCTTGATCTGGGGGCTAGTTTGCATGGGTACATTTGGTTTTCAAAAATCCACAGATTTCTACATTTATACTGTGTGTACTTTTCTGTATGCATATTGTACTTCCATAAAACATTAAAACAAAACAAAACAAAACAAAAACAAAAACCTGAGCCCCAATGGGAAACCAGTGCAAGTTATAAAGATGAAGACACAGTTTCCACCTTGTAAGGAGCAGTAGCTTAATCCAATGTTAACGCCAGAGTCCTCAAGTCAGAAATCTCAAAACCCTCAGTGAGTCCAGCTGTGCTGGTTATTTCCAGCTCTACAACCTGGGCAAGTCCCTTAAACTCTCCAAGGCTCAATTTCCTATAAAGTGGCAGAATGTTCATAGAAGTGCCTAAAAATTCATAGAATTTATAGAAGTGCCTAAAAACACACTACCTGGCACACAGCTGATGCTCATTAAATGTTAGTTTCCTCCCAGCAAGAGAGGAATCACATCCCAACCAGTCCAGTGGACATGACCTGTATTTTCTCTTAAGGGCCAGTTGGCCAACGTCAAGGGTCCCAAATCACCAGCGTGAAGCAGAAAAGAGGAGAAAGAGATAGTAAATAAAGAGTAAGTAAAGAAGAAGAGCATTATATTAAGGTTACACAGTTTCTTCCAAAAACATTTCCATTTGGTCTTGGTTCCCCAAAATCACCTCCAACCCCATTCCCTGTAGCCAGGTGAGGACCAAGTTTTGGCCACCAGCCCAGCCCTACCTTTTCCCATTCTCAACAGGAACTGACAATGGGAAACCCAGATGCAGGGCAACTCAGGATGAAGACACGGGGTGTCAGGACACCACCAGCAGCAGCAAAAGCTGCCCATGACTCCCAGCACCCATCTCAATACCTTCTGGCCCAGAGCTCTCCCAAATCTTCCTTCCTCGAGATGCCAAGCCATGGGGCAGCTGATCCCCATTCTAACAGCCTGGTCAAAAACGCCAGCTCCGGCAACAAGCGAATAATGCTCCTTTTCAACTCAGAGAGGCTTTGCACATGCTGTTCCCTCTGCTTGACCACCCCCTTTCCAACTTCCTTACAGGTCACTTCTTCCAGGAACCCTTCCTTGCTTCCCCTGCGGGCTGCATGCCCCTCCTCTAGGAGCTCCCAGCACCGAGCGCATCCCCTCCCCTGCCAAGTTGTGGTCACATCTCGTCTCATCCATCTCTGTTTAACTCTGAGCTCCAAGAGAGTAGAGCTGTCTCATTCACCGCCAGCACGGGACCTGGCACGAGGCAGCTGCTCCACAAACATATGTTCAACTGATGGAACTGAACTGTGGGAAAGAGGGGTGAGCTCTGGGCCAGGCTTGGGTACTGGCTGACAAAGACAAGTGAGTATGGGACTCACCGCGATGTTGAGCTTGATAGTCTGGCCCTCTTTGAAGCCTAGGTCCAACTTGGGGCCCTGGTCTGGGTTCTGGGCTTGTTTTGCAAATTCACACTGCTGTTTCACCCACCTGAGAGGACAGGAAGAAAAAGGTGAGGATGAGGCCAGGTGCCCTGCATTCACCTCCCTCACTCCACCCCTACCTGCCATCGGTCCAGGACAAAGCATTTAAGTGGCAGAAAGAGCCCACGCAGGGGGCTTGAGTAGTGGGCCTGAATTCAAATTCTGACTTTGTGGGGATACCTGGGTGGCTCAGTGGTTTAGCGCCTGTCTTTGGCCCAGGGCATGATCCTGGAGTCCCGGGATCGAGTCCTGCATCAGGCTCCCTGCATGGAGCCTGCTTCTCCCTCTGCCTGTGTCTCTGCCTCTCTCATTCTCTCTCTCTCTCTCTCTCTCTCTTTCTCTGTCTCTCTCATTAATAAATAAAATCTTTAAAAACAAAAACAAATCCTGACTCTGACACTAACTAGCTGCACGCACATCAGTTTCCTCATCAACAAAATGGGATGGCAATTTTCTGTCTTAAAGACCGCTATGAAAATTCAGTGACCTCATTTATGTAAAAGAAGGTCCTGACACTGCTCTTCAGGAAATATGAGAACCTGGCCCTCTCCTCCTCAGCACCCGGCATGAGAACCAAGACAATGTATCCACATCCCGCACCTAAGGACTCATAAAGTAGATGGTGAGACAAGACAGATGTCCAGAAATTAGAGGGCAACACAAAGGTTGTCCCCAACCCTCCAAACAATAGCCATCCAGGAGCCACCTGGGCGGGGATACCAGGCCAGGAAAGAGCCAGAGGTGTCCACGAGAGAGGCTGCACACTCTCCAACTTGCCAGCAGCCAGAAAGGGAGGCCTACAGGTGGCAAGGGGGCAGTCTCTCCTGCCCTGCCCCTTAGCTTTAGAAAGGACTCCCAGGACATCCGGATGGCAGGAGCAGCACCACTTATTGCATCACGGAGGAACAGGTTCAAGAAGGCCACATGTGCCTCCCACGGACTCTGGCTCCTCCAGTGCCTGGTAAGGGAAGAGGTATGGCACCTCAGAGGTTGGGCCAGCTGACCACTGAGAGATGGGTCCGGGGCAGAGAGGACTTGAAGGTAGAGAAGGCAGCCGGCCCCAAAGGAGCAGTGAGTTTCCCTGAGGCTGCTAGCAGACAAATCCCAAGCAGCCACCTGGGTAGCCTAGGCTGGGAAACCATTCCGTCCCTGGAAAGAAGGGAGGAGGCTTAAGCATGTGTCCTAGAACCACTCACTTGAAATGGTCCTGCAACGCAACATTGAAGTCAAAGGCATCGCCTCGGTCCCCGAAGCCAATTCCAATAAATGCCCGGCGTCCTGGAGGACAACACATGATTAATCCCATTTGCCAGAGGAAACCCTTCTCACCGAGGGGAACCACCACGCCCCACACGCACCATTTCCATCTTCGATGCGGATAACAAAGTATCTGCTGGAATCGGTCACGCTCTCCACAGCTGTGCCAGGAAACTGGTCCACCGGGGCCTGAGCAAAGAGCTCCCCTGGAAGCACAAGTTAGGGTGAGCCTTGAGCCCCCTTCCAGCTGAATTTTCTATCATACCACTGGGGCCTTTTCCCTGAAAGGCAGACAGGCAAACCTTACTCTGGGGTTCAAATCAAATCCATTCTGATGGACAGACCTATAACCTAAGAAAGGTTGAAGTCAGGGGGTGGCCTAGAAGTCAGATACAGTCCACTTTTAATATTCTTAACTTAATTGCCAAACTTTTCAAAATCAAATTACACGTAAAATAATCCAGATTTCTGGCTTCTCTTACAATCCAAAGCTCTAGCAATGCTGGAATTCCATTCCCCCGGGAGCACTGGGGTAGCGCCGACCTTCCTACACCCGAGAGCCCAGGAGCAGGCAGGCCCTGGTCCAGGTACCTGAGACAGGACTGTAGGGGAACCCAGTGGCACCCACAGAAGAATCTGAAGCAGCTGAGACAGGGCAAGAGGGCCAGTGGTTTTAAAAGGAGCCCCTGGCAAACACACCCCTTGCCACTCCAGCTCTCTATCCCCAGGACAACACACACCCTTGGGAGCGTTCTAGACTCGCATCACTTCAGCAGGTGCTGACCTCTCTTCACGCTTTTAGTACTCGATCAAGGCTTCTCTACTCAATGCTGTGGTTCACAAGTGATTGTGCAATCGAGGCTGAACTGAATCCGAATCAGTGGCCCTACAGTCTATAGCCTCTTTTTTTTTTTTTAAAGATTTTATTTATTTATTCATGAGAGACACAGAGGGAGAAGCAGGCTCCCTGCAGGGAGCCCGATGGGGACTTGAACCCAGAACTCTGTGATCACGCCCTGAGCCAAAGGAAGATGCTCAACCCCTGAGCCACCCAGGCGTCCCAAGTCTAACGCTTCTTGATAATTTTTCTGCCCCACCCCCTTGTTTGGTCCCTGGGATTCTGGGACTCACCTGAATGCCTTTGGCCTAGAGCAGTGATTCTCAACCTGGGGCGATTTTGCTCCCTCTCCCCTCAAGGGACATGTGCCAACGTGTGGAGACATTTTTGGTTTTTGCAACTTGGGGGGCTGCTACTGGCATCTGGTAGATAGAGCCAGGAATGTTGCTACATACCTGAAATCTGACTTGACAGCCCACAATATTCCCCTGGCCCAAATGCCACTGGCACTAAAGCTGAGAAGCCCTGGCCAAGGAGTGCAGAGAGACAAACAAGACCGAGCAGGGATGACCCTGCGTGGAAAGCATCCCGGGGTGGCTCCTGCATGGCAGCTGTGGTTCTAACTAGGTGATCCCCTTAAAGTCCACTTCCAAGGCCCCCAGAAAATAGGTGTTGCCATCCCATGTGAGATCCCCTGGGACACCCCAGCAAACCTCACAGCCAGGGTTCTCTGGCCTCATCATAGCAGCCAATACCCAGCCAGCCCCACACTGCAGAACAGATCGATGCTTTAGGTCACCTTGCAGTTCACAAAGCAACTGGATAAATGTGGGCTCACTTCGTATTTCCAACAATCTTGTGAAGTATGAACTCATATGATCCCCATTGCAAAAGGAGGCTGAGGCACTAGAGGTCATGTGGCTCGCCCCAGGTCTCACAGCTTGGACACAAGAGATGCAGTTCTAAGAGGCAGCCGGTTTTGCCTATGATGTGCTTCAACCAAGAAAATCTCTACATGTTAGAGAAAAATAAATGACCGAATGCCATAATGTCCAGCTCAGCAGGAGCTGTGTCCAATCCCTGCTCTGGGGGCGGGGGCTCTTTCAGGCCGCACTGCTCCCCACAGCTCACCAGAGGCCCTGGTGGCACATGACTTCCACACACATTTCCCCTAAGGTGACATCTGCCAGCTGACCCCAACACAGCCCAGCTTGGCTTGTCCTCTCACCAAAGAAAGAGCTGAGCAGGGCAGCTTCCAGCAGCTTCAGTTAATGGGTGTGGTCAGTCTGGGGAATTACATTTAGTTGATAAACAGAATTCCCGTTAAGAGGCAGAGCTCAAGAGCGGAGGGTTGTGCGTCTCCCTCCCCCACTCCCAGCTGATCTTCAAGGCAACTCTGGGGCTTCGTATCTGGGACCAACCTGCAGGTCTCCTCTCCCTGGATTCCAAAACTAGTATTTTCTTAAGCACGTCCCCCTCGCCCCCCACCAAAGACAGGTGCTTGATAGGAAATACTCCCTTTTACACCTGAAGACAGTGCTTTCTACAATTAAAGGTGGGGGGAATGGAGGCAGCTTAGAGGTACAGTCAGGCCTTTCATTTCCAGGATCAGTTCCCATGACCCATATGGACAGGCCGGGGCTGCTGCCGCTCCCTTCACAAAGTAGGAGTTTGGCATCTCAGCCCCACAGGGGCCTCCCTTGCCTTTACCTGAGGTCCTGTCCTCCAGCTTGATGTAGGCCACCTGCCCTTTTGCAGTGATCCGCAGCCGGCCACTCCATGATGGCTGGTCCAGCTGCCACTCCGCGGCCCTAAGGGGACAAAAATCATTGAGCCTCTGCTAGAGGCTCCTGCTCCACCGCTCTAGCGCTGGGGATGGGAATGAGAAGGGCAAGTGGGCTGCTTGCTTGTGACCAGAGACTGGCAAACTTTCTCTGAAAAGGGCCATCCAACCTCAGTCACAACTGCGCACTCGGTTGTCGTAGAGTAAGGGCAACCATTGACAGTACCTGCATGTGCTGGTGCTTCACATATTTTGACTGTTTTCTACTGAGTGTGACTATTTCAGTGCAACCTGCTGGACCCTAAAAACCTAAATTTCAAATAACTTTCACATTACGAAATGTCCCTTTTTTTAAATGCTCCCCAACTATTTAAAAACATAAAAACCATTCTTAGCTTGGGAGGCACACAAAAACAGGGTGGGTCACCGTTTGCCAACCCCAGTTCTAGACTACAGATACTTTTTCTCAAAAGTAGGACTTCCAGTTTTCTCCCAGTAAAAGCAGCAGCTCCTGGGCCTGCTGCTTAAGACGCTGCCAGGCTGCAGCGGCCGGAGTGACCATTTGACCAGAGACAATCTTCGAGGAAAAGTGGAGAGGGCGCAATCATTAGCAGAAAAGAGAAAAGGACAGCAACCATACGTGTGAGAAAAACGAATGGGTGTCCGAGAAATATAACCTCAAAGGTGCCCCAGGCCAAAAGAACCCCAGGAAACCATGGACTTATCACAAAAGCTTCTTTCGGGGCTTTTAAAGCAGTAACTTCACATTTTACTTCTAAGAAGCAGTTTGGCAAAACCCCCAACTGGCAAGAACCTTGGGTGTTTTCAAGAGGCTTTCCTTGGAAGTCCCTAAGCCTAAGTCAGGACGGCGAGCCATACCACTGGCTGTGGACGCAGGCTGTTTTCAAGGCCACACGAAGGCAGGCGCTCAAGTCACAAGTCAGCAGACTCGGTTTCAGTTCCTCTTACTGGGGCAACACAAGCCTTAGATCCAAGCTAAGAGGAGCTCTGGGGGTCAAGTGCTTCCTCTGTGGGAAACCAGCCGGCCCGGACACTTGGGAACCTCACCCTGAGCGGGGCCAGGAGGCACCAAACCCAGCCCACTGGCAGGGGTCATCGCAGTAGGCTGACCATCCCCGGTCTGGTGTCCCAGCTCCACCTTGCTAACTGTTTCTCTTGTCGCTTCCACACTACTCTTAAGTCACACCACGGGCGTAACAGGTGTTCACTGAAATAGTCTGTCTAGAAAATCAGCTATGGGTCTGTGTTAACAGGCCTGGAAAGTAACAAGAGGCCAGATGGGCGGATGTTGCACCTTCCTGCGGTGCGGGCCAATCCTGTATTTCCAAATGGCTGAGACGAATGGGGCTTTGGAGAGCGACCCCCCCCTCCATCCCCATCCCCACCACCCTCCATCCCCACGCCCTCATCCCTCCATCCCATCCTCATCCCTCCATCCCCATCCCCACCCCCTCCATCCCCATCCTCCCTCCATCCCCATCCCCCTCCAGCCACCCCCCATCCCCACCCTCCACCCCATTCCCCCTCCATCCCCATCCCCACCCCCTCCATCCCCCCTCCACCCCATCCCCATCATCCCAGCCACCCCCCATCCCCCTCCATCTCCATCCCCCCTCCATCTCCTTCCCCACCCCCATCATCCCAGCCACCCCCATCGCCCCTCCATCCCCCTCCATCTCCATCCCCCTCCATCTCATCCCCCCTCCATCTCCATCCCCACCCCCCACCATCATCCCAGCCACCCCCATCCCCCATCCCCCCTCCATCCCCCTCCATCTCCACCCCCATCCCCACCCCTCCACCCCATCCCCTCTCCATCCCCACCCTCCACCCCCATCCCCATCATCCCCAGCCACCCCCATCCCCCCTCCATCCTCCCTCCATCCCCATCCCCCCTCCCATCCCCCCTCCCTCCCCACCCTCCACCCCATCACCCCCATCCCCACCCTCCACCCCCATCTGCACTCCGACCCAGGGGCACAGAATAGCCACAGACCACGCCGTCTGTAACAGGTGCACCTTTCTCTGTCTTTCCCAACGCTTGGTGACAGAGGGCAGGCAGGACCGCAGGCAGCGCGCGGTGCGAGGCCGCGGCCTTGCGTCCCCTGGGCGCTCCCGCCCCGCCTCCTCCGGCTCCTCCGCCGGCTCCTCCGCCGGCTCCTCCGCGCGCACCTCCGCGGGCACCTCCGCGGGCACCTCCGCCGGCCTCGCGGGTCAACGGCCCCGGCAGCGGCGCCTCCCGGCTCGGGCCCTCCGCTCGCCGCCCCTGCGGCCGCTCCCCCGAGGCCGGCGGGTCTGGGTCTCCCTCCCCGCTCTGGCGTCGGGCCGGGCGCCGCCGTCCTCCCACGGTCACCTGTAGCCACGGTTGGTGGCCCGCGGCGGGATGCGGTAGACGTGCACCTCCGGCTTCACGCAGAGCACCGACTCGTACTCGCCCTCCTCCATCTCGACGCCGGGGCCGCCGGACTTCCGGCCCCTTCCCCCCGCGGGCCGGAAGCGCCGCCGCTCTGTGACCCGTCGGGCTAGAGCGGCGGCGAGCGGGCCTCGGCTGGCCGGCCTCCCGCGCGCCCCCTGCTGGCGGCTCCGGCGCAAGACACGCGGCGGCCGGACCGGACCCCGGAGGCCTGGGGTCCCCTGCACGCCTGCGCCTGCGCCCGGGGCCCAGCTGCATCCACCTGCAGCGCTCGCCCTGAAGCCACTGTCTCCTCCAGCCTGTGCTACCCTGGGCTCCACCTGAACGTCCTTCCTTCTCCCGACTCTATTTTCTTTCTTTTTTCCCTTTTTTTCCTTTTTTTATTTCCTTATTTTTAATGATTTTATTTATTTATTCATGACAGATACATGGGGGGGGGCAGAGACACAGGCAGAGGGAGAAGCAGGCTCCATGCAGGGAGCCCCACGTGGGACTCAATCCTGGATCTCCAGGATCACACCCAGGGCCACCCAGGGATCCCCAGCCTTCTCCTGACTCTAGAAGGTTCCACGAGACCATGTGTCCAGGGCACAGTGTGGCCTCGACTCAACAAAGAGCAAAGTCTACCAACATAAATCATGAAAAAAGAATCCCAGTCCTAACTTGGATTTGTCACAGGATGTCACGGGGGAGGCATTCTGTTCAACCACAGGGAAATTCCCAAAATCTCTTCTCCTGTACCATTCTCTCATTCATCCAGAACTTTTTTCATCGTCCCCAACAGGAACTCTGTACCCATGAAGCGATAACGCCCCCTTCCCCCAAGCCTCCCCCCACCTCTATTCTGCTTTTGTCTCTATGAAATTACCTATTCCAGCTACCTCCTATAAGTGAACCACAGTGTCTGCCCTTGTATCTGGCTTATCTCACTATTATGTTTTCAAGGCTCCTCCCTGTCATAGCATCAATCAGAGTTTTTCATTCCTTCCGACGGCTCAGTGATCTTCCAATCATGTGGATATTTCACGTGGTGTTTATCCACTCATCTGTTGATGGACATTTGGGTTCTTTCCACCTTTTGGCTACGGGGAATAATAATGCTGCTATGTTTGAGTCCCCATTTTCGATTCTCCCCAGGGTCTATCTAGAAGTGGATTTGCTGGGCCATGTGGTAATTTTATGTTTAGCCTTTTGAGGAACTACCAAACTTTTCCATGGTGGCTGCCCCATCCTACGTCCCCACGGCTATGAACAAGGGTTGCGATTTTTTCACACTTCACCAGTGCTTATTTTCCATTTCTTTGACCACAGCCGTCCTGGTGAGTGTGATGTTAACTTCTCTTCATGTGAATTGATTTAGCCTCTAATTTCAACTTTGCTTATTACCCTGATTCTCTCAAAGAAGAAATTGAGATATGCACCAGAAAATGAGATTTCTTCTTCCTTCTTCTTTTTTGATGTTGCCTCTCATCTTCCTAAAGTCCTGGAGTGGCAAAGACACCCTCCCCCCCGCTGCCGCACATTCCCACCATTCGGTTTATAGGACTGCTCTCCCACCAGACTGTGAGCCTCTTGAATGTGGGACCCCGTCCCTGCCATCTGTGGACCCTGTATTCAGCAACACAGGTTTTGGCACAGTGTAAATGCTCAGTGAGTGAATGAATAAATGTGTGTGTGTGTGTTCAATTGGCTACATCCCAAAACCAAGGAGCAATTTGGGGATGGGCCACCGCATTTTCTCTTTCACGCTCTGACTCCTTGCATCAGTACATGCTGAACCTCACAGGGGAAGAGCAGGTATCCGAGGAATGAAGCACCTGGACTCATTTAGATTTAGAGAACTTCCGGCTGGAAGAGCATCTAGGACCAGCTCTCGAGAGCTGAACTTTGGGCATGGTGTCCACAATCAGCACCAAGCTCCATCATTTCCATTCTGGAGGCCAAGCAGCGTGAAGACAGCACATGGTGACTTGGCCCCTCCATGTGGCTGCCACAGGTAGGAAGGCTTCCTCTCACGAACCTCGAAGGGAATCCTCACTCCGAGCCCAGGGCAGCCAGGCCTTACAGAGCACCTGCAATTCCGTTCAGTCTCATATATGCTGGGTGTGGGATGCTGGGGCCATAGAGGTGAAGCCAGCCCAGCTCCAGCTCCCATCAAGTTCACAGCCCAGAGGACACAGAGAGGAAAAGAGTCGTTTCCGACGCACAGCAGGAAGTGCTATGATGGAGGAATTCTGTGGGTGCCAAGAGAGGAGAGAGATCCAGCTTAGCCTGGGGAAGTCAGGGAAGGCTCTCCAGAAGAGGTTACAGTGACATGATAATCTCTGTGAGGTAGGCAGAGCAAAGATAATATCTCCATTGTGTAGTGGAGGCCGCTGACACTGTGACAAGCCCCAGGGAAACCACACTGTCCTCGAGTTGGGGAGGTCAGAGAGTCCCTGGCCTTATTCTCAAACACACACCTCATAGCGGGACATTCCTGAAATGCACCCCTAGACCTCTGCTGTGAGAATAGTTGGACCTATCACCTACTCCTGGGTTAATTACATTCTTTACCAAGCAAATTCAATGCAACCCAACAGACACAGAGTATAGGCTAAGACAGAGCATGACGCCCATTCCAAGCATGAGGAGGTGAGAAGGGAGGCCAAATCTTGCTGATTCACCCAGTTGTTCTCTGGTAGGTCCAGGGCCAAGTTGGGGTTTTGATGTGGACAGCTGTCCTTGGTGGCCTCATATATATAATAGATCACCTATCATCTTTGTCTGCTGTATTTTTCTTCCATCATAGACATTTCTCTTTTTTATATTTTTTTAATTTTATTTATTTATTCATGAGAGAGACACACACACAGAGGCAGAGACACAGGCAGAGGGAGAAGCAGGCTCCACGCAGGGAGCCTGACATGGGACTCGATTCCGGGTCTCCAGGATCAGGCCCTGGGCCAAAGGCAGCACTAAACCGCTGAGCCACTGGGGCTGCCCCCATCATAGACATTTCTAAGAGAAACTCCCCCATTTCTCAGATGGGGAAACCGCTTATAAAAGGGCACTCAATAACAAAACAATCTTGAAAAAGAATAAAAGGGAAGAACTCACACTTCCTGGTTTCAATGCTTACTACAAAGCTACAGTAATCAAGACACTATAGCACCGAAATAAGGCTGGATGAATAGAGCAATGGAAGAGAATTCAGAATCCAGAAATAAACCCTTACATTTACAGTCAGTTGACTTTCCAGAAGTGTGCCAAAAACAAGTTGGTAGAGAAACAATAATCTCTTCGGCATATGATGGGGAGATATCCACATGCAGAAGAATGAAGTTGGATCCCTACCCCACACCATATACAGAATGAATTAAAAATGGATCCCAGACCTAAGTGTAAGAGCTAAAACTACACAATTTTTTTAAATCCATTTGTTTTTTTTTAAAGATTTTTTATTTATTCATAGAGACACACACACACAGAGAGAGGCAGAGACACAGGCAGAGGGAGAAGCAGGCTCCATGCAGAGAGCCTGATGTGGGACTCGATCCAGCGTCTCCAGGATCACACCCTGGGCTGCAGGCGGCGCCAAACTGCTGCGCCACTGGGGCTGCCCAAAACTACACAATTTTTAAAAGAAAACACAGACCTAAATCTTCATGACCTTGGGTTTATGTTCCAATAAAAAAGAATCTAATGGGTTCCTAGAAATGACACTAAAAGCCCAAGCAACAAAAGACAAAATAGATAAGACTTCAATAAAATTTAAAACTTTTGTGCTTCAAACGACAAAAAAGTAAAAATACAGTGCAAATCATGTGAGAAAAATTTTGCAAATTATATACCTGATGAGGGACTTACATCTAGAATATATAAAGAGGGGCACCTGGGTGGCTCCATGGTTGAGCGTCTATGACCTGAGCCCAAGGCGCCCAGGTGCCCTGGAGCAGAAAAAAATCTTAAACTGACTCCACCCTGAGCATGGAGCCCAATGCAGGGCTTAATTTCATGACCCTGGGATCATGACCCGAGCTGAAACCAAGAGTTGGATGCTCAACCAACTGCACCACCCAGGACCCACCCCCCCCCAACATAAAATCTTTTAAAAAACAATAAATAAAGAAAAATGCTAGGGATCCCTGGGTGACGCAGCGGTTTGGTGCCTGCCTTTGGCCCAGGGCGCGATCCTGGAGACCCGGGATCGAATCCCACGTCGGGCTCCCGGTGCATGGAGCCTGCTTCTCCCTCTGCCTGTGTCTCTGCCTCTCTCTCTCTCTGTGTGACTATCATAAATAAATTAATTAATTAAAAAAGAAAAATGCTCCATCTCATCAGCCATGAAGGAGATGCCAATCAAAACCTCGATGAGATACCACCTCGTACCCACACCCACTAGGACGGCTAGAATTAAAAGAGGCAGGTAATAACAAGTGTCGGTCAGGATGTGGGGGAGTTGGAACCCTCGTACACTGCAGTTGGGAACGTGAGTGAAATGATGCAGCTCCCTCGGAAAACAATCTGGCATTACTCTTGGGTAACCAAAGAGGTGGGAGGCTCTTACACTTAGGTCTAGGATCCATTTTTAATGGATCCCCTAACGGTCCCCTAACTCTATGTTTAGCCTATGTCCCAGCAATTACTCTCCTAGCTACATATTCAGGAGAAATGAGAACATATATTTACACAAAAATCTATACCTGAATGTGTATAGCAGCGTTTTTCACAATAGCCAAAAAGTAGAAATGCACAAATGTCTATTAACTGACGAATGGGTATATAAATGTAGCCTGTTGGCCTTAAAAGGAAACGATGAATACAGGACACAACGTGGATGAATCCCGACAACATTTTGCTAAGTGAAAGGAGCCAGTCACCAAGCACCACGTATCGTGTGACTCCAAGTATATGAAGCGTCCAGAATAGGCCAACCTAGAAGAGAGTAGATCAGTGGTTGCCGAGGGCCGGGGGTGCGGCGGGGAGGATGGAGGTGATGGCTACGGGCCTGAAGCTTCTTTTTAGGGTAATGAAAACGTTCTGATATTGAGGTGATGCGCAAACAAAGCTGTGAACCAAAGGCTGAGGCACCGAGCGCCTGAAAGAAGGACGGGGCCTCTGTGGGCCAGCCAGCCCCCTCCACTCTGTCCTCAGGTTCCAAGCCCTTCTACGACAGTGGGGCGGGGGGCGGGGGCGTCCCTTGTTCAGATTCCCACAGTTTCTTTTTTTTTTTTTAATTTTTAAATTTTATTTATGATAGTCATACAGAGAGAGAGAGAGAGGCAGAGACATAGGCAGAGGGAGAAGCAGGCTCCATGCACCGGGAGCCTGACGTGGGATTCGATCCTGGGTCTCCAGGATCGTGCCCTGGGCCAAAGGCAGGCGCCAAACCGCTGCACCACCCAGGGATCCCTCTCACAGTTTCTAAGCTCCAGATGGGGACAGAAGAGGGCTGGATCGCTTCTGGAGCCTCTGCCCCCATAAAACGTCAGCTTGCGGAATCCTGGGGCCCGAGGTTCTGAGGTGGAGACAGTGGACAATGGGGGGCGTGTTCGAGGGGTCTTGGAGGGGGTGCCTCCAGATGAGGAGGCAGGAAGGCCCAGAGGACAGAGGAACGCACAGGGAGCCCTCATGGGAGAGAGACAGCAGGAGAGAGGAACACCCAAGGGAGAGAGAGGGACTGGGTCACAGCGCTGACTCCCCTGTGCCGAGCGAGGGACTAGACCCTTTGGGAGGCAGGCACCGTGCCTGGGGTGAGCATCGCGGGAGTGGGGGTCTTGTTTGCATCGTGGGGGTGCAGGCCAGCTGCCGGGAGGAGCGGGGGGAGGCCAGGATGGAAGGAAAGGAGGAGGGCGTGGGGGTTCGGGTTCGTGGCCGTTGGGGCACCTGCTCCGCGTCCCTGGTAGATGGGGAGAGCCTTGCGAACCCGTGCACCCTCAGGGCCTGGTGCGGGGCCAGCTGTCGGCTTGGGCTTCCCTGGAGGCGAGAGAATAGAGCGAGACCAGCAGTCCCAAGAGCCACAGGCCCGGGTCCCGATCCAGATCCTCTATGTGGTGCCAGACGAGACGCTGGGCCTCTCTGAGCCTCCAGGCTAAGCCCACTGACCTCCGGGGGTGGGGGGGATAGAAAACCGCTCCCAAACATGCCCAGCAAATAGGAGGTTCCTGTGGGCCCGGGGGATGGCTGGCCGTGATTTAGGGGGGAAGCCCCATCAAGATCTCCAAGGTCTCACTGAGGGGTCGATTTACCCCCTAGAAACTTGTCAACAGTAAAATGAGGTCGGTGATGCTCCCATAGAAATAACATTAGTATCACCTCAAAGTAACTCAGAGTCTGGAGGGAGAGCTGAGGGCGCTGGAAGCTTGGAGAAGAGGTGGGAGGCTGGAGAATGAGGAGGGGTGGATGGAGAGACAGAGGAGTGGGACGAGGCACAGAGGCTGGGGTCTGTGGGGTTAGGACTGCAGGAGGCTGCCCAGGCCAACACAGCATGTTTGGGTAGCCTAATATGAGGTTGGATGGGAGAGGCAGGAGAGACACCAAAAAAGGCCTTAGAAGGGATGTGTCCAGGCTGGAGGGGCAGATTGGGTTGCTTTGGTGAACTACCAAGGCCATTGGGGTTCCCAAAACCGATGTTCCCAACTCCTGTTCTTTAACCCCAAGAAGAACTTGGGGGTTAAAATGCATATTAAAGGCTCTGAGGGGGATCCCTGGGTGGCTCAGCGGTTTGGCGCCCACCTTTGGCTCAGGGCGTGATCCTGGAGTCGCGGGACCAAGTACCACGTCGGGCTCCCACCATGGAGCCTGCTTCTCCCTCTGCCTGTGTCTTTGCCTCTCTCTCTCATAAATAAATAAATAAAAATAAAATCTTTTTTAAAAAATAATAAAGGCTCTGAGAAGTCCTGCAGCACAGAGCCTGTTTCATTTTATTTTTTTTTTAAGATTTTATTTATTTATTCATGAGAGACACAGAGAGGCAGAGACACAGGCAGAGGGAGGAGAAGTAGGCTCCCTGCGGGGAGCTTCGTGCAGGACTCAATCCCAGGACCCCGGGATCACGCCCTGAGCTGAAGGCAGACACTCAACCACTGAACCACCCAGGCACCCCGAGCCTGTTTCATTTTAACTTTGCTCTTTCCAAACACATTTGGTCTGAGAACGCTCTTCTGTGGTTTACCCTGGGGGACCGATACTAGGACCAAAGAGCATCCATTAGGAAATGCTGTGGTAGGACAAAGGTTGTGTTTTTGGGATCCAACAGGCCGCAGTTGAATTCCTGCTCCGTGGCCCCGGCTGGTGTTGGACCCTGGGTGAGTCACTTTGCTTCCCAAGCGCCTCCTTGTCCTCGGAGTCATTGTAAGAATTAGGAAGAAGAATCTGTGGGTAAATGGCATGTGGCCAGCTCTTTGGTCATGCTGCATTCCCTCCGGTGCCTTGACTCTCCCCTTGAGTCGGGCTCTCCCTGTATCGCAGGTTCAACGTGGGCTGCGGACGAGGGACTTAGGTAGGTAATGGGCTGGGTGGAACTTTGATCGGATTTCTCCTGCGGGACCACAGCAACTGACACCCCTCCCTCTGTACCCTCATTGGCTGCGGCACAGCGGACAACAGAAAAGCCCAGATGTACATGGAGGGAAGGATCAAGGCTCCTGGGGCCCAGCCAAGTCCTGGGGTGAACACCGCCAGCAAGAGGCCTGGTGCTGAGCCCACCATATCAGGAGTCAGCCAGGTAAGGGCCCTGCACCTCATGTTCTGACCCTGCTATTCCCAGCAGGCCCCTTTCCCCGCCCCTACCCAGACTTCCTCCCCAACTGCTTTAATTAAGACTCAGTTATAAGTGACATGAAATCCAATCGAAACTGGGCTAGCCGAGCATGAGAATATTTCAGCTTGGGTCACTGACAAATCTACCTGTAGACTTCAGGTCTGGCTGGATCAAGGTGCTAAATGAGTGCCTCTTGGCTCTGCCTTCCAATGTGCCATTCCCCAGCGGGCTCTCCCTGAAAAATGGCAAGGATTTCCCTGGACACTCCAGGCTTAAATCTTCTCATCTTACATCCTCTGGAATAGCACCCCCAACAGGAAGGAAGCGTCTTTGCAATAGTGGAAAAAAGTCTCTGAAACCACTGTCATTGGCCCAGATCGTGGTCACATGTTCATCCCTGAATTAGTCACCCTGGCACGGCAGAGTGGCCTGGATCTCTTGGTATAACGGAGCCAGAGGTGGCACTCAGTTGGCTTCACCGAACCCCCTGCACCCCACCACCACACACGCATATGAAATGCTGACTGATTTTACAAGGATAGATGCTGCGTGAACAAAAGCAAGAATTCCTACTTCCTCTACTATGTGCCTCCCGTGGCCTCCAGCCCCTTTATAACCCGTATTCTCCCGGCAGCAGCCCCAGGCTTCCATCCATGCACCCCCCCAGCCCCCAGCCTGCATCCAAAGCTGTTGTCACACCCCTTAGCCTCCTTCCATCCATCCAAGTGCCAAGTGGCATGAGCTGAAGAGCACAGACCAGGCCCTCCTTCCCATCTAGTTTTCCCAGAGCCAAAAATGTCACCATACAAAAAGGTCAATGTTCCAAAGTATTGCCCTCTTCCAGTAGCTTCTGTTACAAGTCATGGCTTCCCCTGGGGGCAGGGAGAGCATCTGAAGGTGGCGCAGGGGTCTCCGAAGGAGGCTGGGGAGGCTCCCTTCACCTCTACCCCTGATTATTGGTTCAACGAGCAAAATCATGGGATGGGTCTCAGTCCCGTTGTGCCACCATCCATATGACCTTGGGCACTGGCCACTGCACCCCTTGGAACCCCATTGTCTTGGATGTGTCCTGGCGAGGACCAACTGGGTTCGGTCCCTGCAGGCATGAGCACAGGTGACCTTAGTGTTGGCTTTCGGCACAATCTGGTGTGCCAGCCGTCATCATTGGTCGATGGAGCCAGGTCATCCGGAGTCGCTGACTCAGTGAGGCTCGGAACTAGCTCCCAGTCCTCGGGTTTAAACTCGAAACTGACCGGCCAGGATGGGCATCAAAACCCAGGTCCAGGGATCCCTGGGTGGCGCAGCGGTTTGGCGCCTGCCTTTGGCCCAGGGCACGATCCTGAAGACCCAGGATCGAGTCCCATGTCGGGCTCCCGGTGCATGGAGCCTGCTTCTCCCTCTGCCTGTGTCTCTGCCTCTCTCTCTCTCTCTCTCTCTCTCTCTCTCTCACTCTCACTATCATAAATAAATAAAAATTTAAAAAAAAATAAAGATTAAAAAAAAAAGAAAACCCAGGTCCAGGGCCTGGGCTCTGAAGTGGTGGAAATCGTGGAGGCCTCTCTTGGGTCCTCTCAGGGTCTTGCCGCCCTTCGGGGGGCTCGAGCAGGCTGACTCAGGGAGCCCCCTTGGCTCGGGGGCTACTCCGGACCTCAGGCCTGTGCTGGAGACGTTAGTGCCAAGTGACAGCGTCTGGGCCCGGCCGCTCCCTCCGGGGGCGCCCCTGTCTCCTCCTTGCCACCATTGTCCAGTCAATGGCACAGGCACAGGATCTCTCTGGCCCCGCGGCCAGGACAATGCCCAGGGGGAGGGAGGAGCCCTCCCGAGTGGGTGCGTGTGGCCAGCCCTGGGCCCAGCGCCCTGAACATCTCTGTTGCAGGTTGCGTTTGCAGATGTTGCAGGGGTGGACAGTGGGAAGCAGCCCTCATCAGCCCCAGGAGGGCCAGAGAAGGGGCCCAGACCTAGGGAATCCTCGGAGGACGGGCCTCTGGAGCTCAGGCCCCGGGAGCAGATGCGTCCTGCAGGACCAGGGTGAGCTGGGGACTTCTTGGAGAAGGTCCGGGAGAGATCTCTGCAAGCCACGTGGGGGACAGGGACGAGGCAGGAGTCCCTGCCAGAGCGCCCCTGCTTCTCTGTCGTGCAGCACAAACCACGCTTCATAATTACTCCTGGAACCTTCCCCCTCCCCCACTTCCCAAAGCTTCTTTTATGTGTCCTGCTCAGCCCCAATCCCTCCTGCCTGGGACCGGGCCTGGCACACAGCAGATGCTCAGTAAATACGTGTTCACTGAATCAATGGAAGAATGTGAAAAAGAGAGGCAGAAACACATTTACGTGGCATTATTGTTACTGTTTTCTAAATGCTGTATATTTTTTTGACTTGTCTATAGTGAGAATGTAAATCTTTTTAATTTTTTTTTAAGATTTTAGTTTTAAGGGCCACCGGGGTGGCTCAGTGGTTGAGCGTCTGCCTTCGGCTCAGGGCGTGACCCCGGGGTCCTAGGATCGAGTCCCCCATCGGGCTCCTCACAGGGAGCCTGCTTCTCCCTCTGCCTGTGTCTCTGCCTCTCTCTCATGAATAAATAAATAGAATATTTTTTAAAAATGCCTTTACTTCTATCTATTTCTAGAAATATACCCAAAGGAAATAATTGGAGATTCAGGCAAAGTTTTATGCAAGCTTTTTCACTGTTGTGTCATTTTCAATACTAAAAACTTGGAAATGCCAGTATGCCTTAAATACCCGCAATTGAGGAAAGGTAAAGTCAAGTATGGTTATCTATAAAATATAGAATTTGGGGGGCCCCTGGCCGGCTCAGTCAGTGAGGTGTACGACTCTTGATCTCAGGGTTGTGAGTTCAAGCCCCAGGTTGGATATAGCGATTACTTAAAAAAAATAAGTAAATAAAATTAAATATGGAATTTTATACTTTCACTTAAAAAGCACGTTTATGAAAGACTTTTTGGCAGGGAAAACATTTACGTTGTAACGATCATTAAAGATAGATTGCAAAACTATGTATGCAATATAATTGTAACTATATAAAATTAAGCAATTATTTCAAGATGGTAATGAAATAAGTCCCCACGACAAATATATATGCACATCCATAGGAAGAAGCCTGGGGGGATCCCTGGGTGGCTCAGCGGTTTAGTGCCTGCCTTTGGCCCGGGGCGCGATCCTGGAGTCCCGGGATCGAGTCCCATGTCAGGCTCCCGGCATGGAGCCTGCTTCTCCCTCTGCCTGTGTCTCTGCCTCTCTTTCTCTCTCTATGTCTATCATGAATAAATGAATAAAACCTTTTAATAAAAAAAAAAAAAAAAAAGGAAGAAGCCTGGGGAAGGTACTCCAGAACCCAGAACATGAAAGTGAGATCTGAGTGGCAGATTCAAATCCTGAGCTGTCACCTGTAGCCTCGTGACCCTAGGCTCAAGTCTTGTCTTCAAGTCTCTCAACTTCTGTGTAACCCAGTTCTCTCTGATTTTTCTTTTTTTTTTTTTTTAAAGATTTTATTTATTTATTCATGAGAAACAGAGAGAGAGAGAGAGAGGTAGAAACACAGGCAGAGGGAGAAGCAGGCTCCATGCAGGGAGCCCGACGTGGGACTCGATCCCGGGACTCCAGGATCATGCCCTGGGCCGAAGGTGGCGCTAAACTACTGAGCCACCCAGGCTGCCCTCTTTCTTTCTTTCTTTCTTTCTTTCTTTCTTTCTTTCTTTCTTTCTTTCTTTCTTTCTTTCTTTCTTCTTTCAAAATTTATTTCTTTATTTGAGAGAGAGAGAGAACACACGCATGCAGTAGGGGGAGGGGCAGAGTGAGAATTTCAAGCAGATTCTCTGTTGAGTGTGGAGCCTGATGCAGGGCTTGATCCCATGACCCTGAGATCATGACCTGAGCTGAAACCAAGTCAGATGCTTAACCAACTGAGCCCCCCCACAGGTGCCCCAAGATTTATTTTGAAGTAGTCTCTCTACCCAACATGGAGCTCAAACCACAACCCTGAGATCAAGAGTCACATTTTCTTTTTTTTTTTTTTTTTTAAATATTTTATTTATTTATTTATGATAGTCACAGAGAGAGAGAGAGAGGCAGAGACACAGGCAGAGGGAGAAGCAGGCTCCATGCACCGGGAGCCCGACGTGGGATTCGATCCCAGGTCTCCAGGATCGCGCCCTAGGCCAAAGGCAGGCGCCAAACCGCTGCGCCACCCAGGGATCCCCAAGAGTCACATTTTCTACCGATCAAGCCAGCCAGGTGTCCCCGATTTTTCTTTTTTTTCTAAACAACAACAACAATAGTAATAATAATAAAATCCTAACTCCCCTAAAGATTGACATCACAGTGTGTGGGATTTGGGGAATTTGTGTCAGTCCTTCACTCATTCTCTCCGGCCTTAAGTCTGCCCCTGTGGCGTGTCTAGTCCTGCACAGGCGCTCTGGGGAACCACTTAGGAGTCTAAGAATATAAAACCGTGGCCCAATCCAGGAGCTGAGGTATCTCTTTGTTGTCCTCCCCAGGAAGAAGCAGTCAGCCCCCCAGGAAGGCCCCGGGGAGCTGCAAGCAGGCCGGGAGCAGGCCAAGCCAAGAAGTGAGCTGGGGGCGCTGCCTTCCAGGGTCCCTGCAGCACCTGAAAGGAAGCAAACCGCGACTCAGCAGGGGAGACAGCAGAACCCAGGGACGGTGAAGGGCCAGGTCCTCCAGAGCCACCAGGTAATGTCCACGGAGACGTGGGCAGGAGGGCACAGAAGGACCGCCCACGGGGGACACTGAGAGCCCCCATTTCGGTACACTTGCATCTATTTCTCTCCGCGCCCTGGAGAGGTCAAGTATCGTCAAATGTCGGGTGTCTGTGGGTCACTGGGACATTCTGGATGTTCTTGATTGCAAGACTTTGCAACTATGTCAATGGGTGCTGGGGGCGGGGAGGAGTTTGAGGGCTTCTGGTTACAATAAACATAGGGTCCTGCTGGATTTAACAAAGCTCAACGGGTTTTCTTTACACTAGGATATTCTAGAAGCTCTTCCTTAGCTGCTGAGCTCTGTGGGACCTTGCAGGAGATGGTTGGAGCTTGGTGCCTTTTTAAAACTTATTTGACTACAAATGCCTTTTTACTCATTTTCTTTTTAAGATTATTTATTTATTTATTTTTTAAAGATTTTATTTATTTATTCATGAGAGACACAGAGAGAGAGGCAGAGACACAGGCAGAGGGAGAAGCAGGATCCATGCAGGGAGCCCAATGTGGGGCTCGAGCAGGACCCCAGGATCATGACCCGAGCTGAAGTCAGATGCCCAACCGACTGAGCCACCCAGGTGCCCCAATGCTGAACATATTTTAATGCACTTATAGGCCATCTATATATCTTCTTTGGAGAAATGTCTATTCAAATACTTTGCTCATTGTTTAAATTGGATTGGTCCTTTTCTAAGAGTTCTTTATACATTCTGGGTACTAGTCTCTAATGAAATACATGAGTCACACATTTTTGCTTCCATTTTATGGATCATCTTTTCACTCTCTGCCTTTTTTTTTTTAATCAAGTTTTTTGTCTTCTTAGTATTGAGTTGGGGTTCTTACATATTCAAAATACAAGTCCTTTATCAGATATGTGACTGGTGAATATTCTCCTCCAGCCTGTGACTTGTCTTTTCCTTTCTCTTAATAGTGATTTTCAAAGAACACGAATTCTGAATTTTAATAAAGCCTAATTTATCAATCTTTTCTTTAGGGCTTGAGTTTTTGTTTTTGTTTTTTTAAAGGTTTTATATTTATTTATTCATGAGAGACACAGAGAGAGGCAGAGACACAGGCAGAGGGAGAAGCAGGCTCCATGCAAGGAGCCCGACGTGGGACTCGATCCTGGGAATCCAGGATCATGCCCTGGGCCAAAGGCAGACGCCCAACTGCTGAGCCACCCAGGCGTCCCTGGGGTCGAGTTTTTGGTGTTATTTCTTGCACGTCTTTGCTGAACCCAAGGTCACATCGGACATTCTACGTTTTCTTCAAGAAGTTTTATAATTTTAGGCTTAATCTTTAAATTTATGATCCATCTTGGGGTGCCTGAGTGGCTCAATCAATTAAATCATCTGCCTTTGGCTCAGGTCATGATCCCAGGGTCCTGGGGTTGAGCTCTGCTTGGTGGGGAGTCTGCTTCTCCCTTTCCCTCTGCTGCTCCCCTTGCTTATGTGTGCTCTCTCTCTGTCAAATATGTAGATAAAAATCTTTTAAAAATAAAATAGAATAACTAAATAGATAAATTTATGATCCGTCTAGAGTTAATTTTTGTGCATGACATGTTGGATCGTGGTTCAGGTTTTGGCTCATGGCCATCCAACCATTCTAGCACTATTTGCTGAAGACTATTTCCTACTGAATTTACACCTTTGTTGCAAATCAGTTGAGCATGTATGTGTGAGCTGATTTCTGCATGCATATATTTATCTTTATTCCAGGACCACACTGTCTTGATGATAAGTCGCTTTAAAATAAGTCTTGAGGGCAGCCCAGGTGGCTCAGCGGTTTGGCACTGCCTTCAGCTCAGGGCCTGATCCTGGGGGACCCGGGAACATGTCCCATGTTGGGCTCCCTGCGTGGAGCCTGCTTCTCCCTCTGCCTGTGCCTCTGCCTCTCTCTCTCTCTCTGTGTCTCATATTCTTTCATAAATAAATAAATAAAATATTTAAAAAAATAAAATAAGTCTTGAAATCAGGTAATGTAACCCCCTCTTTAGGGAGAACCATGAAGGATTCTTTGTCCATTAGGAAATCCACTTAAAGGGAACCACCTCAATTCCTCCAAGCTCCCCTTCTTTGTCTGCAGAGCAGCGTGGACTATGACTTTGGGTAGGCTGTGACTCCCGTGGGCCTCAGCGTCCTTGTCCCTGAAAACGAGGGTCTGTGCTGCCTTCTAGGGATGCTGAGAGCACTCAGTAAGAGGATGCTTGCAGTGCCTGGCTCACAGTAAGCCTGGGATAACTGGTCTCCCGGTGAGTGTTGAGGCTCACCTGGGAGCCAGGATCCAGGCTCCTCATTTTGATGTCCTGTCCTCAGCAGGGCCCAGCATGTCAGCCCAGCCCAGGTCAGCAGGCAGCTAATGGGCCAGACATAGCACAGCCAGTGGAGACCTCTTGCATCTTGGACAGCTGTGGGCAGCGGCCTGGAGACAAGCTCCCCAAGAGGGTGGACACCCCACACATCAGGCCACAGGAGGCTCTACTAGAGCCTGGCCCAGGGGGACAGAAGGAGAGTCCCCAGGAGGCAATGCCCCTAAAGGACAGGGCAGCTCCGGAAGAAAACACGGCCGACTCCTTCTCGCCATCCACACCAGGACCTGAGCCACTCAAAGGAAGGTAAGTCATCCTCTGGGGTGCTGTCCCTTACCCAACTCCCTGACCCAACAATTAAGTTATAGATGAGATGAATTCTAGTCCTGATTGCTCCTGACCTGATGTAGGACCACGGACCACTCATGCCCTTCTGGGCCTCAGTTTCCCCATCTGTATGATAGCTCTAACACCAGAATTCTTTGTTCTGCAAACCTGTACTTTAACCATGGGGATGTGAGGGAATGAGGGCCCCCTCTGAGATTAGAAGGCCGGAGGAATGAAGCTGGGATAGTGGACCTGAGTGTCCTGGGTGCTGGGGGAAGGTCGGTGCAAAGGACGACCCTCGAGCTGACCCTCTGCTAGCCTGGGGTCTCTCCCTTTTTTAGAGTCAAGACTGTGGAGACCGAGCCAGCACCAAGGCCTGTTCCTCCCCCGGTAAGTGGAGCCCGAGTAGGGATGGGGAAGGTGCGAGTCTGGAACCAGGGTGAGGAGGGAGGCAGATGTGGGACGGGGATGGTATTTGGGTCCAGCTGGGGAAGGTGTGAATGTGGATTCACCTGTGTGCTTGTGTGAGTGTGCATGCATGTACACATGTGTGTGCATCTTGGGTCAGGAGCAAAGGATCCCTTTATACCCTGGAGCTTGGAAAGAGGAGCAGAACCCTGGGCTGGTAGCTGGGTTTGTCAGAGGAGATTTTTTTTTTTTTTTAGAAGGAAGGTAATATAACATGTTTATGCTGATGGACAAGATAGAACTGGGTGCTTTAGGGACAGCGCGACAGGCAAGAGCTGCATCTGACTTGGGAGGAAGGGCTGGACAGGAGTCTACATGGCCTGGCTTGGTGGCTGGAGGTGGGGTGGAGGTGATCTGCCCCTGTAATAGGGGGGACAGACGCAGGAGGTGGCTAGATTTGTCAGGTGAATCAGTGGGTATTTATTAAGTGCCTCCCGCGTGTTGTCACTGGACAGTCGTGGATAAAAGAGGCAGACGAGTCCTGCCCTCGTGAAGCTTACCCTCTGGTCAGGCGGCAAGTGGCCGGTATGGACACGGCCACGGAGGCTGTGCTGATCCCAGCGAAGGAAACGAGTGATGGGGCGGCGGTGACCCACTCGAGGCCCCGGCTCGTGGCGCTGGGGGACAGCAGAGCCCAGGCGGGTGCACGGGAGGTTTGCAGGGGATCCTCCGGGGGCCCAGACAGGACGGGCAGTGCGAGGCTGCGGCGGAGAGCGAGTGGCAGGGGAAGCTTTGTGGGACAGTCTGGTGGCTGGAGGCCTCCCGGACCCGCGCCCCTGTCCTGTCCCCAGGAGGTGAGGGACACAGTGCAGAAGCGGCCTCCGGAGCCCAGGGTGGCCGCAGGGGCCCAGACCCTCGGGAACCTCCGGCAGGGCTTCATGAAGTGCTTGCTCCAAGTGGAGGAGGAGGAGGCCACCCGCCGGAGGGCGGCCAAGGCCCGGAGGTCCCCGCGGACCCTGACCCCCGCGCCCGCCTCGGCCCCCCAGAGCCTGCCCCCAGCCCTGCCTCAGAGCCCGGCCTCAGCCCCTGCCATGGCTCCCTCCTGGGCCCGGGCGCCTGCCCCCCGGGGGTCCCCCGGCCCGGCCTCGGGGCCCTTCGCAGGCCTGGACACGGGCTGGAGAAGAGCGGAGCCCTGGAGCGGGGACAGGAGCCTGACCGGCACCAAGGCGCGGTAGGGGCCACCCCGAGAGGGCGCGCCGTCCCTGGCGGCTCCCGTCTAGACTCTTGCCCCTGCCACCGCACCTGTTCCCTCTCGGGGTCCCCTCCCGCGTAGCTCCTTTCCCCCATCCCTGCCAGCTTTTCTCTTTCTAATTCCCCGATGGCGTGTCCCTCCCCTTCACGTCCCCTGACCCCTGCCTCGTCCTCCCCCGGGTCACTCCGAGGCCCCCTGACCTCCCGGAGCCCCCCCCCACCGGGTCCTCCCGGGCCCCCCCTTCCCCTGGCCCTCTCCTCGCGCTTGGGGGCCGCCGGGCCGGGGTGGGCCGGGGCGGGGTGGCTGGATGTGTGCCCTGTGCCGGGGCCTGTCCTCAGCAGGCAGGAGCTGGAGGAGCGCGGCCTCTTCACGCTCTACCAGACCTGGGACGAGAGGCTCGAGAGGCTCGAGGAGCAGCTCACCGTGAGGCAGGAGGAAGGTGAGGGCGCAGGCCTGCCCAGGAAGCCCGATGCCCACCACAGCCCTGGGCCACGGCCGGGGCGGGGGGGGGGGGGGGGGAGCCAGAGCGAACCCTGGGCCCTCTCCCTGGGGTCCAATCCTCTTCCAGGTCCAGAGCCACCTCTCCGAGTAAGTGGAGCGGGTCCTGCACACTTCTTTATGTTTCGGAGGCATTTCTGGCTCCTGCAACCCAAGCCCATCGGCCCCCGTGGCCTTTGGAGGCGGCTTGGGGAGGGGGGGAGGCAGGGCTCTGGGGCTCCCCCACTGCCCTAGACCATCCCTCACAGTGTAACAAGACAAGGGGACCCTGGACAAGTCCCATTTCCCACCACAACCTCCCCACCCCCTCCAAAAAATGCTAAAGTTCTGAACAACCGCCTGGGGGAGACTCTGTGCCCTTCGTCTCCATCGTTCTTGGCGCTGGGCCACAGGACCCCACTTGCCCCCAGGAGGAGGAGGAGGAGGGAGCTCTGAGCCCCAGCCCAGGCCCCGCAGATCCCTGTCTGTCCTCCCTCCGCCCTTCACTCCTCCCCCAGATCTGTGGCCTCTCCACTGGCCCCTTCTTCTGACTTCCTGAACGCGCTCTCTGGCTCTCCATGACCCCCTCCTCGCTCCTTTAGCATTACAACCCTCTAGCCATTTTCGGAGAGGCCCTTCTGCCCCACACCCTAGAGCAGAGTTCACGGGCAACATCCTTCTGTGGCGCAGAGACGCGGGGTTCCCACCACGACCGACCGTCCGCCCCCTCCGGCTGCCCCGCTCTGATGGCCCAAACCACCAAGCACTACGGTCACATCTGATTTTAAGAACCATTCTGTTCTTCCCCTTTTTTGGTGTGCCTGCCCTTGGTGGGTCCCCACTGCCCCCAACCCTAGACCCTAGTCCCCCTTCCCCTCCCCATTTCAGTTCTGTGTGTCAGGGAGCTACCACGTGCCAGGCACTGAATTAACACAACTGCTCTCGGAGGATGGACCGCTCTGCCCCTCTCACAGATAAGAAAATCGAGGCTCAGAGATGTACGGTGACTTGCCCGTGGCAGTTGTGAATGGTCGGCTTGCGCTGCCATAGTGGAGCATCACACAGATCAGGAGGTCACAGGCTCAGATCAGGGTGTCAGCAGATTTGGTTTCTCCTGAGGCCTCTCCCCTCGGCCTACAAGTGGCCGCCTTCTCCTGTGTCCTCACGTGGACTTTCCTCTGCGCACACATGCCGGTGTCTCTTGTGTTTCCACATGTCCTTTTCTTTTTTTTTTTTTAATTTTTATTTATTTATGATAGTCACAGAGAGAGAGAGAGAGAGAGAGAGAGGCAGAGACATAGGCAGAGGGAGAAGCAGGCTCCATGCACCGGGAGCCCGATGTGGGATTCGATCCCGGGTCTCCAGGATCACGCCCTGGGCCAAAGGCAGGCGCTAAACCGCTGCGCCACCCAGGGATCCCAACATGTCCTTTTCTTATAAGGACCCCAGTCAGATTGGGTTAGGGCCCACGTTACTGTCTCATTTTAACTTAACCACCTCTTTAAAGGCCCTGTCACTAAACGCAGTCACACGCTAAGGTACTGGCGGTTAGGGCTTCAACAGAAGAATTTCGGTGGCATTGCTGTAAGCCTCAGTTTCCCTACCATGGCCAAAGGAACAAGCATTCCACTCCCATGAGGCTGTTGTAAGAATTAAAGGAACACGTGGCTCTAGAGAGCCTAGCACAGTGCCTGGCACGTGGTAGGGGTGTCCTAACGTGGGTGTGCTCCTGGCACAAAGTGAAGGTCACTAACGAGCTTAGCTTTTGCACACCCGCTGAACCCTTGGCCTGACCCTGGAATAGAGCGGAGTGAGCAAGTGTGGCTGCGCCTTCCACTGCCACTCTCATAGTTGCCTGTGCCCCCCTGCCCAGCCATAGGGGTACAGGATGCAGGACAGGAGGGTGGTTGGAAGGGGCGAGATGGACGAGGTGGGAACCAGGCGTGTCCTCGCCTCACGTGACCCCGCTGTCCGCCCCAGCCTTCCGCAGTTACTTTGAGATCTTCAATGGCCATGGCGAGGTGGACGCACAGAGCCTGGGGAACATCCTGCTGCTGGTGGGCATCTCCCTGACGCCGGCTCAAGTAGAAGACGCCCTGATGAGTGCTGATGTCGATGGTGAGTCGGGGGAGGTGTCCTCCGGAGTCCCGGGCGGGGCCAGCAAGGTGAGGCCTTTGCGGCCTGCGTGTGGTTTGATGCTCTGCTGTTGCAGGTCTGGAGATTTTTCATAAATTTTTGGGTGAGGGGCCCCATCCTGCGTGTCCATTTTGCACCGGCACCCACAAACGATGTAGCTGGTCCCGGCCCCCAAAGTTAATGCTCTCTGAGCACCTACTCAGTGCCAGGTGCTGGGGACTCAGAGATGACCGTGACCTACCTCTTGACCCCAGGATGTAGGTGATCTCTGAGATCCCTCCCTTCTAGGCCTGCGTGTGTGCTCCACAGGACATTCTCCCATGAATCGATTTGACCAGCTGTGTGACATTGGACAAGTCACTGAAGTCCACCAAGCCTCAGTGTCTGTACAATGGGGCTGAGAGCAGTATCCATCTCACCAGGCTGCTGCAAAGCAAAAGAGATAATCCAGGCAGAGCTTTGAGCTCAATGCCTGGTGCACAGAATGTATCCAGGAGACACTGAGCTGCTAGTATTATTCATCCAGTAAATATTTATTAAATGCCCACTGTTTGCACATTTCTGTGCTGGGCACTGAGAATGGAGAGATATGTAAGACCCAGGAGACCTGCATTTGAGATGCTCACATAGTGACACAGGAGTGAGAGTCACCAAAGGAAGCAGCGCTTAAGGTGGCTTGGAGGAAGGGATCAGGAAGGAAGGCTTCCTGGAGGAGGTGATGCTTGAGCCAAATTGTAAAAGCTTAAATACTGATTAGGCAGGGACCGAAGGAAGGGCATTCCTCTTGCTAGAAATAAAATACGCAAAGGGAAGAGAATGCAGCATGAGAGGAACCCCATGTGGTTTGGTTGGCTGGACACAGGGCATGGGGAGCAGTGGGGCTGTAGGGGCCTGGGCACACTCCATCACTGCACGGGGGCGAATCCACACACACAAGCCCGAAATTGAGCCCAGCTCTGCCCCTATATGACTCTTCGGCAACAGTTTGCTTTTCTCTGTGCCTTGGGCTCCATCTGTGACATGGGAATAAGAGGCACCTCCAGAGGGTGATTAGAGACCATTCATCTGTCTAGTAGTTCAGAAAACATCTGCTGAGACTTACTTGTCTTTTTTTTTTTAAGATTTTATTTATTTATTCATGAGAGACACAGAGAGAGGCAGAGGGAGAAGCAGGCTCCCTGCGGGGAGCCTGATGGGGGACTCCATCTCAGGACCCTGGGGTCATGACCTGACCCAAAGGCAGATGCTCAACCACTGAGCCACCCAGGAGCCCTGACTTACCCGTCTTGTATTAAAAGTTTTATTAAAAAAAATAAAATTAAATAAATAAATAAATAAATAATAAATAAATAAAAGTTTTATTTATTTACGTAATCTCTACCCCCAATGTGGGGCTTAAAATCACAACCCTGAGATCAAGAGTCGCGTGTTCCACCAATCGAGCCAGCCAGGCGCCCCCAAGATCTTCCCGTCTTAAGCCCTGAGGACAATAGTGCAGAACCAAACAGACCCAGTCCCTGCCTTCCGGCACCTCCATTAAATTCCAGACCTTATGAGTTGTGGTTGAAATACAGGGTTTTATGAGTGTGTAGTGGGCAGCTGACCCAGTCAGATCTGACGTCTCTGGGGCAGGGACGGTCAAGCAGAAGCATGCATAGGATGTTGACTAAAGGTTTGGAGGGCAGTGGAGAGGATTCTAGGAAGAAGCAGCATGTGCAAAGGCCCAGAGCAGGGAACATGGCCCCAGTGGAAGAAGAGATCTATGCTGGGGGTGCTTGGCCCCAGGTGAGACTGGAGACAGGTAATAGAGCAGGTCCTGAAGGGCCTGGAAGGCCGAGGTGGGAATCTTGTGGGTATAGAATTCTCATGCAGTGACTAGCACTTGGTAATAATAACAGTTAATGACATTTAGTGAACTTGTATAATACACACAGCCCTGTTCTAAGCACTTTGCTTCGTTCGATCTCCCATGAGATAGGTAATGGTTATCCTCACCCTATAGATGAGAAAGTTAAGGCCTAGGGGGGTTTGGGGCTTTGCCAAGGTCTCATGGATAGTAAGTGAAGGACCAGGGATGTGAGCCCATGCTGCTGCCTCTAGGATCTGGGAGGTTCCAACACTGGAGATTTTAATTTTCACCTTCTACTTTTCAGTGTGCACTGCACTTGCTGCATTGAATGTGTGCTATATACGTGTGGCATACGTGTCTCCTGTGTGTTTTATAACCAAACCCATTGAGTAAATGATAATAACCGTGCCCAGGCTGCAATGCCTGGGCCCACTCTGGAAGGCCCCTGCCCACTGTTCTACCTCTGGCCTCTGCAGGGGATGGTCGTGTAGGCTTCAAGGACTTCCTGGCTGTGCTGACAGACACCAGGCGCTTCTTCTGCTCCGTGGGTGAGTAGGGACAAGCCCAGAGGAAGGGGAGCTTGGTGAGGAGCTTGGTGGCTGGTGGACAGTGGGCCTCCGGAACTACCAAATGGTAATTGCAGACATTATCCCATGTCCCCAGAACAGAACGCCCTGGCAGACATGGCTCCCCCCAACCCCCACACCCTATTCTTTGAGATCCTGTCCCTGCTGGTGGAGATGCTGGCCTTACCTGAGACAGCCTTAGAGGAGATCACCAAGTGAGTGGGGCTGGTGGTTGGGGGTGGAGGGTTGCAGACACAGAAATGGCTCCTAGTATTTTGGGCAGCTGAGGAACTTTGAGAGTTAGGACTCTTAGTTGCAAGTGAAAAACATCCACATAAAACTGGTTTAAGCAAAAAGGGACTATATTGGCTCACATAACCGATCATGGCTGCAAGAACGGCTGGATCCAGGAGATCAGATGATACCAGGAAGGCTATCTCTCCTGCTCATCTCTGTACCCTGAATTCAAGCTCAGCTAGGCTCTTCTCACAGTGGGAAGGATGCCAACCGTCAGCCCCATGCTCCTACCCCTCTAGTCGAACAGATTCAGCAATAAGAGGAATTCTTTCTTGCGGTACCCCACACAGCATCCCAGAACAGGAATGTGGTGGAGACTGCCTGGGGCCACAGAGCGCTGGGGATGGAAGCCTCCGCATGTCTCCAGAGTGGGCTGGGGTGGTGGTAGTGGTTCAGCTAAGGAAGGTATAGCTACATACAAAAGGAACATCAACACTCCAGGGCTAAAAGCAAAGCGTGCTGGCAAAATGGCCCAGCTGGTCTCTCTGTGTGTCACATAGAGGCTTGTCCCTGCCACTGAGACCAGGCCTCGTCCGCATGGGGCCAGAGGAGGGGGAAAGAGAGCAGGCTATTTCAGCAACATCACCTTGGCAATCCCAAGACAAAAGGTCTTTTTTCCTCCCAGCATCTATAAATCACTCTAAATATATATGATTCTGAAGAACATAAATGTATAATTTTAAAAACAACAAAACAAATTCCCCATGTGTCCATTTCCCCAGTTTACAAATAGATCATTTCTGGGACTCCTGGGTGGCTCAGTCAGTTAAGCATCTGCCTTCGGCTCAGGTCAGGATCCCAGAGTCCCGGGATCGAGTCCTCATCGGGGTCCCTGCTCGGTGGGGAATCTGCTTTTCCCTCAGTCCGGCCCTCCCCCTGCTCATGCTTGCACGCGCTCTCTCTCTCTGAAATTTAAAAAAAAAAAAAAAAGTCTTTAAAAATAGATCATTTCCAATAACATCGAAGCCCTGTGTGCCCTCCCCCAATCACAAAGCACTCTCTCCCCAAATAAGAACTAACCATTACTCTCTTGCTTTCTGTTTTAAATTTTCACTGCTTGTTTTTTTCCCTTTGTTTACCGAAAATTTCAAATACACAGCAAAATGAAGAGAATTTCACAGTGAACGTTTATATGCGCACCACCTAGATTCCACCGTTGCCTTTCTCCCATGCTTGTTTTATCTACCCATCCCTCTATTCATCAATCCATTTGGGTAATTTTTTATTCATTTCAAGATAAATGATCTTCAGTATTCTCTAAATACTTGAGCATACGTATCAATAACTAAAGATCGTTGCTTATTTAGGGCTTTTTTCATTATTTGAGGTATAATTTACATACAGGTGAAACACACACATCACTAGCGTGTGACTCTCAGCAAATGCTCACACCCGAGCAACCTGAACCCCCCTCTCAAGTTATGTAGAACTTTACCATCACTCCTGAAAGTGCCCCTCAGGATCCTTGCCAGTCGGTCTCCGAACCCACCCCTGCGGAGGCAATCACTCTCCTGGTTTGTTTTCCATCACGGATTGGTTTTCCCTTTTGGCAACCTCACACCCATAGAAGCGCCCAGTGTCAGCTTCTCCACTTGTCCATGTCGTTGTGGATGTCGGTGTTCACCTCTTTCTTTCTTTCTCTTTCTTTCTTTCTTTCTTTCTTTCTTTCTTTCTTTCTTTCTTTCTTTCTCTTTCTTTTTCTTTTTTTTTATTTTTTATTTTTATTTTTTTTAATTTATTTATGATAGTCACAGAGAGAGAGAGAGAGAGAGAGAGAGGCAGAGACACAGGCAGAGGGAGAAGCAGGCTCCATGCACCGGGAGCCCGATGTGGGATTCGATCCCGGGTCTCCAGGATCGCGCCCTGGGCCAAAGGCAGGCGCCAAACCGCTGCGCCACCCAGGGATCCCTCTCTTTCTTTTTCTTTCTTTCTTTTTTTCTTTCTTCTTTCTTTCTTTCTTTCTTCTTTCTTTTTTTTTTTAAGATTTTATTTATTTATTCACAAGAGACGCAGAGAAAAAAGAGAGAGGCAGAGACACAGGCAGAGGGAGAAGCAGGCTCCATGCAGGGAGCCCGACGTGGGACTGGATCCCAGGTCTCCAGGATTGCGCCCTGGGCCAAAGGCAGGCACCAAACCGCTGAGCCACTGAGGGATCCCCTGTCCACCCCTTTCTATTGCCGAGTGGTGTTCCACCCACGGACCTCCCACGGTTGATTCATCCATCTCTTTACTGATGGGTTTCTCAGCGGTCCCCAGTGGGGGCTTATAATGAATAAAACTGCCACTAACATTTTTTGTACAAGTCCTTGGGTGGACACATCCATTTGTTTCTCTTGGCTGAATATGCAGAGGGGAATTGCAGGCAGGTGCATTTTACTTCGGAGAACTCGCCAGAATTTTTTCCCCCAGTGGTTGTACCATTTTATAATCCCACCATTACTATGAGACATGGAGTGGAGCTTTCTGCTCTTGACTCCCACTTGTTTGTACTCCTGAACACTTCATTGTTCAGCTTTTCATAAACTTTATATGAGCGGACTCCTACTGTAGTCTTTTGCTACCTGTTGGTTCTCCTCCACGTTACGCTTTTGTGATCTCTTCACGTTCTTGTGGGTAATTATCGATCATTTGTCCTTCTCACTGCTCCGTACTATTACGTGCGACTGTATCACAATATGCTTATTCATTCTGCTGATAGGAGTTAGGGCTGCGTTCAGTTTCCAGCTGTGGTAGAGACAGTGTGAATATTCTCATATATGTCTCCTGGGACACATGGGCAAGAGTTTCTCCAGAGCTGTAGTTTTTAAACTTTATGGCCAACACCCCTTTTAAAAAAAGATTTTATTTATTGGAGAGAGATAGAGGACTCGTGTGTGCGTGAGCAGGGGGAGGGGCAGAGCGAGAGGGAGAAGCAGGCTCCCCACGGAGCAGGGGAACCCGACGACACGGGGCTCGATCCCAGGACCCCGGGATCACAGCCTGAGCCGAAGGCCGACATTCAACCACTGAGCCACCCAGACAAATGGCATTGTCACACAATATTGCAAATCTCTTCAGAGTCTGGCAGAAAAGAAGACGGTTTTCCGTCTCATATTTGCTTTGCATTCAATCTGTTGCAATACGTTGCTGTGCTTGAAGTGTATACAGAACTCTGGCCGCACAAATAAATCACAGGATGGGGGAGTATTTTACTAGCCTTTTCATTTATACCTACATATCGTGTGCATTTTTTTCTTTGATATTGCACCAGACTTGATAAGTGGTAGAGCCTTATATGGTTAAGATGTAGAATCAGGGATCCCTGGGTGGCACAGCGGTTTAGCGCCTGCCTTTGGCCCAGGGCGCGATCCTGGAGACCCAGGATCGAATCCCACATCGGGCTCCCGGTGCATGGAGCCTGCTTCTCCCTCTGCCTATGTCTCTGCCTCTCTCTCTCTGTGTGACTATCATAAATAAATAAAAATTAAAAAATAAAATAAATAAATCTTAAAAAAAAAGATGTAGAATCAGAAACCAAATCAATGAACTTTTGGTACATTTTTATTTATTTTTTTAAAAGATTTTCTTTATTTATTTTTAGAGAAGGAGGGCATGGAGAGGAGCAGAGGGGGAGGGAGGGGAAGGAGCAAAGAATCCCAAGCCGACTCCATGCTGAGCAAGGAGCCGGATGCGCGGCTTGATCTCACAACTCTGAGATCATGACCTGAGCCGAAACCAAGTCAGGTGCTCAACAGACTGAGCCACCCAAGTGCCCCTATACTCTTTCATATTTTTAAAGTCTATTTATTTAATCACTCTCAAGGGGCCACCTAGGTGGCTCAGTGGTTGAGCATCTGCCTTTGGCTCAGGGCATGATCCCGGGGTCCTGGGATCGAGTCCCGCATTGGGCTCCCTGCATGGAGCCTGTTTCTCCCTCTGCCTGTGTCTCTGCCTCTCTCTGTGTCTCTCACGAATAAATAAGTAAAATCTTTTTTTTTTTTTTTTTAAAGCACTCTCTACACCCAACATGGGGCTCAAACTCTCGATCCTGAGATCAAGAGCGGCATGCTCTATGGACTGCCAGCTGGAAGTCCCTGTACTTAAATGAAAGAATCCACTCGTCTGTGTTGTAGTTTGAATGGCTCTTCTTTGAGTTTTTGTAACACGCACTGGGCATTTGGAAAGTATTGCGTATCTTCTAAATGTTGACATGTTTCATTTTAATTAATAAATATATATTTGCTAGTATATATATACACTATGATATTATATTTTAATTAATATCACCACTAATATCAGAAAAGTCTAAGCATTAGAATTGTTGTGTGTGGCTATAGTTCATTCATTTTCACTGCCAAATGCTATTTTGTCTGACATGTACACAACCATGTTAATGGATTTAAGTTTCCCAAAATTCTAACTTTTTCTTGAAAGCTTTAATTTTATCAACAAATGCTATCAGTTGTTCTTGAAGGGATGGGCTATCACTCAGTCATTTAACCAACTAAGTCACCCAGGTGCCCCTCAAGTGCTTTTAACTAAAATAACCACATGTCCAAGTGCCCTGTTTTGCAGTGGAATGCCCTGAACTCCTTCATTTCCCCACTACCTGAAACTTTCCTATGAATGTCATATATTAAAAGCCTAGCTAGAGGCACCTGAATGGCTCAGTGGTTGAGCATCTTCCTTTGGCTCAGGGCATGATCCCGGGGTCCTGGGATCAAGTCCCGCATCGGGCTCCCTGCAGGGAGCCTGCTTCTCCCTCTGTCTTTGTCTCTGCCTCTCTGTGTCTCTCATGAATAAATAAATAAAATCATAAAAAAAAAAAAAAAAGCTTAGCTAGTGACTATGGGGAGAAATTCAAGTTAGAATTTGTGAAATAAGATAGCTCTAGAAGGGGGTAAAACAAGTGTAACAAGTAGAAAAAACAAATCTGGGTGCCTGAGTGGCTCTGTCAGTTAAGGATCTGCCTGTGGCTCAGGTAGTCATGATCCTGGGGTCCTGGGATTGAGCCCCCACATCCGGCTCCCTTCTCAGCTGGGACTCTGCTTCTCCCTCTGCCTCTGCCATTCCCCCCTGCTCGTTCTCTCACACACACTCTCTCTTGCATAAATAAATCCTTAAGAAAAAAAAAAAAAAAGAGGGATCCCTGGGTGGCGCAGCGGTTTGGTGCCTGCCTTTGGCCCAGGGTTCGATCCTGGAGACCAGGGATCAAATCCCACATTGGGCTCCCGGTGCATGGAGCCTGCTTCTCCCTCTGCCTGTGTCTCTGCCTCTCTCTCTCTCTCTCTCTCTCTCTGTGGCTATCATAAATAAATAAAAATTAAAAAAAAAATTAAAAAAAAGAAAAAAAAAAAGAACAAATGTAAGCATGATGTCCCATAGTTCACTGACTCAGTCTTAGTCCCAAGACTAGGTCAATTCAGTTTGTATTCATCCTACTTTGGGGTCATTGAACTTCTTGGATTTATTTATAATTCATAGCTTTTATCATAATTCTCTTTTTTGGGTACATTTTTCTATAAGTAATATTTTCATATGCCCCCCTCCTCTCCTTCTAGGACTCCAATTCCATAGCACTTAAAATTGTTTCATCAGTCATTGAGCAGGCTGTGATCCTTGTATCTCGAATTTTCTCTCTGTGCTTCACTTTGAATTTCTATTGCTAAGTATTCAAGTTTGCTGATCTTTTCTTTGCTGTATCTAAGCTCCTTTATTTTTTTCTATTTTTTTCTAACCTCCTTTAAACTTATCCAATGAATTTTTCATTTCAGCTATTGCATTTTTTCATATTTAAATATTTCACTTGGTTCTATTTCAAAATATATATATTTAAAATTTTTAAAATTTATTTATTAATGAGAGACACACTTGGTCCAGGACCACAACCTGAGCCAAAGGCAGGCACTCAACCACTGAGCTATCCAGGTGCCCCTCATTTGGTTCTATTTCACAGTTTTACTCTTCTCCTCATGTTCATATTTCCTTTAAATCCTTGAGCATAATTATAATAGCTCATTTAAGGTCTTCTGCTAATTCCATCATCTTTGCCATTTCTGTATCTGATTATATAAACTTATTTTTCTTTTTTTATTGGTCACTTTCCTGCTTCTTATGTCTGCTAATTTTTTATTGGATGCTAGATATTATGGCACTTCCTTTATTGAGTGTATTTTGTTCTTTAAAGAATTGAACTCGAGGGACACTTGGATGGCTCAGCAGTTGAGCATCTGCCTTAGGCTCAGGGTGTGATCCTGGGATCCAGGATTGAGTCCCACATCAGTCCCTGTGAGGAGCCTGCTTCTCCTTCTGCCTGTGTCTCTCTGCCTCTATCTCTCTGTATCTCTCATGATTAAATAAATAAATCGTAAAAAAAAAAAAAAAAAGAATTGAACCCGAGAGCAGGTGGTTAAGTTACTGAGGATTGTCTTCTCTTTTTCAAGGCTTTGTTTTTATTTTATTCTATTTTATTTTATTTTAAGTAAACTCTACCCCCAACATGGGGCTCATATTCATGACCCTGAGATCAAGAGCCACATGCTGTACCAACTGAGCCAGGCAGGTGTCCCTTGTTCAAGGTTTTAAAGCTTTGTCAGGGAGGATCCAGTATAGTCTCTACTATAGGGCTGATTTAGTCCCAACTACTGAAAAAGAACTCATCTAAGAGCTCTACTAATTCCACAAGTGTTCAAGAACATCTTTCTGCTCTGCCTGTTTGAAACTCATGTGTCTCTCAGTTCTAGGTAAACTCTGGTAATTACTTGGTTTTGTTCTTTGTCTGGCTTCATAAAATTTTACACTATGTATGTACTGCTTAGTATGCAACTACGCGCAATGTATGTACTGCATGTTTCTGCAACTCTTTCTTTGCATGGCTCCCATCTCTTTGATATCCTGATATACTAATCCCAGTGGCCTCCATCTTCACCAATTACAATGTCTGTCCCCTTACCTCAGTGAGTCTACTGTTCTGCCTGGATGCAGAACACGGCATCGGAGTCCAGAAGGTACCTCCAGGCAAAGTTCTGTAGAGACCATTAAGTTCACCTCATTGGTTTATTTTCTCTCAGGGATTATAGTCTTGTGCTGCCTGTTGTTCAATATCTGACAGGTTTCATATATTTTGTCCATGTATAGTTATTTACAGCAAGAGGATAATTTCAGCACTAGTTCCTTCATTATGGCCAGAAACGGAATTCTGTTCATTTGTCTTCAATTTTTTTTTTTTCTGTTCTTCAGATGGGATGATTTCTATTGATCTGTCTTCACGTTTACTAATTCCTTTTCGTGCTATCTCCAATCTGCTGTGAAGCTTATTCAGTTACGTTTTCACTTCAGTTATTGTACCTTTTGGTTCTAGAACTTCCATTTGTTTCATGTTTATTGTTTCTATTTCTCTATTCATTGAGATCACACTTTTCTTTAATTATCTGAATATATTTTTAATAGCTCCTTTAAAAATATTTTATTTATTTATTTGAGAGTGAAAGACCATGAGTGGGGGGAGGGGCAGAGAGCGAGAGAAGCAGATCCCTGCTGTGCAGGGAGCCTGACATGGGGCTCAATCCCAGGATCCCAAGATCATGACCTGAGCTGAAGGCAGATGCTTAACTGTCTAAGCCACCCAAGTCTCCCTTTAATAGCTCCTTTAAAGCCATTGTCTACTAAGACTTCCTCAAGGTTGCTTTCCATGAGTTTATTTTTATAGGTCTTACTATGGGCCACATTTTGCATGTCTAATTTTTAAAAACGATTTTATTTATTTTAGAGAGAAAAGTGAGCGAGTGAGCAGGGAAGAGGGAAGAGGGGCAGATGGAGATTGAGAGAAACTCAAGTAGATTCTCACTGAGTGTAGAGCCCAACTTGGGGCTCAGTAATCAGGAGTCTGCAATCATGACCTGAGCCAAAACCAAGTCAGACACTTAACTGACTGAGCCACCCAGGCACCCCATGCATGTCTGATAATTTATTGTGTCCTGAACATTTTAGATGATGATTTAGAGATTGGATTCTGTTTTGTTTGGACATCAGACTCTTCCTTTGATGAGTGTTAATTTTTTGTGCTTGTAGGCAGTTCAGGTTACTGGCTGATCTCTTTAAGTAATCTTGGTTTTTTACTTTGTTAGGGCATATTTGTGAAAGACCCAGGGGCTACATAAACCCTCTAACTTGGTAGACTCAACTTCCAAACTCTGTTTCTCCTGTGGATTTTAGTTTTAAGTAAGGTCTGTAGTAGGCAGAGGTCAACAAATTACATGCTGCAGGCCACATTCAGCTCACTGTTTTTACACTTAAACTTTTATCAGAACACAGTCACATTCATCCATTCACATAGTCTATGGGTTCCTTCTACTCAGCTTTGCCAGTTATCTATTACTGGCAAAGCTGAGTATCTATTATCACTTCTGTGATAATGAAGTTGTCTACTTCTCCTTGTAGTTATATCAGATTTTGCTTTATATTTCATGTTTAGAATTTCATATTCTCAGGGATCCCTGGGTGGCTCAGAGGTTTAGCGCCTGCCTTCGGGGCAGGGTGTGATCCTGGAGTCCCGCATCGGGCTCCCTGTGTGGAGCCTGCTTCTCCCTCTGCCTGTGTCTCTGCCTCTCTCTCTCTCATGAATAAATAAATAAAATCTTAAAAAAAAAAAAAAAGAAAAAAAAAAGAATTTCATATTCCCTAATGAACGGGACATGTTATCATTATATGGGAATCATTTGTCTCTCTAGTAATGCTTTTTATCTCAAGGCCTAATTTTTAAAATATAAATATGGCTATACCAACTTCCTTTGGTTAGCATTCAACGGATATAACTTTATCCTTTATTGACTTCCTATTATAGTATGGATTTAGCTATCTGATACAACTATCACCTAAGCTCCCCTCTACCTATCCTAAAATATTGTTTTTGACTAAATGATTTGGGGAAGTTTCTATTATTCTGGCTATGTAATTTTTAATAGCTGAGTATCTTATTATACTATGATTTCATTTCCTTGTCTTTCTAGTTCCTGAAATTGACAATTGCCTTATTTTTTTTTTAACTCATTCCTTTCCTCTGATTCAGATTCTGTTTGTTAGTTTACATGCCTTACTTTTCCTTGGTTTGCTTGCTCTTTCTTGGTTTGTTTGGTTTAATTAAAAAATAATGGGAGCATGTTTCCCTAGTAGCTTTTTTTGAGTTACAAAGGCAGTAATTCAACAACTGGCCAGCCCTTGAAATGGCCCTATTCTGTCTTTTCAGTTACAGTGATCTAATCTAAACTTGTCCAACATGGGAGCTCCTTTCACTATCTTCCTTTACCTTTGCCTCTCCTGTATCAGATCTCCTGTTTTCTGTATGTGTTATCTTCCTTTTCTGTTTTGGTTAATGCCCTCATTTTAGAAGAACATGTCCTCCAGTAGCTTTTTGAGAAAGAATGCATGGGATGCGAAATTTTTAAGATTATATGTGTTTGGAAAAGAGTTTATTTTATATTCACACTTACTGAGTAGTTTAGCTGGGTAGAGAATTCTATATTGGTTATATTAGTTCAGGAATAGACCCCAATGCACTATAGTTCACACAAGATAGTTTATTTTTCTCTTATATTGACAGTCCAGAAGAAGCAGGCAGGAAGACAAGGCTGCCCAGCATACAACTTACTGTTTCTTTCTAACTTATTGTTCCACCATTTCCTAGGTCAATCCTAAGCCAATTTACCAGCAACACATTTGAATTCAAGCCCTCAGGAAGGGGAGAGAGGAAGTGCAGAGCAAGCAATTTCCTTTAAAATTGTGACCGAGAAAGTTGCACACACTTTGCTCATGTCCTTTTGGCCCCTGTGGGGTGAAGTTATTTTCTAGATCATCTCTTTACTCAGCATGTGCCTTTTCAGGTCCTAGTTTTACACAGAGGTCTAGATCCAACTCTCATGTGAGGGCTCTGGTCATTTTTTGTGTTCTATGTGAAACTCATCAAACCCCCAAATTTCAGGCCCCAGAGATAGGCATAGACCCTAGCAGCACCAGCAACTTAAGCCTTAAATGTTTCCCAACACCAAGTAGCATGCCCACCCCTCACCACTGCCTCAAAGCCTTGGGTGGTCTGGCTGCCATCCTGCTGCCCACATCTCCCACTCTTCCTCATTTACCAGGCTCTAGCTCCTTCTGGCCTCCTTGCCATTCCTAGAGCTCACTGAGCTCTTTCCTACCTCCTGCCCTTTCCACATGCCATTCCCTCTGTCCAAGACTATTCCTCCAGAGATATCCATTTGACTTGCTCCCTCCCCTTGTTCTGCTCAAATATCACCACCTCTGAGACTTTTGCTGAGCACTGTGAGCAAACTAGCCTCTCATCACTACCCACTCACCAGCTTTTACTTGCTCTCATTACACCCAACACTACCAACATGGTCTTGTATCTATTTTTCATGATCTGACTCTCCCACTAGGTGTGTGCCTAGGTGGTTGATTTAAGAAGGGATTCCAAGGAGGAGCAAGAGAAAGAATGTGAACAGAGGAGGGAGGAACCAATATAAGCATATGTTATTGAGTCAACCACCCCCAGGATCTTTTGAGGAGACTATGAATGGTGACTCAGAATTCTGTTAGAAGAAAGAGAAACCTGTATACCTCAGCTGCTAGTTCCTTTAGTCAAGGGTGACCCCCACGGTGGTTTAATTCCCCTGAACTTCTGGGTTGCACTCTGGGTGTCAGAGAAGCTCCAGGCAGGAGACTTCTGAGGTGAGGCCACCTCAGACTGTCCCTATGCAAAGCTGCTTGAAGTCCGTGTGGAAGTGGTCACCGCAGCAGTGGCTGGAGTGAGAGAGGGGCTGAGACAGTAGGAGGCAGAAACCTTCTATGGAGATCTCCTGCACTGCTTTTCCCAAGCACCTAGATGCATGGCGGCCTGCAGTAAACATTCATCTGCTGAATGAATGCGCGGAGCTGCAGTCTAGTGGGAAGGCAAATAGCAGGGAGTCAAGAAAATAAAACTCGAATCTGCAAGATGAGGTTAATTGCACAGCTGTCTTACAGAGCACTTGTACATCTAAGTAAGAATATCAGTGACAGAAATCACAGGTGACATTTGCCAGGCTCTTTCCGTGGGCCACGTTGCTGAGTGCTTGATGGGCCTTGTTATTTTATCCTATAACACAAAGACTGATCCATTTTACCCAGGAAACCTGAAGCCCAGAGAAGTCCTGTGACTTGCAGTGATAGGGTAGAGATAACCATTTGACATAAGGGTGACTAGAGGCCAAAGCAAAGCAGTGAGGGGGAGTTAATGGCAGAGATGGGACTGAAACCCATGTCTCCTAACTCCTGGGCTTGTGTCCCTGTCCCAGAGCTGGCTAGACAGAACAGGGGCTCTGAAACAGTGAGGGGGGAGGAGGATGAACTAAATACAGCCAGGCTGAGCTGGGTGGGCACTGCCTCCCCAGCTATTACCAGAAGAAGCTGAAGGAAGGCACCTGCAAGGCCCGAGAGATGGAGTTGGCCATAGGCCGGCTGCGGTCCCGGAAGAAGCTTCCTTACAACCTCCAGGAGGCAGACTTGGAAGTCCCAGAACGAAGGGTCCTCAGGATTCTGAGCCGGCTGAAGCAGCAGAACTATGGTGAGGGCCTTGGGCATGGTGAGCACTCTGCTTTCCTGCCCACCTGGCCTCTTTCCCTGGGCCCCGACAGCCAGACCTAGGAGCTGAGAGACATGGTTTCCCACTTCAGGATTACCTGTGTGCATTAGTCAATGATCTGAAAATCACTATCGCTAGCCCTCTGACAAGGGCCTTCTGCACTCTTGCCCTGGGCTTAACACTGAGCACACGTTGGTCCCAAGAGCCTCCACAGAGCAGGGTGGGTGATTAGCAATCGTAGATCACCATTAACTGAACACCACTGTGGTCACTCCCCATGCTAAGCTCTTTGTAAATGTGCTAGAATTTCATCCTCACCATCACGTGTTTACCCCATTTTACAGATGAGAACAGTGAAACTGAGGAAGTCTATGCCCAAGGTCCCACAGCTAATGTGTGTCAGAAAGGGCAGTTTATACCCAGGTCTGACTCCAAAACCTGTGCTCTTTTCACTGGGCAAGACTGTCTCCCCTTAAGTGCAGGTGCCAAGTGATGGGCTAGGAGCTTTCCAGAGTCTCTCTAGTGTGCCAACCAGAATGCAGGACCCATCACCAAGACATATGCTCCTGTGTAAGCTGTTAGCCCTTACACAATGCTCAGTTTAGCTGCGCGCTGTGCGTGTATTAGCCCTTTAATCCTCATCGTCAGCTGTGTGGGGTGGGTACTCGCCTCCAGCTTTACACAGAGGCTCAGGTTAACGGATCTGCCCAAACCCACCCAGCTTGTTATGTGGCAAAGCTGGGATTTCAGCTGGGTCTGCCTGCCTCCCAAGGCTGGGCTTGCTCTGAAGCATTCCCCTCTCCTGCCTCCTCCTCCCTTGCCAGCTGCCAACCTGCAGAGCCCCTATGCCCAAGTGCCCTGCATCCCACTCTGTCCGAGGTTGGACAAGAAGATGGTTCGTCGGAAGCAGGGCAGCCAGTATGTGCTGGACCCATGCACCCCTGCCAGCCTGGGCCCCGACATCCATAGCCTCCTCTTCCAGTCAGGATCTCAAGGAAGCAGGTGGGTGCCCAAGAGGCAGGAGCTCTGGCCCAGGCCCATTCACCTTTTGCACAAGGCCCTGGCCTAACCTGAGGGGAATCCATCCTTCCAAGAGATGATGCCCAGGATACTGCTGCTCCAGGGAGGAAAAGGGGGAAAGGATGGAAGCAGTGAGAAACTAACCTACGTTGAGAGCCCATGTACCACACTGGCTGTGCTTAAGTCAGGGCACTTCTTCCTTCCTGTGCCGAGACAGTGGCACATACCGTCTTTCTCTTAGGCTGGTGCCATCTGCCTTTCTCATGCACGAGGTCAGCTCGCAAGTCTTTTGCCTGAGTATGACTCCATGTTAGGAGCAGTATGAAACAGGCTTGACTGCTGGATGGAGGGAAGCTTCTCCTGCCAATCCCCTTTTCAGGCACTTTGGGGACAAAAGGAATCAGGACTTGCAATCAGACCCCTAAGCCCAACTACTAGGCTCCATTGCTTCCCAGGAAAGCCTCCTCTCCCCTGGGGCACGTGGGAATGGCTCATTTCCTCCCACCTTTCTCCTCACCTCTCTCCCTAGGGAACATGGCTCTGAGTGCCGAAAGTGGCTCAGCTCTGTCCCGGCTCGAACGCACTGACCTATGGAGTCCTGACTCTGGGCAGCTGTTCAGGTCATCAGGCAGGTACCGCTGCTGGATTTTGCTTTTGTGGCCTGGTAAGCCAATAAACACCAAGAACCTCAGCTTCTGTGTGTGGGTCAAGGAAGGCCCTCAAGTTTTCCACTTGGCTCTCAGAGTACAGGGCCCCAGCTTCCCTCAGGCTTAGGAAACCCTGAAGCAAGAAACATCTTGAAACCCTGCCAGGGTTGGGACTCCTGCTAAAGGGACCCTGGGTGCAAAGTCTTAACCTTCTATGCACTCTCAAAGCTAGAGTTGGGACTCTTCAGATGAGTGCTCCTTTGGACTAGGAGCCTCACAAAGGCGAAAGCATCTCTTCCCACTTGCTCGAAGGTAAAGATTCTGGACCCTAAAAGCAGCAGACTGACTTTGCAGAAGGGCAGGAGGGGTCTCAGCCATGCTCTGAGAGGGCCCCGGACGCTTGGGGGCCTTTCTCATGGAACCTAAGGGTATGTGGGTCTTTGCCCCCCAACCCACACACCACCCCAGGCCTATTTTTCTAAGAGAGAGCCCCTCCCTGGGACTGAGCAGAGGTAGCTCCCCCAGTGATTAATCAAGCAGGCATAGCAAGAGGTTAGGAGGCCAGGGACTGAAATGAGGACAAGGTTCTGACAAGTTTAAAACATGTATTTAAAATACAATTTATAAAATGCTTAATCTGCCGACTCAGGAGCCCGCGGTGCGGGGTGGGGTGGGGTAGGCAGCTGCCCGCTAGACCAGCAGAGCAGGACTGCAGGGGTGCGGCCCTCCCTCCCATGCCCTTCTGTTCAGACACCCAAGGGGCCCACATGCACCCCTGGGATCACACGAGCAGAAAACAGGACCCCGGACGTTTCCAGAGCCTCTGCTTACCAGGGAGGCTGGGGCAGCCCTGCCTGCCCATCCCTGAGCAGAGCATCCCCACATGGGGCAGAGCAGGGTATGGCTGGGCTGGACAGGGCAGGGCGGGGCAGTGGGCTCTGGAAGGGGCTGATGGTAGCAGATAGGGTGTTGCCTCCTGCCTGCAGGTGGGGAGCACCCTGATTGAGTGGGCTGAGAAGGGTTGGTCACCAGGCCTGGACCCCCAGCTCCTTTGGTTATAGGCTGACATCAGAGTAGTGGCTCATGGGAAGCGGTTAGCTGGAAGGTCTGAGGCCTGGCTCATGGGGTCAGGGAGGAGCTGGGGGAAAGGGGGACAGTACCATGAAGGCAGATAAACAGGCAGCAGCCTCAGGTTTCTGCCCCACCCCCACCCCCCCTGGGGTTTTCCAAGCCAAAGCCTGCAGCTTACTTAAAAGAAAAAAACAAAAAAAAAAAAAGAAGAAGAAGCACTTAAGGAAAGTCACAGACAATCAAAAAAAAAAAAAAAGAAAAAGAAAAAGAAAAAAAGAAAGAAAAAAAGAAAAAGAAAACAAAACAAAAAAACCCCACACACAAAATCCAAACCATTCTCCCATCAACCCTCCCACCTCCCCCCAACACATTTCCTTGTTTTCATTTCTTTCTCTTTAAAATTTTGCCTGTCACCTCTCCATCTGGGAAGCCAAGAGTACAACTGTTGATGGGTGGTAGCAGGCACAGTGGGCAAAGCCCCATCTTTGGCCAGAGGGAGGTGGGAACACCAGTCCCTACTACATCCTCAATCCACAGACACCCATCAGCCAGCCTTCCCTTCCACTCCCACTAGGGGAGAGGGGGCAAGAGCAGGTGGTCCCGATGGCTGAGCAATCAGTATTCCTGGCCATCCCACCTGGCCTACCTCTGTACCCTTCTCCAACTGAAAGGACAGTCTCATCTTGGGCCAGAAACTACTATTACATGAAGGCTAGACACTGTACATCTAGAAGGAGGAAACTTGGTCAGGGCAGTGGAACTATAAAGACAGCAGCCAATCTTCTTCCTTGGCCACTTCTGGGGGATCATCCCTCTTACAACAGCCTGTGGATACAACCCAACAGCCTGTGGCCTCTTTGTGACTGAAGCTCTGTTCCAGCTCTGCTCACGCACCATTTCCTGGCTGCTCATGGTTATAAGGCTATGCTGTGGACTAGCTGCTGATTCAACGGGCAGCTGGCCCTTCCTCCTCAGCGGGAGATGCAGTGGGACATGGCTTACTGGGCCTGACCTACATTCCCACAGGGCAAGGCTGAGAGCCAGGTAAACCAAAGGTGGAGTGAGCCTGCAAAACCTAGCTTGCCACCTTGGCCACCGCAAGCTGCCCTAATCACAAAATGTCCTATCACCCACTCCAAAATTCATCCGCTGAGTGGAGAGGCTACCTGGCTGGCTGAGGGATAAGGCGCAGTGCAATGGAAGAGACCAGAAAGCCTGAGAGGACCCAGTTATACAAACACACACATAGCTGCTCTAGGCAGCTGCCCTCTTAGCCTCTCCCACCTTAAAGAGCCAAAGCAAATCTCTAGGCTCTAGGGACAGAGGGGAAACTGCCTTCATTCCAGAGCCTTGCTCTGGAAAAATGGGTGAGGGGTGGCCTGGGTCTATGGTCTGTCACCACCAATCTTTGCAATGCACAGCTTGCCTTTTCCCACATGTATTCAGAATGGTCTGCTCCCAAGGTAGTGATTTCACAAAGGAAATATACTAGGCATGGTGCCATCAACAGAGATGGTGCTCCACAGACCCTTGAGAGTTCAAGCCTTGCTGGAGTGGGAAGATCTGTCCACCTTCCAAGCACACTGGGCAGGAGGTTCAGAGTCCTGGAACCACTTTCTCCTGGTTCTCCTCGGGCTAACAGCAAAACACTGAGCAAGTCTCACATTCCTTACTTCCGAGCCCGGAGTGCATCTCACTCCCTGCTCTCTTCTAGAAGGAGCAAGCCTGGCTGGCAGGGAACCACCCTGAGGGGTATGGGAAGGGGAAGTCTGTTCACTTTCCCTATCTCCCAAAATACTAGAGGTGGGGTTGGCATCCTCCCCAGGCTCTCTGAGCCTATAGAGCTAGCTCAGTCTCCAGGTAGGGCGAAGATGCCCTGGGACTTAGCTGGGGGAGGGAGGTATAGGCATGGGGTGCTCATCTGTCCTGGGGGCTGCAGAGCCCTGCCCCTTTTCTGGGCGGCAGTAGGAATACAGAAGCTAAGCTCACCAAAGTCCTATTGGTTAATGTTTCTGGTGAATTTCCCAGAAACATTTTTAAGTAGACTACCAAACTACCCTTTCTCAATTAAAAATTCATTAAACTGCTAAAACCCCTCCCATGCACTTTTTCTTGCAAATCAGATTATTTGTATAAACAAACAAAAGTAGGAAGGAGAAAAAAAAAAAAAGAAAGGACATTTTCAAATGGAACTTGCTTTTAAGTGATGAAGACATGCACTTGCGGGTGGGTGGACGGGAGTTCTCATCCGTATTTTGAAATCCCAAATTAATGAGCATGATAAACTGTTATTGCTGGCACTGGCTTTACCCCAAGTGGCCGAGTGACACTGTCTGACTCTCTACTCTGAGTCCTTCTTGGGTCCCCCCAACCCTCCCCTGACCCCCACCCTTTCCCTTTCCATTGACTTGGGACAGCCCTTGTAGACGTGCCAATCACAGTGGGAAGGGGGGGGAAGGAGGGAGGTCACAGTGCATGGGGTTCAAGGTCACAGTGGGCGGAGCAAAGGGGGTCACAGTGCAAGTAAGTCAGGTCGTTCCCTCTGCTCAAGTCCAGCTGTCTGCCACGGCAGTGCGACCCGTGGCGGACGACCCAAGAGGCGGTGATGGCGGCAGCGGTGGCGGCATCCTTTCCCGCACGCATTTATCTGCGCTGTTTGAAGCCCTGTGACCCATCTGGACCCAAAGGCTGTCTGATCACATTATTGGGCTGCCTGCTGTCCTCAGGTTGGGAGATCCTGGTTGGCCTGGAGGGAAGAAGATCAGAGGGAGGCCTGAAAAAGGACATACAAGAGGTCCCCAAATCTTTTTTTTTTTAACTTTTTTTTTTAAGATTTATTTTTTATTCATTCAGAGAGAGAGAGAGAGGCAGAGACACAAGCAGAGGGAGAAGCGGGCTCCATGCAGGAAGCCTGACGCAGGACTCGATCCAGGGTCTCCAGGATCATGCCCTGGGTTGCAGGCGGTGCTAAACCGCTGCGCCACCAGGGCTGCCCAAGGTCCCCAAATCTTAAAGCCAAATCTTAAGACTGCAGCTGGGGCAGAAGCCAAAGTAGCTATCAGCCAACTCTGGCTCCCTCTCTGACGAGCTGGGAAGCTCACGGGCGGGGGGGGGGGGGGGGCCAGGAGTCTAGGCTCACCTCTTCCCCCGAATCTAGAGGTAGGGGGAGTGCTCAAGGGCCCACCCTGTCCTGAGGCAGTGACCCCGGCCAGCTCCACCTCCACGGCACTGTGTGGCACCGCTCCAGGTTGTCAAGCAGAGGTAAGACCCCAAACCTAGGGCTCAGCAGAGGGACCCAGCACCGGCCACTGCTGAGCCCTGCTTCTCTCCAAATCATGACTCATACTAATATGGAAGACTAAAAGGAAACAGATTTTTCTAGTCTGCCAAGTGAAGGCTTGGAGAACGGAAGTCTATCAGATTAACGAAGGGACAGGAAGAAGGTACATAGATTAAGTCCCAGAATAGCAAGCCCGAGGAGGCCTCTCAAAGTCAGAAAAAGGCTACTTTTACAAATACTGCTTTGGCAGAAGGTGACAAATTTACATAATGCAACCTGTAGGACTGCAGAGAAAAAAAAGTGCCGGGAATGAAAAAGGATTTAGAAAATTCACCAAACATCACAGAGAGCTATTATGAGACCCCGAAGATAACATCTAAGCAATTCTGCTGTGCCAGGCAGGGTTCTCAGGACACTACACTTATTCATTTGCAAAATGAGTTGACAGGGGAGGTACTATCGTTATCCCATTTCCCCCCCAGATGAGGCTATGAGGGTACGGAGAGGCTAGGCAGGCCCAAGTGGAAGGAAATGGCAGATTTCTGACTCAGTCTGTGACACGCAGAGGGGGCACACCAGTAAGCCAGACAGCAGACCCTGACCTTGCCCCCGGGCTCGGCTTAGCAGCTGGAGATGCGGCCTGCCTGCGTCTCACTACTCTGCTTGTCCCCAGGCTACTCCCCCTCTTCTACCTCAAAGTCGCCTGGCATAGTGGTCCGCGGTCAGCCCTGCCAGCCACTCACCGGTCGAGGATGGGTTTCTCTTGCTCCTCCTCAGGGCTGGCGCTGCCCAGGATCCGCTTCCGGGCCTCGGCGTACTCCGCCTCCCGCTGAGCTAGGGACTTGACAGGAAGGGCTGGCCTGCTGGTGGAGTTGGGGCTGCTGACCACACCGTTGCTGGTGGGTCTCTTGAGGATGCGGATCTGTGGAGGGGGCCCCGTGGGAAGGCTATCGTCCTGAATCACAATGGGCACTTTGGGAGGAGATTTGGATTTCCTGCTGACAAAGAGCAAACACAGCTTCACAAGTCCTATCCTTGACCACAGAGGCCCCATCCATGTACCTCACCCACCCCCCATCACTTTCCCCTCCTAAGTCTACTCATTATTCTCTGGCCTCTGACCAGACACCAACACTCTTACTCCTCAAGAGGGGTTTCTCAAAAGAGCAACCTCGCCATAAGTTCATGTCGTCCTCAGGTCTGCTCCTCAGACCTAACCCCAGGCAAAAGGGGCTGGAACAGCATCTCATTCTGGGACTTCTATCCCCAGGTTCACAGTCAACATCAACCACCGTTTGGCCCCTATGGCAAGACATTTCATGCCCAGAATCCAATGATGTCAGTTAAAATCCCAACTTCCCTACACAGAGCAGAGTGTAACAGGCTGGTGTAGTGGGAGCCCCCCAGCTTAGGGGTCAGCAGAGCGTTCACTCCAGCCATGGCCTTCTACCACATGTGCTTAAACCAGTCAAACACTACAAAGGAGCCCACTCCGCCATCCCTGCCTGGCATCAAGACAGGATTTACCAAACTGCCTCAGCCCTCTGGTAAGTGACCTGTGCCTCCCAGAGACAAGCTACACCAGACAACGGGATCACCTCTTCAGAAGACTTTCTGAGCAGAGACACCTCCCTCACCATGGCTCTCTGGTATGCTGGACGCGGCGGGGCTGGGGTAAAGGACAATCCTAGAAACAGTGCTGGGCAGTGCTCAGAGGAGAAGCACTGCCCAAGGCTGGTGGATGTGCACACTGGGCAATGTGTCCACAAGGAGAGGTAGAGAACCACACAGGAAGGGAGAGAAACAAAAGCCACAGGGGAAAAGGGGATCCAGGCAGGAATGATCGCACTTCACCAGCCAGAAAGACCCTCCCAAAAGCGGCCTAAATGAGCTTCTCTTCAGAACCAAACAGCCTACAGGGGCCTGTTTTCAGAACCACAGCTGTCAGGTGGGGAAGGGGCTGGAGGAAGTCTGCTGCCGCTAGGAGGAACTGGAACAAGTCCTGGGCAGGACAGGAATGGCGTGGCAAGGGGACTAGAACCAGACATCAGTGCAGTTGCTGAGATGAGCAGACAGACAAGGAGCCAGCAATCCGATCAAAGAGTCAGGGAACCAGGAAACTAGTGGGTGGGCAGGGCCCTCCTGGCATCCCCTGGGGAACGACTATCAAGTCCAGAGAGGTCCTCTCCTCCTCCTCCCTCCTCCCTCCTCTCTCTCTGCGGCAGGCCCACAGCTTACCTAAGCCCAAAGACAGACTGCTGAGGTCAACTTTCACCTGCTCTGAAACCCACTTTCTCTGTGTGGCTGTGGGAAAATACCCTTAAAAAGGTCTTTGAGAATTTCTGAGATCTTTTCTTCCAGAATACCCCCATAATGCCCTCAGCCACCATGCCACTGAGGGCCCAGAGAAATCATCTGTCCAATCGCTTTATATCACAAAGAAACTGATTTTTCCAAAACAACTTGTCCCAAACCTGGGAGCAACTGGAACAGAGCCAAGCCTAAAACCCAAGTTTTCTGATTTGTCACCTCCCCACTTTCCACCAGACCACCTCACACCAGGTACCCACTGAGTTAGAAGGCAGATGCGACACTCCAGACTCACTCTCAAAGCCTCAAGCCACCACATCTTTGAGGGACATGCTCGGGTGCCTACCCTGCTAACCCTAACGGCCACCTGGAGAATACCACTGACTGCCCAGCTCTCGAACAGCAGAGAGCATGAGCCCTCAGACCAGACAGCAGCCTTACCTCTCCTTTTGTGTGATCTTCAGTTTTTTTTCCAACCGTCTGTCTATTTCCTAGAGGAAAAAAATGTATATAAAAAGTGGAAAAAAAATCTCTCTTAGATAAAAACTTATTTCTTTATTTTCAAAGCTAAGGATGGTGTCCTCTGACCAGGGACATTACTGTGTCCTTTGAGGTAATGGATGCAGACCTCCCTTTACTAGCCTCGGGTCTGGGAACCTGACTCCCTGAGGGTTCATCTCCCTCCAACCCCGTGGCCATGGTGATAGCTCTAGATCTCAACATGCAGCTGGGTTCCTTGTGTAGCTTCCAAATAGTCTCCTGGCCTCCAATCTGTCCTTCACAGCACCATTCAAATCAGCTTTCTACACAAAAGTCTAGTTGTATCACTTCCCCACTAAAACCCCTTCAACTGCCTGTCAGATCAAGTCCAAGCTCCTAAGAACGCCTCGTTCATACCTTTATCTTTGGTTCCTGTTTTATATCACTGTGAAGCTGAGCTGTTACCAACCCCCAGAACCCAGCATGCTGACTCACCTGCCTGCAATATCCTCCCCTTTGCAAACTTCCACTTATCCTGCAAAACCCACGCTGATGTCTGCCTCTCCATGGTGGAGTCTTCTCTGGCCCCATACACAGTTAATCACCTGCTTCTCAGACAAGAAGCTCTCCCTTTTACATTCCTTCATGATCACATGTTATCACATATTTTACAGCCTTTTCCTCCCCACTGTTATGGACTTGAACTCTGTGATTAGCACTGAGACAAGGCCTGGAACAAAACAGAAGCCTAATATCCGTGAAACAGGTGGGCAGGGAGCCCTCAGGCCCTCAGCACCAGGAACTCTGTGATGGTCCCACACTCTTGTGCACAAGACCCCATGCACTGGACAGGAGGAGGCTGTGCACAGAGCAAAGATCAAACCTTCAGGCTTCTTGGCTATTCCACTTTTTCATACAAAACATCCCACAACTGTCCTCTGTGAGGACAAGACCATTTAGGAAAAAAATTGTATGAAAAATGGTATTATTTCTCTGAAGAAAAGATCTGTAATGGTGGTTCTCAACTGGGAGTGGTTTTGCCCACCAGGGGATATTTAGCAATGTCTGGAGACATTTTTAGTTGCCACTGCCAGAGCAAAGGTGCTACTGGCAACTAGTGGGTAGAGTCCAGGGATGCCATGCTGCTAGAATCCTACAATGCACAGAACTACCCCCTTGGCAAAGACTTACATAGCCCCAAATGTCAGTAGTGCTGAAGGTGACAATCTTGACTTATAGGACATATGGGATTTTCAAGAGTCTATAACTTGCAAAATGTCAAGAATCACTGCCTTAACTGCCAGTAAAGTCTTTGAAATTTGCTGAGATCCACCTCAGGGCCAAGTGTGTAGCCAGTTTTCAGGAATGTTCCAAATGTCCTGAAAATGACCATATTCTACAGTCAATGAGTACAATTCAAGCTGGTTAATTATAATGTTCAAAATCTTTACATTCTTGCTCATTTGTTAGGTTTACAGACTATGCAAAGAATCAATGATTATTTTCTAGTAAATTACCGTTTATCATTATGAAATTATCTTCTTTGCCTTAAAATCTATTATTTAATATGAATAAAGCTATTTCAGTTTTCTTTTGGTGAGTAGTCCCCAGAATATGTTTCTCTTTTCCTTCTCTTATTTTTGTCTCCTGTAAACAATATGAAGCTCGGCTCACCCTATGAAGCCAGATTTCAATCCAGTCTGACACGGACATTCATTCTGATTGGTGCTGAGTTGTGTTTAACATTTTTTGTTTTTATGATGTATGCAAAATATGTTTGGGGCAAGCACAATACACTGAATTCTGAGGGTCCCATCCACTCCCTGGAGGGGCTAGGAAGCCACTAGATGGAAGACCCCTCACTCAAGCTTAGAACACAAGCTAGCACTCAGCTGCTGTTTAATAATGACTGGAAAAGGGGATCCCTGGGTGGCTCAGCGGTTTGGTGCCTGCCTTTGGCCCAGGGCACGATCCTGGAGTCCCGGGATCGAGTCCCACATCGGGCTCCCAGCATGGAGCCTGCTTCTCCCTCCTCCTGTGTCTCTGCGTCTCTCTCTCTCTCTCTATGTCTATCATAAATAAATAATAAATCTTTAAAAAAAAAAAAAAAAAAAAAAAAAATAATAATGACTGGAAAAGGTGCACTGTGACCACTACGACCACCTGGGTATGCATGGAGAGAATCTAAGCCCACAGCACTTAATTCTTTTTTTTAATACCAGTGTTATGGCCTGAGTAGATACTATTCCCCACATTAGTCTAAAGCCCTGTTACCATGTAAGGGCTTTCCAAGGCTTTCCACAAATAACTTACAGTTTCAAGCTCTACACTGTATCATTTTGCTCCCATCTGAAAAAGACACCTCCTACTCAAGTTTCTCCATCCTAAATGCAAGGTTTAACATCTGTGGGATTTAGAGGCCTTCACACAGGGTCAGAACCAAATGCCTCCACCAGCCAGGCAAGTAAGCAAAACTCCTTCTGCAGGAGCCCAGTGGGGAGCTGAAGCGGCTGAGAGGCACCAAAGGGCACTGACCCTGCCTACAGATGGGCAGCAGAGCCCTGGCTCACAGGGTCAGAGCTGCTATTTAAGGAAAAAAACAGACTCAATATTTTTACGGGAAAGCTCTACATTTTTAAACTTCATTACATGAACTCTCACTTTCATATCGCTACGAGGGCCAAATAAGGCATACAGACAAATGGGCCTAATACATGAGGTTGGTTTTTTTTTTTTTTTTTAATTGTGGTAAAATACACATTACTTTAACTGAATGTGAGAAGCCCCATTTAGGTTTCTCTCAAGAGAGCAAACTGTTTCCTTCTTTCTGTACGGCCTTAGGGAAGATAAGAGAATTTGCCCAGGCTCATCAAATGAGCCTGGGTAGGAAAGAGCCCTTCAGGAGGTCATTATGGACCATGCCTGAGTATGGCCCAAATGGGTCTCTGTCCCCAAACTAGAATGTAACCAGCATACCTGGCACATAATATAAACTAGTAGCTTTAAAAATAATGCCTTACACCATCATAATGCTTTATGGCTGTCAATACACTTCCCCCAGACACTCATTTTCTGTTCACACTACCTACCTATTTGATAGACAAAAGAGCTTTTATCCTTTTCTGTCAGATGAAGGAATGTGGCTCAGGGAGGTTAAGAAACAAACCCAAGGTCACAAAGTCAACCACAGAGGCAGCCCAAGAACTAAGGACTAAGAACTAAGGCCTTTTGAGGCCCTCCCCGATGCTGGCGCAGCCCCACAACTGCTCACATGCCCTGGAGATGGGAAAGCCATTAGATACACTGATCTCTTCCTTGTCATCCCCAAATGCCCACTGCCCCCTGGCACTCCAATAACTAAGAGTTCCATCAAACTCCATCACACTAGACAGGATAGCTTATCAAAACTGAGCAGGAATTCCTCCAGCAGATTAGAGAATGGGATATAAATCCAACAGCCTTGGGAGAAAGCTGATCCTGACCATATCCAGATGGCCAGCTGGACACGAGTGTGCCCAGAGCTGGCCCCGCGAAGAGGGAGTGCCCTGCCAGCAAACGGAGAGAGCGCCGCAGCTCCCTCTGGAGTCTGTCCAGGTATCATGAGTCAGTCCATTCTCCTTTTGGACAAGGCCCTGCAATGGATCTCCTCTCAGTCTCGTGCTCTAAGAGCTGCATCAAGCCAAAACTTTCCTACAGGGTGCACTACAAGGAGAGTGCTTGTCGCCTTCAGAGATGCAATAGCCCAGTGGAATTAAACAGGCCTCAGAGTGCTGCATGAGGAAGCATCTAGATGTAGGCCCAACAAGAAACCTTATCACCGAAGGGCATCTTCTCTTTTCATAAGAATGAACAGGATGAACAGAACCTTGGTCAAAGGTGAAGACTTCTGTGTTAAGAGGCTCAAGCTTCACAGGTAGTGAAAGAAACCCATACATAAGCTCATCACTCTGTGACTTCTCTGAGCCACGAGGGGTCACCAGGACAGAAGCAAGTGTTAGGACATAAACGTATCAGAAGTGGGGTGATAAGAAATGTTTGACTTCCCATGACTTTTTCTGGAAAAGCTAGCTATTTTTTGGCCAAATAGCACTGAGCAGACTCTAGAAGATGATTCCCTGTGCTCTGCTAAGTGGTGTGGTCTCCTCTTTGGGTCAAAAACCTAAGCAAAAGCTGTCTTGCTCCTTACAGACACAGGTATCACTTGCCCTGTGGGGCTACATCTCTACAAAAATGAGGTGCACTCCTCTTGGTCTGAGAGAACAAGCAAAACCAGAAGGAAGGAGTAGAGGCAGGAGGTCATGAAAAACCAGAGTGGGGAGCAAGACAGTTCTGGACAGGGTGGTCCCTTATGTGAGGTAAAGAGGCCTCAGCCACAAGGCAAATGAAGTCAGATGCAAGGATGCAACAACCACAAATTCCACTCACCTGAGAGAAGCACAGCTTCCTGAATGCTGATGCCCTCAACCTTGCAATGACTGTGCTTGTAAGCTCTCACAGAAAGCTGGAGGGGGTGTGGTGGCACATGAGAAGAAGAGCAGGGAAGGGGACACCCCATACTATTTTGTTACCTAGCCACCATCTTCAAAAGGATCAAAGGAGACAGAGAGGATAGGGATGAATCTGCGGGCGGGCAGACTGCCATCACAGATCCACCGCTGTAGCAGTTAAGAGGTGCATGAGAAAGGAAAAAAGAAAAGTGGGAAGCAGAGAGAAAAGGAAGAAAGGGAAAGGAGGACGGTAACTAGGCTATTCCAGATCTTGGTCCAAAGTACAGCAAGTATGGTGTCAGCACAGCTGTAGCCTCAGATCTGAATATTCAAGAAACAGATTCCATTGGTTCACCTAGGGCTGATGAAGCCTTGGGGGGCTGATTCAAACTAGCCAAACTCACAAGAGACACACTGAACAAACCCAAGTCTTCCTCCACTACACTATGGGGGTGGGGGGGCATTCCCCACCTTTTCTGGTACCTGACGTTCTGCTATCCACGCCCAGCATCCCCCCTTCACCCAATTCAGTGCCAAAGAAATGGACTATCATGCTCCACCACTGCATCCCTCCTCTCATAACTAGAATCCCTGGTCACCAAGGCAATCCACACAACTCCTCTAAGATTTCAAGAAATCTTGTACCAAATGGAGGTTCTTGGCTCTGAGTTAGGAAATAACCTCTTTTTATCAGCAAAAGTGACTAAGTGACTTTTCTCAGATAATTTGCTTCTCTTTATCAGTTTCCATTTCAGAAGATGACATTTTCTGATTTTCCTCTTGAATTCAAGGAAAAACGACTGGTCTTGGGCTCTTCATGACCCACTACATCCCACAGGTTCATCTGGTCTTGTGCAGCTACCTCAAACTGAGGAGTGCATGTCTGCGGACTGACACTGGAATCTAAAAAGAGACCCATACCCTGAGTACAGAACTGTTCTCAGAACTGAAGCCTGACAGGTTCTTTTGAGCACAATGCCACCATTTCAGAAAAAAGCAGAGGAAATGCTGGGAAGGAGGAGAAGGCAGACCTTTATTCCAACACACCTGGCCTGGAACTCTAGAAGTCTTGAGCAGGACCTCAGTATCCACTCCCCTGGCTACAGGGCCTCCAGTGTCCCCAGCAAGGCACTTATGTCTCCCATTCCACCTGGATGAGATTCTATTTCTGCAGGGGCCTCAAATTCACTTAAGAATCCACAGCTAAAGCCAGAAAAATCTGGTCCAAAACTATCAGATAAAAAGGTCTCTGTACTTTTAGAGCCACACACTGGCCATTTCAAGTCCAGACGTGAAATCCCGAGACTTCTCCAAACCACCTTCATACCAACTCTGTTAACCCTGTTTTAGCCCAGCCTTATTTCTCTATGTCAGTGGTGTTGCAGTGATAGTTGACAGTGCTTATTCTAGCCCCACTGGCTAACTCCAGGGAGGGAAGCCCCCGAAGTCAAACCACTCTGGGTCTGATTCTGAAGCAATGCCCATTCAAGATCACCATCAGGTTCAAAACATTAATTCAACTTCTGGGCAAACATGATTGGTTAAGTTAAAAAAAAAAAAAAGGAAAAGGTGGGACACCTGGTTGATTCAGTCAGCAGGGCATGAGACTCTTGATCTTGGGGTGGGTACACCCGGGTGGCTCAGCAGCTGAGCATCTATCTGCCTTTGGCCCAGGGCATGATCCTGGGGTCTCAGGATCGAGTTCCACATCGGGCTCCCTGCATGGAGCCTGCCTCTCCCTCTGCTTGTGTCTCTGCCTCTCTCTCTCTCTCTCTCTCATTAATAAGTAAATAAATAAAATCTTAAAAAAAAATTCCCTCCCTAAAGAAGTCTATGCTTTGCGGGACACCTGGGTGCCTCAGCAGTTGAGTGTCTGCCTTTGGCTCAGGGCATGGTCCCAGGATCCGGGATCAAGTCCCACATCAGGCTCCCAGGGAGGTGCCTGCTTCCCCCCTGCCTATGTCTCTGCCTCTGGCTCTCTGTGTCTCTCATGAATAAATAAATAAATCTTAAAAAAAAAAAAAGAAAAAAGTCTATGCTTTGGTAACGTATCTCAAAAGTGCCCTTTTGCTTCACTGTGACAAAAAGCCAGAGACAAGCACTTGTGGAAAAACTACTATAAGGCAGGAGACCCGCCAATGCTGGACCCTCAGAGGTAAGGCAATCCTTGTTGAAGAAGAGAGCCCAGCCAGGAGGGAGGAGACAGATAAGCAAACCACAGTTGCTATATTAGGGGTATGAACAGTGTTTTGAAAGAGAAGTGGAGAGCGAGCAACTCTGCGATGAGGAGCCTGAGACAACTGCAGAGACCTAAAGAAAGAGTATCAAGGAAAAGAGAGGAGCATAAAAAATCAGGGCAAAAGAGGATAAAAACATGAATAGAAGGAAAGGAAAAAAGGAAAGGGACCTCAAATAAGAAATTTCCTAAGCTGAAAACCATCTGAGATTACTTGAGCTGCAGTAGGCAATGTTTTTTGTTTGTTTTTAAAGATTTTATTCATTTATTCATGAGACACAACAGAGAGAGAGGCAGAAAGAAAGAGAGAGAGAGAGAGAGAGAGAGAGAGAGGCAGAGACACAGGCAGAGGGAGAAGCAGGCTCCACCAGGGAGCCTGACATGGGACTCCATGCCAGGTCTCCAGGATCACGGTCTGTGCTGAAGGCGGCGCTAAACCGCTGAGCCACCCAGGCTGCCCAAGCAATGGGTTTCATTAGCTGTATGAATACTATTCAAAAAGTTGCTGCAGAAAATCAGCTATACTTCCCAGGGCCAGCAAGATTAAGACTTTGAAGAAACCAGAAGAACCAGAAAACTCTGAGGGGCTCTGGCAGCGTATGCTGTAAAGATGAAACAATTCTTACTTACTTGGAAGGGAAAGCTGCTTCCTGCCTTCCTTCCCAAGTTCATGTGGCTTTCAGGACCTCCCCGCAACTGCCTAGGAAGAGGAAGTCCTTTGGGCACGCTCTCCAGCTACATCTCCAGTCCAGTAGCCACCACCACACGTGGCTGGAGAGCACTTCACATGTGGCCAGTCCCAACTGAGCTGTATTTTAAGCGCCAAATGCACAGTACATTTCCCAGACTTAGTCCAAAAATAGTGCAAAATAGCTCATTAACCTATTTTCAATATTGATTACATGCTGACATGATACTATTTGGGATATACTGCATTACATTTAAAATACTGAAATTAGGAGCACCTGGCTGACTCAGCAGGTGGAACATGTGACTCCTGATCTCTTGATCTCGGGGTCATGAGTTCGAGTCCCCCACCCCCACAGCTGGGTGTAGAGATTATTTAAATAAAACTTTAAAAAATATTAAAATTAATCCTGTTTCTTTCTTTTTTTTAATTTTTATTTATTATTTATGATAGTCACAGAGAGAGAGAGAGAGAGAGAGAGAGAGAGGCAGAGACACAGGCAGAGGGAGAAGCAGACTCCATGCACCGGGAGCCCGACGTGGGACTCGATCCCGGGTCTCCAGGAATGTGCCCTGGGCCAAAGGCAGGCGCCAAACCGCTGCGCCACCCAGGGATCCCAATCCTGTTTCTTTAAGATTTTATTTTTTCATTTGAGAGAGAGAGAGAGAGAGCACAGGAGCAGAAGGGAGAGGCAGAGGGAGAAACAGACTTCCCACTAAGCAGGAAGCCCAATGCAGGGCTCAATCCCAGGACCCTGAGACCATGACCTGAGCCAAAGGCAGACATTTAAGAATCTGAGTCACCCAGGTGTCCCAATCCCACCTGTTTCTTTTTACTTTTTAAATGTGGCTTCTAGGAAGTTTTAAATTACATGTGTGGCTTGAGTGGTACTTCTCTTGGACAACACTGGTTGAGATCTAACCTTAGAATAAAATGTATTTATCTCTGTTATACATTTAATCTTCCAGCAACTAGTGACTCAGCTCTCTAAGGACCCAAGGGGCATGTTTACAGATGTGCAAAACCTACTCTGGTGGGTCCTGTCATTTTGGCATGACAGCTAGCACTTACCCCATGCCCCATATTTGGCCCAGGCCCTGGTCCAAGTAACACTCACCATCCTGCGCCAAACTAGCTCTGAAACTGTTGTCAGGAGTCCCCAATGACCTCCACTGTTGCCAGATTCAACGGTTAATTCTACGTCTTCACTCAACTTCTCAGCATCATCCCACACTGCTCAAAACTCCTTCCTTAAAGCATATTCTTTTTTTTTTAGGAAGGGAGAAAGGGAGGCGATGGAGAGAGAGAATACCAAGGAGGCTCCATGGCAAGCATGGAGCCCGACATGGGGCTCAATCCCACAATCCTGAGATGATGACTTGAGCCAAAATCAAGAATTGGACACTCAATTGACTGAGCCACCCAGGTGCTCCTCTTAAAGCATCTTTTATACCAGCCTCCCAGATCCCACCTTCCCAGTCTCCTCCTACCTCCCTGGCTAGCTCCTCTCACATCTCATATTTGATTTCTTTTGTAACAAGATAGGCTCCTCTTCCTCTCCAGACCCCTTGAGGTTGGAGAGTTTGCACCTTTCCTCTGCTGCAGCTCTACTGGCTTATTTGATTATCTCATCTAGTTCCACAGCCTTTTTTTTTCTTTTTTTAAAGATTCTGTTTATTTGAGAGAGAGAGAGTGAGCATGAGTAGGGTGGGGGGAAGCAGAGGGAAAGGGAGAAGCAGACTCCCTGCTGAGCAGGGAGCCCCACACAGGGCTCAATCCAAGGACTCTGGAATCATGACCAGAGCTGAACGCAGACACTTAACCGAGCCATCCACACCCCCCTACGCACAGCTTTATAGACATTGATATACAATGCTGACTAAACACACCCAGTTTGATTTCACAGGGACCTAACCTCATCGGCTCCAAAACCAACCTCTTGATTTCACTCACTCACCCAAGCCTGCTTCTCCCACATTCCCTCCACTTAGGCCATCTCAGAAATTCCAGTGTTCTGGCAATTCAGACCAAAAATTCTGGAGTCCTCTGTGATGCCTCTTTCTTACTTGGTTCTACTTCCAAAACATATCCTAAATTTTCTCAACACTTCTGCTGCTATGACCATAGCCCTTGAATGAACAGCTGAAATAGCATCCTCATCAGTTTGTTTTCACTCTTGCCCCTAGAATTTATTTTACACACAGCAGCCAGAATGATCCTTTAAAAAACCAAGTCAGCCTCTGCTCAACACCCTCACATGGCTTCCTATTTCTTTCTTTCTTTTTTTTTTTTTGGCTTCCTATTTCAAGGTAATATCCATCATGACCTACTAGTCTATAGGATCTGGTTCCCTGCTATCTCTGACCTCTTCTACCACTTTGTGCTACTATTATCCCCCACCTATTCCTCAAATAAAACAAGCATGCTTCAGCCTCAGGACCTCTGCACTTGCTGTTCCCTCCTCCTGGAATGCACTTTTCACCAGCATCTGCACACTTGCTTTCTTACTTTCTCTCTGCCTATCTTTATGGAGAGGCCTTCTCTGAACCCTCCACCCAAAATGGCACCTCTGCCAGTCACTTTCTATGCTCCTCATCTCTTTTCTTTTTCACCATGTATGTATATACATTATTGTTTACTGTCCATCTTTCTACACTAGAAAGCAAGCTTTATGAGAAGAAACTTCATTCACTACAGTTGTCCATAGTGCCTAAAATAGTACCCAACACATAGAATTAATGAGCCTCCTATGAAATAGGATTTTAGAGATATATTCCCATTTCACAAATGATTTAGAAATCAATCCTGAGAGGTTATGTAACTCGGCCATGGTTCCACAACTAGTATGGAGCAGAGCCAGAATTTGAAATGGGTCTATCTGGGTCCAAAGGCAGCAACACTATCCATGTCCTAAAAAACAGCTAAGGGGGTGCCTGGGTGGCACAGTTTGTTTGGGCATCCAACGCTTGGTTTTGGCTGAGGTCAGAATTTCAGGATTGTGAGATCAAGCCTGGCGTCTGGCTCTGTAATCAGCATGGAGTCTGCTTGGGACTCTCTCTCTCCCTCTGCCCCTTTCCCCCAACTTGCATGTGTGTGCTCTAGTGCACACACTCTCTCAAATATTTAAAAAACAAAAACAAAAAGACAAAATAGAGCTAAGGCTGCCACAGGCATTTCTCAGCAGCAGTGGTGGCAGCAGCATTCTCCAAGCAGCTGCCACAGGTTCCTGAAAGGAAGGCACTGTGCACCCTTCATCACCTCTCATCCTCACCACAATCCAAGGGATGTACAGCAGTACAGCAGCCTTGCTACACGCTCCGAGGTTAAATGACTTGCCTAAGGCCACTCAACTAGTAAATGACAAAACTGAAGCCTAAATCTCAAGAGGAGGAAGCAATAAGTTTCAGGAGTGTGGCTAGTGGGTGGCCACAGGAACCACTAAGACAGGATGAAGGGTGGCAGGGTACACCAACTTGCCTTCTCTGCACCCCAGGCCAGGTGAGTGCAAGCTCAGGGTTCCCAAGGAAGGGCTACAGCAGTAGCAGACCACAACAAAGTCCAGATCTCAAATCTGTAAAGTACCCAAAAGGAAATAATTCTTTTTTTTTTTTTTAAGATTTTATTTATTTATTCATGAGACACACACAGAGAGAGGCAGAGACACAGGCAGAGAGAGAAGCAGGCGCCATGCAGGGAGCCCGATGTGGGACTCGATCCCGGGACTCCAGGATCAGGCCCTGGACCAAAGGCAGACGCTTAACCTCTGAGCCACCCTGGCATCCCAAAAGGAAATAATTCTTAAGTAGAGAACAAGTCTCACAATTTAAATGGATCCCAAGCTGGAGGGCTCAGACACTGTGAGTTGCCATGTTGAGACTGTTTCTTTCGGCTTCCAGGGCAGGGCGGGAATCCATGCAACTCTTTCCCTTAAAGGTGCAGAAGAGGCAGCAGTGTGAGTAATGGTGGTGAGCCCTGTCCTTAGAATAAAACAGTGGGTAGAGTCTATTGGGGCTCCCCTTTCTCTGCATTTACTATTGCTTTTCCCTTGCATCTTGTACAGAGAACAGTGTATTAGCCCTCAGGCGCAGCAATAAGAGAGAGCCCTCAGCCAGTCTTAGGAACTTCCTACTCTACCCAGACAGAGGCCATACTGGGGAAGCTGGAGACCTGGGGTACGACGCCCTCACGCTCATGGCAATGGCATTCTCTGCTCTAACATCTGCCGTTTTGCAAGATCTCTTACTAAGTGCTTCCTTCAACTCTCACCATCAGGCAAGGCAGATTTTATTAACCTGATTTTACAAAAGAAGAAAACGAAGCTGAGAGAAAGGTAGGCAGTGAGTGATCTGGCCAACAATCAGATCTGGCACCTAAACCTCTAGCCTTGCCTTCAGACTTTCTTTATTGCCGCGGACGAGGAAGTAGGTCAGTAACTGGCAGAAGTGACCTACTCTTTCTTCCTTTTATAAAGACTACAAGTCTCCTCTCCCAAAGGAAATGTGCACTCGGACTCTGGGGAATGGAACAAAGTCATTCTTACCTCCCCTCTACACCAACAGCTACACCACCAGGAGGTTTTATCCAAACACCCAAGGGCACTGTCATCAAACACTAGTTAGAATCATGGCACTAAGCAGGAGCAGCAAACACAATGCCTTCAGGGCCAAGCTAATAAAGCAAGCAGGACAGAACACAACAGGTCCCACAATAAATAAAGTGGGGACTCCAGAGGACAGGAGAGCAACCAAGACCCAGGTAAAGGCATTCAAATTCAATATATAACTGTGTATACCCCAATAGAGTATATAGGCTGAATCCCCCAAAGCCGCCAGTTTGCAACTACAGCTACAGGGATCCTTAAAATATCGGGCAGAGGTATTAAATCTTCTCAAGAGATCTGAGCAAAACTTACGTCTATTATTCCTTTTCACTTGGCCAGATATTAAAAATTTATTTCCCACTTATGATCAAGCTTTCAACCAGCATGTCACTTGCCCTCAGTGATACACTGACAGTAGCGCTGTCCTCTTGGCTCTTGAGAACCAGATTGGAGTTTCTCAGAGACAGAAAATTTATTAGTTCATTATCAGGCTGCAGAGACAGAAGATCAATCCAGGTGAAACAAGTCACAATACCTCAAATGAACTAGCAACTAAACATCCTAAAGCATTTAACTGGTTAATTATCTTCTGAAAAGCAAAAGTAAACAACAGTCCAAAAAGGTCCCTAAGTGAGGGCTCAGGATGCCAATAGCTGACCTGTGATCGACCAAGTGATTTCCTCTCCCGGACACTGGGAATAAAAACACCTCCATGTCACTAGGTCATGTTGATTGACTGCGACAATGAACATACAAATGCACTCTGCCTAGCCTGTAGTGAGCCCTTAGGATGCTATCCAAGAAGCCCTTCCAAAAGGGGCCTGTGGGATTGCGGAATTTGGGGGCTTATGGTCAGAGTCGCTCACCAGTGAGATATGTAACCAGGTAGCAAAAACTGACAGCTGGAGGGTCACAAAAGCCTTTGTAAGCCAAGAAAGCCCAGAGCATGACGGCTAGGAATTTGGCTCTCAAGGTCTAGGAAGAGAGGTGACAATCCTGACCTCTCCAGACTCCAGAGTCGTAACTATCCTGTACGATCTCATCTAAGGATCACAACCCTGAAGAATGCAATTTCAACCATACATATTATTCCTTTTAGAAAGGAATGACTGTTATTTCCTGTGTTCATTTTATAAGGGAAAGAGTTTTGGGTGTGGGGAGGGGATGAGTTAGTGGGAGGAACATTTTGAAATATCATACCCTCAGGGATGAGAATCTTTATCTACATAAAGACTGAAGTCAGGATTTGTTGCTAATTTCTGCGGTGGTAGGTCTTAACCTCTATCTTCCCATCAAACATCCTGCATAGAGCTGAATGTTAAAGAGAAGGATGCTTGGCAGAAACTAGCAGTTAAAAACACTTCAGCAGGAGAAATCTCTGTGGTTACTATTTAAAAAAAAAAAAAAAAAAACACACACCCATTTCATTCTGTATTTTGGCCACAGCTATAAGTAGCTAAACCCAGTCTTCTCCTAGGAAACCAACAAGTCTGTAACTGTCCCAACAGAAAAAAATTTCTATTCCTGTGGGGCAAGTGTGCAGGAAAGAACACCCCATACCTTGTGAAGGCTTCTAGCTGACACAGCCAGAAAGAGACATTAACTGTGGGGAAGCCACTGCATATAAAGGTGGAAACCAGAAAGAAAGGGCTGGCCCCAAGAATACATTTGAGTCATCAGATCAGGACAATAGTCCTTGCAGGAATTTACTGAAAGCTTCAGAGAGATATACTAAGTTCTCTCTCCTGTTGTGTAAAGAAAAGCAAGAAGACCTGTGACTGTCTGAATTTCCAGCCCACAGAAACCATGACAGCTCTCTCAAACACCCAGAGCATGCCGGGAACAGGCCCCCCATGCAGCCTCAATGAAAAGAGCCAAGAAGTTATAGTGAAAAGCTCATTATCCTACTTTCTTTGAAACCACAGTGAAACAGATCTTTTTCCAGAGTCGCTGGGACAGACTGCTCAGCATGATCATGTCTAAACTGGCCAACTGCTTTACAGAAAGTCGGAGCTGGGCATCATCACAGTCCCTAGGACCCAATCTCCCAGAAGGACTGGAATAACTTAGGAATGGCTCTTTCAGGCACAGTACATCTTGATTTGTGCTTTCTGATACCCCAAGTCTTATGTGTATTCTTTACTATAAAGACAAATCAGCACCAGGTAGCCCCCAAATAACTGTTATTTCTTCTCTATCCATATCCACTGTAAATATTCCATATTGACAGCAGTTACAGGGAGTGCTGAGGACCTCAAAAGTGAGGTAGAAGCCATGCATGCTTCAGGGAGAATGGCGTCTTCTCTAAAGAATGAAACGTTAATCAAAGTTCTTACCTCTTAAATTAAAATCTGTCATTATTCTGCTTAAAAAAAAAAAAAAAAAGGCCTCCAAAGCTCTCTTGTGCGTTCAGGACAAAGTCCAAGTTCCCAGAACCAAGTACAAGGAGGCCCTTCCTGATCTGGCCCCTGCATACCTCTCTGGCCTCATCTCTTTCCATTCAGCCCTGCCAACCCCCTACCCTACAGCCAGAAAGAAGTATTTGAGTATTCGTAGCTCTCCCAATGCAATGCGGCACATTCTTCTCTTGCTATCTACATGCACATTGGGCCTTTATCTACCCACCCCTCCCAGACTTACTACAACTTAATTAAGGGTCCTTTGAAGGATCACCTTCTCTACAGAACTGTCTCTGATCTTAGCCATGGTACCCCATCTATGCCTCTTCCAAAGAAAGTGCTGCCTTACCCATCCGACTCCTCTACTGGACTGTGCCCAGTGCCTGGTACACAGTCAGTATGCAGTGCTGACTGAGACCTTCCTATAGTAGACTTGTATGCCACCCAGTATCACTGATGGGATAATGTTTAGAGGCCTAAAGAGGGTAGAAAGTAAACATAAATTTGAATTTAGTCTAGAAGGCCAGTCATCCTTTTTAACTTGATACATTTTCTTCCAATTAGCTACATGACTTGCCCTTGCCAAAAACAAAAAGCAACTTTTGATATGCAAAGAAATCAGACAGGCTGCCAATACATTATAATAACTACCAGTCTAATTCCATTTGTGTACCATCTATCTTCCCCTAGGATTGGGTTAGCCCATAACCTACAAGATGGACTAGCTTATGTCTCTTTTTTTTTTTCCTGGTCTAAACAAGTGAATATATAAAGCTTCAAACTGTCAGAAATTGAGCAAACTGTTGATTTGATTTTTTAAAAAGATTTTATTTATTTATTTGAGATAGTGTGAGTGAACACAGGAGAAGAGAGGAGGCAGAGGGAAGAGAAGCAGGCTCTCCACTGGGAAGGGAGCCCGATGTGGGGCTCAATCCCAAGACCCTGGGATCATGACCGAACAAAAGGCAGATGCTTAACTGACTAAGCCACCCAGGCACTCGATTTGATTTTTTTTCTTTTCCCAGAGCACAAAGATGTCTTCTCATTATAAAATGCTCCCCTGAAATGTGCTTAAGACAAAGGGTAGAATTTAAAGTTTGAATGAACATTAATTCAGTTGACATTTTCATTTCTCCCAAAGGCAGTATATTTTTATTTTTTAATTTTTTTAAAAAGATTTTTATTTATTCATGAGAGACAAAGGCAGAGACACAGGCAGAGGGAGAAGCAGGCTCCTTGCAGGGAGCCCAAAGTGGGACTCAATCCTGGGTCTCCAGAAACACGCCCTGAGCCAAAAGTAGATACTCAACCACTGAGCCACCCAGGTGTTCTCAAGGCAGTATATTTTTAAAGAAGCATTTCCTTAGTGGAATATAAGCTATATTCCTTGAATTGTCCTTTGATTGGGGATGTAACTCCTTGGGAGGAAACAGGCAAAGGAACAATTCTGTATTAGGTCAGTGTTCATACTAAAAGCAAAAAAGCAGCCTATTTACAGACCACCTGAAGTATTTCTCAAAGCCTTCCTCAGAATGACACAATAGGACTCAATATTGAGTATTTTGAAGATATGCAAGAAAAAATGACCTCATAATTATGGACACATAAGACATTCCAGCATGATGTCAAAATTTTTTGTGGTGATTAGAGCCTCTACTTTCAAGGACTAGACCTCTAGATCATATAAAGTTAGAGTGATTACTTTATAAATTACTTTATAAATTTATAAAGTTAGAGTGATTACTTTATAAATTAATTAGCTGATGTCCATTTGCTAGTTTTCTTACCACCCAGGATGTTTTTTTGGAAAGGTGGGTACTTGACACTCATTACCATGTATCAGTTGGAAGACAGGATAAACAGAAGGTAAGATTTTTACATACACAACTGGCTACATCTGAAAGACATGTACAGTCAGTTGGTTTGCCAGTGGTGTGAACATTCCCTCCCTGGCTCCTCTCCTGCAAAAGTGTACATTTACAAAACCCTTTGTGAAATTCAAAAAGGGAATCAAATTTAAGAGAGCTTTTAAATATAAGCCGAAAGCAAACATCTTAAAAAAGAAAGGTGGGGATGCCTGGGTGGCTCAGCGGTTTAGCGCCAGCCTTTGAGCCACGACAGGATCCTGGAGACCCAGGATCGAGTCCCATATCAAGCTCCTTGCATGGAGCCTGCTTCTACCTCTGCCTGTGTCCTTGCCTCTCTCTTTCTCTGTCTCTCATGAATAAATGAATAAAATTTAAAAAAGAGAGAGAAAAAAAAAGAAAGGCAATGCCCAACTCCCAAGTTTTCTTCCAGATCTCAGGCAAAGAGATGGCAAATTGCTACAGATTGAACCCTTCTTTAGAGTCAAGATAGGCTTGGTGTCAAATCCCAGCTCCCTACTTACTATCTGTGCGACTTTGAGCAAGATAGGTTACTCCCTAAACCTCAGTTTTCTTATTATAAAAGGAGAATACCTCTACAGCTTATTTCAATAGTTCAATTAAAAGAAATAAAAAAAAACTTGCATTTGGGCAGTTACCGCACATTGTTATCACCAAGGAAGGCAAGGTTTGGGTTCCATCTCTGTACCTGGCACTTTTAAACGGTTTTAGTGAAGTATAGTAGAAAGAACACCGGAAGCGTCGGAAAGATCTAAGTTAAATCTTATACCCTTGGGATTCATTCAGCTGTAAAACGTGGGACTGGGCTAGCTGATCCCTAAGTGAATCACACGTTCCGAAAAACAAAAGTAACCTCCCCCCCCCATTTCTGAATCCTGCATTCATTCTTGTTTTCATTTTTCTTCTTTAACCGTGAAATACTCATGTCCCTTGTGAACAGGTGAGAAAAACCAAAGAGAGGCCAAGATGCTCGAGCAACTTATCATTTGAGTCACACTCAAATTGTAGGCCATGCTTCTTTGAGGGAGGGTGCACGTGAAGGGTGTCTGAATGATGCCCTCCTATTAGTGGTAGGCAATAAACGCCTGCACCCGGAAACTTTGCATTCTCTGGCACGAAGTCACTTCTAAAGCACACTGCCCTACCTAGCACAGAGACACCAAAAAAAAAAAAAAATGTTTGTCGAATAAATTACCCAGATGACACCTGTTGCTGCTGCTCCCTACAAAACCTTTCCATTGCTCGCCTGTCTCGAGTCAAAAATCCAAGAGAGATGGCCAGCACGTGACTGTGCCAAACACCTTCTGAGCGAATTAATTCTTCAAATCCTTAATGATGCCAAGTGGAAAAACATAAAACACCGTGAAAGAAATGCTGAACCACCGGAAAAAGAAAAAAAGAAAAAAAAAAAAAAAACAGGGAAGAAAAAAAAAAAAAACCTTCGAAGCGAAGCCAAGTTTCAACATTCCCGCAGAGATAGTCCCACTGCTGCAGAGGGGTCGATGTGTCGGCCTCCTCCAGCTCCGATGAGCACCCTCAGAGGCGCTGGGGGGAACGGGGGGGGGGGGGGCGGGTGGACCCCAGCTCCTGTTCCACGCCCCCCACTCCCGACACATAAACCCTGAAGGTGGGGGGGCCACTCGAGCCAACACGGAGCGGACACGAACACGAGGAGGCCGGGGGGGGGGGGGGGGGCCTCTCCGCATCCTCAGCAGGCGCCGCCGCACAACCGCACACTCTGAAACACCCCCAAAAAGCCGATCGCCAAGCCAACCAACCTAACAGACACTCGGCTGCGGCTGTTCCAGCTCGGGATAAACTCTCCTCCTACACAGCTTCAGAGAGTCCCAACCAAAAAAACTCCAAAAAAGCAGAATCGAACGGTCCGCTCCCCACCCCCACCCCCTCCCCTCCCCTCCCAGGAATGCGGCTACTTTACAGATCGCGAGCTCGCCCGGAGACCTTCGCCCCCGGGGCCGGGGCGGGGGCGGGGGAGGAGCTGGGGGGGGGGCGCTCGGGTCGTTGGGTGGTTCCCCGGGGAGAGGGGCTGCCCGCCGGGCTTTCGGTTGTTGCACAAGGGGTCCCCGGGAGACCCGCCAGCCGCGGGCTCTCAGAGTAAAAGTGAAAAAGAAAAGAGAGGGAAAAAAAAAAAAAAAAAAAAAAGAAAAGCCCAGACTCGCCCACCGCGGCGGAAGGCGCAAAGCAAAGGGGGATTTTTCCGCACAGAGTGGAGGGGCCCAGAGCCGACTCGATTTCCCCTCCTGCCCCCGCGCGCCGCCCGGGCCCACATGGTGCGCGGCTCAGCATCAGAGCGCAGGAACTTTAAAATGGTGACTCGGGCGCGGGTGGGGGTGTCTGGCGGCGACACCCTGGAGAGGGAGGCTCAGAGAGTCCCCGGGACGAGCGAGCGGACGCGGGAACCTGGAGAGGAGGCCCCGGGGGGCGGGTGGGGAGCCCCGGGTGACGCGCACGTCGCGGGGATGCAGGGAGGCGCACCGGGCAGAGGTGGAGGGAGAAATGGAACGCGGCCCCTTTAAGAGGCCTTCACGGCGCTCAGGGACCGGGGGCCTCTCGTCCACCCCCGGCCCGGCGTGTGGGGCCCTTCCTCGGGGAGAACCATCCCCAGGCCCGCTCCCCGGAGGCTTCCCTCCCGCCAGGTCCCGCCCGGCCCTGCCCCGCGGCGGCGACTCCTCCTTACCCCGCTGTCTGCCGCCTCCTCCCAGCTCTCAGCGACCTCCTCATCTTCCATCTTACTCGCCGCTTTCCCTCCTCCCCCACCCCCTCCCCGCGCCTGCGCCCTGAAGCGCGCCTCCGTCGCGGGCGCCGGCACGCAAGGCTTTCCTCAATGGACCCCGCCCCTTGCCCAGCCCGGAAGTGGCCCCAGAGGCCGCGCCCCCCGCCCCCACGAGCACCGCGGAAGCCATCTTGGAAAGGGGCAGAGGAACCAGAAAGCTGCCCTTTTTCTTAAGGGCAGCGTGTTAAGTCTCGTAGCGGACGGGAGAGCCCGTGTGAAGTCATCGTCTTGAGTGCGGAAGGTGTGTTCTTTGGAACCATCTTTTCTAAGGGCAGGCAGTCGCTGAAAACTTTTTTTTCTTCTTTAAGCCAGTCGTAATCTTCATAAACCGCAGGTTACATTTTTTTTTTTTTCCCCAAAGCTCTGAAAATATTTTGTATCCCACCGGAGGATGAAAAATATCTGCTGATGCATGACACATTATTTCTGCGTAATAGTGTGAAAATGTTTACAGGTTTTCCTGCACGTAGAGCAAATATTCCAAGCATCTGTTAACCCTCCACTGTAAAAACGTGGTTAGATCATAATTCTGGCACCTGAGCTGGGCAACCAGCACGACTAAAGTTCTCCTGGGTCATTAAATGAGAGATGCATTCATCAGCATTTCCTTAAAAATTTACTTAGGCGTCTTCCTAAACAGTATTTCTCTTTTATTTTTTCTCCAGTGCCAAGGTAGAGATCTTGAACTTTAAAAAGTGTGACTTCGGATACTTCCAACTTGAACAAGCTCATGTGATCTTATGCAAGTTACTTAAGATGTCTGTGCCTCGGTTTCCCCAAGTGTACAAAAAAGGAGATGATAATAGTAGCAGCTGCTTCAAAGGTTGGTTGTCAGAATTAAACTAGCTACTATGCAGAAAAGCATAGGACTGTGCTTGACCCACAGTAAGACTTACAGAGGTTAGCTATTATCATCACAGGGGGTGTCTTGCACCAAAGAACACTTGACATTCTCTCATTCGTTCTTTCCCAAAACTCAAAACCAAGGGAAAAGTAAACACCATCTATTTTTATTCTCACTGATGTGTTCCTATAGGCCTCTCAGTATCAAGACTGCCATTTGGTAGTATTGGATTTAGCTGTTGTAATCCAATGATCTAACCTGACATGTGTTTCTCTCCTGTTTTTAGCATGCCATTAATCTTTCTAAAGTAACAGCTTCCTGTTGAGAATTTTTGCAGTTGTATTTCTAATCATTATTACAAACTGCAATCATGTATTAAATGTTACCAGCCTTGGGGGATCCCTGGGTGGCGCAGCGGTTTGGCGCCTGCCTTTGGCCCAGGGCGCGATCCTGGAGACCCGGGATCGAATCCCACATCGGGCTCCCGGTGCATGGAGCCTGCTTCTCCCTCTGCCTGTGTCTCTGCCTCTCTCTCTCTCACTGTGTGCCTATCATAAATAAATAAAAAAAAAAAAAAAAAAAAATAAATAAATGTTACCAGCCTTTAGGGGCGCCTGGGTGGCTCAGTGGTTGAGTGCTTGCCTTCGGCTCAGGATGTGATCCTGGAGTCCCAGGATCAACTTCCACATTGGGTTCCCTGAATGGAGCCTGCTTCTCCCTCTGCCTATGTCTCTGCCTCTCTCCCTGTGTCTCTCATGAATAAGTAGATAAAAATCTTTTTTAAAAAAGTTCTTTTTTTAAAAAAAAGATTTTTATTTATTTATTTGAGAGAGAGCATGAGCAAGGGAGAGGAGCAGAGGGAGGGAGAAGCAGATTCCTGCTGAGCAGGAGCCCCACATGGGGCTTGACCCCAGGACCCCAGGATCATGACCTGAGTCAAAGGCATACACTCAACCAACTGAGCCACCCAGGCGTCCCTGTTACTAGTCTTTAAAAGATAAAATGACATGCTTGGTAATTCTCTGGTTTCATGATTTCCTGTCTTTGAAATATGCATCATCTCTGGGCGTGTCCTCAGTCTGACATTTTTATCTAGATGCTCATGGCGTGAACCACCTACTAAACACTAAAGATTCCCAAGTTGATTTCCAGTCCTGATCTCACCTGGTGTTTCGGATTCATATAGGTAGGCTTCTTCTTGGCGTCTCCACATAGATATTCCATTAGCAGCTGAAATTCTTCAGGTCTAAAAACAACAAATATTATGAACAACCTGACCAACTTTGAAGAAAAAGGAGTTTGTTTTATTCACTCTCTGGACCTACATTTACTTTGAATACATTCTTCTGTGAATCCGTTCTCTTAAATGAATTATCCTGACTAAGCCTTAGGCACAGCAAGGAGAATGAGATTGTCTATCAGGCTTCACCTAAGTCTTGGTCTTGGGGTGTGATTAGATTTTCAAGGCAGCATTTTTTTAAGGCTTTGTAGTTTAAGCATGTTACCAGCAGAGGGAGACAGTTCCCCAAAATTTTGTTATATTTGGCACCACGCCTTAACAAAGGAAATAATTGGAGCATTCCTGGGACTGAATTTTCTAGGAGAAAAGAAAAATAGAGATCTTGGAGACATTGGAGGATGCTGCAAAGGAAATAGCTTTTGTTCCACCAGATGAGCTACCAGGAGACCAGCTCTTGTTCATCATTTGGCCCCTTTTGACCTTGGGCAAGTCCCTTCCTCATCTGTAAAATGAAGAGATGGGACCAAATAAACTGTAAAATTGAGGAAGTGGTTTTCTTCTACTGGGGGGAAAGCCCCAATAGTTGAACTAGGGGCATACACATATATTAACAGATATCCTAAAACATGAGTTTCTCTTTCCTGTGAAATATGTTTCATATACCACTCAAATTTGGGACTTGCACTCAGAACTACAGGCACTTTTGATACACCACATAAAACACTGATATGTGATAGGAATTAAGAGCAAAGCCCCGCGACACCTGGGTGGCTCAATCAGTTAAGTGTCTGTTTCAACTCAGGTCATGATCTCAGGGTCCTAAGATTGAACCCTACACCTGGCTCTGTGCTGATGTGTGTGGAGCCTGCTTAGGATTCTCTTTCTCCCCCTCCCTCTGTCCTACCCCCTCTCCAAAGAGCAAAGCCCACAGTGAGAAAACTTTCCATCTAATGCACAAGCTGAGGCTGTGTAGGTAGTTGTGTTAAGAAATAAATGCAAGGAATGGGCAGCCCAGTGGTTTAACGCCACCTTCAGTCCAGGGCATGATCCTGGAGACCCAGGATCGAGTCCCACGTTGGGCTCCCTACATGGAGCCTGCTTCTCCCTCTGCCTGTATCTCTGCCTCTCTCTCTCTCTCTGTGTCTCTCTCTCTCTGTGTCTCATGAATAAATAAATAAAATCTCTTTAAAAAAGAAATAAATGCAACGACAGAAAGAGAGAGCAAACTTAATATTTAAAGAGTATCTACCTTTTGACCTAGCAATTGCATTTCTAGGAAATTTCCCTATAGATACATTTGCCCATATGCAAATAACAAAAGTACAAAGATATTCTTTGCTACTTTGTTTATAATAACAAAACAGTAGAGACAAATGTCCATCTCTAGAGTATTTGTTTAAAAGATACATAGTACACTCATACAAAAGAATAGAATGCAATTTGTTAACAAAATTTTGATGGTCCTAAATATGCTGACATTGAATGACCCCAGAGAAGTATAGTTAAATAAATTTTTTAAAAAAGCAACGAGGTAAAGAGGAACGTATGTAGGTTGTTGCTATATGTATATGTGGGCTTTTGTGTGTGTGTGTGTGTTGTTTAGGTTTTTTTTATTTAAGTAATCTCTACCCCCAATGTGGGGCTCAAACTCATGACCCAGAGATCAAGAGTTGCATCTTCTTCCGACTGAGCCAGGCAGGCACCTCTGTATGTGTATATGTGTGTTTGTGTATACCTCTCTGAGAAATCTAAGAAACAGGTTGTTTTTTTTTTTAAGATTTTATTTATTTATTCATGAGAGACACACAGAGAGAGGTAGAGACACAGGCAGAGGGAGAAGTAGGCTCCTTGCAGGGAGCCTGATGTAGGACTGCGTCCCAGGACCAGGATCACGGCCTGAGCTGAAAGCCAACACTCAACTGCTGAGCCACCCAGGTGTCCCAATCTAAGGAACTTTAATGGTAGTCACTTTGATGGAGGAGAGAGGTTGTTGGGGTACCGGTAGGATGGACTTAAATTTTATATGTCCTTTTGTACCTCTTGAATGATGTTCTATGTTTATAGTTAACTTATTCTACATAAGTATATACATAAGAAGTGAACTTCAGTAATTGGTTATTGGAATACACTCTGGTGGAAAACTAACTTTTCTTTTACACTTACAGAGAAGTGACGGCTGCCCCTCTCATCCCAGCCTCATCACTTGTCCCATGACGTCCAATCATATCCCAATCAGCCTTCACACTGCAGAGAGATTATTCTAAATTACTATTTTCATCACGTATCCTCCCTGCCCCCCAAATCTCCATGACCTAGAAGGTAATATCCACTTTTCCTTCTGACATTTCAGATCATTTATAAACTGGCCTCAACTTATCTCCTCCTGTTTGTCAGAAGCAACATTACATAGAGTTCAATAGCATAGGTTTTGGTGCTTGCCCATCCCTCATCATCAGAGAAACCCAAATCAAAACCACAAAGGGATATGTGGCTATTAACAAAAATACAAGAAAAAACAAGTGTTGGCAAGGAAGTGGAGTAAAGGGAACCCTTGCGCACTATCGGCGGGGCTGTAAATTGGTGTAGCCATTGTGGAAAACAGCATGGATGTTCCTCAGGAAATCGAGAACAGTACTATCATAACATCCAGCAATTCCACTTCTAGGTATTTATCCGAAGAAAACAAAAACACTAATTTCAAAAGATATATGCATATCTGTATTTATTGCAGCATTATTTACATCAGCTAAGATATGGAAGCAACGTAAACATCCACTGATAGATGAATGGCTAAAGAAGATGTGATATATTTATACACTGGAATATTATTCAACCATAGAAAAGAATTAAATCTTGCCCTCTGTGACATAATGCACCCACAGGGTATTATGCTCAATGAAATAAGTCAGATAGAGAAAGACAAATGCTGTATGATTTAACTTATACGTGGCATCTAAAAAACAAACCAGGGATGCTTGGCTGGCTCAGTCAGTAGAGCATGTGGCTCTTGATATCGGGTTGGGACTTCAAGCCCCACATTGGGTGTAGAGAATAAACTTTAAAAAATAAAGAAACGAAACAGTTGAAGAAACAGAACAGACACTGGATGATAGATAGAGTAGACAATGTGGTGGTTGCTAGAGGGAGGCCAGTGGGAGAATGGGCAAAATAGAGGAAGGAGATGAAGAGTACAGACTTCCAGTTCTAAAATAAACAGGACACAGAGATACAATGTAGGACACGGGGAATATAGTTAATAATATGTAGCAGCTTTGTGGTAACACTTGGTAGGTCTGTCTGGGTGATCTCTTTGAAATCTATATAAATGTTGAATCATTATATCCTACACCTGAAATTAATATGATATTGTATGTCTAACTACAGTTCATTAAAAAAAAAAGTTCTGGAGATGGAAGATGGTGATGGTTGCACCACATTATGAATGTACTTAATAACAGTGAGTGCTACAATTAAAAAGGATGAGATAGTAAATGTTGTTTGTATTTTATATGTATTTTACCACAATAAAAAAGTTGGAAAAAATAATGAACAAAATTAATAATAATAACAAAGGCTTTGAAGCAAAACCACCTGGGTTCAAACCTTTGCCTGTGATTCTGGGTTGAGCTACTTAATTCCTGTGTTCTTCACTTTCTTTTGTCTTTTTTTTTTTTTAAGATTTTATTTTGGGGGTGTGTAGGTGGCTCAGTTGGTTAAGCGTCTACCTTCAGCTCAAGTCATGATCCTGGTGTCCTGGGATTGAGCCCTGCATCGGGCTCCCTGCTCAGTGGGGAATCTCTTTCTCCCTCTCCTCCCTGCTTGGGCTGTCACTCTCAAATAAATAACTGAATTCTTAAAAAATCAATCAATCAATAAAGTGATCTCTCCACCCAAGGTGGGGTTCAAACTCACAACCCTGAGATCAAAAGTCACATGCTGCACCAACTGAGCCAGCCAGGTGCCCCTCCTCAGTTTCATCATCTGTAAAAAAAAAAAAAAGGCACAATAAGGACACCTACTTAGCAGTTTGACACATAAGAGCACACAATAAACATTAGCTGTGATTGTTATTATTATTATTATTTAAATATTTTATTTTTTCATGAGAGACACACAGAGAGAGGCAGAGACACAGGCAGAGGGAGAAGCAGGCTCCATGCAGGGAGCCCGACGTGGGACTTGATCCTGGGACCCTGGGGTCACACCCTGGACAGAAGGGGACGCTAAACCACCGAGCCACCCCGGCTGCCCAAGACTTGGCGTGCTTACACCAGAGCTTCTCGTACAGGGATTCCACGAGTGTATAACCCGTGGGGTCTCTGCATTATTCAAGTTTGAGGACCACGGACCCAGTGCTTTCTGGAGTGAGGCTGACCCATGAGTCCTCAACAGCCCCTTTGCCCTCCCAAGTCGAGAGGGGACTTGGGTTCCGACCCAGACCTATGCCCCAAGCGCTGCCCCAAAGGTCCACTTTGTCCCAGGACGGTGGGCTGGCAGCAGTTTCATTTTTTTTTTAAAGATTTTATTTATTTATTCATAGAGATACACAGAGAGAGGCAGAGACACAGGCAGAGGGAGAAGCAGGCTCTATGCGGGGAGCCACGTGGGACTCGATCTCAGGTCCGCAGGGTCACGCCCCGGACAGGAGGGGGCGCTAGACCGCTGAGCCACCGGGCTGCCCTGCCTCCGTTTCAGGGGCAAGCGGTTTAGACTGAAGCCCTTGGGCCCTGTGTATCTGGCTTCGCCGCAGTCCGCTCGCTGTGCGCCTGAGCCCACGGGGTCTCACCTGCACCCCAGGCAGCTCCCTTGCAAGGGGTATTTTGCGGGCCCCCCTCCCCCCGCCTGGTGATGGTGATGGGGCTCGGGAGTCACATACGCCTAAGTCCCACCCCCCCTTGCCCCTCCGATGCGTGACCTTGGGAGAATGCACTGACACTCCTCTGTGCCTCAGTTTCCCTCATCTGAAAACACGGTGGTCGCCTCCGTTAAGGGAGGCCTCAATTGCACCATCAAGGCACGGAGCGTCGCTTCTTCGGCGGACGTCCAAGAGCAAGCACCTGCACCCACCCCATCCCTCCCTCGTGCTCCTCAGGCCCCCGGGCATCCCAACGAGTTAGAGACCTCGAGGTCTGTCCGGTCTCCCGCCGTTGGGAAACCCGCCCAGTTGCCTCCCCAGGCCTAAGTGCCAGGGAGGGGTGGGTGCAGCTGTGAGGTCGGTTGTAGGGACTCAAGGGAGGCGGGCGCAGAGGTTCGAGGTGTCCGCGTTGCCGGTGCACTCCTCGCGGCGGCGAGGGGCGGCGTTCCAACCTCTGCAGAACGGCCGGCGGGGACCTCTTCCCTTCTCAACATGGCGTCGCCCTCGGGCCGCGTCGCGCGGAGCCGCCGCGCTGACGTCGATGCGCGCGCGTCCTCCGCGCCGGACCCCGACGCATGCGCACTGTGCGCTGTCTTCTCCGGGCCAGAGCAGCAGCGGCGGCGGCGGCGACGGCGGCGGCGGCGTTTGAGCGGAGGAAGATGGCGGCTCCGGGCGGCGCGGGGTCCCGCCGGCTGTGAGGAGCCCCGGTGCGGCCAGCGCGGCCTGAGGCGGAGCCCCTCTGCTCTGGCCCTGCCCCCGGCTCCCTCTTCGCCGTCGCCCGCGGAGCGAACCTGAGAGCGTGGCGCGGGCTGGGCCAGGTGAGGCGGCTTCACCCCCTCCTGGGGCCGCGGCGGGGCGCCGGCGCCTTCTTGCCCTTTACGCCCCGGGCCCGCAGGGGGCGGGGGGCGGCCGCGCATCTCGCGCCGGGGTGGGTGCCGGCTGGCCCGGGGGCCTCGCTGTCGTCATCCCCCGCCCCCCTGGGTTAGGCAGGGATTCCAGCCGCTGCCGTCCCCGGGTCCACGGGAGGGTGTACGACCAGGGCGAGGGTGGCTGCGAGGGTGTCAGATGCTCCCCCCGCCCCCCCCGCAGATCTTTAACGGCTCGCGCTGGGGACCCGGAGTCCAGGGCTTTCCAAAGCCCTCCTCCATCTGGGGCTGCGGCGAGGGGGGGGCGGGGGGGGAAGCTGAAGCTGCAAAGGAGACGATCTTGCAATTGTTTCATTTAAAAATAAAACCCCCAGGCAGCCTGTCTGCCCTACCGCTTGGCTCTCGGAGCAAGGTCTCGCCCGCGAAGTGGCAGCTGCGGGGTCCCCTCGGCGGAGACAGCCATGCACGTTGTGGCTGCGAGAATGGTTTGTGCAAAGGGGAGCGGTGGGCGGGTGGGAGCGAATTTGTGGTCGGAGAGGAAGCGACCGGGGAGATGGTGATATGGTCCCTGCAGAGTAAGCCTGGTGCCAACGAGGCCTCCGTCCGCCTGAAAACCCTTGTGTCGTTGAGGTTCGGAATAGCTCATTGCTTTTTGTCTGTTAACCGTGTCCCGAATTTCATTCATTAGGGGAAAAAAAAAAAAAAAAAAAAAAAAAAGCTGCTTTTCCTTGACTGCCAGAGTCTTTGGGACTTTTTTCGGTGGTGGGATTCTGATTGCTCCGGGTGAAGGTTCAGACCCCTACCGGTTCTCACTTGCTGGCAAGGACGTTGCACGATGCTTATTATGCCTTTTTGAGAGTAAGTTTGTTTTTGTTTTTGTTTTTTTGGTTGTGGTTCGGCTGCTAATTGGGAGGTTTTGATGGAGTTTCTCACGTTGGGAAGCCGGTTTGAAGCCTTGTGATCTCTTCCTCCCCGAAGACCGGATGGGATCAGTTGGAGCTGTGCTATGGGGAAAATGTTGAGGCAGTGGCTTTGGCTTGGACACACACCGAATGTCTTTGTGACTTAAATTTGTCTTGCTTGTGTTTAAAATGATGACATCATGAGTTTAAGGGGAGAAGGAAATTAGAGGGGAAATGCCGTCTATTAGAATTGAAGGTTTAGAATTCAGTCTGTAGCTCTGACAGTGAATAGTGACTCTCTGTGTCAAATTACTAACCTTGAGCATATTCATGTGTATCATCTGATTGGACGCCCTTTCTATTGTGTGTTGTCATTTTACACCCGGTAACTATTTGCTTTGGACAAACCCAGTGTAAATCTGTTACTCAATCTACACTGACCCACGGGTGTTTTTGTCTACTTCGAAAAGTGGGTAAGTTGTTAAAATGACTGTTGGGTTTAATATTAGCTATTTTTTGGAGCTTTTCTTAAAAGGTTTTCCCACAGAGATTTGTAGATTTTCTTAGTGCCTGTCATAAGGACATAAACCTGAACAAATAACTTCATCGCAGAAAATTGGAGAGCCACCTTAAATTTCAGTTTGCGACGAGTCATGAAATTAATGCAGTAAAACATCCTGATGGTTTGACATTATGCTTCTTCGCATAATGTGTTGCATTGTTGTGCTAAATCATCATCAGGTATTGATGCAACTTCATGACATCCATGACATCATTCACTTTCCAGCATTTTGCCCTTTGCAATTCCTTCTCAGAGTCACAAAAAGAACAGCATCAGGAAAAATAGCTTAGGATGCTGCTTGCTGTCTGATACCTAAAGGAGTCTTCATATAACACTACTTTATGTAGTTAGACTCTTCTGTAAGATTGAGAACTGTGTGTGATTCCTACCTATTATGAAGAGCAGGCATAGAAAATGCTAGTAAAACTTCTGGGTTTTACAAGAATATTGAGGTCCCAAAGGAGAAGTTCTCTCAAAGATGAAAAAAATAAGTCATTATCTTTTGTGATTTTAAGGTGGTTTTAGTTGATTAACAGCTGTTTATAAAACCAGAAGCCGTTTGGTTAACTAATGCCTTTTCCACTTAAAGATTGTTATGAGGGGGATCCCTGGGTGGCGCAGCGGTTTGGCGCCGGCCTTTGGCCCAGGGCGCGATCCTGGAGACCCGGGATCGAATCCCACGTCGGGCTCCCGGTGCATGGAGCCTGCTTCTCCCTCTGCCTGTGTCTCTGCCTCTTCTCTCTCTCTCTCTGTGACTATCATAAATAAATTAAAAAAAAATTATTAAAAAAAAAAAAGATTGTTATGAGGGTCAAAAGAGGTAATGTTTTCTGAGGGTCCTTTGCAAAATAACAGGTAAATGTAAGATTATTCAATGATCAATTTTATGAAAGCCCCTACTGAGGACCCTCTATATACACTGGGCATTTGGGGAAGTAGGTACTAATGATACTAAGATCGGACACCTTTTGGTCTCAGGTTTGCCTACGGTCTCGTTGGGGAGCCAGACAAGGAAACTAGTTTAGTATATTGTAGTGTAAGAAGTGCATTGAATGCAACCAAGGGAGTCAAGGAAGGCTTCTCGGGGACAGAATGGCTCCCCAGCCTTTCCTATTTTGCAGAAAAATCTGCCTTTTGTGAGTGACTTGCTTTTTATAAAAACACAAAATTTTGTATCATGAGTTCTTTCCCCCTTTTATTCATTCACTGTCATGACACTTCCCACACAGTATGCCCCAGTTATGATTGCTGCATTCTCAAAAATCCAGCAGAGTCTTGGGAGAACCTGAGAGTGAGTCATATGCCAGGCAACAAACACAAACATTGCAGCTGCAATGAAAATATCTCAGATTACTAAATGGTGACAACTTTAGAGTGATGATGTTTTTGTTTTGTAAACTGGCATAAGAAGCAATGTATGATTTTAATTTGATCACGTTTAGTTAATGTTTAGTTGTCAATCCCTTAGAATGTTGACTGTAAGTGGTTTCTAGTACTGTCTTCCTTCCCAAAATAAGTGTGAAGGTTCTTTTCCTTTTTGGGTGAAGCTGACAACTTAAACCAGGACTATACTAAACTATTTTATTATTATTTTTAAAGATTTTATTTATTTATTCATGAGAGACACACACAGAGAGAGAGTCAGAAACACAGAGGGAGAAGCAGGCTCTGTTCAGGAGCCCAATGTGGGACTTGATCCCGGGACCCTAGGATCCCACCCTAAGCCAAAGGCAGACACTTAACCCAGGCGCCCTACTGAACTATTTTAGAGAATCCATTCATGTGAATTGAGTTTGCTTGCATCTCTGATATTGAACTTCTATATCTCAATACAAGTTCCTCTTGCTTAGTAGTTTTATATAATTAACTTAGCATGCTGTTGCCTATAGTGCAAAAATTTTATGAGTTTTTGGATGTGTAGAATCTTTATGTGGTAGTTGAACATTTACAATTTGGTAACATTAAAAAAACAATTTGGTAACATTCATGTTTACATGTTAGCATGTAAACACGCAATACTGAAAATGAGGGCTTTAAGGTTGTGGTTGACAAAAAGTGAAGGTGATGTGTCTGTTTATTTTTCTGTATTGTTAGTTTGTTACATATACAGAAGGATATGATGTATAGGCAAGTCATTTTAAAATTGCTCAGTCTTGGGGTGCCTGGCTATCTCAGTTGGAAGAGCATGTGACTCTTGATCTCAGGGTTGTGAGTTGAAGCCTCATGTTGGGTGTAGGGATTACTTAAGTAAATAAACTTGAAAAAAATAAAATTGCCTGGTATTGTGGTGTTGTGCTCATAATTCAGCTTCTGTTCTTTCTTTTTTTCTTTTCTTTTTTAAAAAAGATTTATTTATTAGAGAGAGTGCACATACGATTGTGGGGTTGCTGGGGCAGAGGGAGAGAGGGTCTCAAGTAGACTCCATGCTGAGTGTGGAGACCCATGTGGGGCTTAATCTCAGGACCCTGAGATCATGACCTGAGGCAAAACCAAGGGTTGCATACTCAACTGACTGAGCCATCCCACCTGTTAGCTTGTTTTCTAAGTTGTTTTTTGTGACCTAGGGGTGCTGGCTGGTCAGTTGATAGAGCATACTGCTCTTCATCTCTGGATTGTGGGTTTAAGCCCCATGTTGGCCATATAACTTACTTTAAGATTGATTGATTGATTTGAGAGCGTGTGCGCAAGGAGAAGAGCAGAGGCAGAGGGAGAGAGACAGAGGGAGAGAAATAATCAGTCAGACTCCCTGCTGAGTGCAGAGCCTAATGTGGGGCTCAGTTCCACAACCCATGAGATCATGATCTGAACTGAAATCATGAGTTCAGTGCTTAACTGACTGAGCCACCCAGGTGCCCTGCCTTAGCTTATTTTAAACAACAACAACAAAAATGTTGGAAAAAAGACAAAAATAACTAAATTGTTTTTTTGTGACCTTCTCAATGTCTTGTAAAAGTACAACTTAGTGATATTCCTGTAGCTTAATTTTGCTCTTCCTTACTTTACTCATGGGTGTATTGGAAAGCAAATTTGCTTTAAATTTTGATTATTTCTGATAAAGTTTCTCCTTTTTTTTTCTTTTTTTCTTTTAAAAAATATTCTATTTATTTGAGAGAGAGAGAGAGAGAGAGAAGGAGTGAGTGTATGTGCATGCATGGGCAGAGGGAGAAGCAAATCCTGGCTGGGAGAGGGAGAGAGAGAATCTCAAGCAGACGCTGCCCTGTCTGCAGAGCCCTACACGGGCCTCATCTCACAACCATGAGATCACAACCTGAGCCAAAACCAAGAGTCAGATGCTTAACCTACTATACCACCCAGGTGCCCCTGTTATTCTCATTTTAAATGCTTGGTTCATGTTGCTAATAGAGAACAGGTAATTTTTTCCCAGAATGAACTTCTTGGTGCATGGTTTGGAGAAAGATTGATCTTAATTATAAATTCATCAATACACTTTTATTAAAATGCTGCCTCTCCCATCTCCTGGCTTTTTATTTTTTAATTTTTATTATTTTTTAAAATATTTTATTTTTATTTATTTATGAGAGAGAGAGGGGGGGAGGGGGAGAGAGAGAGAGAGAGAGAGAGAGAGAGGGGCAGAGGCAGAGGGAGAAACAGGCTTCATTGGAGGGAGCCCAATGTGGGACTCAATCCTGGGTCTCCAGGATCATGCCCTGGGCTGAAGGCGGCACTAAACCGCTGAGCCACCCGGCTGCCCTCTCCTGGCTTTTTAAATAGAAGTCAGGGGAGGGATCCCTGGGTGGCGCAGCGGTTTGGCGCCTGCCTTTGGCCCAGGGCGCGATCCTGGAGACCCGGGATCGAATCCCACGTCAGGCTCCCGGTGCATGGAGCCTGCTTCTCCCTCTGCCTGTGTCTCTGCCTCATTCTCTCTCTCTCTCTGTGACTGTCACAAATAAATAAAAATTAAAAAAAAAAAAAAAAAAAGAAGTCAGGGGAAATGGAATTTATCCTTCTATTTCAATATTTTTTAAGCTTATTTTTTTTAAGGTTTTGTTTTTAAGCAACCTCTGTACCCAACATGGGGCTTGAACTTAGAACCCTGAGGTGAAGAGTCACATGCCCTACCAACTGGATTTAAGAGACATCAGAGCAGGGGTGTTAAATAAAGCCATGAATAAACCCAGGTCTCTAATCAAGTGTGGAAAGAGAAGCCCAGGAGAGAAACAAAACAAAACAAAAAACATGCATTCCTGCGACCAAATTGTAACAGCCCCGTGTTACTGAAGCTTTTTTATTAGTAGTCTTGATATCTTTTGCCAGAAAGGAACAGTATCTTGTCTTGGGATCAACAGTGTTTTGTTTGCATTGTGTTGTTCAGGATTGTTTTCCTAACTTTTTTCTTTTTTTTCTTTTTTTAATTTATGATAGTCACAGAGAGAGAGAGGCAGAGACATAGGCAGGGGGAGAAGCAGGCTCCATGCACTGGGAGCCCGATGTGGGATTCGATCCTGGGTCTCCAGGATCGCGCCCTGGGCCAAAGGCAGGCGCCAAACCACTGCGCCACCCAGGGATCCCTGTTTTCCTAACTTTTGATTTGATACTTAATAACATCTTCCCAAATAGATCCTTTGGTCTAGTCAAGATCAAGCAACCTGCTCTCTTCCTTATGACTGAATCTGAAGGTTTACTTTCCTGTGTGTCCTTCAAATTTTGATTTGTTGCCCATTTTCACCTCTCCCCCTTTCTCACTAATTGCAGTTTTCTCCTCCAAAAGTCTGTTTCATACATCATGGAGTTTGGGAATGTGATTCTCTGTAGAGATGCATAATGACCAGTGGATTAAAATTTCACATTTTATTTAATTTAAAAGTAACTTAATGGTAACAAACCTTGATGGGATTATAGGTGAAATAAGCTTGACAAAAAAGAACAAGTACTATATGATTGCACCTATATGATGTACCTAAAGCATTCAAATTCATAGAAACAGAAAGTAGAATGGTAGTTGCCAGGGGCTGAGTTGAGGATTGTGGAGATTATTGTTTAATGTTGTGGAGTCTCAGTTTAGGATGATTGCAAGTTATGGAGATAGATGGTGGGGATAGTTGTACAACAGTGAATGTACATAAGACCACCAAAGTGCACACTTAAAAATGGTTAAAATGGCAAATTTTATGTTATGGATTTATTAACACAATTTTAATGGTTTATATATGCTCTGTGGGATGGCTTGATAACCATTTATTTTACCATAGTAATTAATTCCTAGGCTTTGGCCCCAGGTAGACTCAGGCTTATACCCTAGTTTGTTTATTTATTTATCTGTTTATTTATTTACCTGTTTATTTTTAAAAAGCTTTTATTTATTCATGAGAGACAGAGGCAGAGACACAGGCAGAAGGAGAAGCAGGCTCCATGCAGAGAGCCCGACGTGGGACTTGATCCTGGGTCTCCAGGATCACGCCCTGGGCTGAAGGCGGCACTAAACTGCTGCTCAGGCTGCCCCTACCCTAGTTTTTTAAGTATGACTCGGAGCTTCTTTAAGTCTCAGTTTTTCATCTGAAAAAATGAGGATAATGATGCCTGTGTTGTGGGACAATTAAATATGGGAATATATGTGAACTTCTTAGCACATTGCATAGCACATATAAACATCCAAATGTTAGATATTATTGTATTGTCTTTATGGAACCTTAAAACGAGACAAGGGTAGCCTGACTGGCTCAATCGGTGGATTGATCCCCGTGGGGCTCAATCGTGGAGGCTCTTGATTGTGGGTTCATGAGTTTGAGCCCTGTGTTGGGTGTAGAAGTTACAAAGATAAATAGATAAATAAATAAAAAGAGTAAAACTGGGACAAGGACAAGGGGAGTATAGTCTCCTAACTTCTTTATGGTATAGTCCCAGTGGCATACCTGTCCTGTCACAGGAATGCATGTTTTTTGTTTTGTTTTGTTTTGTTTCTCTCCTGGGCTTCTCTTTCCACCCTTGATTAGAGACCTGGGTTTATTCATGGCTTTATTTAACACCCCTGCTCTGATGTCTCTTAAATCCATCTAGGTGTGATCTTTCTTTTTATGCTTCTTGGTTCTCTAGGGACATCATAGAGCATATCCTCTAACTCAGCTGTCCAAGTGTTTACAACAGAGTCTATTATCTCATCTCTCTCTTCTGTTAGGGTAAAAACCTTCACTAAACAAGTTCCCTTCTCAATATTCCCATATCCATAGGTAGAATAATTTTATTCTGATTTGATAGACTGTAAAACTGGGAAGATTGTTTTTAAAAAAAATCTTTCATCTACTGTTTCCTGCCATGTAGTTCTGCATTCTTTTTCTTAGTATCCCTTAGATTTGCCTGTCTTTACCATCACTCTAGACCAGGCTTTCATGAGCTGAAAGCAGACTGAATTAGTGTCATAGTTTTTAGCTGCTTTTGTTGCCAGGGCCCTACCATTTGCTAGTTTTATGCTCTCAGTCTCCCTCATCTTCAAATGGCAATTACAATTCCTATCTCATGACATATGTGTAAAATATTTAACTAAATGCCTAACACATGGTAAACACTCAACAAACAGAAGCTGCTGTTATTTGAGATATTTTTCTCAGTAATCTTTGGAAATGGTTGAGATTGAGGTGACAGTATTTTGACAGACCAGTCTTAAGGGATATTGTTTAATGTTTTTCCTCTGATCAAGTACCCATCGTAATTTGTAAGTGTCTACTTCCCCTGCTTAACTTTTGAACTTTCCGTATGACCTTCATTGTACCTTGCCTTGCCTCTTGTGTATCTTATGCTTGGGTGTACAGTTGGAACATTTATCTTCCTAGGTAGAGGGCCTTTCTTTTTTTCTTTTTTTTTTCTTTTTTTTTAAAGATTTTATTTATTTATTCATGATAGACATAGAGAGAGAGAGAGAGGCAGAGACATAGGCAGAGGCAGAAGCAGGCTCCACGCAGGGAGCCTGATGTGGGACTTGATCCCGGGACTCCAGGATCGCGCCCTGGGCCAAAGGCAGGCACCAAACTGCTGAGCCACCCAGGGATCCCCTCTTTTTTTCTTTTAAAGATTTATTTTTATCAGCACACACAAATGTGAGGGAGAGCATGGGCGGCTAGGGAGGCAGAGGGAGAAGCAAACTCCCTGCTGAGCAGGGAGCCCAAAGCCAAGACCTTGGGATCATGTCCTGAGCCAAAGGCTCAACCAACTGAGCCACCCAGCACCCTGGGCCTTCCCTTCCCTTCCCTTCCCTTCCCTTCCCTTCCCTTCCCTTCCCTTCCCTTCCCTTCCCTTCCCTTCCCTTCCCTTCCCTTCCCCTCTCTTTTCTTTTTTCTCTTTTCTCTTTTCTCTTTTCTCTTTTCTCTTTTCTCTTTTCTCTTTTCTTTTCTTTTCTCTTTCTTCTTTCTTTTCTTTCTTTCTTTTCTTTTCCTTCCTTCCTTCCTTCTTTCTCTTTTTTTCTCTCTCTTTCTTCCTTTCCTCTCTCTGCAGCTCTATATAAATAAAATAAATAAAATCTAAAAAAAAGTTAATATCCAAAAGAAAACTTATTTTTTCAAGATTTTATTTATTTATTCATGAGAGACACACACAGAGAGAGAGAGGCAAAGACACAGGCAGAGGGAGAAGCAGGCTCCATGCAGGGAGCCCTACGGGGGACTAGATGCCGGGTCTCCAGGATCAGGCCCGGGCCAAAGGCAGGCACGCTAAACCGATGAGCAACCCAGGCTGCCCCCCAAAGAAAATTATTGTGCTAATTAGTTTCTGCCAAATAGCTTAAAAGGAATGTATCATGCAGTGTAATTCATATGTAATATTTTTAGTGCTTTGTAGGCACATTTAGTGCTTATGTATTAGGCACTCAGATATTCATTTAGTATATACTTTCAATTCTTGCAGATTGATGTTTCTCATGAACTGAGACATTGTATAATCCCAAGTGTCTATTAAATCTTTGTTGCCTTTTCATTGGTCCATTTAACAAATATTTGTTGAATACTATTTTTTACTAGGAATAGTTCAAGATATTAAGGATACAGTAGATAAAATAGGCAAGGTCTGTAGTTTCCTGGATCTTATATTTGAGATTGGAGAAAGCAGTTAATGAATAAAGTTTCTTATAGTAGTAAGTACTACAAAGAAAATAAAGCAGGGTGATGTGATAATGACATGGAGCAGAAGGGGAAGGCTAAGATAGGATGGTTTAGGGAAGGCCTCTGTGAGAAGGTCATATTCAGAAAGACACAAGGAAGAATGTTCAATGTTAAGCTTGGAACAGAGAGAACAAGTGCAGAGAACTAAAGTAAGAGCCAGGATCCAGTCAGGATTCCTAAATTGCGTTTGGCTTTATTTATTTTATTTTATTTTTTAAAAGATTTATTTATTTATTCATTCAGAGAGAGCGAAGAGAGAGGCAGAGACACAGGCAGAGGGAGAAGCAGGCTCCATGTAGGGAGCCCAATGTGGGACTTGATCCCAGGACTCCAGGATCACGCCCTGAGCCAAAGACAGATGCCCAACTGCTGAGCCACCCAGGCATTCCTTTACCAGAACTTTTAAAGAATATGGAGGAAGGATGAAGTCCTGCTGCCACTTTCAGAGCTGGGACCACGAGGAGTGGTTGCCATGATGTGCTACATGGTTGGTACTTGGACTCTCCTAATTTTTGTTAGTTTTTGGTTTATCCTTTCAGTGTTTCTTTTTGCAAGAATAAGCAAATATCGGGATCCCTGGGTGGCTCAGTGGTTTAGCGCCTGCCTTTGGCCCAGGGCGCGATCCTGGAGTCCTGGGATCAAGTCCCGTGTCGGGCTCCATGCCGGGAGCCTGCTTCTCCCTCTGCCTGTGTCTCTGCCTCTCTTTCTCTCTCTGTGTCTATCATGAATAAATAAATAAAATCTTAAAAAACAAAAAAGAATAAGCAAATATCTGCATATATTCGTTTTTCTTCTTTTTTACACGAAAGGTTGTCATAGTATGTACACTGTTCAGCACCTTTCTCTCTTGCTGTATCTTGGAAATCATGCCATACTGGAACAGAGGTAATCCTTCATCTTTTTCGCAGTTTTGTTGCGTGGATGTGCTGGATTTGTTCATCTAGCTAGTCTTTGATAAATATCAATAAGTAATGCTTTACTGCCACTCTTTTGAAAGTAGATTTTGGTATGATGTGTTAGAAGGAGCACTGAGCTGAAAAACAAAAGACACAGGTTCTGTTTTGCCAACAATTACCTGCACAACCTTAGGAAGTTGCATGTTTTCTGACTTCAGTTTCTCCTTATCGTTTAAAGGGTTCAATTGTTCTGTAATCTCTAAGATCTCCTACTATAATATATTTTTCTAGAAATTTTATTAGCCATATTTTATTATTTTTTATTTTTAAAAAGATTTTATTTTTTTACTCAGGAGAGACATAGAGGCAGAGACATAGGCAGAAGGAGGAGAAGCAGGCTCCCTGCAGGAGCCCAATGTGGTACTCGATTCGGAACTCCAGGATCACGTCCTGAGCCACCCAGGCGTCCCTGTTAGACATATTTTAAAACTATTGCTCAGTGAAGCATGCAAGACATAGAAGCATGTAAATGAGAGTGTCAGGTCAAGTTTTAAAAGCACTACTTTGTAGAGACTTCCAAATAGATTGATGGGGCCAGAGAATAAAATCAGGGAAGTTAGATGTTAGATACATGTTAACTATAGTAGTTTAAATAACAATGACCAGCATCATAACAGAGGGAATAACAATAAAGGGAAGGCTGATTTGAAGAATGAACTAATGGGGGAAGATAGAAGTCTGTATGCAAGATACTGTGAAATGGAACATGTTAGAGTTATTTTTTGAGAATTATTTTAAATTAATTTTGAAGCCTGATTTATACTCTCTTTTTGAAAAATGGAATCATAGAATTCGATTCAAATTCTGGTTCCTCTTTTTACAAAGCTACGTAATCCTGGGCAAATTAATTTATCTGAGCCGTTATCCTCCAAACATGGACTGATAATATGCCCCTCATAGAGTTGAGGTAAGGATTAAATGAAATAAGGCAGCTGGCACATACTCTCAATATTTGTTGATTCTCTTTTTTTTCCTTTTTTTTTTAAGATTTTATTTATTTATTCATGAGAGACACAGGGAGAGAGAGAGGCAGAGACACAGGCAGAAGGAGAAGCAGGCTCCATGCAAGGAGCCCGACATGGAACTCAATCCCGTGTCTTCAGGATCAAGCCCTGGGCCGAAGGCAACGCCAAACCAGTAAGCCACCCAGGCTGCCTAGATTCCCTTTTTTAAAAATTTAAATTCAGTTAATTAATATATAGTGTTTAATTAGTTTCAGGGGTAGAGTTTAGTGATTCATCAGTTGCATATAACACCTAGCGCTCATCACATCAAGTGCCCTCCTTATGGCTATCACTCAGTTACCCCATCCCCCCACCTACTGCCCCCAGCAGCAACCCTCAGTTGTTTCCTATAGTTTTCTATGGTTTGTGTTCCTCTTTGATTCCCTTTTCTTTAATCGTTCTGACACCAGCCACATTTTAATAGTTACTTAAGAACTTTATATTCTGAGTCCATAGACAGGCAATAGCATTGGCATCACCAGGGTTAGAATGCAGAATGTCAGGTCTCACTCTAGGCCTACTGAATCCAAATCTGTAGTTTAATGAGATCCACATTAAAACTTGAGAAGCATTGGAACCTTAAGAAATTGCCAGTGAGAGATTTCCTCTTTTTTGCCTGAGTTCCTAATAATTGGGTGTCTCTTTTTACCTTTTGGCAGGTTGATTTTTGCTGTGCACTATTAGCTCAAACTATTATATTTATTTTTAAAGATTTTATTAAAAAAAATTATCAGTGCACACATGAGTGGGGGGAGAGACTGAGGCAGAGGGAGAGAGAATCCTCAAGCAGACTCCCTACTGAGCTCAGAGACCAACGGGTGCCCTCCCACAGGACCCCAAGATCATGACCTAAGCCAAAATCAAAAGTCAGCACTTAACCAACTGAGCCACCCAGGCACCCCAAGATTCTATTTTATTTTATTTTTTAAAATTTAATTTATTTATTCATGAGAGAGAGAGAGAGAGGCAGAGACACAGGCAGAGGGAAGAGCGGGCCCCATGCAGGGAGCCTGATGTGGGACTCGATCCCAGGACTCCAGTATCACGCCCTGGGCCAAAGGCAGGCGCTAAACCACTGAGCCACCCAGGGATCCCCCCAAGATTTTATTTTTAAGTAAAAACTTGGGCCTGAACTCACAAACTTGAGATCAAGAGTTACAAGCTCCACTGAGTGAGCCAGCTAGGTGTCCCTAAAACTATTTTAGGTAAAATATACGAGCAGGTGTTTAGAGTAAAAGTTCAACTGCAGAAGTCTTTACATGTTATTAAATAGTGTTAGAGGTTGAATTCTGCTAGATTTTTAACTATTGTGAGACATTCAGAAAAATGCATAAAACATATGTATTTTATTTTATCTTTTATATATATATATTTTTTATTATTATTATTTTTTTTTTATGATAGTCACAGAGAGAGAGAGAGAGGCGCAGAGACACAGGCAGAGGGAGAAGCAGGCTCCATGCACCGGGAGCCCGATGTGGGATTCAATCCCGGGTCTCCAGGATCGTGCCCTGGGACAAAGGCAGGCGCCAAACCGCTGCGCCACCCAGGGATCCCAAAACATATGTATTTTAAAATAATTATAAGCAACACCTGTATAACCACCAACCAAGTCAAGAAAAAAAATATTACTAGTGCCTCAGAGGCACTTTCAGTGTACTCTTCTTTTGTGACATCCATTTGTCTCTTGGTAGTAACCACTGTTCTGTCTTTTGTGATAATTTCTTTGCTTTTCTTTTTTTTTTTTTTTTTTTTTTTTTTTTTTAAAGATTTGTTTATTTATTTATGATAGACATAGAGAGAGAGAGAGAAAGAGGCAGAGGCACAGGAGGAGGGAGAAACAGGCTCCATGCACCGGGAGCCCGACGTGGGACTCGATCCCGGGACTCCAGGATCGCGCCCTGGGCCAAAGGCAGGCGCTAAACCGCTGCGCCACCCAGGGATCCCTTCTTTGCTTTTCTTGATAGTGTTATCACCTGCATGTATATCTTTAAGCAGTGGTTTAGTTTTGCCTGTTTGTCAACTTTACATAAATGGAGCCATACTTTATGAGTTCTTTTGTTGTCTTTTGCTCAGTTTTAAGTAATTAAGCCCAAAAAAGTCTGACAAGTTTCGAACAATTTTAGCTATAGTGTTCAACCCTGATATTTAGTTGTCTATAGAGAACACCCATTAATGCAGTTTGTTTTCCCCCTATTTAAAACTACACAGAAAAAAAAAAAAAAAAGCTACATAGTTGTGGGATCCCTGGGTGGCTCAGCGTTTTTTTTGTTTTTTTTTTTTAAAGATTTTATTTATTTATTCATGAGAGACACAGAGACTCAGAGAGAGAGAGAGAGAGAGAGAGAGGCAGAAACATAGGCAGAGAGAGAAGCAGGCTCCGTGCAGGGAGCCTGATGCGGAACTCGATCCCGGGACTCCAGGATCATGCCCTGAGCTGAAGGCAGGTGCTCAACCACTGAGCCACCCAGGGATCCCTGGCTCAGTGGTTTAGTGCCTGCATTTGGCCCGGGGCCTGATCCTGGAGTCCGGGATCGAGTCCCACATCGGGCTCCCTGTGTGGAGCCTGCTTCTCCCTCTGCCTGTGTCTCAGCCTCTCTCTCTGTGTCTCTCATGAATAAATAAAATCTTAAAAAATAAATAAAGCTACACAGTTGTAATATGTAAACCACTCAGCACTTTGATTCTGAACATTACAAAATTGCTAATTTTCTTATATTTATTTTTGGTAGGAATATTATAAAATATCCTGAGTATCTTTTTTCTTAATTAGACTATAGAACATTCTTTTAAATATGCATTTTTACATTTAAAAATTGGAACCAAGATGAATTTACTGAAAATTTGGAAGACATTTTTAAAAATTAAAGAACAGATGCTTGCTGTAACCAGTTCACAAAAGCAAATCCTTTTTACAAACTGCCATAGATAACTACTTTTAACAGTTTGAAATGAAACTTCTTCTGTGGGTACAAAAAAATTCATCTTCACATTTTTAGGCAGATACGGCTTTTTGAATTTCACAATATGTTGTAGAGTATAAATTAGTACATATAGTTCCACCTCATTTTTAACAGCTGTTTAGGATTATGATTGTATCATAATTTATCTACTCTCCTGTGAATGGACATTGAGCTTGTTTTCTTACTTTCCTTTTTCTTCTGTTAAAACAGTACTGCATTGAACATCCTTTTCGCAACTGTGCCAAAGTTTATTTCAGACATATTTCTAGTAGAATGTCTGGGTCATCTGGCATGTGCATTTAAAATGTTGACAGATAACCTTTAAAAAAATATTTTAGGGCAGCCCATGTGGCGCAGCGGTTTAGCGCTGCCTGTAGCCCAGGGTGTGATCCTGGAGACCCGGGATCGAGTCCCACCTCAGGCTCCCTCCATGGTGCCTGCTTCTCCCTCTGCCTGTGTCTCTGCATCTCTCTCTCTCTCTCTCTCTCTCTCTGTCTCTATGAATAAATAAAAATAAAATCTTAAAAATAAATAAATAAATAAATAAATAAATAAATATTTTAACAGGGACCCCTGGATGGTTCAGTGGTTGAGCGTCTGCCTTCGGCTCAGGTCATGATCCCTGGGTCCTGGGATCGAGTCCTGCATCAGGCTCCCTGCAGGGAACTTGCTTCTACCTCTGCCTATGTTTCTGTCTGTCCCTCTGTCTCTCATGAATAAATAAATAAAATCTTAAAAAAAAAAGATTTTGGGGATCCCTGGGTGGCACAGAGGTTTGGCGCCTGCCTTTAACCCAGGGCGTGATCCTGGAGTCCCGGGATAGAGTCCCACGTCGGGCTCCGGGCATGGAGCCTGCTTCTCCCTCTGCCTGTGTCTCTGCCTCTCTCTCTCTCTCTCTCTCTCTCTCTCTGTGACTATCATAAATTTAAAAAAAAAAAAAGATTTTAACATGTATGGTTTAGTTTTCCTTCACAGTCTTCAACTTAATTGGAAATTTTGAGTTGTATTTTATCTTTATTCTTTGTCATTAATCCATTCTGTTCACTTATTCATTATCTACTACCTGTTAGTTACTGAAGGTAGTAGACATTACACATATGACCCATACTTGGTGGGTCACCTTATTACATATGGTGGAAAGTGAAAAGGAAATTTAAAGGGAATTTAGAAAAAATGATTCCTTGTATTGGAGAAGTCGGGGAAGGTTTTCTAGAGCAGGTGGTGCTTGAGCCAGCCTTGAGGATAGGCAGGTTTGCACATATGAAATTGTATCCCAAATAGCATCAAGGACAAGGGATCACAGAGATAGGAGGAAGAGGCTCTATGGAAATACAGTTTGTCGGAGTGATAGAGGACTAGGCTACTGTGGGAGAGGCACACAAAAAGTGAGATTTGACCCAGATTGTGATGACTTTGAAGAATTATGCTAGCTGTGGAAACCAATTCCTCAAAAAATAAAATACAGAATTACCATATGATTTAGTGATTCTACACCTAGGTATATATCCATAAACATTGAAGCAGGAATTCAGACAGATATTTGTGCACCAGCATCCATAAGAGCATATTCACAGTAGCCTAGAGGAGAAAAGAACCCAAATGTCCATTGAGGGATGAATATTAAAATACAATATTACAGTATTCTGTATAATGGAATATTATTCAGCCTTAGAAAGGAACGAAATTCTGACAGATACTACCACATGGATAAAGATTGAAGATGTTACACTAATGGAAATAAGCCAGACACAGAAGGAAAAATACGGTGTCATTCTAACTATATGAGCAGTCCAATTCATAGAGACAAAGTTGGGCGGGGGTTACTGGGGGCTGAGAGGAGGGGGGAAATGTGGAGTTTGTGCTTAATGGGTATGGAATTTCTGTTTGGGATGATGACGTTTGGAGATGAATAGTAGTGATGTTTGTACAATGTGAATGCACTTTTGCCATTGAAATATATACTTAAAATGATTAAAATGTCCTATTTTATGTTATGTGTATCTTATAATAAAACTTAAGATAAATGGAATACTAAAGAGCTTGAATATTAAACATTTAGTAATCAGTTTTTTTACTGAAGTATAATTAACATACAATGTCATACTAGTTTCAGGTGTGCATGTTGATTTGATTCTGTACATTACTCAGTGCTTATCCACAATAAGTGTAGTCACCACCATCTGTCCCTGTACAAAACTACTACAAATTACTGGCTATATTCCTTATGCTGTACTTTTCATCTCTGTGACTTATTTACTTATTTAAAGATTTTATTTATTTGAGAGGGAGAGAGAGAGAAAATGAGGGGGAGGGGCACTAGGAGAGGGAGAGGCAGGCTCCCCACTGAGCAGAGAGCCTGATGCGGGACTCCATCCCAGGACTCTGGGATCATGACCTGAGCTGAAGGCAGATGACTAACCAAAGGTAGGTGCCCTGAGTTATTTTTGTATTCTGGAAGTTTGTATCTTTTAATCCCTTTATTTCAGCCCATCCCCCACTTGATGAAAGTTTTTGATCCAGATTTGCACCATAAAAATTAATCCTGAAATAAAGAACAAATTGGAGGGATGTGTACGTGGCTTAGTGGAGTGTGCGACTCTTGACCTCAAGGTCATGAGTTTGAGCCCCACATTGGGTGTAGATTACTTTAAAAAGAAGAAGAAGAAGAAGAAGAAGAAGAAATCAGCCAAGGAAGGAGTTAGCAGTGGAAAAATCAGCTCTTCTTTATTATAGTAGATTAGCTAGGAAATGATTTGGGCCTGGGGTTCCTGGGTGGCTCAGTCAGTTAAGCATCTGCCTTTGCCTTGGGTCATGATCTCAGGGTCCTGAAATTGAGCCCCTTGTCAGGTTTGGAGCAGGGAGTCTACTTTCCCCTCCCTCTGCCTCGCCCCCTCTTTGTGTTCTCTCTCTCTCTGTGTCAAATAAATAAACCTTAAAAAAAAGAAAGATGATTTGGGCCTCTAGGACAGCAGTGGAGAAAAGTTAGAACAAGAGTGAATGTGGGGGATGTTTATTTTGTTTTTTAAAAGATTTATTTATTTTTTTTACAGAGTGGGGGGAGAGGGGCAGAGTGAGAGGAGAGAGAATCTCAAGCCGACTCTGCTGAGATCACCATATGAGCCAAAATCAAGAATTGAGCTCTTAACCAACTGAGCAACCCAGACGCCCTGAATTCAGGAGATGTTTGACAACTAATGAGATGTGGGAGGAAAGAGAAAAGTAAAAGTAAAAGATGACTGCTAGGTTTTAGGTCAGGTAAATGGGGAAGATAAACAGGTAGCTGGGAGAATGTCCAGTATGAAGATGGGGAAATGTAGTTCAGGAGAATCAGGCCTACAGATAAGTTGTGGAGTGATTTGCCTGTCTGTCCATCTGAACAAATGTTTAATTGAATCTGCCTTTGCTGCACACATTCGATGAATACGGCAATCTGTATCCGCAAGGATCGAATGATCTAGTGAGTCATTCTCTTAGCATTTATATTTGAAACCGTGTGATTGCCTAAGGAGAAAACGTAGCAAGGAAAGAGAAGGCAAAATGGAATTTTAAGAGCCACCTCCACATTTAGAGTATGAAAGGAGAAAGAAACCTCAGAATGAGGGATCAGAGAGGTAGTAGAGAAGTAGAGACCAAACGGAATATATAGTCATCAAGGATTAAACTGAATTTAAGGAATCAAAATAGTAATATGAAGTTGGAAAATCTCTGAAATTCAGTCTTCAAAATAAATTCAAGCTTTGCTATTTCACTTCTGTTTGTCCATAGGCATGATGGCAGTGTAATCTTAAAATTTTTTTTCTCTTGTGCCATTTTTCATATTTTTGATCCATGACTGAAATCGAATTACATTAGTGTGCCAGTCAGCTGTGCTTTCAGTTATTAAGCAGAAATTTCCATTTAGAACTTTTGTCCTTAGTTTTTTATTTTATTTTATTTTTATTTTTATTTATTTATGATAGTCACACAGAGAGAGAGAGAGAGAGGCAGAGACACAGGCAGAGGGAGAAGCAGGCTCCATGCACTGGGAGCCTGACGTGGGATTCGATCTCGGGTCTCCAGGATTGCGCCCTGGGCCAAGGCAGGTGCCAAACCGCTGCGCCACCAAGGGATCCCTGTCCTTAGTTTTTACCTGTAAAAATATTGTCTTCCTTCAATTTAAACTGACCTGACTCATAATACTTTTTTATTTTATTGTGATGAACATACATAACATAAAATTAGCCATTTTAGCTATTTTTAAGTATATAGTTTAGTGGCATTAAGTATATTCACATTTAAAAAAAAGATTTTATTTATTTATTCATGAGAGACAGAGAGAGAGAGGGGGAGAGAGAGAGGCAGAGACACAGGCAGAGGGAGAAGCAGGCTCTATGCAGGGAGTCCGACGTAGGACTCGATCCCAGGACTCCAGGATCAGGCCATGGGCCGAAGGCAGGCACCAAACCGCTGAGCTGCCCAGGGATCCCCCTTCACATGTTTATGTAACCAGTAACCAGTAAGAATTCTCTGTTCTTACAGAGAATAAATAATATATTTCTTTTAAAAAAACAAACCTCTTGGGCAGCCTGAGTGGCTCGTTGGTTTAGCGCTGCCTTCGGGCCAGGGCGTGATCCCGGGGTCCTGGGATCGAGTCCCACGTGGGGCTCCCTGTGTCGAGAGCCTGCTTCTCCCTCTGCCTGTGTCTCTACCTCTCTGTCTCTCATGAATAAATAAATAAAATCTTTAAAAAAATGAAAACCTCTTTCCTAGCATTTTTTTGTCTTTCCTACATAAAATTCTTCTTGAAGTTTAATTTTTTTTCATTGGGCATAGAGATTACTTAAAAATAAACTTTGGGCATTGGGCATAGAGATTACTTAAAAATAAACTTTAAAAAGATGAGTTGGTGAAGTATGTCTTTCTTTACTGATGTATGTAACTTTTTTTTTAACTAATCTCCCTTTTTATGTCTAAAGTTAATGCAAGCTGCATTAAACTGAAAACATACATTCTATGAAACATATATAATGAAATATCAATTATTTCATTAATTTAATGAAAGTATTCATTAGTGCTGTAACTAATTTTTGGATAGCTACTCCTGCTAAACCACCATGGGGGCTCAGCAATGTGAAAAACTGCCAGTGTCCATTCTGACTAGAAAACTTGAAAATTTAAGATAAAAGATAAATAGAAGAGTCTGAGGGACTCTTTGCATCTTTGCAATGTAAATGACTGACATCTTGATAATTACAAATGTGAAATCAGCACCCCTGTGAATGTTATTAATAATTAAATTATTTTTAACCTCTAAATCTTATTTCGCCACTCCCGATGAATATGTGTGTATCTATATATGTATGAATGGATGTATGCATGTATGTTATTTTGCATTTCTTTCTAAATTAGGTTCTGGTAGACAGCAGAACATTTGTAGATATTGGTGTAACTGTGTTGTTTAAAGTCTGAAGAATGGGGCAGCCTGGGTGGTTCAGCGGTTTAGCGCCGCCTTCAGCCCCGGTAGTGATCCTGGAGACCCTGGATCAAGTCCCACGTCAGGCTCCCTGCATGGAGCCTGCTTCTCCCTATGTCTCTGCCTCTCTCTCTCTCTCTTTCTCTCTCTCTCTGTGTGTCTCTCATGAATTAAAAAAAAAAAAAAAAAAATTCTGAAGAATAGGGACACCTGGGTGGCTCAGCAGTTGAGCGTCTGCCTTTGGCTCAGGGTGTGATTTCCAGAGTCCTAGGATTGAGTCCCACATTAGGCTCCCTGCGTGGAGCCTGCTTCTGTCTCTGCCTATGTCTCTGCCTCGCTCTGTCTCTCTCATGAATAAATAAAATCTTAAAAAAAAAATTCTGAAGAATAATTTTTTTCCTTCAATTCTTTTAAGTTTGCAAATAGATCCTGGTTCTGGCCAAAGCATTATGCAAATAGGAAGTAATAATGAAGATAATTATGCTAATCTATTTTAGTTAAGTAGACTTTTCTTTATAAAATTAAACACTTAGAACTGCGACTCTAGGCTTCTTTCAAGTACTGCTGCATTTTATAAACAGAACTTGTGGCTAAGCTGATCTTAAAGTTTTCGTTGTATTAGGCTTCCTGAATTGGAATACTTCAGTCAAGAAGTCAACTATAGATCATTTTGGAGGGAAATAAGTGAGACTATATTTTCTTTCCTAGTGTGTAATACAAGCAAATGAGCATTAGTAAAAATAAATTGCCTAGATTTACTGTATCAGTAAATAGAGTTTCCATACTGTTTTTAAAGGACTATAATTAGAAAATTGTTTGCTATTGTAAATTTAAAATAAAGTATTTTTTATTTATATACAAAATATTCTCGGCAGAAATAGGAAAATTATTTGTACAGAGTGACAGTAACAAATGCTTGTATCAAAGTGAAACAAGAGATTCTAAAATTATTTGGAAATCAAGGAATAGTGTTACCTGATGAAAAAGTTTCAGGAAATTTTTATTTTTTTAAGATTTTAATTATTTGAGAGAGGGCAAGAGAGAGAGTGCGTGCACGTAGGAGCAGAGGGGTGAAGTAGAGGGAGAAGCAGACTCCTCAAGAACAGGGATCCTGATGTGGGGCTCCATCCCAGGACCCTGGGATTGTGACCTGAGCCAAAGGGAGATGCTTAACTGTCTGAGCCATCCAGGCGTCCCTTTAGGAAATTTTAAAGATAACAGTTTGAAGTTTTTTTGTGGGATATTACTTGACATTATAGAATGTATGCAGATATATATTATTATTTCTCTGTATATCCTTTGTGTGTACAAAGACATCTCCAGAGGAGCTCTGACTGTAGATAGCATTATGCTCATTGGAAACCAAAATAAGTGAAACCAACTAACTGATCCTGGCAGACTGTTTTATCTCCTTTTGGACTTGTAATATGTGGTATGCTTTCAATGGTTATTTCTTTACTAGACTTAGAGCTCTTGGTGTATGTGATTGTAAGATGCAACTTTTTCTTTGAATAACTTTGCCTTCCTGTGTAACAGTATGGGGCACACTATTTTCCAAATCAGTTTGAAATACAGTTGAATATGTTTACATTTTTGTGTTTATTAAAAACATTAAAAACATCATCTAATTTGTTGTTGTAGAATATAGACTGCTTTCCTCAAAGGAAATACATGTTCCGGTAAAAGAATTGATATATATGGTAAAACAAATTTACTTACACTACAGGCTTGTTTAAAATGTTGTACTTTAACTATACTTCTGCAAATAGAAATGTAAAAGTACAAAAAACACTTGAGTATTTACTATATTCTTTATACTTTTTGAAGAATTTGCATGTATTAAAGCGTTTAGTCCTCACGGTGGCTTTATGAGATAGGTACTACCCACATTTTCTAGCTAAGAGAATGAAGGCTTTTAAAAGAAACCTTTAAATAGAACTCAGAAATTTAAATAGAGCTTTTTCAGGCAATTGTGATTCCAAGATATACTTTCCTTGTCATTTTAATTTTATTCATGTGTGTACAAAAGTGTTTCTGTACATTCTCGGAACTACTCTGGCACCTTTGTTTTGAGGATTCTTCTGGCCACTGTTTTGCCACTATTCTCAGCAACCCCTAATCAGTAGTATGTTGTTAATTAGTGCACAAGAGTTTGGTGCACTTTTTCTTTCTTTAACTTTATGTAAAGAAAAATTTCAAATATATTTATAAATAGGCTACTGTAGAGAATCTCTGTTACTCCTCACTTAGGCTCAAAAAATTACCGACACGTTACCTGTCTTATTTCATCTATCTGTATTTTTGGGCAGGGCTGTGATGGAGTATTTTGAAGCAAATTCTAGATATCTTCTCATTTCACAAATAAATATGTACTCATCTTCCACTGATTTTTGGGTCTTGGATTTGTGTTTTGTTTTTTCTTTTTTCCCTTCGTGTATTTTGCAGCTCTTATTGATGGTATACACATTTTTTTTTTTTAGGATTGTTTCTTCTTGGTGAATTGACCTATCACTGTGAAATATTGTGAAATGTCCCTCTTTTTTTTTTCTTGTTAGTATTGTTTTGAAGCCTACGATGTCTGGTATTAATATAGACACTGTAGCCTTCTAATGCTTGCTGTTTCTCTTCTGTCTCCTCCTGTGACATTTAGCCTCTTTGCCCCTTTATATTTTTTGAATTTTTATTTTTATTTATTTATTTTTTAAATTTTTATTTATTTATGATAGTCACACAGAGAGAGAGAGAGAGAGAGGCAGAGACACAGGCAGAAGAGGGAGAGGCAGGCTCCATGCACCGGGAGCCCGATGTGGGGTCCGATTCCGGGTCTCCAGAATCGCGCCCTGGGCCAAAGGCAGGCGCTAAACCGCTGCGCCACCCAGGGATCCCTATTTTTTGAATTTTTAAAAAAGATTTTATTTTATTTGACAGAGAGAGGGAGAGAACATGCACAAGCAAGGGGAGCTGCAGGCAGAGGGAGAGAGGGAGAAGCAGGCGCCCTGCTGAGCGGAGAGCCTCATGTGGGGCTCGATCCCAGGACTCTGGGATCATGACCTGAGTCGAAGGCAGATGCTTGATCTTAGCCAAAAGACTGAGAAGCAGTTGAAGGCAGATGCTTAACCCACTGAGTCACCCAGGTACCCACAATAATACATTTTTTAAAAAAGATTTTATTTGTTAGAGAGTGCACTTGTGTGCAAGGGGGTGGCAGAGGGAGAAGGATAAGTAGACTCCATGCTGAGTGTGCAGCCTGATGTGGTTTCAGTCTTACATCCTTGAGATCCTATCCCAAGCCAAAATCAAGAGTTAGCCATTCAACTGACTGATCCACCCAGGCAACTCTACAATGTATACTTTATTTCTATACATGTTGTAAGCTGTAAAATACATTATTTTTGCTTTAGACAGTGATTTTTTATTTTATTTATTTAAAAGATTTTATTTATTCATGAGAGACACACACAGAGAGGCTGAGACATAGAGGGAGAAGCGGACTGCTCTCAAGAAGCCTTGTGTGGGACTCGATCCCTGGACCTGGGATCATGCTTTGAACTGAAGGCAGATGCTCAACCGCTGAGCCATCCAGGAGGCATCCCTAGACAGTGACTTTTTAAAAGAAGAGCTTTATTTATTTATTAGAGATAAGAGTGTGCATGTGCAGATGAGCAGAAGGGGGAGAGGGAGAGAGAATCTCAAGCACACTCTGAAGCTTGATGCAGGGGGCCAGTCTCACTATGAAATCACAACCTGAGCCAAAACTAAGAGTTGGACTCTAAACCAACTGTGTCATCCAGGCACCCCTAAAATTGTTACCTTTTAAGGAAATTTTATATATTTTTTTATTTTTAAAAATATTTATTCATGAGAGACACACAAGAGAGAGGCAGAGACATAAGCAGAGGGAGAAGCAGGCTCTCCACAGAGTGCCCAGTATGGGACTTGATCCCAGGACCCCGGGATCACCACCTGAGCCTAAGGCAGATGCCCAACCGCTGAGCCCAACCCAGGTGCCCCTAAGGAAATTTAAAAAGTGATAAAACAGAAGTCTCTTGTGTTTAATCATATATGATTTTCTGTGCTCTTCATTTCTTAGTGTATATCCAAATTTTTAGCTGATGCCATCCTTCCACCTGAAGTACTACCTTTAACATTTCTTGTCATGCAGGTGTTTTGGTGTTATATTCTTTCCACCTTGCCTGTCTGAAAATATTTTTATTTCAGTTTTTTCTTTAAAGTTTTATTTAAGTAATCTACACCCCATGTGGGGCTCAAACTCAAGACCCTGAGATAAAGAGTCTTATGCTCTTCAACTGAACCAGCTAGGCACCCTCTGCACTTTTATCTCTAAAGATATTTTCATGCAGGCACCCGGGTGGCTCCCTCTGCCAGTTTCTGCCTCTCTCTCTCTCTGTGTCTCTCATGAATAAATAAATGAAACCTTTTCTTTAAAAAAAAAAAAAATTATTTATTTCTTTGACCTAGAGAGAGAGAGAGAGAGAGAGAGAGAGAGAGAGAACAAACAGGAGGAGCGGCAGAGGAAGAAGCAGACTCCCCACCAAGCAAGGAACCTTGAAGTGGGGCTCAATCCCAGGACCCCAGGATCACGGCTTGAATTGAAGGCAGAAACTTAATGAACTGAGCTACCCAGGTCCCCTCTCCCTTTTTTAATTTTTATTTATTATTTTTTAAAAAATTTTATTTATTTATTCATAGAGACACAGGCAGAGGGAGAAGCAGGCTCCATGCAGAGAGCCTGACGTGGGACTCGATCCCCGGTCTCCAGGATCAGGCCCTGGGCTGTAGGCGGCACTAAACCGCTGCTCCACCGGGGCTGCCCCCTCCCCCTTTTTTCAAAAGGATGTTTTCATGCATATAGAATTCCAAGTTGATTTTTTCTTTTTTTTTTTTTAATAAGATTTTATTTATTCATTAGACAGTGTGTGAGTGTGCACAAGCAGAGAGGAGAGTCAGAAGAGGGAGAAGCAGGCCCCCTGCTGATCTGGGAGCCAGAAACTGGATTCCATCCCAGCACCCTGAGATCAGGACCCAAGCTGAAGGCAGATGCTTAACCAACTGAGCTACCCAGGCGCCCCTGATTTTTTTTTCTTTCAGCATTTTAAAGATGCCAATACTTTTGTCTTCTGACATTTATAGTTTCCATTAGTCATTATCACTGGTTTTCAGCAAATTCGATTTTGAAAATGATATACCTTGGTGTGGTTTTGTCTCTATATATGTGTTTTATCCTGCTTGGTTTGTTCAGATTTTTGGATCTTTGGGTTTATACTTTTCATGAGACTGGGAACATTTTTCATCATTATTTCTTAAGATTTTTATCTGGTTATCTGGTCCCATCTCTCTTTACATCAGGACTACAATTCCACGTGTGCTAGACCTTCTGATATTTCCCAGAGGTTACTGAGGCTTTGTTAATTTTTTTTCAGTGTTTTTTTCCTCCCTTTGTGTTTCATTTTGGATAGTTTGTGTTGCTGTATCTTAACTGAATCTTCTGCATGCTCTAATATGCCATTGATTACATACAATGGTATTTTCACTTCATATATTGTATTTTTTATTCCTAGAAATTTTTCTTTTGACTATTTTCCATTTCTTTCTCTGTTACAGTTACTTTTTTTTAAGTCATTGAATATAATATTCTTAAAGTTTTAATGTTATTGTCCTTTTTGAATTTTTTTAAAGATTTTTATTTATTAGAGAGAGAGAGAGGCAGAGACACAGGCAGAGGAAGAAGCAGGCTTCATGCTGGGAGCCCGACGTGGGACTCCATCCCAGGTTCCCAGGATCATGCTCCAGGCCAAAGGCAGGTGCTAAACCACCGAGCTACCCAAAAGGGATCCCGCTTTTTAATTTTTTTTTTTAAGATTTTATTTATATATTCATGGGATACAGAGAGAGGCAAAGGCGCAGGAAGAAGTAGGCTCCCTGTGGGGAGCCTGATGCAGAGCTTGATCACTACCCAAGCCAAAGGCAGACAGACACTCAGCCACTGAGCCACCCAGGCATCTCTAATGTTCTTGTCCTTATGTACCATTTCCAAGTCTGCTCCTTTGTTGACTAGCTTTTCTCTTAGTACGGTTTTGTTTTTATTTTGTCGTTTGGCACATAGTAATTTTGGGTTGGGTGTTGGATGAGTGTCTGTCTTTTGCTGCCTTTCTTTAACAAGTATTTTGGCAGACAGGTTGCCTGTTCATGGTTTTGAGCTCTTTGTTTAGGTTTTCCTAGAGTAGATCTAGAGTAGTTTTCATTATAGGGACATTTGAGCCCTATACTAAGGGGTGAATCCTCTAGAGTCTCTACTGAATATCTCAGGTGATCACCAAGGACTTTTTACCCTGACTTGCTGGAGCTTGAATGTTTCTGTGCTTGTGAGCTGTGAGAACTGACCAGCTTATAACTTCCCTGTTATTCTTTGCCTTACTGTTCTGAAGAAAAGATTCATGGCAGCCATATTCTCAGTTTTGAAGGGGAAAAAAAAAAACACTATTGATATTATAAAAATCTCATAGAAATGGAAAGAAAAGGTAAATCCATGTATAGATCAGGGTAATAGTAAGCAGTTAAGGAGAATAAGACAGAGTTACATCAAGTTGGGTACTTACAACACCCAACCCCTTTAGCTGGGGAAGCCCTGTGGAGCCAGCCAGGCTGGAGTCCCTATTGAGAGGCCTGGGCAAGCATCCTTCCCTCTGGCGAGACTTCCAATTGACCATCCCCAGAAAGCCCATATTTTATAGGGCAAATGATGGAATCTGAAGTTAAACATTTGTTTGCCTACGTGCAGTTTGTGGTGAGCTGCATTTCTGTGTTATCATGGCTTTACATATTCAAAGAGGCGCAGTGTGTTTGCCTCCTCTCCCAGATTCCATTCTGGGGGGCCAGTCCAGCCTGGAGCCAGAGGGGATGCAGGGCAAAATTTATAGCTCTTGTTGTCCAGCAAGAACAGCCATTTCTGACCTAGAGGCCAGCTAATGTCAACTAATCAGGCTCCCAAGGTCACTTATGTGGCCAAGTCTCACAAACAGCATTCTTTAGCCTGCCTGCCTACGTGCAGTTCGAGGTGGTTGGTTATGCAGGACAGATCACAGCAACCTCCCTATCCATACAATACACTGACTGGCCGTGGGAGTGTTGCCCAATACTTAGCAAAGATTAAAGGGGATACTATGCAGATTTTTGTAGTTCTTTTTCTCTTCCTACCTTTCTGGAATTTTGCCAGAGTTCTAGCCTCTTCAGCCTCCCTGAACCCTGGTATCTTTTCAACTCAGAGAGGTTAATGGACTCTTGATTCCCTCCTTTACTTTATTGAGGTCCAAAAATTGCCTTCAGGCAGACAGCCTGGGCAGTCTTTTGAATAACAGAATGTCTCATAGTCTACATTTGTCCAGTTGCCTTCTTGTGGTATCCTTTAGCTGGAGGCTAAATAATGAAATTAAAAATCTAAAGCAAGAGTGTTTCACAGGCAGTGTGCGTACTTCCCATTACTTGGCTCGTGATGTGTAATTTCTAGACATCTCACTTTTAACCGTCTTCAGATCGAGCTCTGGATTCAGATGATAGTAGCCTGATCTTTCCATTAGAATATTTTCCATCAACCTTTCATGTAATGGTTTTAGTACCTTTTGTGATTATAAATTATTAGGGTTTGCAACATGATACTTTTCTTAATCTGTTCTTCCATCATATAGATGAAATTCCTTAGAACTTTACCACATTAACTGTTTGGTTACTCTGTTGATTAGTATAGGAAAGGCAGGAAAGGGATTTGATTCTTTCCCTTATTTTTCAAGTAATTTTATTTTATTTTTTTTAAGGTTTTATTTATTCATGAGAGGTAGAGAGAGAGGCAGAGAGACACAGGCAGAGGGAGAAGCAGGCTCCATTCCATGCTGGAACCCGACGTGAGACTTGATCCCCGGTCTCCAGGATCACACCTGGGCTGAACGCAGCGCTAAGCCGCTGAGCCACCTGGGCTGCCCTCAAGTAATTTTAGAGGAATCATGAATTAGTCCCTTTAGCAGCCTTCCCTGATGACTGTGAATTTTCTTTATTTTTATTTTTATTTTTTGTGAATTTTCTTTAGTAGCATTATGAACATACAGATTTTTATATATTTCATAGACATAAAATAATAGCTTTGTTTTTTTGTAGTTTTTTTATGCTCAAATTGTTTACTCTTAGGCCTGTGGGAGTGCCTTTTATTTGGGTCCTGCGACCTTTTGACAAGACTACATTAGTCTTTAATAATTTCCTTGCTTTGGGAACAACAGCATGTTCCAGGCTCACCTTGTACATTTCCTGCCCCAATTTTAGAAATAGCCATTTCTCTAAGGGGACTGTCTCTTTAGTGGAAAATAGGATATAAAGACCACAATCTGGGTTCTGAGATATTCTTTGCTACTCATTGCTTTTGAATCTTTTTCTGTGGACAGGGTTAGAAAAGTCTTTCTTTCGTTTATGTAATCTCTACACTCAACGTGGGGCCTGAGCTCATGACCCTGAGATCTATAGTTGATTAAGAGTCCAATGCTCTAGGGGCACCTGGGTGGCTTAGTTGGTTAAGCATCTGCCTTTGCCTCAGGTCATGATCCTGTCATCCGTGGTCCCCCCCCCCCCCTTTGTGGAGCCACCTGTCCCAAGTGTGGAGCTCTGCTCAGTGGGGAGTCTGCTTCTCCCTCTGTGCTTCCCAGCTCCAGCTTGTGTTCTCTCTCTCTAATAAATAAATAAAATATTTTTTAAAAAATCAGATGCTCTACCACCCCAGGAGATTTAAAAAATGAGTTCCTGCTGATATTCTGATTCAGATGTACAGTTACAGGGTTTTTGTTTTTATTTTTTTTTTAATTTATTTATGTATTTGAGAGAGAGCATGAACAGGGGGAGGAGCAGAAGTGGAGGTGGGAGGAAAGAATCTCAAGCAGGCCCTGCACCAAGCACTCTTCAATGGACATAGGGCTTGATCCCATGATCCTGAGATCACAACCTGAACCGAAACCAAGAGTCAGACACCCACCTGACTGAGCCACCAAGGTTCCCCCAGTTATAGGGTTTTTATTTAATCTCTTTAATTTTATACTTACAGCTCTTCATTATGCTGAATTCTTTTGGTTTTTAATATTGTTAACATAATTATTTGTTAGCTTTATCCTACACTGCACCTATGTTAGTTTAAAAATAGCAATCAATGACAGTACTATTACTACAAATAAGACTACTAAATAGAGCTGTATTATTTTTTTCATGGGTTTTTCGTACTTATTTTTTTTTTAAGTAAGCTCTATGACCAACATGCCATCGAACTTAAGACCCTGAGGCTAGGAATCACATGCTCTACTAACTGAGCCAGTCAACTGCCCTATGCTTTTGTACTTAAAATATAACTCACAGAAAATATATAGTCAAAAATACTGTATTTTAAAGCTACTTGAACTAACTCCTCTCTCTGTAGTATTATGCCACCAACTGGATATAAAATTAGGTAATTTAGTTCTTTAAATTTTTTCTTTTCTTCTTGATAATACATCAAGATTACTGTTACTTTCTAAAACTCTGATTTAGTGGAGGTTTGCTTTGCTTTCATCCTAACAACTTTAATGTATAAGAATAAGAGAATATGAATGTTTCATTATACCTGCTTGCCTGTATAGTTCATCTTCATACACTCTCTACTTAATATCTCTCCTGAAGTTTGGATTTACGATTTGCAGCTTAAAAGAAGTAACAGAGAAGTAGATAACTCTTAATAAGATAATTCTTATCTTTCTTTTGTACGACAATGTTATTGTGTGAGTGGGAATTCTGTAAATGCATGTCAGTTTGATTTTAGAGTTACTAAACTGATCCAGAATAGTACATGTGAAGCAGTGAAATTAGGAATATTTTGTTTCATATTATGTTCTTACTTGTGGGTTTCTTTTATTTTTCTTTTTTTTTTTAATAAATTTTTATTTATTATTTATGATCATCACAGAGAGAGGGAGAGGCAGAGACATAGGCAGAGGGAGAAGCAGGCTCCATGCACTGGGAGCCCGACGTGGGATTCGATCCCGGGTCTCCAGGATCATGCCCTGGGCCAAAGGCAGGCGCCAAACTGCTGCGTCACCCAGGGATCCCTCTTTTATTTTTCTTAAGATTTTATTTATTTATTCACGAGAGGCACAGAGAGAAGCAGAGATGTAGGCAGAGGGAGAAGCAGGTCCCTGTAGGGAGCTTGACATAGGACTTCATCCCAGAACCCTGGGATCACGACCTGAGCCAAAGGCAGACCCTCAACCGCTGAGCCACCCAGGCGCCCCATCTTTTAAAAAATATTTAAAAGTCAGCTGTTTAGAACAGACCATACAATTGACCTTTGGCTCCAAACATCAGTAAGGTGTTGCCTGACAGCATTTATTTTGTTTGTAGAATCAATTTTAAACAAATTTTGCCTTCACATATTTCTATCTGGTAGCTGAATTCAATATTAATATGCTTTCTTTTTTTTTTAAGATTTTATTTATTTATTCATAGACACAGAGAGAGAGAGAGAGAGAGAGAGGCAGAGACACAGGCAGAGGGAGAAGCAGGCTCCACACAATCGATGTGGGACTCGATTCCGGGTCTCCAGGATCACACCCCAGGCTGCAGGCGGCGCCAAACCGCTGCGCCACCAGGGCTGCCCTTAATATGCTTTCTTTGAGTATATTTATATTCTGCACAATATTCATTAATTTTTTTGAAATAATACAGAATGCCCCATTTTGAAATTTTGGGTGATTTTTTTTGCAGAGGGTGGAAGAGCACAAGGAGAGGGAACAGCAGGCAGAGGGAGAGGGAGAAGCAGGCTCCCCACTGAGCAGGGAGCCTGATGTGGGGCTCAATCCCAGGACTCCAGGATAATGACCAGAGCCAAATGCAGACGCTTAAACCGCCTGAGCCACCCAGATTTAATTTAAATCTTAAATTTAAATTAGGGTGTTAAAGATTTTCAGCCATTACACTACCCATCTGAAGTACACTATGATACAGCACATACAAAAGGGTAGTTGGCCTTTGTCATTTCACATTTTCCTAGACGCATTATCTTAATGCATATTGTCTGCCTAAAAGCAGAATTCTGGCTGTGTATGTTGAATCTTGATTGCCTTTTGTGCTGTTGCCTTTGTCTGGACTTATTAGAAACCATAGCAATAAGAAGTGAAATATGGGCTTTAATTAGGCAAGTTATTAATGAGTAGAATTTTAACTTATGAAGTGATGAAAAGTGGGAACTATCTGTGTTATTTATCTAATGTTGGCATAGGTCTTGTAGGCCACCTAACTGAACAAATATTTATACAGCTCTAAGATAATGAGGATACTGTACAAAATGAATAGAAGGCCAGAAGGAATATTTAATGAGCTGGAGGGGATGAGAGGATCTCACAAAAGAGATAACTCTTAAATAACAAGTAGGAATTTGCCAAGCTGGCAAGTAGAAGGGTATTTTTGGAAGGCAGGGTAGCCAGCAAGAGCAAAGACCAGAGATGGGAAAAGAGCTGAGTCTATTACAGGAACAAGTAGCTCAAAATGACTGTATTAAAATCTGTGAGAAAGAAACATTAATCTTATTCTTTTTTGTTTTAAAGATTTTATTTATTTATTCATGAGAGACAGAGAGACAGAGAGGCAGAGACACAAGCAGAGGGAGAAGCAGGTTCCATGCAGGGAGCCCGACATGGGACTTGATCCCGGAACTCCAGGATCACGCCCTGGGCCGAAGGCTGCACAAAACCACTGAGCTACCTGGGCTGCCCTAATCTTATTCTTAAATCCCTGACATGCTTTGGTAGCTATTGCCTGGTAATTTTATAAGAAAATTCATATTGTTGATAGGAAGAATTAAACCAAATAAGATATTTTCTAGAAAAAAAAAAGATATTTTTTAGGATCCAAAGGATAACTTGATTTACTTTCTGTCCAGGTGATATGCCAAAGTTTAATTCATTAAGTCTTTTCATCTATTCCATAAATGTTCTTTTTTTGTGTGTGTAGAAAAATATATATTTGATCTTCCTTCATTCAATAGTAATAGTAATCTGCTTTCTTACTATGTTGGAGAAATTTGAAAATTTTAACATTTAAGTACAATATCATTTTTTTAAAAGATTTTATTTTTAAGTAATCTCTACCCAGCATGGAGCTTGAACCCATAACCTGGAGACCAAGGGTCAAATGCTTCATCAGCTGAGCCAGCCAGGTGCACCACGATACATTTTTAAGTATAGACAAAGTTCTCGGTATATGTGGTAAATTTTACTGAAGGTGTCTAAAGGGCAGAGACCTTTTTATTTCATTTATTTCCCCCCTTCCCATACCTGTTTGTTATCCCAGAATGAGTCCATTTATTAGTGACATTTCTGGGAGGACAAAGGAACAAATATAAAAGGGTATTGCTAAATCAATAGATATTTTTTTAAAGATTTATTTTTATTTATTCATGATAGACATAGAGAGAGAGGCAGAGACACAGGCAGAAGGAGAAGCAGGCTCCATGCCGGGAGCCTGACGTGGGACTCGATCCCGGGACTCCAGGACCGCGCCCTGGGCCAAAGGCAGGCGCGAAACCGCTGAGCCACCCAGGGATCCCCCTAAATCAATAGATTTTTTTTTTCCAAGGCAAAAAATATGCTGCATGGAAAGTGACTAAATATTAAAGGTAATGAGATATAACCAGTAACCCATCCTATATACTTTCTTTAAAACCTATGTCTATCATAAATAAATAAATCTTAAAAAAAGAAACTGCACGCTTAAAAAAAATAAAAATAAAATCTTAGTTTATTGGGGGTGCCTGGCTGGCAAGTGTACAACTCTTGATCTCAGGGTTGTGAGTTCCACGTTCAGTGTAGAGATTGCTTAAAAATAAAAACTTAAAAAAAATCTTATTTTATTATGCTATAAATCCACTGTGGCTTACTTCCTATTTACTTATGTTAGCATTTTTTAAAGTAGGTATTTGGAAGGAGAGTGTCTTAGATTGGGCTGCCAAGACAAAATACCATAGGCCAGGTGGCTTAGACACCAGTATTTCTCATATTTCCAGACTGAGAGGTCCAAGGTCAAGGTGCTGGCAAGGAAGTTTTCATTTTGAAACCTTTTCTCTTGACTTGTAAGTGCCCACCATCTCTTTGTGTGCTCACATGACCTCTTTTGGGACTGAGGGAGGAGAGAGAGAGAAAGGGAAAGTTCTCTGGTAGCTAGCTCTTCCTACAAGAGCCCTGATTCCATTAAGGGCCCCACCCTCATGACTTCATCTAACCCTAATTATCTCCAAAATGCCCCATCTCCACATACCAATGTGGGTTAGGGCTTCAACATAGGAATTTGAGAGGTACACAAATATTCAGTCAATAACAGAGGGTAATGACTTCCTCCTTAGTATTTTATGTTTTTATCATTTCAAGAAAATTCCCAAAGGAATAGAAGATCCTTTTTTTTTCTTCTTTTTTTTTCTTTTTTATTCATGAGAGACACAGAAAAAGAGGCAGAGACCTAGGCAGAGAGAGAAGCAAGCTCCTCCATGCAGGAAGCCCAATGTCAGACTCGATCTCGGGACTCCGGGATCACGCCCTGAGCCAAAGGCAGACGCTCACCGCTGAGCTACCCAGGTGTGCCAGGAATAGAAGATTTTAAGAGTTTCTTAAAGATGTGATCAAAACTAGGCTTCAGAAAGTCCTGACATGGGGGTCAGTTGAAGCCTGGCCTCCTTATGATTGTGCCTCTGTCATATAGATCTTTTACCATTTCTATTTTTCATTTGCACAGAAGCTGAATATATATTAAGAAATATAGGATAGTTCACTTTAGCTAAAGAGAAGAATAGCTTGTAAGAATTTTGTGATAATGATGATTAAGTCAGCCACCAAAACCGACAGTCTAGTTTTTGGTGTGCAAGTGTGAAGGTATGCTTGGAAGGTAATCACAACTTGGAAATCATGACAGTTGGAAATAAGGTCTCAGTGCCTTGATGATGTCTTTTAATGGAAAGTACTTATTGGTTTCCACTTCCTTATTTTTAACCTGTATTTCCCCATTATGAATTTCCTGGCATAGATATACACAAAACTTTTATTTGCCCAGGGTGTGAGGAGTGAAGTAATGCTGTAGTCTTCTGGTTGAAAATTTTCTTTTTTCTTTTCTTTTCTTTTTCTATTTATTCATGAGAGACACAGAGAGAGAGAGAGGCAGAGGCAGACAGAGAAGCAGGCTCCCGGTGGGGAGCCCAATGCAGGACTCCATCCCAGGACCTGCATGCCCTGAGCTGAAGGCAGATGCTTAACGGCTGAACCACCCAGGCATCCCTTGAAATTATTTCTATGTATTGTAAGAAACTAGCTTAGTGTCTATCTACATTGTATGCTAATAAGAATTTTACCTAGATAGAGACAAGTTAGGAAGATGAAGGAAATTAAACCCCACCTATGTGAATTATTTGGAAATCTGCAAGGGAGATTTGTCTACGGCCTTTTTTTTTTTTTTTTTTTTTTTTTTTTTACCTATTCAGTTACTTATATTAGTATGAACTCATGGATATTGTGCTCAAGGTGTTTCAGCTTTGGCCTTTCGGGGCTCTTTCATTTGTCTCCTGTGTCCCTTTGACATGATCGTGTAAGTGTTTTTGGATTATTTCCTTCCTGACATTACAGGATTATTCAGACTCGTCTTGTATAGATTCTATCCCAGTCCTAGATTTTGCAGTTTCACTAAGGAGCCCTACTTCCTTTTACTGGAGATGAGATTAGAAATCAAGATTTGGGCGCCTGGGTGGCTCGTCAGTTGAACATCTGGCTGTTGGTTTTGGCTCAGGTCATGATCTCAGGGTTCTGGGATTGAGCCCCACATCAGGCTCTGTGCTCAGCAGGGAGTCTGCTTGAGGATTCTGTCTTGCCTTCTCCTTCTGCCCCTCCCCCGCTTCCATTTTTTTTCTCTCTTATAAAATAAGTAAATCGTAAAAGTTTTTGTATTGATAAGGTACATATTAATGTGCCAGATATTACAAAGATGAATATTACTTGGCTTCTATCTCAAGTAGTGTACCATGTAGTGGGGAAGAAAGGAAGTTAAAATGGAATTTAGAGAAATGAGGGCTGTATTAAGTGAATAGGACTTTTTCCTGACATCTGTTGGAGATTAGAAAAAAATTTTTCTAATTTTTATTTTTGTTTTTTTAAGATTTATTTTATTTATTTATTATTATTTTTTAAGATTTTATTTATTTATTCATGAGAAACACAGAGAGAGAAAGAGGGAAGCAGAGACATAGGCAGAGGGAGAAGCAGGCTTCATGCAGAGCGCCTGATGTGGGACTGGATCCCGGGACTCCAGGATCACGCCCTGGGCCAAAGGCAAACGCCCAATCACTGAGCCACCCAGGCGTCCCTTAAGATTTTATTTATTCATGAGAGACACACAGAGAGAGGCAGAGACCTAAGTGGAGGGGAGCCTGAGGCAGGACTCAATCCCAGGACCCCGGGATCATGACAAATGCTCAACCACTGAGCCACCCAGGTGCCCTCCAATTATGCAAAAATGCATAATATCATTTATGTTAATTTTGGTTTATTTATTCATTCATTCATTCATTCATGAGAGACACAGAGAGAAAGAGGCAGAGACACAGGCAGAGGGAGAAGCAGGCTCTGCAGGGGGCCGGACGTGGGACTCGATTCCTGGTTTCCAGGATCAGGCCCTGGGCTGAAGGTGGCACTAAACTGCTGAGCCACGCGGGCTGCCCCTCATTTATGTTAAAGAATAAATCAGGGGCACCTGGCTGGCTTAGTCAGAAGAGTGTGCAACTCTTGATCTCCAGGTTGTGAGTTTGAGCCCCATGTTGGGTATAGAGAATACCAAAAATAAATAAATAAAATCTTAAAAAAGAAAGTCAGTGGCTGCCCATCAGAATTACTCAAAAACTATTAAAATTCAGATTCCTAAAACCATTCAAACCAACCAAATCAAAATCTCTGGGGCTTACAGTGGAGGGATGGAGGTGGATGGGAGGGAGGTGGGGTTGAATCTCCGTCATTTTATCTTAATTAATTTACTTTTTTAAGATTTTTATTTATTTATTCATGAGAGAGACACAGAGAGGGAGAGGTAGAGACACAGGCAGAGGGAGAAGCAGGCTCCCTGCAGGGAGCCCGATGTGGGACTCGATCCTGGAACTCCAGGATTATGCCCTGAGCCAAAGGTAGACACTCAACTGCTGAACCACCCAGGCATCCCAGTCATTTTATCTTTAATGAAGCACTCAAACAACTCTTCCACAGCCAGTCCAACAACAAATGAATACAAATTATAAATCCACACAGTCTCCATATATATAAATGCATAGAAAAATTACCTAGAAAGACATCAAATTTGAGAGGATAATCAGAGAAGGGAAAGATAGAGTCTTTTCTTCATTTTTATTTTTTTTTTAAGATTTTATTTATTTATTAGAGAGAGAGAGAGAGGCAGAGACATAGGCAGAGGGAGAAGCAGGCTCCATGCAGGGAGCCTGATATGGGACTCGATCCTGGGACTCCAGGATCACGCCCTGGGCCAAAGGCAGTGCTAAACCGCTGAGCCACCCAGGCTGCCCCGTCTTTGTTTTTTTTTTTTTTTTTAGATTTATTTATTTTTTTTAATTTTTTTTTTTTATTTATTTATGATAGTAACAGAGGGAGAGAGAGAGGCAGAGACACAGGCAGAGGGAGAAGCAGGCTCCATGCACCGAGAGCCCGACATGGGATTCGATCCGGGGTCTCCAGGATCGTGCCCTGGGCCAAAGGCAGGCGCCAAACCGCGGCGCCACCTAGGGATCCCCCGTCTTTGTTTTTTTAAAATTAATTTTTAACAGCCAAAAATATACATACAAAATCATACAGAGGGATCCCTGGGTGGCGCAGCGGTTTGGCGCCTGCCTTTGGCCCAGGGCGTGATCCTGGAGACTCAGGATCGAATCCCACGTCGGGCTCCTGGTGCATGGAGCCTGCTTCTCCCTCTGCCTGTGTCTTTCCCTCTCTCTGTGTGACTATCATAAATAAATAAAAATTAAAAAAAAAAAAATCATACAGAGGTGCAGCCATGGGAAACAGTATGGTAGTTCCTTAAAAATTTAGAATTACCATATCCTGCAATTCCATTTCTGATTATATGCCCAAAGGAACTGAAAGGATGGACTGAAACATTATTTGTACACCTATGTTCACAACAACATTGCTCATAATAGCAAAAAGGTGGAGATAACCTAAATGTCCAGCTGATAAATGGATAAACAAAATGTAGTATATACACACAAGGGAATATTATTCATCCTTAAACAGGAATGAAATTCTTACACCTTCTACAATATGGAAGGAGCCTGAAGACATTGTACTAAGTGAACATGCCAGACATACTAGGGTAAGTACTGCAGGATTCTACTTGTATAGGTATCTACAGTAGTTAATACATCTAGACACAAAGCAGATGGTGGCTGCCAGGGGCTGAGGGAGAACAGAGAGTTATTATTTAATAGGTATGGAATTTTAGTCAAGGAAGATGAATAGTGGTGATGGGCATCAATATGAATATACTCAGTGCCACTTAACACTTAAAAATTATTAAAATGGGGATCCCTAGGTGGCTCAGCGGTTTAGCGCCTGCCTTCGGCCCAGGGCATGATCCTGAAGTCCCAGATTGAGTCCCACATCAGGCTCCCTGCATGGAGCCTGCTTCTTCCTCTGCCTGTGTCTCTGCCTCTCTCTCTCTCTCTCTCTCTCTCTCTCTCTCTCTCTCTCTCTGTCTCTCATGAATAAATGGGTGAGATCTTAAAAAAATAATAATAATAAATAAAATGATTAAAACGGTAAATTTTATGTTACATATATTTTACTACAATTTAAAAAAAACTGTATAGGACACAGATGCACAACTCAAAAGATAATAAAACGAACCACTTTGTACCCACATCCATGTTAGGAAATAAGGCATGACCAGGATATATTCAGCTTCTGTGTGCCCCTCTCATTACCCACCTCAGACTCAACCAAAAGTAAACACTATGCTATTTAAAGAATAAGACTACTTGAGTTTTCTGTTTCTTCTGGAGTCAGTTTTGTAAATCCTATCTTTTTCTAGAAATTTACACTTCACCTAAGAGAACACAGAAGCCAGAATCAACTATAGCTTTCATTACCCACATAATTTAAACTTAGACTATTGACAAAACAGAAATGAGCTACAAAGGGATGCCTGGGTGGCTCAGCAGTTGAGCGCCTAACTTGGGCCCAGGACATGATCCTGGAGTCCTGGGATTGAGTCCTGCATCAGGCTCCCTGCATGGAGCCTGCTTCTCCCTCTGCCTATATATATATATCTTTCATGAATAAATAAATAAAATCTTAAAAAGAGAACCGAGCTACACAGATGTCATCTACGTAATGGGTAAGTACCCTTAATCAAGGTATATATCCTCTGAAAACTTTCAATTTATGATGAGCCATTTAACATTTTCTAATCTCTAGGGCACCTATGATTTTTGGATCATAGGGCAATTCTATTTTTAACTTTCTTTTAGAAGTATCTTAATTGTTCTTGGGGCATTTGGGTGACGTAGTTGATTCAGTGTCTGACTCTTGGATTTCAGCTCAGGTCCTAATCTCAGAGTCATGAGATCAAGCCCTGCGCTCAGTGCAGAGTCTGCTTAAGACTCTCTTTCCCTCTGCCTTGCTTCCCCATCACCCCACTTACACACATAGCTCTAAAGTAAATAAATCTTAAAAAAAAACAAAACAAAAAAAAAACCCTTGCCACTCTTTTCTTTAGTTGGCTTTTTTATACAATGCTTTTAAATTTACAATTTTTTTTTTTTAAACTGTTTTCCCCACTAAATTTCCTAAGGTCTCTCTCTCTCTGTCTCTCTTTTTTTTTTTTTTTTAAGATTTTATTTATTTATTCATGAGAGGCACAGAGAGAGAGAGGCAGAGACACAGGTAGAGAGAAATAGGCTCCATGCAGAGAGCCTGATTTGGGACTCGGTCCCGGGACTGCAGGATTACACTCTGGGCCGAAAGGCAGACGCTTAACCACTGAGCACCCAGGCATCCCAAGATCTATATTTTTAATAAGATTTAACTAGCACTGCAGTTGAATATATCAGTCCAATTTTATTACTGTTATTTTTTTTTAAGATTTTATTTATTTATTCATGACAGATACAGAGAGAGAGAGAGGCAGGCTCAATGCAGGAAACCCGATGTGGGACTCGATTCCGGGACTCCAGGATCACGCCCTGGGCCAAAAGCAGACACTCAACCACTGAGCCACCCAGGCATCCCTTTATTACTGTTATTGGGGGTATTACAGGCATACCATACAGTTTTCAAAACTTTACATAGAAGATAACGTTTTAAGCATTGGGTTCTCACACAAGATGCTATTTTGTCCTACTTTCAAACACACAAAAAGAACAAGTTTAAACTTCACTCCAAAATTATGTAAGGTAGAAAACTTCAAGATCCAGTAAAAGAATGAAATAATAAAGAGAACAAAAGTCTCCCCTGCATTAAGGATTGACCAGCAATGGTCAATGATTAAGCAATCACCATTTCATGACTTCAGTTTTAAGAAAGGCTAACAGCTTTCTGGTTTACTCATCCATTGCAGATCTACTTCAATGAAAGGGGTACTTTTTAAAACAAATTCTTTTTACTTGATACAAGTAAATACTTGTTTAAGTATTTCCTTCAAAAGGAAGTGTCCCTTTTTTTCCCCCTTGTCCTTATTTGGGAATATAAAAATTTGTTGACCGTATGTCACTTGAAAAAAAATTACTGATCTGTGAAATTCATTAAATCTGGGAACCATTGTGATAGAATCTTTCTGCAAAAGGCTAAGAAAATTCTGGCCTGCAGTGGTTTGTGCACACTTCTCTCATCAGAAGGAAGGTGCATAATCACAGAAAAATCTGAACATCTTCAAGATAGTAATGATTTGCTTAGGTTCTGTATATATATATATTTTTTTAAAGATTTTATTTATTCATGAGAGAGACAGAAGCAGAGACACAGGCAGGGGGAGAAGCAGGCTCCATGCAGGGAGCCCGATGTGGAACTCGATCCCGGGTCTCCCTGATCGGGCCCTGGGCCAAAGGCAGGTGGTAAACTGCTGAGCCACCCAGGGATCCCCCCCCCCCTTTTTTTTTTACTTTTTGATAAGGAAGTTTTTTTCCATCAGAATATGTAGGAATTAACATTTAGGTTTTGTTGTTGACTCTAAAATGAATTCATCAAGTTGTATTTGCTTGTTTATTCCTAAGCTCTTGTATGGTTGCTGTAAACAATTTTCTTTTGTGGCCTTAAGGGGAGGGGAGGAGGCAGATGACTGCAGTGTAGTAATGCTTAGTACTGCTGACAGATACTTAGTATTGTGGGAGCATAGAGGGAGATGTAGGTATGTTATGAGCATTTCTATAGCCTGATACAGTCAGTTTTGAGTGAATACAGTTTACTAACTGTTACAGTATGGTTATCTCATCCTTTTGCATTTTTCTTACTTTCTTTTTTTTTTTTTTAATTTTTATTTATTTATGATAGTCACAGAGAGAGAGAGAGAGAGAGAGAGAGAGAGAGGCAGAGACATAGGCAGAGGGAGAAGCAGGCTCCATGCGCTGGGAGCCTGACGTGGGATTCGATCCCGGGTCTCCAGGATCACGCCCTGGGCCAAAGGCAGGCGCTAAACTGCTGCGCCACCCAGGGATCCCTTTTCTTACTTTCTTAAGTAATTTTTTTGAGAGGGAGAAAATTTCCAAACCCAGTATAATGTACCTTTTAATGCGACTTTGTAAAAAAATTAAAAAAATTAAAAATAAAAATTAATAAATAAATAAATAAATAAAAACAAAAAAAGATAATGCGACTTTGTAATCGTGACTCCTCTGATTCATACTGTATTTCCAATGAAAGCCTTTTGTTTAAATTACTGTTAGATGTTAAATTATTACAATCCTAATTATTCTATATTTTGAACATTATTACTCTTTTTGTAAAATCTAAAAATTCAAGAGAAATAAAAAAATTCAAGTTCTCACAAAATATAAATTTGTGTATTAGGGATCCCTGGGTGGCGCAGCGGTTTAGCGCCTGCCTTTGGCCCAGGGCGCGATCCTAGAGACCCGGGATCGAATCCCACGTCGGGCTCCCGGTGCATGGAGCCTGCTTCTCCCTCTGCCTATGTCTCTGCCTCTCTCTCTCTCTCTCTCTGTGTGTGTGACTATCATAAATTTAAAAAAAAAATAAAAAAAAATAAAGTTCTGTTATATTATTTCCATTCATGATATAAAACCACGCTTTTCTTTTTTTTTAATTTTTTTTTATTTTTTATGATAGTCACAGAGAGAAAGAGAGAGACACAGGCAGAGGGAGAAGCAGGTTCCATGCACCGGGAGCCCAACGTGGGATTCGATCCCGGGTCTCCAGGATCGTGCCCTGGGCCAAAGGCAGGCGCCAAACCGCTGCGCCACCCAGGGATCCCAAAACCACACTTTTCTTGATCATATAGTTAGTAATAACAACCTTTGACTGTTACATATGAATATGAATGCTCTGAGGACTGGTCCATTTCTGCTGCTATAAAAGAGTCATAAAGTGCTTTCATTTAATATCCGTTGTTGTAAAGAATAAAAGTATACTAAGTGGGTAGTTTGGCAAAATACTTTTTGATTTCCTTAAAGGGAGTCTTAATTAGATAACACATTGATGAGTTAACCACTTAAAAAGCTTATTGTGGCTGATATCTCTTATTAGGTTTGGAATCCTGTATAGAAATAGCTCTCTGAATTTGCTTGTCAAAATAGCTCACAGTTTGCTAATAGCAGCAGTAGTTACGCCAAATTATTCTATTTCTACCATTTGTCAAAACATTGACTGTCAGGAACTAAGCAGTCTCCAGATTATGAGCTTATGTTACTGTAGATGAAATACTAAGTAGTGTATGCAAATTGCATAACACCCATAGAGTAACAAATAGTTTTTACCTTTGTCCAAAAGGTAATTCTGGAAGTAGCAGAGAATATCATTTCAAGAGATAGTAATTTGAAGATCTTTATTCCCTTCACCTTCCCTCATTTCATCCTTTGAAATCCTGCATATTCTTTAAAGTTGAAATGCTTGCCTTTGTGTAATTTCCTGCTCAGACAAATTGGATGCCATCTCCTTCTGTGTTTGTACCATAGGTCTGTCCTGTGTTGGTATTCTTTATTTATGTGTCTTTGGCTCTTACCAGGTTAATGTCCTTGAGAGGAAATAGTGACATATCCTCTTTTTTTTTTTTTTTTTTTTAAGATTTTATTTATTCATGAGAGACATACACAGAGAGAGGCAGAGACACAGGCAGAGGGAGAAGCAGGCTCCATGCAGGAAGCTCGACGTGGGACTTGATCCCGGGACTCTGGGATCACACCCTGGGCTGAAGGCAGATGCTCAACCACTGAGCCACCCAGGCGTTCCCCCCCCCCCTTTTATTTTTTTAAAAGATTTATTTACTTGAGAGAGAGAGAGAGAAAAAACATGCAAGTGGGGGCAGGGGCAGAGGGAGAGAATCTTCAAGCAGACTCCCCACTGAGTGTGGAGCCCCATGTAGAGCTCGATCCTGCAACCCATGAGATCATGACCTGAGCTGAAACCGAGAGTCAGGCGCTTATCCAACTGAACCACCCAGGTGCCCTGGCATGTCCTTTCCTTTTTTTTTTTTTTAAATTTTTATTTATTTATGATAGTTACACAGAGAGAGAGAGGCAGAGACACAGGCAGAGGGAGAAGCAGGCTCCATGCACCGGGAGCCCGACGTGGGATTCGATCCCGGGTCTCCAGGATCACGCCCTGGGCCAAAGGCAGGTGCTAAACCGCTGTGCCACCCAGGGACCCCTGTCCTTTCCTTTTTAATTTCTGTAAGATGTAAGCACAGTATTTTCACGTACAGTAAATGTCTCATTGATATTTGTTGAATGCATGAAGTAAGGTAGAAATTTATATTTTACCATTTTCTATAACTTTTTTATTTGACTTAGAATAATGATAATAATGTAATATATTAATAAGGCTTGTTATCATCTTAGATTGAATCATATTGTGGTCTTCTGTAAATCTGCATATAACAGTATTTTGTACTTTCAGGAGTAGTGTTTTTTTTTTATATGTATATATATATTTTATTTATTCATGAGAGAGACAGAGAGAGGCAGAGACGGAAGCAGGCTCCATGCAGGGAGCCCGATGCGGGACTCTATCCCGGGACTCCAAGATCACGCCCTGAGTAGAAGGCAGGCGCCAAACCGCTGAGCCACCCAGGGATCCCCCCAAGAGTAGCGTTTAATACCTTTTAGCTGACATTAGTGCTGCCCAGGTGGGTAACCCCTCATTGACATCTGTGCGAGGTTGCTGCATTGCTCCTGAAGCCTCAGAAGCCCTCATGTGGAGGGATGACTGTAGGTACTTATCCATTCAATCCAGCCACATGTTCTTCAGTTAAGTTTCGATGCTTTATTTTACTGTCACTGAGAGGTTACCCTTACTGCATTTTTTTTAGTATTTTGAAATTATGAAGAATAATCATGATTGCATTTTAAATCTTCAGCTTCTTTTTAGTAAGTGAAGCATATTTTGATTTTCATAAAGACGTGTACTTCAAGAGGATTGTTAGATGTCTAGTTGTCAGAAATCAAAGACACAGTTAATCAAATATTGTAGTAGGATCTGGTAAAAACTTGTACGTGGATAACAAAGTAGTTTAATTCCCATCCTGAGTTTCTGTGAATTGATTTTAACTCTTCACTAGTTAATCAGTTTCCTTCAGGGAGTTCAGAGTAATTTTTGGTATCTGCTACCCTTACAGAATCTTTATAAAGTAGGTAGGGAATTTTCATTACTTAGGGGTAAGGGGGTTTTCCCATGTTGTCCTGTGTGCCCTAGCTTAGGTCACACAGTGTTACAGGTAGAAATAGTAGCCAGATCTCCTGGTCTCAAAATCTTTTTTTTTTTTTAAGTTATTATTCATTCATGAGAGACACAAAGAGAGACAGAGACATAGGCAGAGGGAGAAGCAGGCTCCTCACAGGGAGTCTGATGCGGCACTTGATCCCAGACCCCAGGATCACGCCTGGAGCCAAAGGCAGATGCTCAGCCGTTGAGCCATTCAGGCATCCCTCTCAGTCTCAAAATCTTAACCTCAATTTATACTTCAGATAGGCAAGGTATATGGAATTTTTTTTTTTTTTTTTTAAATAAGCTCTGTGCCCAATGTGGGGCTTGAGCTCTCTGAGATCAAGTCACATGCTCTGCCGACTAAGCCAGCTAGGCACACCAAGGTATTTGGATTTTTAAAAGTGATTCGTATTTAGTTGGATGTAGTCTCATAGTATGCTATATATAGTATAGTATAGTAGTGATACTACTGGGCCAAATAAATTGTTTCTTTAGTACCACCCATCTTGACCCAGCAAAGGGTCGTTGGGAATGGCTCAGGAGTCTGGCAGACTCTCAGGCAAGTGTACACCTTAAAAGGTCAAAATTCAAGGAACCAGAGAGATATGTTAATTCTGGCCAATAAAATATCTTGGCAGCATCCAGTGACATATAAGGGTAGGGTCTGCTATTCCTGGATGGTACTGATGATGTAATTTCCTATTATAAAATAATGCAAAGTCAGCACAAGGGTAGGGTAGTATGAGTAGAAATTTCAATAAACCTTGTACTCATTTGCATGTCTATGCTAGGAAGACAAGATGGCTAGGCATGGTCTCTGCCCTCAAGGAACTCAGACTGCAGTTTGTGGTTTGTCCCCAAAACTTGGGGAAGGCCTAACACAAAGTGAGGGGTCAGAGGAAGATTTTTTTAAAAAGATTTTATTTATTTATTCATGACAGAGAGACAGAGACACAGGCAGAGGGAGAAGCAGGCTTCATGCTGGGAACCCGACATGGGACTCAATCCCAGGTCTCCAGGATCACACCCCAAGCTGAAGGTGGCACTAAACCGCTGAGCCACCGGGGCTGACCAGAGGAAGATTTCTTTTAAAGACTTCATGATGGGGCACCTGGCTGGCTCAGTCAGTGGAGCACACAACTCTTGATCTCAGGGAGGTGGGATTGAGCCCCACATTGGGTATAGAGATTACTTTTAAAAAAAATAAAAATAAATAAAGACCTCATGGGGGCACCTCACTGGCTCAACCTATAGAGGGTGTGACTCTTGATCTTGGGGTTGTGGGTTCAAGTCCCACATTGGGTATAGAGATTACTTAAGAAATAAAATCCTGGGATGGGACGCCTGGGTGGCACAGCGATTGAGCATCTCCCTTAGGCTCAGGGCGTGATCCCAGGATCCAGGATCAAGTCCCACATCGGGCTCCCTGCGAGGAGCCTGCTTCTCCCTCTGCCTATGTCTCTGCCTGTGTGTGTGTGTGTGTGTGTGTGTGTGTGTGTGTGTGTGTGTCATAAATAAATATTTTTAAAAATCTTAAGTTAAAAAAAGACTTCATGAAAACCACGTTCAGTGAATTAACAATAACTACATGTGAATTGTTTTGTATGGCTTCTTTTGGCATGAAGAAAACAAAAACTGTTTCAGAATGCCTCCATATCCTGTGGGAATATGAGTGATGATTTCATTACCTAATCATGGAAGTGAAAATGAGGAGCCGTGCAAATTGGTGCTAGGTGTGTAATTACAGAGGAATCGCATCTGAGCCCATCGCTGTGTGTTCCCATTGGCATTTGTGCTCAGGGCCAAGTTCACAAACATGCCTTCAGGAGCATTGCGTTTGATGCTTTTGTGGACAGGGAAATGATTGAATGGGAGAATTACTTAAAACTAGGTATTACAAAAGTGCAAGTCCCCTTATGTCGGCTTGCTAATTGTACTTTGAGAAGATTTGGAAAGTGAGTAAGACGTTGTTTATTGGGCCAAACAAATTTTTATTTCGCTTGGGAAAAAAATAGTATTCTATAAATAAGCTCTTGCAGCCTTCACTGATTCAGTTTGTTCTGACGCAGACCCTAGCCTCACAATCTGTCAAGCTGTTGAGTGAAGGAACAACTGTATTTGAGATGCTATGTTTAAATCAAATGTGAAAAATGGAGCCAAACTCAAGGAATCTGTTTCTTTGGACTCTTTTCCCTAGTAAATTTGAGAGCCGAGTGGGAGTTAAAAATATGATAAAGTCAATAAATTAGGGAAGATAGCCAGTGGGAAGTGAGAAATGATAACTTGTAAGGGAAAGAATAAGAAGGAATATGGAAAGTAATCTTTTCCCAGGAGTAAAAAGTACCCTTGTTTTGCCAGAAAAATTTTTTTGTTTTATATTTTACATGACTCTACTCTTTAGGTTAGGAGTTAGGGCTGGAAATGGAAAGGCCTTCCTCTAGTGAGTTTAAGCATGTGGAAAAACAGCTCACCCAAGGTGGGAGTAACTATCTAGGATAATTTAATACAATTACACTAAACCTACAGTAAACACTCCTCTACTTTTGGGGAATGGAGGGGGATTGCCACTACCTTCTGTCTGCCACTGCCCCTCCTTCCCCAACTAGGAGGACTTAGGCTACTCTACTACTTCTGGTTAGCCACCAATTGTTCACCATCATCAAGATTCCAGCAGCCACTTTTCTAGGATACATTGCAGTATCATGAGCTAATTTGATAGATGAGTTTCTTGGAAGCTATTTCATGAGCTGATTGATGTTTTCACTTTCCTTAATCTGGCCACTCTTCTGGTTTTTTTTTTTTTTTAAGATTTTGTTTATTTATTCACAAGAGACACACAGAGAGAGACAGAGACAGGCAGAGGGAGGATAAGCAGGCTCCATGCAGGGAACCCAATGCGGAACTTATCCCAGGACTCCAGGATCACACCCTGACCAAAGGCAGATGCTCAGCCACTGAGCCACTCAGGCATCTCTCATTCTTCCAGTTTTTAAGATGCTGTACATAATTTGTATATATGTTACAGGAGTGGTAGAGATGAGGGGGGAAGAAATTGCTGTTCTTTGCTTTTCCCACCCCCTCATCTTTTGGAACATTTCAGATTTTTTAATAGTTATTTATCTATCTATCTATCTATCTATCTATCTATCTATCTATCTATCTATCTATTTATGAGATAGTGTGAGCAAGAGAGAAAGCACAAGCAGGATCAGGGGCAGGGAGAAACAGACTCCCCTGCTGAGCAGGAAGCCCAATGCTGGTTTGTTCCTAGGACCCTGGGATTGTGACCTGAGCTGAAGGCAGTTACTTAACCAACTGAGTCTCTCAGGGGCCCCCGATTTAAGTATATATATATTTAAAATATATTTTTGTAAATATATTGAATATAATATATTTAACATTAACATTAAATATATTATATATATTTAATTTGTACACCCAGTGTGGGGCTCAAACTTATGATATCAAGAGTCACATGCCCTACTGACTGAGTCAGCCAGGCACCCCTGTAATGTTTCAGATCTTTCTCAAAGCCCCAAGTGTATTTCAAGATCACTCTTCTCGTTCCATTATTTAATAATTCTTTGCAACAGGGCTAGAGGGAATGCTGGAAATTTGTAAGGTGAATGGTCTCAGTAGGTGTGTATGGTCAAGGGGATAGATATATTAGAAGATAAGAAAATGAACTCAGATGTCCAAGAAAGGACTTTCTGCCCATCTGTAAGGAGTATAACTAAAGAAAGTTGTTAGTCCCTTCAGGGTAGGCCTCAGCTTTGGAGTACCCCCCAGCCAGTGGCTGAGTGATAGATGAACCCCATAGTGGAACTCCCTATTTGGCCATCCTTGTTCCTAAACTCTGTTGGACAGACTTTGTCAGGTGTGCATTGAGCTCTGTTCCTCCTGCCCATTCCTGCTTCCTCTTTTTCTTTTCTTTTCTTTTTTTTTTTTTTTAAAGATTTATTTATTTATCATAGACAGAGAGAGAGAGACAGAGAGAGAGAGAGGCAGAGACACAGGAGGAGGGAAAAGCAGGCTCCATGCCGGGAGCCCGACGTGGGAGTCGATCCCAGGACTCCAGGATCGCGCCCTGGGCCAAAGGCAGGCGCCAAATCGCTGAGCCACCCAGGGATCCCCCTTCTTTTCTTTTTTTTTTTCTCACAAGAGTTCGCCCCATTAAACCTTTTTCATTCCTAATTTTGTTTTTTTAGCATTTAATTCCCAGAGAATCTGACTTGTGACACACTTCTTACATAAATCACCCTATTCCCTTCATTTTACTGTTATTATCTCAAGGTTTGCATGAAACATCAGAAGGGTGGTATAATTGAGTTGCTTGCCCCTATGTGTGTATTTTAACATATTTTGTGCTCTTTCTAGAAAATTTAGGGAATATGGAAAAAAGTTAAAAATCATCCATAGTGATTTTTTTTAAATTAATTACTTCATGAGAGGTAACTGTTGATAATGGTTTAGTTTGGTAAACTTTAGAGAAAGAAGTGCATTAAACATTAAGTACTCATCTTGGTGGATTTTTCACAGACTGAACACATCCGTATAACAAATCAGGAAACAACTTTACCAGCACCTCTATGGCACTCACTTGGAATAGATGAATTAATTTTGCCTAGTTTTAAATTTGAGATAAGCAGGCCATGTGGTATGTACTCATCTGTCTTTTGCTCAGTATTATGTTTAAGAGATTTATCTGTGTGGGTATCTGTAGTTTCTTGCTGTATTCCATTGTGTGGATTTCATTGTATGAATGTACCACAACTTATCTATTATGTTATTGATAGGCATATATATTGTTTCTGTTGTTTTACTCCCTAGATCTGTTTTGATGCTTTCCAATATAAATAGTGCCTTATATATGGTATTTTAGCTAGTTAAGCCTATTCTTGGAACATTTGTTTTCCTCTTAAGTGAATTGTCTTGGTATAAAAACTAGAAAAACTTTTCTTAATCCACATCCTCAGAATATTCTTATTACTCTTTGTAGGATCCACAGTTTGTTTTTCCTTTGAAGTTTGAGGTCTTGAGTCATGCCAAGGGAGCCTAGTTGCTATACTCTGCTGTCTGCCAGTCAGATGCTTGCCTTAGAACCATCTTCCCCATTTTATGGTTATACCAGAACTCGGCTGTCATTCTGGTTTACAATGGAGATTAAAAAATACAATCAGAAGCCTTTAGTGGTTTGTTAGATTTGGGATGGGCTTAATTTTTGAGCTCTACCTGACAAATGAAGGTGGCTCACAGCCAGAGTGGGAAAGTGCTGAGGAACAGATTACATGTTGAGGGTCTAAAAAGAAAATCATGTACCACTTGGAAGAGTGTGCCTGAGTTGTTTCAGAGCTTCTGACAGAGTTTACTGATGTTTGTTCATTTCCCACTGTAGCTGTTTGAGTGGAATGTCATGGCCAGCTCCTCGGACAGTGAAGATGACAGTTTCATGGCTGTGGACCAAGAAGACGCTGTGCTGGAAGGGACAATGGAGCAGGATGAGGACCCCCACCCAGCACTGGAGGCTGAGGAGATGAGACACAACAGGTCTATGTCTGAGCTGCCAGAAGAGGTTTTGGAGTATATCCTGTCGTTTCTTTCACCATACCAGGAACACAAAACTGCAGCTCTTGTCTGCAAACAGTGGTATCGACTTATCAAAGGTACTGTGGACAGTAGAAAGGTTTATTTATTTATTTAAAATATGTTTTAATGATTTATTTTTGAGGTCCCAATTTCATTTTCCCCTCTCTCCCTTCAATGTGTTATGATTCTAAAATTTAGTCTGAGAAATGAACTCTGCATTTCCCTTTTCTCTTAATCCTGGTTAGTTTTAGGAACAGCTTGAATCTTATGATATCTCATCCAACTTGCAGTTTTTTTTTTTTTTTTTTTCCAACTTGCAGTTTTAAAGCGAGTGTTCTTTTTCTCTATATTCTTAGAGTTGATCGGGTAGATTGTATTGTTCTTGAACAGGTGAAGTAGGGATGGATATGGGGTAATGGTATAGCTAACATGAATATACCTCTTACTGTTGTCAGGCAGTATTGTGACCGCTTTCCTGTCCTCACAGAGACTCTGGATTGGTAAAGAAATGGAGTGTGAAGCATAGTTAAGTAATTTACCCAAGGTGACACAGGTAGTAAATGGGGGATCAAAGATTCACATTCAGGCAGTCTGGCTTTAGAGTCCATGTTCTTTATGAGGATATCATTTTGTTTCTTAAAGTAGCTAATTGTGGCAAATGTGGGATTGTGCAAACATTTACTGCTCAATTTTATCTCTAAGTGATATGGGCCCTATCCATATCTTTTACTTTTAAAAATTATTTTCTCCTATTTTTCCTCCATTTTCTAATCAAGATTTCAACTTTGGCTAACTGTTGAAATTACTAGATGTGCTGTATTTTTAATTAATAGATATCAGTTAATTGGCTTCATTACTTTAAGATTTATTTATTTATTTGAGAGAGAGAGAATAAGAGCGAAGGGGAGGGGCAGAGAGAGTCCTAAGGAGACTCCCTGCTGAGCGTGAACCTGATACAAGGCTTCATCCCACGACACCAAAATCATGACCTGAGCGGAAACCAAGAGTTGGACACTCAACTGACTGTGCCACTCAGGTGCCCCTTGGCTTCATTACATTTTAGGTGGAAAGGGTCTGTTTTTAATTTAAATTTTTTATTTTTTATTTTTTTTAAATATTTATTTATTCATGAGAGACACAGGGAGAGGGAGAAGCAGGCTCCATGCAGGGAGCCTGACGTGGGACTTCATCCCGGATCCCCAGGATCACACCCTGGGCTGAAGATGGCGCTAAACCGCTGAGCCACTGGGGCTGCCCAAGGGCCTGGTTTTTTGGGGTTTTTTGGTGGGGGGGGTGCTGTTTTTTTAAATGAAGATGATCAGACCAGTTGAATAATTTTTGATCAAAGTAAGGGTTGTATCAATTTGTTCTTTCCTAGTAGGAACAGGCAGTCAGAGGTATGACAGAGAAAAACCTTAAGATCGTAGCAAGTCTTAAAATCTTTTGCTTTCATCAAGGTAGTTCTCTTGGGGCATAGGGTTGTTGTCAGTTGTTCAGAGTGCACCCTGAAGACTGAGGGATCAGCTAGCTATGTTGAAACTGCTTGCTGGGCCCTGTGCTCATTTCCTCATAAATGGTAATACTGGTATGCATAGCCTGCTTCTATTTGCAGACTTACTGAACTCTTCAGGAGAGATTGGCTGCCTACACAGTGGAAGTAGATGATTCTGTCTCTAAAATAGAGGTAGAAAAATCACAGATGAGGGGCTGTGATCTAATCAAATATATGAATTTATTCTTGGTTTTATTTGGCATTCTTATTATTTTGGGGTGTGTATTTTTTTTTCCTTTTTCTCCTTTTTTTTTTTTTTTTTTTTTTAAAGGGAGAGGACCCTTACCTAACCTGGTACTCACAGACTTAAGTCTTCTGGGGGAAGAAAGTCATTGCCTAGACAATGACTTGTTCTATCATTTATTTCCTCCCTGTTCTATCATTAAGTACCTGTCTTTTATTCCTTGCTATCTTACCTCAAATTCAGCTTTTACAAATCTGTGTTACTTTCTTCATCAATGTATAGTGGCAGTGCTGTCACACATTAAGAGTGGCTGTGTTGAGGATCCCTGGGTAGCTCAGAGGTTTAGCGCCTGCCTTCGGCCCAGGGCATGATCCTGGAGTCCTGGGATCAAGGCCCATGTCAGGCTCCCTGCATGAAGCCTGCTTCTCTCTACCTGTGTCTCTGCCTTGCTCGCTCTCTGTGCCTCTCATGAATAAATGAATAAAATCTTAAAAAAAAAAAAAAGTAGCTGTGTCTTTTTAATGTTTAATTTCTTTTTTTTTAAAATTTTTTTAATTAATTAATTTATTTATGATAGTCACACAGAGAGAGAGAGGCAGAGACATAGGCAGAGGGAGAAACAGGCTCCATGCACCAGGAGCCCGACGTGGAATTCGATCCCGGGTCTCCAGGATCGCGCCCTGGGCCAAAGGCAGGCGCTAAACCGCTGTGCCACCCAGGGATCCCTAATTTCTTTTTTTATATATATTTTTTATTTCTTTGTTTGAGAGAGGGGAAAAGAGCACGAACAGATGAGGGGGAGGGGCAGAGAAAGAGGGAGAACCAGACTCTCCACAGAGCAGGGAACCTGACTCTGGAACTCGATCCCAGGACCCCAGAGATTATAACCTGTGCTGAAGGCAGACACAACCGACTGAGCCACCTAGGCACCCCTTAGTGTTTAATTCTTAACTGTGAGTTCAGCCAAGGGATAATAATCTTCACTGGAAAACATGTATAAGTACTATGATTCTACTTAAGGATCCACTAAGGTGACATGACTTAAAAAATGATAATGTTCTTTCAAAGTATAACATAATTTGGGATGCCTGGGTGGCTCAGCAGTTTAGCGCTGCCTTCAGGCCAGGGCCTGATCCTGGAGTCCCGGGATTGAGTCCCACATCAGGCTCCCTGGATGGAGCCTGCTTCTCTCTACCTGTGTCTCTGCCTCGCTCTCTCTCTCTGTGCCTTTCATGAATAAATAAACAAAATCTTAAAAAAAAAAAAAAGTATAACAATTTGTTGTACTCTTCATTCAGAATGTTGCTCTGTGAAATTAGATAGTCATTTCAAGGGATCCCTGGGTGGCGCAGTGGTTTAGCGCCTGCCTTTGGCCCAGGGCGTGATCCTGGAGACCTGGGATCGAGTCCCACGTTGGGCTCCCAGTGCATGGAGCCTGCTTCTCCCTCTGCCTATGTCTCCGCCTCTCTCTCTCTCTCTGTGTGACTATCATTAATTAATTAATTAATTAATTAATTAATTAATTAAATACAATAAAAAAAAGATAGTCATTTCATGTATTGAAAAGATAGTCGGTTTCAGGGGCAGCTGGGTGGCTCAGTAAGTTAAGTGTCTGCCTTAGGCTCAGATCATGATCCCAGGGTTCTGGGATCAAGCCCCACATTGGGCTCCCTGCTCTTTGAGGAGCCTGCTTCTACCTCTCCTTCTGCCCCTCCTGCTGCTTGTGTACTTTTCTCTCTCTCTCTGTCAAATAAATAAATAAATCTTAAAAAAAAAAGTTTAGGTTGTTCCAGAAATACGAAGCTCTCACTTAAAAAAATAGACCATGTTTTTTAAAGTGGTTTTACATTCATAGCAAAATTGAACAGAAAGTTCAGAGATTTCCTGTGAATCCCCTATCCTTCCTCAATCCACAGCCTCTCCTACTGTCAACATCCCCCACCAGAGTGGTACATTTGTTACAGTCGATGAACCTCATGGACATATCATCACCACCCAAAATCCATAGTTTACATTAGAGTGCACATTCTGTGGGTTTGAACAAATATATAATGACATGCATGTATCCACCATTATAGTAAAAGTTCTCACTTTTTAAAGCATCTTTCCTTAGTTACAAATTCATCTTTTCCTAATTCCGTGTAAGCTATTATCTCTTTAAGATGGACTATCTTTGGTTGCCATGATTTAACCATAGATATTTATGAACACCTGTTATTTTATATTCCAGGCACTGTTTTGTTTTGTTTTTGTTTTTGTTTTTAAGAAAAAAATATTTATTTATTTATGATAGACAGAGAGAGAGAGAGAGAGAGAGAGAGAGAGAGAGAGAGAGGCAGAGACACAGGAGGAGGGAGAAGCAGGCTCCATGCCGGGAGCCTGACGTGGGACTCGATCCCGGGACTCCAGGATCACACCCTGGGCCAAAGGCAGGCGCTAAACCGCTGAGCGACCCAGGGATCCCCCAGGCACTGTTTTTACCATGCTCTTTCTCACAAAGCTAAATTATCCCCTAGTCCCTTTGCTTTGGAATAAATAATACCAATTATTTTATTTTTATTACTATTTTTTTAAGTAAAGTCTGCCCATCCTTGTGGGGCTCAAATTCATGACCCAGAGATCAAGAGTCCTGTGCTCTAATGACTGAGCCAAGTGCCTCTACCAGTTATTTTAATGTGTTGCCTCACAATATGACTTAAAGAGGAACAGTTACAGTGTGAGCTAATTTTGTAACCTTGAGCTTTGTAACCCTTAACCTCCTTGAACCATGGTGAAGTGAAAGGATTTGGTCTTCTAGTTTTGAAATTCTCTTTGGGAAGCCGGGTGGCTCAGCAGTTTAGGGCTGCCTTCAGCCCAGGGTGTGATCCTGGAGACCCGGGATTGAGTCCCACGTCAGGTTCCCCGCATGGAGCCTGCTTCTCCCTTTGCCTGTGTCTCTGCCTCTCTCTCTCTCTCTCTCTCTTTTTCTCTCTCTCATGAATAAATAAATAAAATCTTAAAAAAAAAAATCTTTCTTTGAATGAAAAATCAGAGAAATTTGGAGTTCCTTTAAGAAATTTAAGTCTTACAAGAGTAATAAGACAGTTAATAGATGGAATTTTAATAATTTGAAAAATGAAGTATTCAGGCTGAGGCCTTTGTTATTTTTGTCTTAGGTGTAGCCCACCAGTGTTATCATGGTTTCATAAAGGCTGTCCAGGAAGGACACATTCAGTGGGAGAGTCGGACGTACCCTTACCCTGGAACCCCAATCACTCAGCGGTTCTCACACAGTAAGTATTCACTATGAGAGCAGACGCCATCCTGCCTGTGGTCATATTTCCAAATATTACTTCGGAGGCATGTATTTTGACTTTTTAATGAAGATAATGCAAAATGAAGATTTATATTAATTTTATAATTAGAATCAGAGAAGAGTGTAAGTCTAGGTACAATGTAGGCACCTTGATATAATTTCATATTTGGATTTTTCTAGTATCTGTACTCCAAAGAGGTCAAGGTGTTATCTTCAACTTGACATTTGACATCAAGTCAGAGGAAAACAGGAAAGGAGTGCACAAAGGTATTTCTGAGATCCTTCTTGGGGAGTAGCCAGAGTTTAGCACTAAGTCTTATAATAATTCTTTATTTTAACATAGTATATGTTTAGCAAACACTGAATTTGACTGAGATCACACAAAAACTTTAAACATGAAGGGTATTAATTATAAAATACAAATTTAAATAGTAAAATTATAAATGCTCTGGCATTTAGATATAGTTTTTAAAGTCATTCTAGAATTAACTCTCCATTTTAGTTGACTTCTGTAGACACCATTTATTTTTTTGTGATTCATATCTTCGTCAAAATGAGATGTGGTATATCTTAGGCCGGTAAAGGTGTATTATTAATGGTTCTACATAAAGAAAGTTTGTTGAGGGGGCTCTTAGAAAGTTTCTCATAATTACAGCTTTAATTATATTACTTCCCTGTTCAGAAACCTTCAGTGCTTATTCATTGCTAACAAGTTAAAAGCTAAACTTAGAAAAAAAAAAAAGCTAAACTTAGTCTTACATTCAGAGCCCTCTTTAATTTGACCCGTGTCCAGATTTACCACTTCATCTCCCAGATTTTCCCAGGAGCTCTCATCTTTCAGGCTGTCACTTTGCCATACTGCTTTCTTCCTTGTTGCATATTCCCATCCACTTAGCTGAAGCCTGCCTTTCTTTGAAGACCCAACTGGGAGTTCTAGCTCCTTCATGAAACCTCTCAATCTTTAGTTCGTAGAAAAGTTTGTCCCGGGACACCTGGGTGGCTTAGGGGTTGAGTGTCTGCCTTCAGCTCACAGGATCCAGGATCAAGTCCTGCATCGGGCTCCCCGCGGGGAGCCTGCTTCTCCCTCTGCCTGTGTCTCTGCCTCTCTCTCTGTCTTTCATGAATAAATGAATGAATCTTAAAAAAAAAAGTTTGTCCTGTTCTGAGCCAATGATGTTGTCTGGAATACTAATTTTGATACTTTTTGATACTAATATTAATTTTGAACTTTTTTATTAAGTTTTTTTATTTTAATTCCAGTATAATTAATATACAGTGTAATAATATTAGTTTCAGGTGTCCAGTGTAGTTCTAGAATTCCGTCATGATAAGTGTATATATTTTGAACTCTTGAGGGGAAGGAGAATATATTGCTTATTTGTGTTACATAAAAATTACCATGAAACCTAGCATCTTAAAACAACATTTCTTATCTTACAGAATTCCTGAGGGTTAGGAATTTGGGAGTGCTTCAACTGGAAGGTTCTGGCCCGGGAACTCTGATGAGGTTGTGGTTAGGGTCAGTCTGTCAGCTGTGGCTGCAGTCCCCTGAAAGTTTGACTGGGGCCCAGGGGCCCTGCTGCCAGGCTCACTCAAGTAACTGTTGACAGGAGGCTTCCGTTCTTTAGGACTTGGACCTCAGCATAGAGCTGCTTATGACTTGTCAGCTGGCTTCCCACAGAATGAATGATCTGAGATACAGAGAGAGACAGACACCAAGACAGAAGCCATGGTGTCTTTTCCAACCTAATCTCTGAAGTGACTACCAATTTTTCTGCTCAATTCTATTCGTCACACAGAGAATGACCAGCAGTGTAAATGCTAGGAAATGAGGACCATCGGAGGCCATATTAAGGGCTGGCTGCCCCAGACCATATGTTGTACTCTCATATCCAGAGGAGAGTTCAGTCCATAATTATAATTTATCATTATCTTTGAACTGGATCTAAATAGATCAAAGTAACAGGCCAATCTCTTCCTGTGTTTTCAGTTCTCTTGTGGAGCTATTTTTACTTGTACTGTTGTAAACTGCCTAAGGCAGTGTGATTCCTGGACTTCTGGGGAGGAGGGCATCTGTGAGACCCTTTCAAGGGTCTGTGAAGTCAGAACTAGTTTTATTTAATATCCCTGCCTTGAGTTTGCATAGGATGCAGCAGTTTTACCCAGCATTGCTTTTGCACCATCAGTGCAAATGTCAACATAGTGAAAAGAGCCATTAACAGCAACTACTGAAAAAAACCCAAACCCAGATACTACAAGTACTACTATTACCACCACTACTACTACCACCTCCTCCTCCTACTCCTCTCCCTCTCCCCTTCCTCCTCAATATTATTACCTCAGACATAGTTTTGAAAGAATCTTGAATGTTTTCAGAAGTATAGACTGTAAATGAATCCTGGCCAAGAATATTTAACGAAATCACAGGAGAATCCATGTTAGGTCCAGTATTTATTGTTGAGGGAGGTTAACTTTAGTTATCCACAGATATTTGGAATAACAAGTGGAGACAGAGTTTCCAAAGACTTTTTTTTTAAATTTTCTTTTATTATTTTTTTTATTTATGATAGAGAGAGAGAGAGAGAGAGGCAGAGACACAGGCAGAGGGAGAAGCAGGCTCCATGTACCGGGAGCCCGATGTGGGATTCGATCCCGGGTCTCTAGGATCGCGCCCTGGGCCAAAGGCAGGCGCCAAACCACTGCGCCACCCAGGGATCCCCAAAGACTTTTTTTTTTAGACAAGTAATTTTAGAGCCCTAATGGGGGAAATGGAATGAACCTGGGTAAAGTAGAAACCAAGCTGGGAAGTATTTAGGGGTGAATAATTATCATAGCAACAGTTCAGCTTCTTAATGAGAGAAGAAAAAATATTTTTCCATTAACTAGCTTTGGACAGAATTGTCACCACAAAATAGAGACATTATTTGAAGGAGAAATGGAGAGGAACAATACAATGAGTAAGCTCACAGAAATTCAGAGGTTGGTGTGTTTTGATACATGTTTTTGTCTTAAAATTTTTTTCATATCTTCACCTGAAAGCCAAGAAAAGGTGCCATAGATTTTTTTTTTTTTAAAGATTTTATTTTATTTATTCATGATAGAGACAGAGAGAGGCAGAGACACAGGCAGAGGGAGAAGCAGGCTCCATGCAGGGAGCCCGATGCGACTCGATTCCAGGTCTCCAGGATCACACCCCGGGCTGAAGGCAGGCGCTAAACCGCTGCGCCACCCGGGCTGCCCCATAGATTTTTTTAAAAGGGGATCTGTGTCTCATCCTCTTAGCCCATCTCTCATTGTTCCCTTTCTCTCTGTGCTGACAGCCTGAAGAGCATTGTTACATGGAAATGGGCATTTTTCAGAATAGGATGAAAATAAGGAATTCCTTCAGTGTCTTTCATTAGCTCCTTCCTCTTTCTACTGCGTATTTCTCCTCAGAACTCAATTTTTATTTCTTATTCCTGACTTGTGTTGAGCTCAATCTGTTTTTCCAACACTTTGCTCATATTGTCACAGAGGTACACAGATGTTCCCTATCTCATCAGCTGCAGGTGGCATGCGGTAGTTTCCCCCAATGTTCTCCTCTTCATTATTTAGTTAATGGTATTATCATTCTGTCAGTTACACATGCTTGAATCCTTGGATTTATCGTCAGTTCCTTTCTTTCCTTCAACAACAAAAGTCAGATCTTGTTGATTCCAGCCATCTCTGCAAAATATCTCTCTCTCTCTCTCTCTCTCTCTCTCTCTCTCTCTCTCGTATCTTTCCTTAGTTTTCCCATTACTCACATCTATGAGCTAAGTGTTCCATCTTCCCTAAATCTTTTCTAAATGGTCTTCTTGCTTTTTCTCTCTCTTCATCTGAATCTGCAGTAGACATTGTTAGCACCCATCTCTGAAACTGGGGACAGTACCACTTCCTAGGGCACTTGGAAACGCGTAAGGTCATTCATTGTTCATTTACTTGACTGGAAAGCACTGCATGCATTTAGTAGGCAAAGACCAGGAACGCTCACTATCCTGCAGTGAGTGGGAGAATGGATCTGCCTAAAATGATAGGAGCCCCCATTGGGAATCATTGCAAGTCCTAAACCTCAAACCAGTCTTGTCACTCGTCTGCCAAAAAAACTTCAGCCTTTCCATGCATGTGCAGAGAAGCTTCCACTCCCTCTGACTTTCAAGGCCCCACCTTACTCTTTCAGCCTGAATCTCTACCACCTCCTCAGAGCCAGGCTCCACCCACATGAGACTCCTCATTAGGTCTCAAACTCCCTTACTTCACAGCCTTGCTTGGATGCCCTGATTGCCTTCTCTCTTTCTCTCCTTCCTTTTTTGTCCATGGCCTTGTTTGCCCCTTGTTAATAAACTGAAAATATTCTGTCCTCTAAAACCCATCTCAGAGAGCGAGCCAGAAGCCACATTCTTCACAAACTCTTCTCACATTCCCTGCCATGAAGATTAAGCTCTTTTTCTTCTTCTGCTTGTACACCCCTAAAACACTCTTCTTGCCTTCCTCGTACTGTTTGTCACCATCTGTCTGTCACCATAATTGTCTGTGTCAGAGAGGCTGCATACCAAAGGACTTTAAACTTGAGAAGCTGGGCGCCTGGGTGGCTCAGTCAGTTAAGCATCTCCCTTCGGCTCTGGTCATGATCCCAGGGTCCTGGGATCGAGCTGTACATCAGACTCCCTGCTCAGTGGGGAGCCTGCTTCTCCCTCTCTGCCTTCCAATCCTCCGTATTCTCTCTCTCTCTGTCAAATGAATGAATAAAATCTTAAAAAACAAAACAAACCTTGAGAAGCAGTTCCTCGGCTCTTCTTTTTTATTTTTATTTAGATTATTATTTTTTTTAAGTAATCTTTACACACCAAATGTAGGGCCCAAACTCATGATCATGAGTCACATACACTACTGACTGAGCCAGCCAGGTGCCCCTTCTTGGCTCTTTTAACCCACAGGTTTCTCATCTGTAAAATGTGTATAACAAATTATCTTAATGGCACTAGGAAAATTAATCAAGGAAACACGTGTCAAAATTTATTTTATTTTAAACTGCAAAGTGATAGGGTAATGAAGTTGTCTCCTCCACAGGTGGTAGCCTTCTGGAGGACAAGTGGGTTTCTGAGTCTTAGACATCCATACATCTTTCACAACACTTGGTTCATAGTTAAAATCTATTGAATTCTGTGAAATTAAGTGTAACAAAGATGTAGCAGTACAGCTTCTTTCCTATGTAAGAGTCTGGGACCAAAAGACAAGGGAAGTAAAATGAAGCCAGTTTTCCTAGTTTTTTGGTGGCTATGTGCATGACCAATCACACAAGCTTTTTTTTTTTTTTTTAAGATCTTATTTATTTATTCATGAGAGACACACAGAGAGAGGCAGAGACACTGACAGAGGGAGAAGCAGGCTCCCTGCAAGGAGCCTGTTGTGGGACTTGATCCCAGAACCCCGGGATCACATGAGCCAAAGGCAGATGCTCAACCATTGAGCCACCCAGGCGTCCCCAATCACACAAGCCTTGACTAATAGAGAATATCCTTTTCAGATTGATGTAGAAATCTGTTAGAGTCTCCAGCATCATGCTTTTAGTGTTTAGGTTTAGGCTGCAAATAGATCATTTCACACCCATGCTAGTAGTGCTCCTGCAGTAGCCAGCAGGCCCAAACTGGATAATCTGCCTTGCTTGTTCCATAGTTTTGTAATTACAGGCCTTATCAAATATGTCCTGGCTTGTAGACATGAGACACATGACAACATAGTCTCTTTAAGCATGGGATAAATGCCTCAGGACCTTTCCCTGGAAACAAGTGGGAAACAAAAGAGAGTTTAACGTTTGAATGTGCAAACCTTAGAATACAGTGAATGTTTCTTGAGTGACTCCCAGCCATCATGGGAAACATGAAACAGCTGGAAGACCTTGCGCTAGAGAGGGTTATACTACAGTAGGGAAGCGTTCAGGATGCTGAAGAACTGCTTGTTTGCTGTGTGTTATTGTGAATATTTGACTCGTCTTTGAGTAGAGACTGTTAGATACTAACTGGAAATAGAGGTCTTAGAATAGTTGTTCATGGAGTAATCAAACCCATTTCAGAAAATTTGAAGAGATTTAGCAATTAGAAAATGTTCTTAATGTTATTTCTTAGCAGAATATTCATACTGTACTTTGAACTATAACTTTTGTATTGCACATTCCAGTGGTCTAAATGTTCTGAAAAGAAAATGTGCTGTTTGGGTGGAGAACTTTGATAAAAGGGAAATGACTACTTGAGCACTGGTATTTGCTTAAATTCTTAATTTTTTCTAAAAAGCCCATTGAACTTGTTGGGTCTCCCCACCCCCACCCAGACCAACATGTAGGTGTCTTAAATAAAAATAGACAATAAACAAAAGTTTAGTAGGATGCTTAAAATGTTTTAGTGTATTACTGATGGCTATTTTTTCATTCCATTATATCTGAGTTCTAAACATAGCTCCCCAAATTGACTCCCTTCCTTTCCAAGCTTAGTTTCTAATTAACTAATAGGCATTGAGAATACAGTGTGTGTGAAACTTGTCATTTCAGTCCTGCTAGGTTTGCAGAGTTTGGGCTGTGCCTTCCTCTTCCAGAAACCTTTGTTTGCTCAGAAAGAAGCAGGAAAATGCCGATTACCTTATTTTAGTATAGGATTAAAATACATGTGGCAGGGACCTCCTGGGGCCCAGCTGTTGGCTGAGTTTTCAATCCAAATAGAGAAGAAGAATGTTTGCTACCTCTTTGAAATATAAAGGCACTGTGCTCTTTTGCTATATGAAGGAAACAGCTGCTGAGAGTTGATTGAAGAACGGTGAGACATAAATGAGCTCTTGACTCTCTTAGTTATGGATTTGTCTTATTAAACATTGTTATGATGGACACAAATTAAGTCTTCAGAAGCTATAGGACATTGCTAATTTCTGTTCTGTAAGTATGGGTTACCAAGAGGAAAAGAATTCTTTTGTGCCTGGCGCCAGTTGGTTCAATTCAAAATTTCAGTCCCATTTGTTGGAATAGCTAGTTCCAGAAAGATATGAGAAGACCAAGATGTCAAAGCTCAGCTCTTTTAGTGGAGATTGAAGTGTAGCTCCAGCAGTTAAGCATTTTGTTTAATGTCAACTAAACTCGATCCTGTTATTTGCAGTTCTTAACAATCTGAGATATGAACAGAGATGTGCTAAACTGTGGTAGACCTACAAGTAAGCTTACTGATAACTGAAATCATGCACTAGTGGGTTGAATCTCCGAGTTTCTTTTCCCTTTCTCCTTCCCCAAATGGGACGCTTAACTGTTCCAGCCTCGTTCCACATGAACATTGAGAGGTCTTTTTTCCTCCATCAGTATGCATGAAATGAATGGAAAGGAAAGTTTTGCTCAGCCCTCTTTCTGAGATCCAAGATGGTAAATGCAAGACTGTAAGGAGTGGGGTCGTCTTTTCCAAAGGATAAAGATTAAATGAGCTTTTTAGGTGAGAAGCAATGTGGCAGTGCCTCTCATCTAGACTTTGGCTCTGGTCCTCCTGGTTTTAGGGGAATAGCTCAGCCCTTACAATCCTTGCCCCTTTGCTTTGGAATGGGGCCCATCAGTGAGGCATGTAAATCATCTGATTGAAAAGGCTCTTCTCAGAGACCTTGGTGCTTTGTAAATGTTACTGTGCTGGTTTTCCATTCACTACCAACCAGCCTGTGTTGGTGGCTTTGGAATGCACCTAGGAGCTTAATGCTTTTTCTCTCAGTTGCTTTGGGACTGTACTACTTCTGAGATCCCTGAGCTACATTGATCTTTACATGTGGTTATTTCATGGCATTGATTAAAATTGTTTTCTGTTGTTCTCTTCATATACAAATGTGCTTCAGGTTTCATTTGAAAGGAGAAAACAGTAAGAGGAAGGCTGTAGGAGGGAATGCAAGCACAGAATGGATCTGTTAGCACTTTCTCTGCCTGGCCGTAGAGGATACTGATGCAGATTTAGATTAATTATGCAACTCTATTGGGGCACCTGGGCAGCTCAGTTGTTGAGCGTCTGCCTTTGGTTCAGGTCATGATCTCCCGGTCCTAGGATGAAGCCCCACATTGGGCTCCCCGCTCTGAAAGAAACCTGCTTTTCCCTCTCCCTCTGCTCCTCCCCGTCTGTGTTCTCTTCTCTCTCTCTGTATCAAATAAATAAATAAAGTCTTAAAAAATTAGGCAGCTTACTGAAATTTTACTCATTGAGCACCCTTAATCTGAATTCTTGTGTGTGCTTGCTGGAATTATTTGTCTTATTTAATGATGACATTGTCAACTTGCTTAGTGTGCTCAGAAACAACATTTCCATAGCTTTTCTCTGGGCCTTTTTAAATTTAATTTTTTTTTCCTTTTCTGCTGCTCCCTCTGCCTGGGTCTCTGCCTCTCTCTCTGTGCCTCTTGTGAATAAATAAATAAAATCTAAGGAAAAATATAAAAAATAAAAATTTATTTATTTATTTTTAGTAATCTCTACACCCAACATGGGGCCCAAATTCATAACCCTGAGATCAAGCAAGAGTCACATGCTCCTCTAACTGAATCAGCCAGGTGCCCCTCTCTGGGCCTTATTTTAAAGAGTGTGATATTAACCAAGCTGGAGACAAGAGGCTGGTTATAGAAAATTGGTACTTGGCGACAGAGTTGCAGAACATATGAAATAATTGATTTTTTTTTTTTAAGATTTTATATATTCATGAGAGACACAAAGAGAGGCAGAGACATAGCAGAGGGACTCCCTGTGAAGAGCCCCATGTGGGACTCATCCCAGGATCCCGGGATCAGGCCCTGAGCTGAAGGTAGACGCTCAACTGCTGAGCCACCCAGGCATCCTGAAATAATTGATCTTTGAAAGATAAGTGCTATAGTTACGGTGTTAGAGGGACTTCAAGGTTAAATATCAGCTATGCATTTATTGTTTTCTTCCTAGGTGCATGCTATTACGATGCTAATCAGTCTATGTATGTGTTTGGAGGATGTACCCAGAGCAGCTGCAATGCTGCCTTCAATGACCTCTGGAGACTTGACCTAAATAGCAAAGAGTGGATCCGACCTTTGGCTTCAGGTAAGAAATAAAATGCTGATCTTTTCCCTCTTACCAGGTAACTACCTCTGCATGGTAATTCTGTCTGTTTTGGTATTGGTCTCTGGTACTGGGGCCCCAGGCCCTTTGTCAAATCTGCTGTGTAAATGCCAAAAGTAATGTGTTTATATAAGATCTTTGAATAAGAAAAAAAAAAAAAAAAACTTTATCATTAGTATTGGTGCCCTGCCAGAATTGCTATACTACTGTGTGAATTCATTTGTGTGGTTTTCTCAAGTACTTGCACTGGTGTGATATGCTTTTTGGTATGAAGTTGAAGTAAGAGCAGGAACACAGCATCGTGAGAACTGTAGTTGACTGACAGAAGCTGTTGTCCCAGGGCTAAGATCTCTGAATATCTTTTGTTGTCGCCAGCTCAGATATTTGGGGAGTGTATGGAACATGCCTCTACTGGTTACTTTTAACAACTCAGGAGTGTGGGAAGATTCTTGAGTAGGTACATTCATGCACAGTCCCACTATGCCAAAATTCTAGCGAACAGAAGCTGTTTTCTCCTTTTTGACCTAGCCCTTCTTGAGGCAGGTGGGAGATTTGTTTTTGTACTCTTGAGGCAGTATAGTTTGTAAAGGCACAGCTAAAAGGTTGAAGGGATGGAGAAATAAGAGTCCACTGAGCATAAAGTACTCTACTAGATTTGTTGGCAAGCTTTTCTCAGACATTCATTTGGCTTTTCAAGGTCAGAATTCACTCTAGGACTAAGGAGACAGATTTTCCTTGAGCAAATTCATTACTCATTTAGGTCTTGATTTACTACTTTGATTATTAGATGGGAAGCAGCTTGGTATAATAGAAAGGGCCCTCAGCAAAAAGTGAAAACACTTGAGTTTCATTTCTGGTATAATAGCCAATTCTCCATGTATCTGAACAGGTGACTGCTTCTCTCTTGGATAAATATGGACTAGGACTAGATGATTCTATTTTCCAGTAGGTTGGGAAGGCTAGTTTATGCTTCCCTTTTTTTCTGTAATGACTGCTGTGAATGTGTAGGCCAGGGACTTAAAACTTTTTTATGAGAAGAAGCTACATTTCATTCCCCCAAAGCTGTAAGCTCTTGTTCCTTCTCCTGCAATAGGCATACATAAGATGCAGGAGCCTACTGACAGTGGGTTCTCAGGTGGGGCTGGGGTTTGTACAGATGAAATTCTTTATTAAAATCATTAGAAAAATGACCAAGTGTTAATCTTTTAAAATTTTTGGAAATTGGTTCTTTTTTAAAGCTCTCAGAATTTTGTACTTTGGAGAGTTTCCTTTCCTAGCCTTTTGTCACTTGTTGCACTTTGTGCAATATTGATTAATATTTAAAATCACAGATTCTAAAATGTAGACCTGTTCACCTTAAGCATCCTGTTGCCACCATACTTGCTTTCCAGGTCCCATTTCAGAGCAGCTTTGATTATTCCAATCACAAAATACTAATATTGGGGTGCCTGGGTGGCTCAGTCAGTTAATCATCTGCCTCTAGCTCAGGTCGTGATTTTGGGGTCCTGGGATCGAGCCTTGTGTCAAGCTCCCTGCTCAGTAGGGAGTCTGCTTCTCCCTCTCCCTCTGCCTGCTGCTCCCCCTGCTTTTGCGCTCTCTCTGTCAAATAAATAAGTAAAATCTTTTTTTTTTTTTAATTTTTTTATTTATTTATGATAGCCACACACAGATAGAGAGAGAGAGGCAGAGACACAGGTGGAGGGAGAAGCAGGCTCCATGCACCGGGAGCCCGACGTGGGACTCGATCCTGGGTCTCCAGGATCGCGCCCTGGGCCAAAGGCAGGCGCCAAACCGCTGCGCCACCCAGGGATCCCTATAAGTAAAATCTTTAAAAAAAAAAAAAAAAAAAATACTGTTGGGATGCCTGGGTGTCTCGGCAGTTAAGCAGCTGCCTCTGGCTCAGTGCATGATCCTGGAGTCCTGGAATCGAGTCCCACATCAGGCTTCCTGCATGGAGGCTGCTTCTCCCTCTGCCTGGGTCTCTGCCTCTCTCTTTCTCTGTGTCTCTCATGAATAAATAAAATATTAGAAAAAAATACTGTCTTTCTCTATTTTGTAATCAACCTTTATGCTTTTGATAATTTGGCATGGGGGCTGCTCTTTCTTCTAGAAGTAGAGCTCTGGACATTGGGACCTTCATAGCCTATTGCTAACTACTGTGCTTATTTTCCCTTATTTCTTTTTTTGAAATCACTAAGAGTATGTTTTGAAATCCCCAAGGTAGAAGTATCAGAGAAATAACTGACTTTAAAAATACAATGTGGGGATCCCTGGGTGGCTCAGTGGTTTAGTGCCTGCCTTTGGCCCAGGGCGTGATCCTGGGGTCCTGGGATCGAGTCCCACGTCGGGCCCCCTGCTTAGAGCCTCCTTCTCCCTCTGCCTGTGTCTCTCTGCCTCTCTCTCTCTGTGTGTCTTTCATGAATAAATAAATAAAATCTTTAAAAAAACAAAACAAAACAAAACACAATGTTAGGAGCTCCTGGATGGTTCATTTGGTTAAACATCCAAGTCTTGGTTTCAGCTCAGGTCATGATCTCAGGGTCATAAGATCAAGCCCATCATCAGGCTTTGCACTCAGCAGGGAATCTGCTTGAGATTCTGTCTCCGCCTCTCCCGTCCCCAACTCTTATGCAGGTGCATGTGCACACTCTCTCTCAAAACTCTTTCCAAAAAATAAAATAAATAAATAAAAATGCAATGTTAAGACTGTTACCTTTGTAAAACATAGAAACTCCTGAAGGTTTAATTTTCTAACAGAGCGTCTTAAAGAATCTGCTGGCCACTTTAATCTATAGTAAAAGCCTAGTTTTAAAAGGGGGAAAAGCAGCTATTTGAAATATGTCTACTTTTTAAACAAACAAACAACACTAGTTTTTAATAAAGAATTCTATGAGATTCTCCTTCAGGCAGAAATCCCATGGGAAGATTGCCTGAGGAAATGGTCGGTCTGCTGTCATGCGTCCCAACCAAAATTACTTCCTAACTGAAACATCAGTGAGTCTTTCTGAACAAAACACAGTTGTTGATATACCTTGGTGTGCCTGACTCACCCATTTAGTGTACGGAGGTGGTAAGTTGGAAGGTGGTTGAGGGGAGGGTGCCTGTCAGCTGTGAAGTCTTCTCACATGTGAGCATTTGTGAGTATTCAAAGGAATAGCCTAAATGGGGTTCAGTCTTTAAAAGTGTAGCAGTATGGAGAAGAGCATTAGATGAGCAGGGGGACAGTTTCTTTTGGAGTAGAGAGTCTTTCTGGAGAGGGCTACAGCATCAGGTGTTTTTTTTTCTGTGTTTATTTGCTGATACTGCAGATGAGACTAGAGCCTTCTAATTTTGGGTGGTGCTTGTTCAGGCTGCCATAGCAAAGTTCCATAGATGAGAGCCTTAAACCACAGAACTTTATTTCTCACAGTTCTGAAGGCTAGGAGTCCAAGGTCAAGGCGCTGGTGAGAGCTGTCTTCTTGGCTTTCAGACAGTTGCCTTCTTGCTGTCCTTACCTGGCAGAGATAGAGTTCTGGTGTCTCATCCTCTTTTTATAAGACCATTGGTCCCATTATAAGGGCCTCAACTTTGTGACTTCATTAAACTTGATTATTTCCCAAAGGTTCCATTTCCAAAGGCCATCACTGGTGTTAGGGCTTCAACATAAGAAATTTTGATAAAACACAATTCAGTCCATAGCCATTGGAATTAATGTGATTTGCCCCTGAAACCTTGTTAGTTCCTTTTGAAATGATAGAAATGTTCTATCTGGAAGGATCATGGTAGTGACCAGTGTTAGAATAACAGGTCTTATATCTGAGCGGGACCTCAAGACTCTAGGATGCCTGGCTGGCTCAGTCGGTAGAACATGTGACTCTTCTCCCTCTGCCTGTGTCTCTGTCTCTGTCTCTCTCTCTCTGTCTCTCATTCTCTCTCTCTCTCTTTGTGTCTCTAATGAATAAATAAATAAAATCTTAAAAAAAAAACAAGGGCAGCCCAGGTGGCTCAGCAGTTTGGCGCCACCTTCGGCCCAGGGTCTGATCCTAGAGACCTGGGATTGAGTCCCACATTGGGCTCCCTGCATGGAGCCTGCTTCTCTCTTCTGCCTGTGTCTCTGCCCCTCTCCCTCTCTCTCTCTTTCTGTCTCATGAATAAATAAATAAAATCTAAAAAAAAAAAAGAACATGTGACTCTTGATCTCAGGGTCATGAATTCTAGCCCCGCATTGGGTGTGGAGCCCACTTAAAAAGCAGACAAAACCCAACAAACAGCTGAGTGAGACCTACCTACAGCTAGTACTCCTCAGATATTTCCAGTGAGGTACCTTCTCCTCCCTTTACAGCTGTTATTGTGGCCCCTCCTCTCATGAAGCTTATATTGAATGGGGGAGGGGGGGGGCAGACAAAAACAAGTCAGCAAATAGGATGAAGGAAACAAGGAATGAAATGGAATAAGAGGGGAAGGGCTCCTTAAAAGAGGAGGCAACATTCTTTGCTGAGATTTGAAGGATGAAGAGTTGGAGAAAATGAGACCCACACATGCAAAGACCCTGGGACAGCAAAAAATAGGACATGTTGGAGGACCTGAAGGCAGAACTTTGTGGATGTAGCATGATGAGCAAGGAGTAGAATGGCAAAGATAGAATTGAGGGATCCCTGGGTGGCGCAGCGGTTTAGTGCCTGCCTTTGGCCCAGGGCATGATCCTGGAGACCCGGGATCGAATCCCACGTCAGGCTCCCGGTGCATGGAGCCTGCTTCTCCTTCTGCCTATGTCTCTGCCTCTCTCTCTTTCTCTCTCTGTGTGACTATCATAAATAAATAAAAATTAAAAAAAAAAAAAGATAGAATTGAGATGTAGACAGGAGCTAACTCATTCACACCCCAAGGTCTGGGAGATTCTGAGATTTTAAGCAGAGGAATATTATGATCCAATTTACATTTTAAAGAATGCTTTTGCTGGTATTTAGGAAGTGGATTAACAGAGGCAAGAGAACAAATCAGAGAGAACAGCTAGGAGGCTGTCACAGTGGTACAGGTGAGAGGAGGTGATGACTTGGACTGGAGTCCTAGTGGTGGAGAGAAAGGGAAGCAGGTGAATTTGAGCTGAAATTTTAGGATAAAATTGACAGGACTTCTGGATGAATTGGCTGTGGGAAGATAAGAGGGTCAGTCAAGGCTGACTTAGGTTTCAGGTTTGGCAGCTAGGTAGATAGTGGGCCCACTTGCTAAAATGGAGAATAAATATTTGGAAGAAGTTTAGTTTTTTCTTTCTTTACACATTTAAGTGGTGGTATCACATAATTAGTTGTTGTGAGACTTTGACATTTAAAATAGAGTACCTGCCTTCTCTTAAAGGATGACACAGCCTTTCCTTTTGTTTGGTTAATTCTACTCTCATCCTTCATTTGTTCTGGCAGCAAATATTTATTTTTTTTAAGATTTTAAAAAATTTATTCATGAGAGACACACAGAGACAGAGACACAGGCAGAGGGAGAAGCAGGCTCCATGCAGGGAGCCCAATGTGGGACTTGATCCTGGGGCCCCGGGACCACGCCCTGAGCCAAAGGCAGATAGATGCTCAAATGCTGAGCCACCCAGGCATCCCTAGCAGCAAATATTTATGAATTTTCTGCTCTGTCCCTGGTATTATTTCAGATGCTGGGGGACATGAATGAATAAAACAGACAAAAATCCCACTCCTAATCAAATCCCAAAATGAGGGAAGACAGATATTTAAAATGACAAATAGGGCAGCCCAGGTTGCTCAGCGGTTTAGCACCGCCTTCAGCTCATGGTGTGATCCTGGAGACCCGGAATCAAGTCCCACATCGGGCTCCCTGCATGGAGCCTGCTTCTCCCTCTGCCTGTGTCTCTGCCTCTCTCTCTCTGTATATTTCTCATGAATAAATAAATAAAATCTTTAAAAAAGTTTTTTTAAAAATTAAATGACAAATAACTTTGGGCCCCTGGGTGGCTCAGTTGGTTTGAGCAACTGACTTTAACTCTGGGTCATGATCTTGGGGTCCCTGGGGTTGAGCTCCTCATGGAGCTCTGTGCTCAGTAGGGAGGCTTCTCCCTACCTCCACCCCACCCCCCGCTCTTCCCCCACTAGTGTTCAGGCATGTTCGTACTTTCTCAGATAAAATCTTTATAAATAAGTGACAACATAATATAGTATGTTAGAAGATGGTTAAGCTACTAAAGCAAAATGATGGCATAGTAAGAGGGTCAGGGATAGGAAGACTACAGCTTGGGTGACCAGATTAGACCTCATGTAAGAGGCAATATTGGAACAAAGACCTGATTAGGTATAAGAAGTGAACCAAGTGGATATCTAAGGAAAGAATATTCCGGGGATCCCTGGGTGGCTCGGCGGTTTAGCGCTTGCCTTCGGCCCAGGGCGTGATCCTGGATTCCGGGATTGAGTTCCACATCAGGCTCCCTGCATGGAGCCTGCTTCTCCCTCTGCCTGGGTCTCTGCCTCTCTCCCTGTGTGTGTCTCTCATGAATAAATAAATAAAATCTTAAAAAAAAAAAAAATCCAAACAGAATAGCCAGTGCAAAGAACCAGAGGTGGGAGTGTGGTTGGGATAGTCCAGGAATAATGAGGAATCAGCATGACTAGCACTGGGTGAAAAAAAAGATAGTATCCTAGGAGAGGGGGTGGGCAAATAATGAAGGGAAATGTGTCATACATGTAAGGTTTCCTGGATGTTGTAGGGGCTTTTTCACATATTTTGAGTGAAGTGACTGGTCATATAAGGTTCTGAGAAGACGGTATAATAGAAGACAAGTGCAGCAGTGAGGAGGCCAGCTAAGAAGTGGTAGCAGTAATCTTAGGTGAGAAATGATGGTAGTGTGCACAGCAGTATTAGCAGGAAATTAAGAACTGGATGGGTTGGACAGAGCCAGCAGGATTTGCCCATGGCTTGGATATGGAATATAAAAGAGACGGGGTAGCCCTGGTGGCGCAGTGGTTTAGCGCTGCCTGCAGCCTGGGGTGTGATCCTGGAGACCCGGGATTGAGTCCCACGTCGGGTTCCCTGCATGGAGCCTGCTTCTCCCTCTGCCTGTGTCTCTGCCTCTCTCTTGCTCTCTCTGAATGAATAAATAAATAAATCTTTAAAAAAAAAAAAGAGAGAGAGAGAGAGGAATGAAGGACAACCCTAAGGATTTTTAGTCTGGGCATTTGAAGGAATGGTGTTGCCATTAACTGAGGTGAGTAAGACTGTAGGTGTAGGTGGTCAGAGTTGGTAAAGTACAGGAGAGGTGAGAAATTCAGTTGGAAACATACTACATTGAAACACACATTTGGACATCCAGGTGGAGATGTGTGGAGTTTGGGGAGATAAATAGGCTAGAGACATTTGTCTAGATAGCCAGATGGAAGATTTTAGCATACGGATAGATTTAAAGCCACAAGGCTGTGAGATTGCCAGGGGAGTGAGTGAAGATAGTAGAGGGAGGTAATTCTGGGACATCGCAGTATTTGGAGATCAGGGAGGAGAGGGAGAGACAATAAAAAACTAGAAAAGGAGCACGCAAGGAGGGAGGGGGAAACTAGGAGAACATGGCATCTTAGAGGCCACCATACTTGAAAGCGTTTCCAGGAGAGAGGAGGTCATCAGCTAGATCCTACACAGTGAAGAGGTCGAGTCATTTGAGGACTTGGAATTGTTCTTAAATTTAGTAAAGAATATTTTCAATGAGAATTGTCCTTAAATTCAGTAGAGCATTTTTGATGGGCGATAAGGATGAAAGCGTATTTGGAATGGTTTCAGGACAACGGGAAGAGAGGAGTTGGAAGACAGGCAGTATAAACAGTGCATTACAGTTTTTGAAGTTTTTCTGTAAAAGAGAACAGAGAAATGAGATGCTAAGTGGAGGGGAATGTGGAATTGAGAGGTTTGTTTTTAAGATAGCAGATTGCATAGCATATTCATGTTGATGAGAGTGATCTAGAGGGAGGAATGGATGTAGATGGAAAGGAAGTATTGTTAGAGCTGCGTCCTCCAGTGGTAAAAAAACGCAGGAGGGGGTTGGCCGTGGATGGGAGCATTGACCATTTATCCACAGGAACAGGAAGGATTATGTGATTATAGTTCCTGGCGTATGGATAGATGTGGGAACTGGTGGAAGTTCTTAGATTGCTTTATCACCCAGATAAAATAACTGAGAGTGGGACAGAACAGAAGCCTTTGGAAATGCCAGTGGGTGATTATGAATGTACAATTGTCTACATTGTAGTCTTTGCCAGACTGTTGGTTCTAGGAAGTTGAATGTTCCACCTTCTGGTGTTGTACTAAGGGAACACCTTACTTCTTAATCAGCCTGTGTTTGATTCCCAAAGCAACTGTGCAGTTCTTGGGATAGGTACTTCAAAAGACTAATGTTTAAACCACAGTTTGTAAAATACCCTTTAGTCATACTGAGGCTAATTTTGGCTTCTACTTAATATATAGTAACATCAATCACAGCCTTTTTTGGTTACTTCAAATCAAGGTAGAAATTTTCAAGCATGCATTTTTAAATTGGAATGTTCTCATTTTCAGAACTTCTTAAACATTAGCCCACACCCATTTACAAAAGGGGAACAAATTTCAGTGTTAGAATTTTCCACATGTAGAAGAGTTTGTAAATGTTAGGGGAAGATTTAAAGCTCAGCCTGTCATCTCTCTCTCTCTCTTTTTTTTTTTTCCTCTTTTTTTTCCCCTTAAAGATTTTATTTATTCATGAGAGACACGCAGAGAGAGAGAGAGAGAGAGAGAAGGCGGAGACACAGGCAGAGGGAGATGCAGGCTCCATGCAGGGAGCCCGATGTGGGATGTGATCCCGGGACTCCAGGATCACGCCCTGGGCTGAAGGCAGGCACTCAACCGCTGAGCCACCCAGGCATCCCGCCTGTCATCTCTCTTAACTAGTCCCTCAGCACAGCTGATTTTCCCACCACATTCTCCACAGAATCTTCTTGCCTAGTAAATCCTTTTGCTTTTCAGTTTCTTCCCTGTCAGTCACACATGCGATTCCAAGTGATAGCTTATGGTTTGGGCCCTTTGTTTTAGAAAACACTCAGGACAGAGATACACAACCGAGCCACAAGCCATGTGTTCCCGTCTTGGCCTTGCCACTCCTGAGCCACTTGCCTCTGAATTTAATCCTTAATCACTTCTGCATTCTTTGGACCTCCATTTCCTTTTCTGAGCAAGAAGAAGAGATAAGATCACTGTTTCCAAAAATCCCATAGCAGATGACTTTTATCCAAGTCACCTAAAAATACTAAAAATAATAGATTCTTCAACCTCATACCAGACTCAGCTGATCTCAAGGGGTTGGGGATAGAGTGATAGATCTTTTAAAAAAACAACAACAACAAAACAAAACAGAAAATGTCCCAGTTGGTTCTACCTCTCTAAATTTGGAAATCTGGATACCTGTGAAATCTTTTGGCATTCTTATTATGCAATCTGTGACCTCACTTTGTTATCACAATCTGTTAGGGGAGTGTGTAGTGTGCAGAGCCGCACTTCTTCCTTATCTGTTAAGAAGGATGGCTGCTCTGTGCTCTCTTAACTGCTTCTTTGTAGAAAGAGCTACCTTTTACCTTGGTTAGTCAAGAGTGGCTTGCTGTCTGAGGAAATGTGTATGAACACCCTTGAAAGGGTTTTGGGGGTGGGGTATTGGTAGTCTCAGAATCTTTAAAAATATTAACTAACCTTCAAACCAACCCAATTAGGTTGGCACTACTATTATCCTCGTTTTACAGATGAGGAAACTGAAGCTCAGAAAATCACCTAGTAATTTACATAAGATCATACAGCCAATAAGTGATGGAGCAGTGATTGAAACCCAAGATTTTGTCTCTAAAATCTGTGTTCTTTCTACTCTGCCATGCTGTGAGTAGTTTTATTTTTTCTATGATTTATTTCACATTATTTTTAAAAACTTTTTAAATAGGCATTTCATTTGAGAATAGAACAGAGTTCCTATGTACCCTACACCTAATTTTCCCTACTGTTAATATCTTGCATTAGTATAGTACATTTATGACAAGGAATGAACCAATACTGATACATTTTTTAAAAAATACGGATACATTTTTATTAACTAAAGTCCATACTTTATTCTGATTTCCTTATTATTTTTTTTAATCTAATGTCTTTTATCTCTTCCAAGATCCCATCCCAGGGTACATTATATTTAGCTTTTTGGGTTTTGTTTTGTTTTTTTTTTAAGATTTTATTTATTTATTCATGAGAGAGAAAGAGAGAGGCAGAGACACAGGCAGTGCGAGAAGCAGGCTCCATGCGGGAGCCCAATGTGGGACTCGATCCTGGACCCTGGGATCATGCCCTGAGTCAAAGGCAGACCACTCACTGAGCCACCCAGGCGTTCCAACATTTAGTTTTTATGTCTCCTTAGATTCCTCCTGGCTGTGACATTTTCTCAGACTTCCCTTGTTTGATGATCTTGACAGTTTTGAGGAGTAATATCAGATATTTTGTGGGCTGTCATTCGGTTTGGGTTTTTCTGAAGTTTTTCTTATGGTTAGATTAGAGTTACAGGGTTTTGGGGAAGAACACCACAGTAGAGGTGTTGTCAACACATCCTATCAAGGGAACATACTATGAATATTAATATTCATGATTACTTATTAAATTAATAAATATTAATTTATTTATTGCTGTTAATAACCTTGATCATGTGGCTAAGATCTAAGATAGCGTTTCTTAGATTTCTCTACTGTAAAACTGTGAAGGGCACCCTCCCTCCCAAATTACTTTTTCAGGGCACCTGGGTGACTCAGTTAAGTGTCCAACTTTTGATTTCAGCTCAGGTCTTGATCTCAGGGTAATGACTTCTAACTCTGCATTGGGCTCCACATTGGGCCTGGAGCCTACTTAAAAAAATTTTTTTCTAGTTAATTTTTCTTTCTTTTCCTGTATTCCCTTTCTGTGTAGTTGTCCTTTGTCCTTGATCTTCCACTGAATTTTGGAGGAATAACTAAGCTATCCAGCTGTCTGTCATCAGAGTCAAGAAAGGATAATGAACAGAGAGTGTGTCATTTGAAGAAATCTTTTCATAGCTTAGAGAATTTTTAAAAATCAACATGACTTTTTAAACTTTTTGGTGGGAAGCAGAATGCTGAAGACAACATCTTTTTTGTTATGACCTAGCACATCAAGATCTTTCCAGCTATCCAGAGCCAAAAGCTCTACTGGTAATAATTTTGTTTCATTAGGACTATTTCCTAAACAAATAATCACATCTTCCAAAATCACTGAGTAATCCAGCAGAAAAGCTAATTTACTTTTGGAGTTGGGCAGCAAAAAAAAAAGTTATTGGTCATATCAGATGTCTGTGGGAAGGCCATGATATCTTTAGAAGTTGGAAAGTTCTGGAACGATCTGAAAATAACTGTGCAGAGTGTCATTGTTTCTCTTACTATGTAAATGATACCTTAAAAATGATGAACAATTGATGAAGTTTTGCTGTCCTGCATCTGTTAGGAAAGTTTAGTCTTAGGTTCTCTATTGCCCTTTCTTGAGCCTGTGTGTGGTAACGTGTCCAGGAAATGTCAAAACACATAAGGGAGTGTGATACTGATACCTGGCACCAAGTATAACCAAAACAGCTAACCAGGAGAGTCTGTTCTGGAAAAGATCACACAATCCTTCCCTCGGCTTAGGTCCCAGGTGTCAGTGTTGACATTGAAATAGGATGTGGAATTTTTAACGATAATATTAGTGTACTCACAGGCATTAGATTCTGCTTTTTAGCATTGTTTTGCGTCTAAATACTTTATACATTTAAAAAAATTAACCATTATGTGTAAATATGTTCTTAGAATGCCAGTTCTATGGAGATGAGAGATGGATTTTATCAATGGGTAAATATCAGACCATATAACAAGAGGACACCCTTGCCTTTCAAATACACTGCCAGGGGCAGCCCCGGTGGCGCAGCGGTTTAGCGCCGCCTGCAGCCCAGGGCATGATCCTGGAGACCCTGGATCGAGTCCCACGGCAGGCTCTCTGCATGGAGCCTTGCTTCTCCCTCTGCCTGTGTCTCTGCCTCTCTCTCTCTGTCTCTATGAATAAATAAATAAAATTCTTAAAAAAAAAAATACACTGCCAGCTTCCTTCCATTCTTTGTCCTAAAAACAGATCACTGATCTCACTGTTCTAATATTTTTTTTTGTGAATGAGAAGGCCGAATTAATTCTACCTATGAATCTTTCAAATGTCTTGATTACCATAATGTATTAAAATCTGTCCATGTTGAAAATTCTGCATTCTTTAACTTGTACTTTACTTGGTCCAACTCATGAGCCTTTCTTAAAACCCCATTAAGCCTATTCTTATTTATTTATTCATTCATTCATTCATTTAAAAAATATTTCATTTATTCATGAGAGAGGCAAAGACATAGGCAGAGGGAGAAGCAGGCTTCATTTTTTTTTAAATGATTTTATTTATTTATTCATAGAGACAGAGGGGGGGCGGGCAGAGGCACAGGCAGAGGGAGAAGCAAGCTCCATGCAGGGAGCCTGATGTGGGACTCGATCCAGGGTCCCCAGGATCAAACTCCGGGCTGCAGGCAGCGCTAAACTGCTGCACCACTGGGGCTGCCCGAGAAGCAGGCTTCATGCAGGAGGCCCAGTATGGGACTCGATCCTGGAACTCCGGGATCATTCCCTGAACCAAAGGCAGATGCTTAACCGCTGAGCCACCTGGGTATCCCTCGCCTTTTCTTATTTTAGATAGAAATCATAGTGTCACTGTGCATTAGCAGTGACTTTCATTACAATTCTGGGCTTTCATATCTACGCAATGCTATCGTGTCTACCTACCATCTTGACAGTTTTTGGTTGCTCTTTGGTTTCCTGTGCAGTAAAATGCTCAGACCATTTAGTGCTTCTATTTTCTCTCGGGTATCCACATACCCTCCCCTCCCCCAACAGCACTTGATGTTTTATGAGCACAATAAACTTCATTTTGCATGATGTCTTATCCCTGTGTATCTCCATTGCTATAGAGATTTATTGATTTTATTTTGTGTGCTGAATGGAATTGCAGGCTAATCTTATTTGGGGGAACACCAAAGACACTATCCTAGAGTCATTTCTGACTCCTTCTCCATGGATGACACTGTTGGTTCCTGGGACACTCGGCTGCCTTGTACCAGCTCCTGCCCAGTGCATATTGTTTGGAAGTTTATTCTCTATACAGTCAGGATTGGGCCAGTTTCTCAACTTTCCCAGCTTTTGTGACTTTTGTAAAGAATCTACTGAGTCGTTTTCCTTGGTGAGTGAGGGTTGTGATGGGTCATTTATTAATTTGAAATATCAACTTAAATCCTTGGAGACTGCCTTGTATTTTCAAAGCTTAGAAGCTACCTTGCATCTCTTTGGAAAACGTACTTCTGAACTGTTGTTTTAATTAATCCTACTTTTCACATAATCAATGCTCCTGATAATTTCCTCCGTTCCATAATTCTCTCTAGAAGTGGTTTTGGGCTATAGATTTTTGTATTTGATTTGTTGGCTTTTATGCTGTGTTCCTTTTTTGCCTTCTTTCCCATTTTAGTAAGGTTTCTGAAATCCATTGCCCAATCTTTTTTTTTTTTTTTTTTTTTTTTTTTTATGATAGGCACACAGTGAGAGAGAGAGGCAGAGACATAGGCAGAGGGAGAAGCAGGCTCCATGCACCGGGAGCCCGACGTGGGATTCGATCCCGAGTCTCCAGGATCGCGCCCTGGGCCAAAGGCAGGCGCCAAACTGCTGCGCCACCCAGGGATCCCTCCATTGCCCAATCTTAAAACATTTCTTGCTGTTTGATTTAAATGTGTGAGTTAGGGATCCCTGGGTGGCGCAGCGGTTTAGCGCCTGCCTTTGGCCCAGGGCGCGATCCTGGAGACCCAGGATCAAATCCCACGTCGGGCTCCCGGTGCATGGAGCCTGCTTCTCCCTCTGCCTGTCTCTGCCCCTCTCTCTCTCTCTCTCTCTCTCTCTCTCTCTCTCTGAACTATCATAAATAAATAATTAAATAATTAAAAATAATAATAATAAAAAAATATAAATAAATGTGTGAGTTATAGCATTATTGCATTTTATGTGAGGAATGTGTTCTTGAAGACCTCATATAATGAATTTTCTGGCAATGAATTAGTGATCTTTCTGTTTACTGGTGAAATCAGTGGGTGACGCCATGTGACAGTGGTATAAACATGGTTGATAGTTCATTCTATCGCTTTGACAGTAGCTATTCATTTTAAGTGCACAACTCAAGACTTTTTAAAGTATGTATACAGGGGCACTTGGGTGGCTCAGTCAGTTGAACATCTGTCTCTTTTTTTTTCTTTTTTTTTAATTCATGATAGATAACAGAGAGAGGCAGACATAGGCAGAGGAAGAAGCAGGCTCCCTGTGGGGAGCCTGATGAGGGACTTAATTCCAGGACCTTCAGTATCATGCCCTGAGCCAAAGGCAGCCGCTCAACTACTGAGTCACTCAGGTGCCTCCAACATCTGACTCTTGATTTCAGCTCCACTTTTTTGCAAATCTTAAAATATATATATATGTAGGTGCACCTGGGTGACTCGGTTAGGTGTCTACCTCTTGATTTTAGCTCAGGTACTGATCTCAGAATCCTGAGATCAAGCCCCAGGGTGGAGCCTGCTTAAAATTCACCCTCTTCCTCCCCCTCCCCCTCTGCCCTTCTCCCCTCAACACATGTGCTCTCTAAAAAAATTTTTTTGAATAAATAAAACTCATCAATTAAAAAAAATTTATATAGCCATGTGATTAGCATCCAGATCAAGATACAAAATACTTCTATTACCTCAGAAAGTTCCCTTATGCCCTTTCCTGTCAATACCACTTCCTGCAGAGGTAACCACCTTTTAACGTCTAAGAGATTTGAGATTCGTCTTGGTTTGTTTGAGATTCATCTGTGTGGTTGCATTTATCAGTGGTTTATTCCTTCTCATTGCTATGAGTGTTCCATAATGGGAATATACTACTTTTTTTTTTTTTTAAACACATCCTCCTGTTGATGGATACTTGGGTTATTTCTGCTTTGAATATAGTTGCAGTCAACATTCTTATATAAGTTTATTTGTGGACATATCACTCGTTTCTTATTTAAGACCTACTTGTCAACTTTAAGAAATATTCTAGGGGCGGCACCTGGCTGATTCATTCCATAGGGCAATGGTACTCTTTTTAAGATTTGTATTTATTCATGAGAGAGAGAGAGAGAGAGAGAGAGGCAGAGACATAGGCAGGGAGAGAAGCAGGCTTCATGCAGGGAGCCTGATGTGGGACTCAATCCCGGAACTCCAGGATCATGCCCTGGGTGGAAGGCAGGCACTTAACTGCTGAGCCACCCAGGCGTCCCAAGTGTAATGTCACTCTTAATCTTAGGATTGTAAGCTTAAGCCCCACATTGGGTGTGGAGATTATTTAAAAATAATAATAATAAAAATCTTCTTGAAAAAGTAATATTCTAGATAACAGTGAGAATCCCAAGAGAGTTCTCTGCTCGCTTAGTCCTGCTCTTAGTAGGAAGATGTGATAATGTAACTAAATATTATAGAGGGTTGGGGAGGAAAGGCTACTTGTCTAATAATTAAAGGTATTGCTCAGGGCAGCCCAGGTGGCTCAGTGGTTTAGCACCGCCTTCAGCCCAGGGCCTGATCCTTGAGACCCGGGATCGAGTCCCACATCGGGCTTCCTGCATGGAGCCTGCTTATCCCTCATCCTGTGTCTCTGCCTCTGTGTGTGTGTGTGTCTATGTGTCTCTCATGAATAAGTAAATAAAATCTTAAAAATAAATAAAGGTACTGCTCATACTGAGGGCCTCCCCACCTAAAGTAATGGGAGGAATGTTTTGGGAGAGGGAGGGAGGCTAGTTGGTAACACCATTAAGAGCTTAGTTTTTGTGCCAGGCAAAAACACAGGTTTGCATCAGATATCTGTTGCTTAGTAACTTGTGACCTTAAACGGGTTATTTAACATCTCATTTGCCTCACCTTTAGAATAGAGATGGTAATACCTACCTTTCTTAGTTTCTGTTCAGATTACATACCATACAGATGTATTCAGATGGAGAAGGGGAATATAGAATCTGATTAGGTGGACACCTTTATATATACTGAAGTACCAGCTAAGGCGTGGGGAGTGGTCAGAAGTTATCCTTAAGTTCCCAAAGCTTGAAAAGTGATTGCATTCATCCCTCTGTTGATTCACTTTCATTCCCTTACTTTATTGAGTGTTTATGGCTGGTGCTGTGCTAGCTATAGCAGGTACAAGCGTGAATAAGGTGCAAGGTCTATTGGGGGAAGATAGACAATAAACCAGTCAGTACAAAGAAAACAAAGTCTTAAGAAGAGAATAACTGGTGGTTCCAGGGAGCAGATGGTGGTGTTTAAAGTAAGTTATAGGGGCCTCTGGGTGGCTCAGTCAGTTAAGCAGCTGACTCTTGATTTCGGCTCAGGTCATGACCTCAGGGTCATGGGATGGAGCCCCATGTCAGACTGAGCTCAGCACAGAATCTGCTTGTCCCTCTCCCTCTGCTCCTCCCCCTACTCTCCCTCTCCCACTCCCTGCCCCTGTCTAACTCTAAAATAAATAAATAAATAAATAAATAAATAAATAAATAAATAAATAAAATCTTTAAAAAGTAAAATAAGTAAAATAAGTTATAAACTGTGTCAACCCAGGACTTCTGTATGGACACATCTTATTTGTGAGGAGAGAAATAGTACACTAATGATTTGGATTCTCTTCACAATTTGTTACAATTTATTTTTAAGGCCAATTATGTGTTTTTATTAAGATGACGTGTTTTTGATTAAAATGACTGTGAAGGGACGCCTGGGTGGCTCAGCGGTTGAGTATCTGCCTTTGGCTCAGGTCCTGGATCCTGAGTCCTGGGATTGAGTACCCCATCGGGCTCCCCACAAGGAGCCTACTTCTTCCTCTGCCTATGTCTGTGCATCTCTCTCTGTGTCTCTCATGAATAAATGAATAAAATCTTTATAAAGTAAAATAAAATAAGATGACTGTGAAGTATTTTAAGCATTTTTCTGTTTCCACAGAAGGAAGGCACCCAGGTACCCAGATACCACTTTCATGGACTGATCTCTAGTGAAGGAGGCATAGGATAGTAGTTAAGTGACTACTTCTGAGTTCTTCGTTATATTAGCTCCTTCCTGATCCCTGGTTAATCTTCTTTATGAGTTGGTGATTTCTCCTTATCTCCTCCAGCCATTTGCAGCCCTGGAAACAACCTGGATCTGTGGTGGTCTCAGGAGATGTGCATGAGAACAGAGCCAGTGGGTTCCCCTAGAAAAGGAAGGAATCCTTCCTGTTTGTTTATAAAATTAAAGTCCTGGGATTTTTCCAGAATACATGCTTTTCTAAGGTGGGTACACATTCTCTCCTGCTGGAGAGAAGAGTGGGAAAATTGCATAGCATAAATCCGGGTAAACCTTAGTCTTCCAGGGGAGAGAATAAATAAGATTATACCACATTTCAGTTTGGCTCTCTTCCGCCTGACTAGGATTTTCCTGTTTTGACACCACGCCAGAAACTTTATGACTAGCAACATTGTTTTCACTTAAAAACAGAGCCACTTCAAAGAGTACCCACTCTCCAACCCCCATTAGAACTGCAATTAGCAAGTTATCAGATTAAACAGACTGTAGACCTCCTCTCTTCCTGGAGAAATTGAATCAAAAGACTACTTGAAATGGTAACAAGGAACTATTATTGGTTTCATGTTGTTAATTTTTAGCTGATAAGTGCTGTCCTATTCATCAAGTGGCCTTTCACGTGGGTTTATTTAGAAGTGAAAACAGTGCCAATAGGGAATTTCTTTTTGTTGACGCATATGGTATATGCAGGCATACGGGATCTAAACATTTCTCACGCACAGTACAAAAGTTCCTTTTGTTTTAGATGTTCTATAAGTGACCCAAGGAGTGATGTTTTTTAAAATATGGGTATAATTATAATAATGAAAACGCATGCCCCAAAGCCTAAAATCCAGACAGGCTTTGTCTAATATCAGTGAGTTGTTTTGATATCAGTAACTTTCTGGCCATTTTGCAACTAAAGAATGAAATAGGAAAAGGTGGGGGGAGGCATAAGGGAAACACCCAAAAAAGTGTTTGGCCTTACCCCTGCTGAGTGACTGGATGATGCCTCCAGGATAAATTGTGATTAACTGGAGCCACTGCTTATCCCAACTTGGGAGGGATCTTTAACCATTTGGTTTCCAGGGTTGAGTTTAGTTCAGCATTTTCATAAGAAATAGTTCTTGCTCTTTAGGATAGTATAATCTTACTGAGAGACTCTAAATGGATAATTTCAACACTGTGTGCTAAATTCTGGGATTGAGATAAATACAGGATGTCCCTTCCCTATGTACCCTTTCTGATGGTGGAACAGAAGGCTAGCTGAGGACAAAGCACAAGCCCAGGACAGCACACTGACAAGTCCTTGAAACAGGCAGAGGGACATGCCTCTAGGGACTCAAATGCCTTGAGGTTCAGATTTTGCTAAAGGCAAGAGGTAATCTTAGCCTGACCCCCAGGATCCTGTGAGTCTACTTTACCATATAAAAATTCCTTTAGAAATTTCCTTTATCTCGGAATCCCTGGGTGGCGCAGCCGTTTAGTGCCTGCCTTTGGCCCAGGGCATGATCTTGGAGTCCCAGGATCAATTCCCACATCGGGCTCCCTGCATGGAGCCTGCTTCTCCCTCTGCCTGTGTCTCTGCCTCTCTCTCTCTGTGTGTATCTCTCATGAATGATTAAATAAAATCTTTAAATTTTTTTTAATTAAAAAAAAAAAAAGAAATCTCCTTTATCTCTAAACCCCCCAAGATACTTGTTGGCAATCATCCCCCAAGCACAAGACCCACTGATAAACATCTGAAGGGTCTCATGACTCAGGTTTTATTAGCCGGTAATAAGTGACCTTTCCCCAACAATAGCCCCCTCAAGGTCCTAGAAACCTTGCTTCCAAAATTCTTTAGAGAGTATGCTATCCCTAAACCTCTCCCAATCGTCCACCCCTCACAGGCCCTGGGGTAGCAGCTCTTCCTGCCCCTGGGGCCTGTCCCTGTACTTTAATAAAACCACCATTTTGCACCAAAGACGTCTCAAGAATTCTTTCTTGGTCATCGGCTCCAGACCTCACCCCACCAAGCCTTACCTATATTCCAAAACTTCATCACCTTCCACTCCAAGAGGCTCTTTAACCCAGCTTGGGAGGGATGTGCTGGCAGAGGTCCCAAAGAAGGCCATGCCTGTGCAGAAGAATTTGTGTTTTGCATCCAGTACTGTGTTCTTTATAAACTTAAATCTCTAAGACTGAATTTAAACAGCATACTTGACTAGAACCAAGTTCTAGAAAGCAGTCTAGGGGTTCTGTAATGACTTTGCCAAAGAGTAACTTTATATTTGCTTCCTGCTTTATATAAGATAAACACTATATTTTTGTATCTTCTGAGAGCATCTCTATAAATGCAAAGACTGATTGTAATTATCATTGGGCATGTTGATGACAAATTGGAAATATTTCCATTATCACAAGAGAGATTGAGATCTGTTCCAGGTAGAACCCCTGTGGACCTTGGCTGTGTACTTTGGAGACCATTCTAACAGTTGTCTTTCAGTATTTACAGCCAAGACAGACTTTATACTTAGGAATTATAAAATGTTCTCAATTTTCCTTTTGCCTCTCCATTCCTCAAATGATAAAACTGTGAAACATGCTTTTCTTGTTTCTGTGACAAAAGCATTACCTATAAAATCAACAGTTTAGAGATATAAGCAGTTAAATTATAACTCTACCAGTTTTTCTTTGAAGGATTTCTTGCCTCTAAGTTATAAGTGCCAGCCTGTCCCCTCCTGCCCTCTAGGTTTTCTGATTCAGATGCTAATGCGGTGTTCTGGGAAATGCCTTTCCAAGTTATTCTTTTCCTGAACTCTGAACTCTTGCTGTCAAGGTCAGTCACTTCACACACTACCATAATGACAGCTCTATCAAGCCAAAGGCTTGGTCAGCTTCCCAAGACCCAGTTTGGATTCTCTCAGCAAAAATTATGTCTCCTACTCCCTTTGCACACAACTCAAGGCTCCTGGCTGCCACAGAGAAGTAGTACCCACACAAGAGAAAACTGGGAGGTAGGATTGTTGGTCTGTCTGGTCTCACTTTGCCCTGGAGGCCAGTTCTGTGTGTGGGAAGGACTTAGGGTGCTGCCTATGGAGCTGGGAGGGAGTGCCTTTCTTTGGATCTACCCTGTGAAAATGTGAGTGCATGTGAAGTCTGAAAGCATCCAAAGGAAAGCCTTTTGATTGCCAGTTAAGAACCAATTTAGACCAAGCCCTCTTTAAAAAGCAGATTACATACCAGAACATTCTGGAATTCCAGGAGCAAAGTAAAGATTTTGTCCAGTACTTTTCTTCTGGATTTGTTGGCGAGTCCCATGGTTAAAAATTTCATGCTCATAGTTGTTTCTTTACCTCCAGTAAGCCCCTAATTCCTAGTCTTCAGTCTTTCTGTTTTCAGAATTGCATAGAACCATTAGCAGGTACCTATGTTGCTCTAAGTCTTAAAGTGATTTCCCTGAAGGCCAATAGGGAGAACGCTTTTTTTTCCCTATTCTTTATTTTGCAAACTCTTGAGTTCAGTGACCTATAGATGAGGTGACTGGAGAAGTGTTTGTATACTGAACAGGTAAGTGTTCTTTTCAACACCCTTGTGAGCAAAGTGTTTGTCAGGGAAAACCCATTTTGGACCCTTGTCCTCTATTAACCAAAATGAAGGGTTCCATATAGTCATGTACTGAGTATTCATAGAAAAAAACTCTTTATGGAGCACCTGGTGGCATAGTCAGTTGAGTGTCCAACTCTTGGTTTTCTCATGGGTGATGGGATCAAGGCCCAAGTGGGCTTTGCACTCAGCGGGGAGTTTATTTGATATTCTCTCCCTCTGCCCTCCCCATCCCCTGCTTGTGCACACATGCAGTCTTTCTCTCAAGTAAGTAAATCTTAAAAAAGGGAGGGAGGGAGGGAGAGGAAACTGTATATATCTGTGTTAATGTCATTTTGGAGCATTATCTAACAGGTTTTACTCAAGGATGGTTTACTCTACAACATGGTTCTCGAAGACTAGTCCCCAAACATGAACATCACCTGGAAGCTGGTTAGAAATTTAACTTCTGGGTCCCCACCCCATATCTACTAAATAGGAAAGGCAGATGTGAGGCCCAGTGATGTGCATTGTAACAAGTCCTCCATCTTCTTTAAAATAAGCTGGAATCTGGGCAGCCTGGGTGGCTCAGTGGTTTAGCGCCACCTTCGGCCCGGGACCTGATCCTGGAGACCCTGGATCAAGTCCCGCATTGGGCTCCCTGCATGGAGCCTGCTTCTCCCTCTGCCTGTGTCTGCCTCTCTCTCTGTTTCTCATGAATAAATAAATAAAATCTTAAAAAAAAAAAAAAAGCTAGAATCTGGGGCACCCCGGGTGGCTCAGCAGTTTAGTGCCACCTTCAGCCCAGGGCATGATCCTGAGGACCCGGGATCGAGTACCACATCGGGCTCCCTGCATGGAACCTGCTTCTCCCTCTGCCTGCGTCTCTGCCTCTCTCTCTGTGTCTCATAAATAAAATAAATAAAACCTTTAAAAAATAATAATAGGGGATCCCTGGGTGGCTCAGCGGTTTAGCGCCTGCCTTTGGCCCAGGGTGGGATCTGAGTCCCGGGTTCGAGTCCCATGTCAGGCTCCCAGCATGGAGCCTGCTTCTCTGTCTGTGTCTGTGCCTCTCTCTCATTCTGTGTCTATCATGAATGAATGAATGAATGAATGAATGAATAAATCTAAAAAAATAAGCTGGAATTTGAGAACTAACATTCTAGGGGGATGATGGCTGTTATTTATAACATCTTAATAAACCTATAATATTAATGAAGACTGATCATGGAAGAGATGTAGAAATAATCTGTTCAGTCACGCATAAAATTATAGGCATCCCTAATTAAAACCGGTGCTTGTTTTATCTTGCATCAAACATTCGAGCTGCTCTTCTAGCCCTTGGTTCTGTGTGAATAGAAACTACAGTTGTGGGAAAGTGGCAAAGAATTTGAAATTGCTTCACTGTTTTACCATCTTCTTTGCAAAAGTAAACAAAAAACTTGCCTTGTAATTCTGGCACTTTCACATGTGAAAGTCCCTGATTTCATAGGAACCTTGAGAAGCATCTGAACTAATAAAGCAATTTTAAGGAATGTTAGTTTTGTGTAGCGATGCCTGTTGTGATTATCCAGTTTCCCACAGCTGCCTTTTTGGGTTTTGTGCCTTGTTCAGAGATTTGCTCCATTGATCATATCTGCTGTGTGATTATGTTTGGGGAATAAAGCCTGTGAGGCTAACTGTTGGCTATGGGGGAATAGGCCCAAGGAATGTGGTTTGATATGGACACATTCAGTTCTATGGTGTTAATGAGAACCTGCATGGGAGCGACCCCCTTTCTTCCTCTACTTTTGTGATACAATGATATTTCACTCTGTCTAGAGGCTCAGTAGCCACATTATTTTGAAGTTAAGCCGAGAGATGTCCAAATGAATATAAATCCTTCATCTATCAATTTTCTTGAGGGAAGGGGATTTATTTCCTCATATGTCACCCTGGTGATGGGCCTCATAACTGGGGGCGGGGTCTCCTGTTGTTAAAGTACTTTATAATGTACCAGATTTCCAATAAACCATTCTCTAGTGTGGTAGGCAGGTGTGCGTTAATAAAAATTTATTAAACAAATTAATACTATTCTAGCTACTGTATGAGATGAATTGCATGCATGAATGTACAGTCCTTCAAAGTTTTGGACCTCACATTTTGTCTAGAGTTAGTTCATATTAAAAGTTATTTATCTAATGGTGTGGTCATGTTTTGGGGTTTGTTTTTGTTTTTTGTTATTTTAGAAAATTTTAAGTACCCTTGAAATAACTTGCTTTTCTTATGACTATAAAACAATAGATAAAGGTATGTAATTTAAATACAAGTTTTCTTGTTTTCGAAATTCTAGTACACACTTATTGTTTTGCTTTCCAGAACTCCGCTTGGCTAAAAGGACCATTTTTTCTTCAAGCTATGGAAATTAACAAAATTCATCAACCTTTGCAGTCTCTGACCTCATGATAAATTTGTGAAACTTGCATTAAGATCATTCGGAGGGGAGTTAAAGACTCTCTGCTTTAAACAAATTCAAAATATGAAGGCACCTGGATGGCTCAGTCGGTTTAGCCTCTGCCTTCAGCTCAGGTCATGATCTCAGGGTCCTGGAATTGAGCCCCAAGGTGGGCTTCCTGCTCAGTAGGGAGTCTCTTTCTCCCTCTCATTCTACTCCTCTCCCTCCCCTTAGCCCTTCTGCATCCTGCTCATGCTCTCTCTCTCAAATAAAATTCAGAAAAGAATGAAATATGTAGATTCTTAGAAATGAACAAATTAGAGACTTTTTACCGAGGCTTTACACTATTGATTCTTTTTTTTTTAATTTTATTTATTTATTCACGATAGACATAGAGGCAGAGATACAGGCAGAGGGAGAAGCAGGCTCCATGCCAGGAGCCTGACGCGGGACTCGATCCCAGGACTCCAGGATCGCGCCCTGGGCCAAAGGCAGGCGCCAAACCGCTGAGCCACCCAGGGATCCCTACACTATTGATTCTCAAAGTAACAAGAATTTAAAAGTATCAAATTTGCAACATATGCAAACATTATGTGCATAATTGGATCATAGAAAATTTGATGCACCAATATCTTTGACCTCTCCTTCCTAAACTAACTAGGGCTTATATGTTGAATTTTGTCCCCCCCCCCCCCATTTGTTTTTGCATGGTGATTCTTTCCCACTTTGCTTACAAACTTTGGTGGAGGAACACAGTTAATTTTAGCTTTATGAACCTACTTAGTTGTCAAAATATTTAAGATGCTGAAATTAAAGTATGTATTTGTAACATGAAACAGACCTTGGAAATGCCGGATGAGGGTTCTCCCACTCCTTGAAGTGGGAAGTAAAGGGAAGGATTTTGGCTTTCTAAAAGATCAGGATATTTGAGAAATCACTTTGGAAAGTCTTTACCTAAAATAATCCTTAAGGATTAATTTGTCATTGTCACTGGCCCCAGTTTACCTTTTCTTGTAGAGTCCAGAGAACAAGTAAAGGATCCCATATGAGACAGAGAGTGTGTGACCCAGAGCCTTGTGGAGAAAAAGAGGTCCTAAGAAAAACTTTCTGTTCAGTTTACTTACCTCTTTTGTATACTCTTTCTCCATGGCTTACCTAATTAATTAAGATTTAGGAAAGTGTTTTTTCAGCTTTGAAACACTCTGACCTTTTATAGTATCTGATTTGCTTGTGGCAACCACTCAGAAAGAATGTATCTGTATGCATGAAGAGCAGTTTAATATAATGGCTAAGGGGCAGCCCAGGTGGCGCAGCGGTTTAGCACTGCCTGCAGCCCAGGGCGTAATCTTGGAGACCCTGGATCGAGTCCCACGTCGGGCTCCTTGCATGGAGCCTGCTTCTCCCTCTGCCTGTGTCTTTGCCTCTCTCTCTCTAGCTGTGTCTCTATGAATAAATAAAATCTTTAAAAATAATAATAATATAATGGCTAAGAAAGAGAATGAGTTTTAAATCTAGACTAAAATTAGAATCCTAATTCCACCACTTACTAGTTCTGTGACCTTGAGTAAATTATTTAAATGAGCCATGCCTCAGTATTCTCTGTAAAATGGGAATAAAACTAGGAGGGTGTTTTTAGGGAAGGATTAAGTCAGCTTTTGCATGCAAAGTACTTAGATATGCCTAGCATATGATAAATATTATCAATATTAGTCACGATCATTAGTAGTAGCAGTAGTTAATAGTAATTATTGCAATTTCTCTCTCTTTAAAAAAAAAAAAAAAATTCTCTTAAAAATCAAGTTACCCAGGGCTCCTGGGTGGCCCAGTTGAGTACCTGACTCTTAGTTTCAGCTCGGGTCATGATCTCAAGGTCATAAGATCGAGCCCTGAGTGGGGCTCTGCACTGAGCAGGAGTCTGCTTAAGATACTTCCCCGCCTACCTATCCCTCCCTGTCTGCTTGTCCCCCCACCTACACTACCTACACATATACCACCACCACCACCCTGTACACGCACACACGTGCTCTCTCTCTCAAATAAATAAATAAATAAAATCTTCAAAAAAATCTAATCACCCGTCCTTTCCTACCACCTTCCCCATACCCCCTAAACATAGGCTCACAGTCAGTTGCCGCTTTCAGTTTTCACCTAATAAGGAATGGATATTGATTGTTCTAAAACAAATAAAGAGCCACATAATTTTTAATTGCCACATAGTATTTTTTACATGAATATTCTTTAGTCTACTTTAAGACTTCAAATGAGCATCTTTTTATTTATTTCTTTTTTCATTTTGCCCAGCAATCATTTCTAAGGATTAATCCTTAGAAATGGAATTACTCCTCCCCTTGCTTGTGCTTTCTTTCTCTCTCAAATAAATAAATAAAATCTTTAAAAAAAATGAAATTACTGATTGAAAGTATATGCAGGGCAGCCCAGGTGGCTCAGTGGTTTGGCACTGCCTTCAGCTCAGGGTGTGATCCTGAAGACCCTGAATCAAGTCCCATGTTGGGCTCCCTGCATGGAGCCTGCCTCTCCCTCTGCCTGTGTCTCTCTCTGCCTCTCTCTGTGTCTCTCATGAATAAATCTTTAAAAAAAAAAAAGAAAAGGGGGATCCCTGGGTGGCGCAGCAGTTTGGCGCCTGCCTTTGGCCCAGGGCGCGATCCTGGAGACCCGGGATCGAATCCCACGTCAGGCTCCCGGTGCATGGAGCCTGCTTCTCCCTCTGCCTATGTCTCTGCCTCTCTCTCTCTCTGTGTGACTATCATAAATAAATAAAAATTTAAAAAAAAAATTAAAAAAAAGAAAAGAAAGAAAGTATATGCACTTAACTTTTTTTTTTTTTTTTGAGATTTATTTATTTGAGAGAGTAAGCTTGAGAGTGTGGGGGAAGGGTCAGAGGGAGAGAGAGAAAGGATCTTAAGCAGGCTTCACTCTCAGTACCGTGTCGAGGCACATAGGACTGAACTCACCACCCTGAAATCATGACCTGAACTGAAATCAAGAGCTGGCCATTTAACCCACTGAGCCACCTAGACGCTCTGCACTTAAAATTTTTTAATATAAATTTGATACAAATGGCCAATTAAAAATTGTTTCCATGATTTTTTAAAAATTTAATTAATTTAATTTTCTAAAGTAAGTTCTAGACTGGGGATCCCTGGGTGGCTCAGCGGTTTAGCACCTGACTTTGGCCCAGGGTGTGATCCTGGAGTTCCAGGATCAAGTCCCACAATCAGACTCCCTGCATGGGAGCCTGCTTCTCCCTCTGCCTGTGTCTCTCTGCCCCCGCCCCCCGTCTCTCATCAATAAATAAATATTTAAATAAATAAACAAACAAGCCAGCTAGCTCTTGGCCCAACATGGGGTTTTGAATGCAACGACCCCGAGGTCAGGAGTTGCATGCTCCTCTGACTGAGCCAGCCAGGTGCCCCTGATTCCATGTTTTGCTGTTTCAGGGACTCTTAGCCGCTACTTCATTTTATTTTTTAAGTTTTTATTTAAATTCCAATTAGTTAACATACAGTGTAATACTAGTTTCAGGAGTCTGTTCCTTGGTTGTCTCTACCTCCCCTGTCCCTGTTCATTTATTTCTTAAATTCCACATATGAGTGAAATATGGTATTTGTCTTTCTCTGACTGACTTCTCTCGGTCAGCATAATGCTCTCTAGCTCCATCCACGTCATTGTAAATGGTGCTGCTTCATTTTACACCCTTGATTTTATTTTATTTTATTTTTTCACTCTTGATTTTAAAAGCCAGAATTGCCATTATTTCAAATCCCAATCCAAATTTTAGCCTGGAAGGTTTTTAAGTAACAACTGCTGAATCTGTAACATGTTTTATTTGTTTTTTTCCAACTTTTTCATAGTATTTAGGAGTTCCAAGGTAATAGCAAGAACTTGAAGCATTGTTTGGTATTTTGCAAATTAAATCATTTTGGGGTAATACTAGCATTTTAACTACACCATTATATATTAGGTTTTCTAACCAGTTGGTCTAGGAAGCTTTCTTCTGGAAAGGCAAAAGTTTTAACTAGAAATCATAAGACTCTGAGGACAGCAGCCCCCTTAGTCATGATTCCAGTAGGGTATGAGGGTAGTGAGAGCAAAGCTCATGAAATACTTCAGTCAGTATTCTCTCAGTGCTGCTGAGTGACTGGAGAATCATTCCTAGAGAAGACTCATTTCTGTGATCAGATCCTGTTTGGATTGATGTCTATTCTGTTAGGAAAGTGTTCAAAATATGTTGCTGATGCTACAGAGTACTCTTAGATGCTTACTCCATATTCTGATGATTGTTACCTTCTCAGTAGATCATGGTAAGTTACTCTTCATTTGGATCCCAAGGAAGACAGCCTCTTGCTCTACTTTTTCAGCCTTGAGACTTTGTCATCAATACCATTAAAGCAGTTTAAGCAGGGCTTTTCAAACCATATTCCCCAAATCCTTTGCTGAAGGGGAAGGCCCAGCTCCTCACCTGAATGGGAGCACCTCAGCTGCTATCAGCTTAATATACTGTTGAGATTCCTTCTGCTTAACTTTTTTTTTTTTAATGGATCCTTCAGTGTTAACAAAACTTTTCTCCTTGAATATTACAGTATTTACTGACCCCTAGGTATTGAGGAAAATCTCTTTGGTCTTAAGCAAACTAAAGGTAGCATGTAGAGTAAGAGATTAGGAGAAATAGTGATTGTTATTTAAAAGACAGAAAAGGCTCTGAAAAATCATGCTTCTATGTGACGTTTCTTATTCCTAGGGTTTTCTAGCATAAACCAAATTTCTGTTGTTTCAAAAATTGGTCACTATAGCTCAGAAGTCCAGCCTCGAGGGCCTTGGTAGCCACTGGTATAAAGCCTGTAGCTCCATTGGAATGCCTTCACATTGAGCCTGAAATTCTGCCCCCGTTTGTGCTCCTGAGGCCCACAGCTAGAGGTCTAGAGGTCACCATGCTAACATGTGACTCAGCACAAAGAACTCCACACTGCCTCTGTTTTAACCAAGTTTGCTGACAGCAGCTGTTTTTACATTGCATCCAGGTACTAGCCTGTATATGTACTCCCTAGATTCCTTATATGCTCTCCTGTATGGGGTCTAGTCAGCTTATTAAAGGGATGGTCAGAGACACCTGGGTGGCTCAGCGGTTTCGCACCTGCCTCCAGCCCAGGGCGTGATCCTGGGGTCCTGGGATCGAGTCCCACATCAGACTCCTTGCAGGGAGCCTGCTCTGCCTCTGCCTATGTCTCTGACACTCTCTGTGTGTCTCTCATGAATAAATGAATAAAGTCTTTTTTATAAAGAAAGAGAGAGAGAAAAGAAAGATGGTCAAGAGAGTCAACATTTATTGAGCATCTATTTGCTGTGTGCCAGGCAGTGTGCTATGTGCTTCAGGTGTATTATTTAATAATCAGAACAGCCTTATGAGATAGGTACTCCCATCTCTAATGTCAGGGAAGCAAAATAAGTAACTTTCCTCCAACTCCGGTCTCTCTGTTCTGATTATAAGATGTATACATGGAAAGTCATTGATACTATAAGAGTGATATATGGCAACAGATGGCAGCTACACTTGTGAACTTAGCATAGTATATAAACTTGTAGAATTCCCATGTTGTACACCTGAAACTAATATAACATTGTGCGTCAACTGTCCTAAAAAAAAAAGATGTATAGGGACACCTGGGTGGCTCAGTGGTTAAACGCCTGCCTTCGGCTCATGGCGTGATCCAGAGTCCTGGGATCGAGTCCTGCATCAGGCTCCCTGCATGGAGCCTGCTTCTCTCTCTGCCTATGTCTCTGCCTCTCTCTGTGTATCTCATGAATAAATAAATAAAACTAAAAAAAAAAAAAAAGTATAAATTGGTGATGGTTTTCTGTCAGACCTGCAGACCAGTTTTGTTCTCTCCCTTTTCCTTATGTTTCATAGTGTTGGTTCCCCTTTTGTGGCTCTTTCAGAGGAAGGTGATCCATAGACAACCTACCTGTGGCTTATAAGACCCTGATTCCTAACCATGATGTTGTTGACCTTTCCTAGGGTCCTATCCTTCCCCTAAAGCTGGAGCAACTCTGGTCGTGTACAAGGACCTGCTGGTGCTGTTTGGTGGCTGGACACGACCAAGCCCATATCCCCTACACCAACCAGAGAGATTCTTTGATGAAATACACACTTACTCACCCTCTAAAAACTGGTAAGCCACAAAGATAAGATCCTTTCAGTCCGGATTAAAAGATTTCAAATGAATGGACGGACACCTTCTCTTTTTTGTGTCCAGGAATCTCTTTGAGAATTTGGTAAAAGCTCTGGACTCTTCCAGGAAAAAAATTTACATACACCCAGGTTTGCCGACAGTTTCAGAGAATTGACAGGACCCGCCTTAAAACCTAAAGCTAAGGGGAGCCTGGCTGGCTCAGTCAGTGGAGCATGTGACTCTTGATCTCTAGGTTATGAGTTCAAGCCCCATGTTAAGTATAGAACTTAAATTTTAAAAAGTTTTTTTAAAGGGTTAAAAGAAAACTAGAAAACTGAAATATGCCAGTTGGAAAACAGGAGGCTCTTCAGTTTTGGCTGCTAATTCCCAGGTGTGCTGTGGATCCATTGTTCCCTGCTATGTCTCCAGGACTGATTCCTGACTCTTTTTTCTTTTTCCTTGTAATGGATTACTTAGTACAGGGCTCTTGGCAGCTGTAGCTGATCCAGACTGTAGAAAAGTGGAAGGTGGTGCTCCTTTAGCACACTAGGCTGAAGCGGCCAAGGAGCCATGATGGCTTCCCTGGTCATCTCTCCACCCCACCTCTAAGCCATACACACAGAGAACTTGAAGGTGAGCATAGCTTTAGCAGGTTTGTAGGAAAGGCATAAATACCTTCTGCCATCTTCCATTTGTTATCCTAACAGTATCTCTACTAAAGGTGATAGGGTTGTCATTTTAAAGTGGGCACCTACCTACTGTTTCCACTTTAAACACATAAGACCATCACAGGTGATGCTGACTTCCTGGCTTCCTCCTTTCTTTTTCTATTAGGTGGAACTGCATTGTGACAACCCATGGGCCACCTCCCATGGCTGGCCATTCCTCCTGTGTGATAGATGATAAAATGATTGTCTTTGGTGGCTCCTTAGGATCCCGGCAAATGTAAGTATATTTGGTTTGCTGCCTATCAACCTGAAGGTAAATACTCCTGGGAATAACAGGTCAGAAGCGTGAACTAGTCAGGTCAGTATTCCTCAACATGGTTCTCATTAATCCAACCAATCATTGCTTCCCAGCAATCACAGAGCAATAGGTTGAAAAACTTCCTCCATAAAATCAGAGCTGTGTAAAATCTTTTTTTTTTTTTTTTTTTTTTGCTGTGTTGTTCATTCGGCAGGATCAAATTCTGATGCAGCCTCTACCTTGTCTGTTTCTAGCTGTGCCTACAAAAGGCTACCTTTTAAGAAGCACAGAGTGTTTTTACTTGCTCTGTTTATGACCCAGCCCATGTCCTTTTGGGCTTTAGAGAAGACAGGTAGATTGACAGGATTGGTTGAAAATGGTTCATTCTCCAAATGAGAGGGGATAGGGGAGTGGGTAGGAGCAAGAAAACTGTCAGGTCTGACGCACTTCTGTGAGGTTGTTCTCCCTACCCACTGTCCTCACTATCTCTGGCCACAACTGGCCAGCCCAGGCCAGAGTCAAGAGCCAGAGCCACCCATCTGAATCACTCTTCATCTGAGTTGGTGGTAGCTGCATTAATGGTCATGAGAGGAAAGGTGATGAGCCGTCAGCAGTAAAAGCATTCCAGACCCAACTCTGTTCTCTGTTAGACAAGAGAGTCCCATCTTCCAATCCAGAACAGTTGTGGAGAGTCTGTGAGCCCCCCAACCCCAACCAGATGAGAAAGTTTAAGGCTTTATGGTATTAGCATTCTTATTCCTGCATCCCTCTTTATGAGTTAATGACCTTAGCGAGGTGACAATAAAATAGACTGCTTTCCAGTAGTGTGTGCTTGCCATACTGGTCCCTTGGGGTTTGGAGATGCCAGTCTGTCCTTGATAAAACTGCAGATCTCAGTAGCTATGGTGAAATTACTTTTTGTAGCCAGAATCAATAAATCTTTATCTCCTGGGCAATGATAGAGCTACCTTTTGCATCAGTTTTTTTCTTCCTTGTGGTTTTTGCTTTTGAAAGACTATATCTTGACCAGTAGCTATTTCCTGCTATCACCAGTTCATTCTTACTTTAGGTACTAGTATATGGGTGCAGACATGACTCAAAAGAGGCCTATGGGTCAGTGGGAATAGCAAAGGTTTGAAGGTCTTGAGATGGGTTCCAGGGAAAGAAGGGGAAGAAAAATATAGTTTAAGATTCTATGATCATGGCAGTTTGCTAGGCATCTTTATAACTGTAACTTCAGAGGCACCTGGCTGGCTTAGTCTGTAGAGCATGCAACTCTTGGATCCTCAGGGTCATGAGTTCAATCCTCACGTCCAGCATTGAGCCTACTTAATAATTTAAAAAATAAAATATGAATGTAACTTCATTTATATCAGCTCTGTGATTCCTGGGAGCTCCCAACTCCTTCAACGTTATGCCCTTATCTTATAGGAGCAACGATGTCTGGGTCCTTGACCTTGAGCAGTGGGCGTGGTCCAAGCCGAACATCTCTGGCCCCAGTCCTCATCCTCGAGGTGGCCAATCTCAGGTGCTCAGGAATTAAAATAACTATTCAGCAAACTCTGTAGCATCTTCCAGTTAGGATGGGAAAGGGAGGAGGGAGTCAGGTAAGCTGCCAACATGCATAAGCCAAAGAGACTTTGTTGTTCTTTTTTACTGGTATTTATTTTTCAACCTCTAATGGGTTGTATTTATTTTTAGTGGCTTTGTATTACACCTCTCCCCAAAGCATTTACTTTGCTGTTTCATTTCTCAAGAGAACCTGCATTTTATGTACACTCGTGTTAATGTTTGATCAACAAGGAATATATACATTCAGGTGAATCATCAGTAATTTGTTTACAAGGATGGGAATTGACTTGGTTTGGGAGAATGGAGAGCTTATGGTGACTAGAATACTTTCATTTGGGATCTGGGTAGGCTATTTTCATATACCACTGATGCATAGGAGGTCAGATGCTTCTGTCTTTGTAGATTTATTTTAAATGTCTTCCTCTTCCTAGATTGTCATAGATGATGCAACTATCTTAATCCTTGGAGGATGTGGCGGTCCCAATGCTGTGAGTATTGCTGGTGCCGCATTCCAAGGCAGATGCTGCTAGGGGTTCATACTTGCTCCCTGTCTCACCTTGTAAGCATAACATTCTTTTTATTGAAAGAATCTTTTTCACTTCAGGTATATAACCATGGTATTTTCTGGCCAAACTCTGCTTTTTTTTTCTCTCTTTCTTTCTTCCTTCCTTCCTTCCTTCCTTCCTTCCTTCCTTCCTTCCTTCCTTCCTCCCTCCCTCCCTCCCTCCCTCCCTCCCTCCCTCCCTTCCCTTCCCTTCCCTTCCCTTCCCTTCCCTTCCCTTCCCTTCCCTTCCCTTCCCCCTTCCCTTCCCCCTTCCCTTCCCCCTTCCCTTCCCCCTTCCCTTCCCCCTTCCCTTCCCCCTTCCCTTCCCCCTTCCCTTCCCCCTTCCCTTCCCCCTTCCCTTCCCTTCCCTTTTTTCTTTCTTTCTTTTCTTTTTTTTTTTTGTAGGGTGAGAAGTGCTTTTTACTCCTAGACATTCATCTCTTGAATACTCATATTTATGTCTATGTCCTTCCTACTCCCATTTCCTCTTTAGGCAATAAGGTTTGTGGCTATCATTTTTTCAAGGAGGGGTAGGACAGAAAAACAAACTGATAACTGCCAGAGTTTATTGGAATTTAAGAATGCAGATTCAGAGAGTTACAGATATATATTATCTACCCTCTCCCCCAACACACACACACACACACACACACACACACACACACAATTCAAAACCACTTAAAAGTGATTCATGGATTACAAGCACAATTCCGCGTTCCAGGCCAGTGGTAGTGTATGAATGAATGAAGGATGAGTGACCACAAATGTTGCCCTTCTTTCTGAAGAGCCCGCACACTCTCTAGACCAGAGAGCACAGCTTTGAAATTCCTACTGTGTGTGTGTGTGTTGTGTAATGTACTACACCTAAGTCCTATTGTTGGTGCTTCTCTTCTAGCTCTTCAAGGATGCTTGGTTGTTGCACATGCACTCAGGCCCCTGGGCCTGGCAGCCACTCAAGGTAGAAAATGAAGACCATGGGGCCCCAGAACTATGGTGCCACCCAGCTTGCCGGGTAAGCAGGGCACTGACAGGCCAGCCAGAGAAGGGTCCTAACTGTGAAACCAAAGGGGCTTGTCAGATTTCCAAGCAAATTAGTATGGAAATAATGAACACCTTGATGTCATAAAAGAAACGGCCATTAACCATTGCTCTTTAGGCACTGCTTCTATATGAACCTCTAGATGGGAAACCTGTGTGAGCCACACTGATCCTTTTTTTTTTTTTAAGTTTATTTTAAAGATTTGTTTATTTATTTGAGAGAGAGCACATGCATGTATGAGCATGAATTGTGGGGGGAAGGGGTAAAAGGAGAAGCAGACTCCCTGCTGAGCAGGGAACCCGATGCAGTGCTTGATCCCAGGACCCCAGGATCATGACCTGAATTGAAGGCAGATGCTTAGATGACTAAGCCACCCAGGCGCCCCAAGTTTATTTATTTATGTAATCTTTATGATGAATGTGGGGCTTGAACTCCTGACCCCGAGATCAAGTCACACGCTCCACTGACTGAGCCAGCCAGGCGCCCCCTTTAAGTGCCAGCTTTAAGCATCTCTTTGTGACCTTTCTTCAGGGTCCCCAAACAAGAACTAATTCCTCCCTCCCCCCCACTCCTATTCTGCAGATATGCTTCTGATGATAGCACTTGTCATGCTTCAGCCATAGATTGTTCCCATGCCTGTGTCCCCCAGCTAGCCTAGAATAATGTAGCCACATTATCTTCATCTCTGTATCTCTGGTACCTATAAAATGCCTGGCCTGCCCAGGTACTCATAATAAAATGTTTGATACTTAAATGAATGATCAGAACTGAACAGGTGTTTTGTCTTTCAGGTGGGGCAGTGTGTGGTGGTCTTCAGCCAGGCACCTAGTGGGAGAGCCCCACTCAGCCCCAGTTTGAACTCCCGCCCCTCACCTATCAGCGCCACCCCTCCAGCCCTGGTTCCTGAAACCCGAGAGTACCGCTCTCAGTCTCCAGTAAGGAGTATGGATGAAGCTCCTTGTGTTAATGGCCGCTGGGGAACACTGAGGCCCAGAGCCCAAAGGCAGACCCCCTCAAGTTCCCGGGAAGGGAGCCTTTCCCCAGCCAGAGGAGATGGCTCTCCCATCCTCAATGGTGGCAATTTGTCTCCAGGAACAGCAGCTATAGGTGGCTCTTCCTTGGACAGCCCTGTGCAAGCCGTATCTCCTAGCACTCCATCTACCACTGAAGGATATGACCTCAAAATGGGACTTTCTTTGGCCTCCCGGCGAGGGTCACTACCAGATCAGAAAGATTTGAGGTTAGGATCAATAGATCTGAATTGGGATCTGAAACCCACTTCGAGTAGCAATCATATGGATGGTGTGGACAACAGGACAGTTGGGGGAAGCATGAGACACCCTCCTGAACAGACGAATGGTGTGCACACCCCACCACACGTGGCCAGTGCCCTTGCAGGAGCTGTCTCCCCAGGTGCCCTGCGTCGGAGCCTAGAAGCCATCAAAGCAATGTCATCCAAAGGCCCCTCAGCCTCCGCAGCACTAAGCCCTCCTCTGGGGTCTTCCCCAGGCTCTCCTGGGAGCCAGAACCTGAGCAGTGGAGAAACAGTGCCCGTTCCCCGTCCCGGGCCTGCCCAAGGAGATGGACATTCCTTACCTCCCATTGCCCGCCGCCTGGGCCACCACCCTCCACAGTCCCTAAATGTTGGCAAACCTTTGTACCAGAGTATGAACTGCAAGCCCATGCAGATGTATGTGCTAGACATTAAAGACACCAAGGAGAAGGGGCGGGTCAAATGGAAAGTATTTAATAGCAGTTCTGTGGTTGGACCTCCTGAAACCAGCCTGCATACAGTGGTCCAAGGCAGGGGTGAACTCATCATATTCGGAGGACTCATGGACAAGAAACAGAATGTGAAGTACTATCCAAAAACAAACGCCTTGTACTTTGTGCGAGCAAAGAGATAATGTGTTCTAAACCCCCTTCCCTTTCTGTGGCTTTTAATTTTCCAGCGTGCAAGCATTTGGACTGAGAATTGGGAAAACAAAGGACAGAATTACTACCATAAACCAAAACCCCAATTCCCAACCTCACTCACTCCAGGCTGGGATCAAATCTCCATTAAGAAAAAAAATTATATATAAATATATAAATATATATTATATAGCCAACTCTGTTTACAAAGAGGGAGAGGTCTCTGTCCTGGTTCAGATAAATTTGTTGCTGTGTTTTAGCAGAGGCTGTGCTGCCTTTTTCTACTTTGCTGGTAACTAGACCAAGAATTTAGGGAACAAACTAATGTCAGAACTTACCTAAAGCAACTGAAGAGCCCCCATAAATCTTTATGTGGCCTTCTTGGAGTGAGAGTAAGAAAGCGTGTGTAAGGTGCCCACGTGGAGGCTTTCGATCCACGAGCTCCAGGAAGTTGGTAGGGTGAAAGGACCCTGTAGAGAACTGTTCCTCCCTTCCTTTTAAAACCAGAGAGGACCTGTGCAAACTTTTTTTTGTGGTCATTCCCTCTGCCAGGCCCCGTTCTGCCCTTGTGACTGAGGAAAGTTGCCCAACCAGGAATTCTGTTCCACGTTTGTGTGCTGGGATCACCATGAGACAGTGTTTATGCAGAGATGCCTGTCTACCTGGTGTCCACTGGTCTTTAGCATGCTCCCTCTGTGTCTCAGAAAACATATTGGTGTCTGATTTTGGAATTTTCTGACAATCGTATTTGATTGCAATTTGCCAAAAACCGCATTTGTTCACTTAAAACTTGATCCGCAGAAGCTGCTTTTTCCCTTTTTTTTTTTTTTTTTTTTTTAAAAAGCCCTATCAGCTTTCTCACTTTCTTTTACAAAGCTAAGGTGCCCGGGGAAATCTCCTAGAGATATTTCTGGGACCCTTTCTCTGGTATCACTTAGGGGCCTAGTAGAGAATTCCAAGATGCTAGTATCATGAGAAATCCATTAAGCGGCAGAAAATACTGGTTTTTCCTTGTGGGCTTCTTTTTACTTCCAAAGCACATTGGGCATACCCATCCATATTTATACAATGAGGAAATTGATCCTGGAAGGGAAACCCAGTAATAGCTCCTTCTAGAAGTGATTTCTGCCCCTGTTGTGACATGTGTTTTTCTGTCAGGCTATTGACTAGTGATTGGGTTGAGTGTCCTGTGCTTACCCTCTTTGATGCAAGACTGACCTTGGGAGCAGTGTCTCCTTTGTGACAGTCTCGTTCACATGTGCCCCAAATAAGGGTTGGGTTTTTATGTTATGCCATTTCTGAGATACGGTGCAACAAACTAGAGCATTTCTTTGCTAGATATAAGAAGTTACAAATTATCAGTCTCTAAACCATGGCCTGGATGTAAGAGATTAGTTAAGTCAAATGGCACCATTTAAATGTGGATTTTTGGTGATTTCTCATTAGTGGCAAGAAGATTTTTACTTTGCCCTTAGGATTTGAATTTCAAAACATTGCATTTCCCATCTTTCACGCCCCCCTTTTTCTTGTTAGCATTTCCCAAGCGCAAGACTGCTACAGCTGGCCCTGGGTCCTGGCTTTAGGCCAGCACTTAGCAGTCTGTCTGATAAAGTGTGTTTTCTCCTATTACATCATGTTGAATTCTTTCCCCTAGCCATTAGCTTTTACAATGTGGTCTTGGTGGGAAAGCCCCCCTGGTGCCAAGCCCAGGGAAGGGCCAGCTCATAGGGAGAGGTCTGTGTTCCAGAAACTGTTCCATGTGCTCCCTTAGATGACAAAACTACCATGTGCCTATTTACTGTGGTGTCCACCTACTCCTGGCTCAGCACTCGGCTTGCTAGACACCTTGCTCTGGGGCTGTTGCTGGTCGTCCTCTGGCAAAGACTGTTAGATCATGTGGGGTCCTTATTCACAAGAGAAAGCTAGCCTGTAAGATTAGGTATTACATTTTTGCTATTGCTGAACATTGTTTATGACATTGCGTTTGTGCATGGACAGCATCCCCAAACTCCGTTCCTATTTAAATATAAAGTATTTGGAAGCCTGAAAGTTCAGAATCTCAACTTTGTGACCATTCCCTTTGTCCTGTGGCCTCCCTAAGCCAGCTGTTAGCTTGTGGATTCCCTCTATTTTCCCCAAACACAGGCAGAGGTGATGATGGCCTCCAGTATTACCCAGACCACTCAGAACCAGACTGTTTACAGCTCCTTAAGAAAAATCTGCCTGGTGGTGTTGGTCTTGATGGTCCTGGGCACTGTGGGCAGATACCTTAGGAGAGCGACTCCACACATTCAAGGTAGTTATGTTCTCAGGCCCTAATGAAGCCACACGTGTAGGGGAACTTTAGGTGTCCCGCCTGCAGAGAGCATTTCCAGAGCACCATGGATGCTTCAAGTCAGGTCAGGTTAACCACAACTCTGTTTTTGACATGATGCCAATTTTGTCTTAATTCACTGAGAAAAATGAGACCATTTCTTTAGCCTTCAGGAGCACCTAAATTAGCAAATATCTGTCAGTATTTAAGTATTTAAAATACATTTTGTTTCTACTTGAAGCTTTAACCCCTTCCATTCCTGCAAGTGTGCCTTTGAGAGCCCCATGTCATATGACTTCACCGGCCGCCTCATTGACCTCATGTGACAGTCTTGGTGTCTTCCTTCTCTCTTGGACAGAGCTTCCATTTTCTCACTTTACAGGCTGGACAGCAGAGAGGGTTCTGTATTTTCGTTCATATTTCTACTCTTGTAAACATGGGTGGTGGGCTGCACAAATATCCTTTCACCCCCCCACACACACACAATTATGTATTTTAACAGCAAGAATTAGGTGTTGATACAAGCTTAAATTTAGTTGTAATACTGGGCATCCTCTCCTCCCAGCCCTCTGCGGATTGATCTGATTTTAATGTTTGAGTTTTACATCAAGAGCTAAAACCACGAACTATCCCAGGAACTGTGTTGGAACTCTAAAATAAAGAAAAGACGAAGAGGACAACAAAAGAAAACCAACTTGACAAGTCTTGACTTTGGAGAACAGAAAGCCACCAGCTGATGGAGAACAGAGGGATACTTCCTTTAACTTTATCATTCTGGGTTTCCTTCTGCTTTGCTTCTTTGCTTCCCCTTAAAAGTGATGTTCCTGTGGGTTTGTCTGTCTGTCCTTGTCCTTGTGGTGATCCTGGCATGGTGATGTGCTCTGCTTTGCGTTGTCTGTGCTTTCTTACCAGCGCATAAGTCAGTGGGGAGGACCTGAACACACCCTGGGGCAAGGAAGCCGAACTTGGAGGCCTGCGTCCCATGCAGCCTCCCCACCAACTGCAGAAGGCATGTTCTGCATGGTCACCAGTAAGTGGCTCCCTCTCACTGTGTTTATTGTCATAGGAGAGCAACCCTTATCTTGGCTCCACCCTTGCTCTCTTTCCTCGCTCTGCTCCCTTCCCACCAACCAGGGTTCATGTCAGCGCACACCCATCGTGCCCTGGCAAAGCTGGTGCTGTGAGTGATGTTTCCCATAACTCAGGGGTCCCAGGTGGCTTACCCTGAGATGGTCATTTTAGGCACATAACAGTGTAGGAATGAAAAGTGGACTTCATTGATATTTAAATCTGTCAATTTCATTTTTTGTTAAGGTTTTCCCTGATGACTTTTTAGCAATTTAACAAATAAAACGAAATGGACAGAATTGTCTTAACTGTTTTATTAGTAGAAAAGAAGAAAGAACCATAATGGGGAGCAGTTGAGGTTGGAGATTGAAGTTGGAAGCAAAGTAGTTGGAAAACTTGCCCTCCTCCTTTAGGGGGGTTGTGTTTTGGGGTAGAGGTAGGGAGTTGCCCTTCCCTGGGGATAGTGTCATTTAATTAAAAAACAACTCCCCGTCATGCTTAAAGGACTTGGCATTTCAGAGCCTAAGGTACTGCCCTTTGGTGAAGACCCCAGAGAGGTGATGAGCTTGGAGCAGGACCCCAGGGGCCAGGACAACCACCACATCATCGCTGGCTTCCTAAGCAAAGAGGAGGACACAAGGCCCCAGGATCTTGAATTAGCATAGCAAATGGCGGTTAGAAACATAGGCCTGAAACCTTAGAAACTTGTATTCTAATCCTGCCTTCCCCTACTTACTGCTTAACCTCGAATACAAGTTTCGTAGTCTGTAGATACAGTTGTTTCTATCTTAAAAGGATCACGAGGGTTAATTAAAGTTGTATATGAAAGCACTAGCACCCTGCCTGGCACAGGGTAAGTGCTCAGTAGGGGGTGGCTATTATTTATAATGAACCCTGGAAGAAAATACAGGATCATGAATGAGAGGGCTGGGCACATTGTGTAAATTGTTACAAGCATGTCCCTGCAAAGGATTATGCGTGTCTATGGTTGTCTGGGTCATCTTTTAGATGTCACCGTGAGAACCTCTGAGGCTTTTGCCTCTCGAGAGCAGTAAGTAGCAGCTGCTGCCATAAATCAGGTCAGAATTGTTTCATTGTTTAATCTCCCTTTTGGACTTTAATTCCTTGGTTTGCTGGTTGAATTCTGCCTCTGGCACATCAGGTATTCTTCTGCCTAGATTCAAGGGCACACGTAGTGGGTTCCTGATCTGGAAGTGTCAGCTGGGGACTGATGACATGAGTCTTCCCCGCTGCGAGGGTGCCTGGAAGGAGACGGGCTTCACAAGGGTAGGGGGCTGCTCCAGTGCCGAAGCCACTTGCTGAGTGTGTGGCAGTTTCTTATAACCATGGGCCAAGTACCATTATGTTCCTTTCGTTCAGTGCATACTATGTAGTGACTTGTCCCCTGCTCAGGTGCTGTGACCCTGCAGCTCTCATTCTGTTTCCTGTACTTTGAGACACACAGCGAATTAGAGTGTGGCCCGAGGAAGGGCCCTCAGTACAAAGGGCCCAGCACCATGTGTTGGCCTCTATTGAATTGGCAAGAGGTAGAATGACTGACTGTTTTGTATTCTTTCACAGTTGCCCTTGTAGAAGGGTTGTACTTACTCATTGTGGGTCTATTGGGCTGAACAAGGTCCAGTGGGTAGGAGCAATAGGGGAAACATTTCTGTATTGCTGGGAAGAACTAGAACCAGTTTGGCACTGTTGGGGGAATTCAGGCATTGCCTGGGCAGTGTAGGGATGTTGTAGAGGAGGCAGTGTTTGGTGGGTGGAATGCTAGGGGTGCTCGGTGGTCCTGGGGAAGGAGGCAAACATCAGTGCCTGAGGAAGGCCCCACATGCCCCCAGCCTTCAGGATAGCTCAGCCTGTGGGCCTCCCAGACAGCATCCTAACTCAGTCTGTCCCTACCACAGGCCATGCTTCTAATCACTGATCATGCTTCTGCTCCGGAGATGACCTGAACATGAAGACAGCAACATGATCAGCCTCAGGTCAGAAGGTGTGCGGAAGCAGAGAAGAGGGAATGTGCCAGTTTGGGGAGAACACAGCTCAAAGAAGATCCATGACTCCCCCAGGCCTGGCAGGTGGTGGCATCCACTGCACAAGACTCCCTGGTCACTCCCCTGGGTATTATGGACCAGAGGCCTGTGCCCATTTAGTTTTAAATCACAGGACCTAGCGAGGGGAAGGGCAGCTCCACACTCCCCTTCTCCTTCCCAGGCCTTTGCTGCTCTTCCCCAGCTGGCTCTGTGGGTAGGCAGTGCAGGAATCACTGATTCAGACCAGGAGACCAAGGCCTTGCACATGTCACTACCCTCAGCCAGCCCCACAGCCCAAGGCTTTGCCTCCCATCACCCTCATCTGGGGACCCTCGAAAGGCCAGCCTTTGAGCACCCTCATGTCCCGCAAGACAGGAGGCATCACCTCAGAGTCTTGCAGACTGGTCTGCTTGTAGTGCTGCCACAGGGAACCGGTGTTCATTGCTTCTCTGCCTTCCCACCTTCCCCTACAATATACCACTGCTGACAGCAGTCCAGAGCTCTTGTAGATGGTCTGCGAGGTCATGATTCCACCATTGCTGGAAGCATTCAAGCAGAGACTGGTAACTTACAGGGGAGGGGTAAGCTGATGTATGCATCAGGTCAAGGATTAGGACTAAGGGTCCCCTCCATGCCCTTTCAACTCAGAAAGGGCTTCCTAGAGAGGCTGCAGGACAGGGACATGGGCTGGCTTTCAACCAGAAAAGACTTGGTTCAAAAGCCAGTTCTGTCACTTTGGGCTAAGACAAGTCATCCCACAACTCAAGAGCTGAAAAGGCCACGTAGGAGCCCCCGGATCCCGTCTGAACCTCCGATTTATCACTAACATGGCATGATGCTGCTAGCCTCACAAGTTAGCAATTCGTCTAGATCCAGCAGTAATTGTTCATCTGTGGAATAGGTGTGCTTCCCCAAAAGACCACGCGGAGGCACCCTGTGAAAGGTTTGCATCCCAGGCACTCCCAGCCTGGCCCCAGCGGGGAAACTGGATGGGCCGGAGGAGTAAAATGCCCCTTCCTCCCCTGCCTCTGTTGTAAGGCCTGGGTAGGACCCCATCCCCAGCCTCTGCCACATTTCTGAGCACCACCCCCTGGCTGCCCCCCTGCCCTCTCTGCCCCAGCCCCCAGCTGTGGGAAAGCCAGTGTTTTCCCCACCAGGCTGGGCTCTGAGCCCAGGCCCTGTCACCACACACAAAGCTGAGCTGATGTTCTAAGTAAATGCTTAAGAGGTCTGGCAGAGTGTGCGTTACCCACCAGGGAACCTGTCTGCCCACACACAGCAGGGAAGAGGCGGGGGGCGGGGGCCAGGGGCCAGGCCTTACCAGGCAGAAACCTGGGAGGAGGAAGGAAGTTCCTGCTCCCCCGTCAGCAAGGCCCAGAGAGCCCGACAGGTACTGCCCCTCACACTGGGACAACCTCGTCACAAGCCAGGGAGGTATCCCATTAGGCTGCACAAAGGTGACACATCCTGAGCTTCAAAAGCCACAGACAGTCCAAGGTATCAGACTCCAAAGCTACGGAGGAGGTAGAGAAGTGTCTGTAACCAACATAGCCAGTCAAGGGCAGGAGAATTGTTTGGAAGCCAGAGAGAGCTAAGACATGGGTTTCTCCTTGCCCCAGCCTCACCCCACTAAACTGAGGCAAGGGACAGATGAGAATAATGTCTTTCTGGGGGATTCCAGGCCTCACCCTGGGAAGACTGACTCCCCGTGGTCCAGGAAAGGTGCAGAGGGGCCCTGGGAGGTCTGGCTTATCCAGAAGGGCTGGTATTTAGGGGCTGAGGGCAGGACAGAGCGACCCATATAGATTTGATGACCACAGTCACCTCCTCAGATGTAGCAGGTAAAGAAGCTTATGACCAGAATCCACAGTGGGAGGAGAAGCCAGGACAGATGGCGCCATGGCAAAATTAAGGAAGAGAACGTGAGGCCCCTCCCAAGGTCCAGAACAGAGGATGCCCAAGGAGTGGGTGCCCCCCCACCCCCAGACACACTTCCCTGCCATTGGGGTAGCCCCTCCTACACACCGACCATGAGCTCCAGGGCTAGAGGAGCAGGAGACAAAAAGAAACAACCTTGAGGAGATTTTTAAATTGTAGAGAATGAAAAGTCCTCTGACTTTAAGTTTACTGGGAAATTATTGAATTAAAATGGCAGGAGCCAGGGGGATCCCTGGGTGGCTCAGTGGTTTAGCGCCTGCCTTTGGCCCAGGGCATGATCCCGGGATCAAGTCCCACGTCGGGCTCCCTGCATGGAGTCTGCTTCTCCCTCCTCCTGTGTCTCTGCCTCTCTCTCTCTCTCTCTCAAATCAATCTTTTAAAAAATGGCAGGAGCCAGATTAAATCAAGTCAGGAAACGGCTCTATTTTGATAAAGGTAAAAGCTTGTACTTACTCCAGTTAGGAGAGAAATCAGATAAAGTGCTAGGGAATCCCAGCACCTAGGGGTGCTGTGGCCGCTGCCAAGGGAAGAGAAGAGTATTCCAGTAGAGGTAATTCGAGTGGAACCAGGTGGAACCAGCCCTTCCAGATATGACCGTGAGAAGATCAGTGTGACCTAAATGCACAGGGCGGAACTAGAGGATGAATTGGAGAGGAGGATGAAAGGCAGGCAGGATTGGGGTCTGGACCCAGGTGAGGGCGACCCCAAGAGGACACTTAATGTATAGGGAGAAAACCCAGTCCCCAGTGGCTGACTGGATCAAGGGAGGAGGAGGCCAGCGCCCACTCCTGCAGTAAGCGAGCATGTACTGCTGCTGTGTGCCAGACTCACTCCTGTGGAGTTTATATTTCAGGGGGGCAGTGAGGGAGAAGGGACAAGTGTATAAAGAGCTGAGCAACAACCAAAAAAAAAAAAAAAAAAGCTGAGCAACATCATTCCAAATAAGGACCATGAGAAAACTAAAATGGGGCGTGACAAAGTGTGATGGGCTCGGGCTCATCAGAGAAGGCCTTTCTGAGGAGGTGACATTTCAGCGGAGACCTGAATGTAAGGGCAGCCACGCAGAGAGAACAGCAGGAACAAAGGCCCTGAGGCAGGCATGAACTTGACAAATTCAAGGAGCAGAGGCAAGGCCTGTGTGTCTAGAGTATGTGAGTGAAAGCAGAGGGTGCAGGTGGGCCTTGTAGGCCACGGGGAGGGAGGGTGGGCCTGACTAGGTGCAGGGGAGGCCGTTAGAGAGTTGTGAGCAGGGAAGTGATGCGTGAGGCTGTCCAGGTCAAGGACACCAGCCTTGCTGCCAAGCGCAGGCCTGGCACATCCCAGGCTCAAAAAAACTCCCTGGGGATGATTTGGCAGCTCCAGCCCTGAATCTTGTATTTAAACAGGATCTGGACATTTTATTCCGTCCTTCCTCTTTACCCTACCGCCCTGCTTCTAAGTGCAGTTGCCCGGTGATACGATCTCAGTCTGCTCTACAGTGGTCTTTCCAGCGTCTGGCCTGGCACAGGGAGTGCTCGTACATACTCGACAAGTACTTGTCTTCACCCACTCAGGCCCAGGTGGTTTGCCCAGGTTCCTAACCGCTCCTTCCAGGCGCAGCCTCTTCAGGCCATTCCCTACGCTGCAGCCACAGCCAGTCAGCCAACACATTTCTTTTGAGCTTTTATTATGTGTCAGACATACACTAGCTAGTGGGGATTATTATGAGCCGAACTGTGTCCCTCCATCACCCCTACCACCACAAAAAAAAACAATTTTTAAGTCCTAACGCCCAGCACCTCAGAATGTCATATTTGGAGATAGGGCCTTTACAGAGGAAATTAAGTTAAAGCGAGGCCATCAGGGTGGGCCCTGATCCAGTGTGACTGTCCGTCCTTGGAAGAACAGCAAATTTGGATTCAGACTCCTACGGAGGGAAGGCAATGTGAAGACAAGAGGAGAGGTCACCTACAAGCCACAGAGAGAGGCCTGGAGCTGATCTTTCCTCCCACCCCTACCAACCTCTCGATCTATCATTTTGAGCCTCCAGAACTAAGAAAACACATTTGTGTTATGTAAGCCACCCAGTCTGGTACTGGGTTACTGCAGGTCGAGCAGACTGATTACGGGGGTAAAAGAGAACAAAAAGGGCCTTATCCTCACGGAGCTTGTGTTCTAGGTGAGAGAGACCAACAATTTAAAATTTCAGAATCAAGAGGTGCCTGGCTGACTCAGTAGAGCATGCAACCCTTGCTCTCAGGATAGTAAGTTCAAGCCCCATGTTGGATGGGGAGTTTACTTAAAAATCTTTAAAAAGTACAATTTCAGAATCCAGAGCAGGACGACATGAAGGAGTGAGCCTAGGGGGTAAGGGCGCGTCATCCAGTGGGGGAGGAGGAAGGCCTCCGCAGGTGAAGCAGCTCCTCCCATAGGAAGTTAGTGGGGGAGATGCAGAGAGCACCAGGTAGTGGGCACCACAGTGCAGTGGCCCTGTGTGGGAACAGAAGGCCAGCTTCACTGGAGTGTCGTAGGCAAGGGGAAGAGTGGCCGTGAAAGCGAGAGGTGGTCATGGGCCAGTCACAGAAGGCCTTGAAGCTATGAGGTTTGGATTTTACTCTGAGCGCAGTGGAAACTACTGGAAAACTATAAGCATGGCTGTGACATTGCCGGATTGACGTTGCCTAAAGGCTACTCTGGTGCCTCTGGCATTCCAGAAGGCAAGCTGGGAAACCCTACAGGACACAGCTGCAGTGTCCAGGCAAAAGAAGAGAAACGTAAATCTGACCATCCCTTCTCCACATAGTCTCCTTGGGCGGCCCACCCACCTCTGCCCCCGAGGTCCTCAGGCCTGTTGTGCCTGCACACCTGGGCCGCGGACTTCTCCAGGCAGGTTGACTGTCCCTCCTTGCCTTGATAAATCCTCTCCACACCTTATGAGGCCTTGTCCAGAAGGTGCTCAACAATTTGGAGATGGAGAGAGACCAAACCATGAAGAAATTAGTGGATTAATCAGGAAGTTTTACACCAGAAGGGCTCTTAGATAGATGGTCCACCTGCTTCACCTCAGGCCTTAAGAGGAGAAGCATCTTGCTTAGGGGAACATTCAATTTAATGGTCAGAGGGGGAACAGCAAAGTGGAACTCAGTAGACCAAAATGGCCCATGAGCATCCTCCAAAATGAAATTCTGATCACCTCATTCCCAGGCTCTCACCACTGAGTGGCCTCCTGCCCGGCAGCCGTGTTTCCACCTGTGGACCTGTCATGGACCGAACTGTGTGTCTCCCCTCTACACCCCCCCCCCCCCACTAAAATCCATATGTTAAAGCTCTAGGCCCCAGTGTGAAGAGAAGGCAGCTGCCTGCAAGCCAGGACGAAAGGCCTCACCAGGAGCCAGAACCCTGCTGGCACTTGATTTCGGGCTTCAGCTGCCAGAACTGTGAGCAACGAGATTTCTGTTGCTCAAGCCACCCAGTCTGTGGGATTCTGCTTTGGCAGCCCCAGCAGGCCCACACAGAACCCAGCTTCTGAACCGCCCAGTGCTCCTGTCCCATGTGCAAGCTTATAGACCCATCTGGCCCCTGCAGCAGAATCCCTGGTGGATGGACCCCAAGAATCCAGGTTTGAACAGGCTCCTGATGCTCACTGAAGTGTCCTCTCCATGGGCTCTCAAGGGCAGTGAAGGCTGATTCCCCTAAAAACCTCTGGCCACTAGCTCCTCTGATCACCAGCCTCCCTCTCTGTCCAAGAAGATTTCACATCTGGCCTCCAGGTGAACTGGCGATCTCATTCTGCGGAGTTGCTTCGTTTCCTCAGGCTCTCCCTGAGCCCTCTGGGAGCCAAGACAGGGCAGGGCTAAACGGTGAAGTCCGGAAACTCAGATAAGTCAGATCTGAGCCCTGCCCCGGAGGCACTCCTGGTCCACGGAGAGAGCGCTCCACACTGTGGCCTCTCCTGACTCGGCAGATGCGGTAAGAATGGCAGGAAAGGGCGCTGAGCACCTGGGAGCGTGGGCGAGGGTTTCAAGCTGCGGGATCCTGTAGGGCTGGTATTCAGTTGTGTTTCTGCCTGACTTCGGTGGAAGCAGGTTGAGAGCAAGCGCCCAGTCTCACGCTGCCGCTTCCCCTCTACTCTCTTGGGACTTAACAGGCCTCAGTGATTTGTGGGTTCATGGCCTCGGGCTGCTTTCAGCACTACTAAGAGGAGCCCTCCTAGTCCCTGGGGGCAAAGTTTTAAAAAAGCAACAACAGGAGACCCAGTCTAGCAGGACAGGCGTTCAGACCCCAGGAACCCCAGGTTTCAAGCGTAGTTTTCTTCTCACTGACCAGCTGTGTGACGTGACCTCAGGTAATTATGTTGTCTCCGAATTTCCTCAGCTATTAAAGAGAAGAGGGGTAATAAAACAAGCCTTCCTAATGAGGTCCCCTCTGGAAGCCCCCGCTGTCTGGCACTCAGTTATCCTTCAATAAAGGTTAATTTATAGATCACTCCTTTAAAAAAAAAAAAATAGTGATTTGTCCTGCGGGAAGCCTCCTGCAAGAAGATGCTGGTGGCAATTAAGTGTAATAGCCTCTCAGGAAGGACCCAGCTGCATCCTGTCCCACTCACAGGTGCCCACCTTCTGCTAACAGGCGGGTGCTGGTGGCTGGAACAGGGGACAAGGGGCTCACGACCTCGGTGCTGAAATGTCAGCTCCAGGGGGCCAGTCCTTCGGGGCCTGGAACAGGGGAACACCTAGCAGGTGCCCAGTAATCCCTTGCTGAACGAACGAGATGAATCAATAAATGAATGACTGCCCGACACCATCCTGTGGGCCTCTGACTCCTTTTTAAGAGCTTGAGCAAGTCCCTTAACCCCTCTGAGCTGCTGTGTCCCCAGTCGTGAAGGCAGCGGGGTCTGTCCTGGGTCCTGGGTCCTGCAGCAGGAGCAGGAGGAGCAGGGTGAGCGGAGGGCACAAGCGCAGCCGCAGCGCCGCTGTACCAAGCAAGCCCCAGGAGGCACCAGCATAGGCGGCGGCCGGCGCTGAGACGCAGGAAGGCTCCCGGGGGAGGGGCTGGAACGGGATTTGGGGGGAAGGCAGGGGGAGACCCCGGCCCGCAGGGGGAGGCCGGTGCAGGGCGGCGCGGCGCCGTGGTGGCGGCGGACTGAAGAGGAGCCCGCCCCGCCTCCGCCGTCTCCCTGACAACGGCCTCCGCGCATGCGCCCCAAGGCCGGCGGCCGGGCAGGGGCGCGCTCCGAAGCCGGACGCAAGCCGGGCGGAAGTGGCCCTGGAGGGCCGCGCTCTTAAAGAGACCCGCTCCGCCCGGACCGGTTCGCCCACGGGACCTGCTGCGGGTGAGGGCTGGGTGGCCCCGGGGTCGGGATCGAGGCCGAGGACAAACAGGGCTGCCTGACACCCCGCCCCCACGGCCCAAGATGACCTGGGAGGGGAGGGCCGCGAGTGTCCCCGGGGAGCAGTATGTGGGGAAGAAGAGACTATGGGGTTGCACCTCCCGGGTAATAAGAGGGAGACGGGGATCGTGTGACTCCCCAGGACCGTGGACGGAGCTCGGGCCCAGGGCGCTGATGGGGTAAGGGTGGGGGCCCCATAACCGACCCCCCAGCCCCCCGGGAGGGAGCTGGGGCTCCAAGGGAGAGTCGGAGAGCAGGTTGAGAGGCATCAAGGTCCAGCTCCGGGCAGTTACCCTCCCCCATCCCCCACTCAGCCTCCTGCCGCCTCCTCACCCGGTCGGGGCGCCCAGCCATGGCCAGACCACCCGCCCCGGGCTCGGTGATTGTTCCAGACTGGCACGAGAGCGCCGAGGGCAAGGAGTACCTGGCCTGCATCCTGCGCAAGAACCGCAGACGGGTGTTCGGTAAGTGCCTGTGGCCTGTCACCCCCGGGTGACAAGTGTCACCTGGTGTTTCCTGGGGGGGGGGGGGGTGCAGAGAAGTAGGGCAGTGAGGGCCTGCTTTTCACTTGGGGACCCCTGGAAGCCCTATCCCTGGGCGCGCCCCCCGGCCCCCCGCAGGCCTTAGAGCTAATTCCATCATCAGAGCCAGGAACATGGAAACAGCCCAAACCCTGCCAAGAACCACTGTCACCAGAGAGGCTGTTGATTGAGTTCTCACCCGGTGCCAGGCCCTCTGCTGGGCACATTACACAACAGACCCCCCATTTATCCTCAACACTACCCCTTACAGACTTCTCCAAGATCCAGCCTGCTAAATAGAGGTAAGCCTCACCTATATCCTGCTGTCTCTAAGACAAGACATTCGTATTTCCCAGGATGAAGCCAACCCAGGGTTGGGCTGACAGGTCAGCCTGGCATCTGCTGTGAGAGCTCAGCTCCAGCCAGAAGAAACAAAGCACCGGAAAGGTTTAAGACAGAGAATGAGAGGGCAACCCACAACTTAGGACTTTCAGGTCCTAGGCCCTGTGGATGTATCCTAATTTAGACTCTTTTTTTTTCCAATTAAAAGCATTCATAAAGATCTGATCTATTGATTCTAATAAGTTTATTTATAGTAATTGAGAATAGGGATCCCTGGGTGGCGCAGTGGTTTGGTGCCTGCCTTTGGCCCAGGGCGCGATCCTGGAGACCCGGGATCGAATCCCACGTCGGGCTCCCGGTGCATGGAGCCTGCTTCTCCCTCTGCCTGTGTCTCTGCCTCTCTCTCTCTCTGTGACTATCATAAAAAAAATAAATAAATAAAAATAAAAAAAAAAGTAATTGAGAATATGTGTGCCGATATTTCTCCATTGAAGAAACACTGATGAAAAACCTTGCCTCTACATGTGGGAAGTCTAGAAAGTGTGATAATAGTATCAATTAAAACAGTCTCATGCATGCATCAAACTTTAAAAGTATTTTGGTGTTATCTGGAGTGGGCCTTGGTGCAGCTCATAGAGCACAAGTGCTCTTAGCCGAGCTCATCCAGGGATCCTGCTTGTGTCCCAGGCCTCTAATGAGTATAGAAAACCATGGGTGGCTGGCACTGGAAGGCTCTTAAGAGTTGATGGGTCTGATGGGGCAAGTGCAGGTTGACCTCTTGACACCCCACCCCCCACCCCGTTCCCTTCTCACCCAGGGCTGCTGGAACGGCCAGTGCTGCCCCCACCCGTGGCCATTGACACAGCCAGCTACAAGATCTTCATGTCTGGGAAGAGTGGCGTGGGCAAGACGGCACTGGTGGCCAAGCTGGCTGGCCTAGAGGTACCCGTGGTACACCATGAGACCACTGGTGAGTCCAACCATGGAGGGCTTCCCTGGGGTGGAGGAAAGACTGGCCCTTGTCCCACCATTTACTCTGCAACCTTGAAAAGTCACTTCACTTCTCTGAGCCTACACTGTTCAACAGAGATAATAGTACCAACGCCAAAGTACTAGTGGTAGTACTGAGCTGACACAAGACAGGTGCTCGAGGAGCACTACTCTTCCTTTCTTCTTTCCTTCCACTGGATGCTCATTGGCCATCAGGTTGCAACATCTTCCAGTATCCAGTACCTTTGGGTCTCCCTCTGCGTACAAGTGAAACTGCTTTGTCTTGGCTAGGGCTACAGCTGCATCTCCCCAGCCGACTCATCTAGGGCAGGTCGGTTTCTCCATCAGATTGAGGTTAGCGACTGTATCTTCCTCGTCAGGCTGGTGACCCACCAGGGACATGTCTTCTTCCTATTTCTTCCTGGCCACCTACCCCTCTCCACTCTGCCTCCCCCATGCTGAATGGCTGACCCTCCCCAGGCATCCAGACCACCGTGGTATTTTGGCCAGCCAAGCTGCAGGTCAGCGACCGTGTTGTCATGTTCCGCTTTGAGTTCTGGGACTGTGGGGAGTCTGCACTCAAAAAGTTCGATCACATGCTGCCGGTGAGCAGGCAGGTGGGCCTGGGAGGGTCTGGGAGGAGCTAGTTGTCTGTTGCCTGCTCTGCAGGAGCCAGATTTGGGCATGGGCCGAGGGTGCTGCCCCACGTGGGTGAGCTCTGAGCTGGCAGGGGGGACTGGGTCCTCGCCTGAGCTCTGCCCTAGGATAGTCACTCCCTGCTCTGGGCCTGTGGAGGGAGGAGTGAGCTGAGACTTCTCAGGGCCTCGGGTTACAAGCCTCACATCAGCCTCTCCATCCCCAGGCTTGCAAGGAGAAAACAGATGCTTTCCTCTTCCTCTTCTCCTTCACCGACCGCGCCTCCTTTGAAGACCTCCCTGGACAGCTGGCCCGAGTAGCAGGAGAGGCCCCTGGTGTTGTCAGGATGGTCATCGGCTCCAAGTATCCTTTGGGTGGCCCCTAGAACAGTCAGAGGCCACACTTGGCAAGGCATGGAGCAAGGGTATCAGGGACACTGCCTCTGCCCAGTTGTGGGGCCTAGTCCCATGGACTTTAACTTTTTTTTTTTTTTTTAAGATTTTATTTATTCATGAGAGACAGAGAGGGAGGCAGAGACACAGGCAGAGGGAAAAGCAGGCTCCTCAGACAGAGCCTGATGTGGGACTCGATCCCGGAACCCCAGGATCACACCCCAAGCCAAAGACAGATGCTCAACTGCTGAGCCACCAGGCGTCCCCCATGGACTTTATCTTAAAGGCAGCAGGGGCCTCCCCTGCACCAGCCCAGGGAGGAGGGCTAAGGCGGCCGGTAAGCAGGGGCACCCAGCCAGGCTCCTTGACCCTCCTCCAGATTTGACCAGTACATGCACACAGATGTGCCTGAGCGTGACCTCACAGCCTTCCGGCAGACCTGGGAACTGCCCCTCCTGCGGGTGAAGAGTGTGCCAGGGCGGCGGCTGGCGGATGGGCGCACTCTAGATGGGCGGGCTGGCCTGGCCGACATTGCCCACGTGCTCAATGGCCTGGCGGAACAGCTGTGGCACCAGGACCAGGTGGCGGCTGGCCTGCTCCCCAGCGCCTCTGAGAACACCCCCAGCTGATCCCTACTCCCAACTCTCAGGCGACCTAAGGAAGAGGGCGGCAACCAGGTCCTAAGGCCGAGGCAGGAATATCGATGGCATCCTGAGGGCTGGCCAGAGGGGCCTGTCAGGAGAATGGTGCCCTGAGAAGCCTCCTGTCCCAGCAGCACCTTCCTTGCAGAATTCATGGCAGTGAGATGGGGGCACAAGGCTCTGTGGGCCAGGCGACTGAGGGCACGTGGGTGCCCCCCGGCCTTCTCCCTCTGCCCTGGGTGTGTGTGTGGGGTCTAGACTCCAGAAGCTGAGGAACTATAGGGGCAGGGCCCACTGGCCTCAAGCTTCTCCCCCAACTGCCTGTTACCCACTCCCTTTCTGCTGTACCCAGAGATGGTGACTGGGAAGAGGGTTGTCCCAGCCAGGCCTTCGATCAAGAGCCTGTATTAGTTGAGGTGACACCATCTGCTGTACCAGATAAACCCCAAAATATCGGTGGCTTAACTCTACTGAAAATTTTTTCTTGCTGTGCCTCACTTCAGGTAAAAGTGAAGGTGGGTCTGGAGGTTCTGCTGAATGAACTCATGCAGAGACGCTGACCCCAGGGCAAAAGGGGTTCCGGGTTTGCCCTGGGGCATCAACACGCGGTCAGCAGATTCGCAATGAGTGCAAGTGGAAGGTCACCTAGGAGGTTTCCGTGGACCTGGCCTCTGGCCATGTGCCTTCTGCCCACCTTCCTTGGCCAACACCATAGTCACATGGTTACGTGGTGCTGCAGGGCATGCCGGGAAATGTAGTCCACCACCGTGTTAAGTAGGTGAGGCCTCTCTGCAGTACCTTTCTCCATCACGAAGGTGTCAGGCTAGGATTAGGACAGGGGCCCTGCCAGCCTGGGGAATCTGAAAACTCACTTTGCAGGACCAGGGGCTGAACCAGGTGGGGTCAAGGAGTGAGTTGCCCAGTTGGGCAGCTCTGCACTGTGGAAAGCCACAAGGGCAGGTGTAGGAAAGTGAGTGAATTTGCCCACTCTTCTTCACCCCTGCCCCATCTGCCGGAGACACTGGTGAACGCAGGCCGACGTATGGCGGGGTGCCGATGATGAGGGCCTTTATACGTTTGGACACCCCCTGATGGTGGGCTGAGGCCTGGCCTGAGTCTGAGCCAACCGGAAGGGCCAGCCATGTGGCCCCAAAAGCCAGCTGACCCTTGGAGCCCCCTCTTGCGAAGGCAGCACTGGGCTCTGTACACCCCATACTCAACATGCGCGATCACATACTAGCACTTGTTCTAAAACTCTGCCCTTCACACGTATGCACACCTCCTGCTGGCACACACAGGAAGTTCCTGTATACCCACTCTGGCTCACACTCCTGGGCGCACTGTTTGCCTGCATGGCATTTACCACGTCTACCACCCTGGGCTCCACCTGAAGTTTTGTCACCCCTTCCAGGGCCCAAAGGACTGATTTGAGCACCTTCTTACCGCCCCCAGCTCTGGTTCAGAGCTGAGACCTGAGCTCATCCCATACCCCAGACTAGGAATGTCCGTGGGCAGGACCCCATGCCTCTCAGTGGCACAGCTGGTAGACTGGCTACGGCTCCTGGGCCATAGACCCTCCCACTGGAGGCGTCAGCTCTGTTTCTGGGCAGCAGGTTCAGTCTGTTCTTCTCTGTTCTTAGCTCCAGTAGACCTTACCCTAGCAGGCGACAGCAAAGTTTGAGACCCAGTGAAGGTAGCCTCTGTGCTTGAATGTGACCCCGTAGCTATAGATTATCTGTGTTGTGAGCACCGGCTACCCCATGTCCAGCCGGTTATCTCTGGGCTCGAAGCTCCCCCAGAAAGGAAGCTTCTGTGTCCTTCTGCATCTTTCTTGGGCAACAGCTCTGCACCAGCAGGCCAGTTTTCTCCTGGTTAGCCCTGCTTCAGTCAGGGAATCACCCTGCCACCCTCCTTCACCCCAAACCAGGAGGTGAACAGACCCTGTGTTTGCCTGTGTAAGGACAAGGTGGGAAGGGTGGTGGGACTTGGAGCCCAGCCACCCGCCATCGCAGCAGCATGTTCTCAGCCCCTGCAAGACCTGCCCCTGTGCCACTTCAGTACTTAGTAGGCTGCTTGTCCAGGGGCCTCCAAGGCAGTGTAGAACTGGGAAGCCGAGGGAGGAAGGAAGCATTATTACAGCTGGTGGCCGTGCCTGCAGGGTGCTCTCTGGGCAGGGTCACAGGGAGAGTGAGAGGAGTGTGTAGACACACATGTGTGGATTCAGGCCAGCTTCGTGGGCCTGCCACGTGGGCAGTCCCCAGGGTCCCACACTCAGAGGGGCCTTCCCACCTGGTTTAATGCTCTGCAGTTGCCATCTTGGAACTGTGGACACCACAAATTATACAGCAAGTCCTGGTGTGTTGTCCAGGGACAGGGTCTAGGTTCCAGATAAAGCTCCCCTCTCAGGACTTGGAGACAGAGGCTGCTTCAGTGAAGTGTCACAAGGGAGGCCCATAGGAGAAGGGACCATCTTCTCCTGAGGTGAGGGTGGGGGTGGGTTGTGCTATGGCCCTGCCCTGCTCCTGATCTTCCCTGAGTCAGGACTTAGAAGCCCCGCTTCCTTCCCCAAACAGGCTCTCAAGGAGTCCCACCCCCTTCCCTACAGATGGGGAGTGCCTTGGACGACTTGTGTCCATCCCCCCCCCAAATTTATCCTTTGAAATCTGAATCCCTAATGCCCTGGTATTAGGGGCCTTTGGGAGGTGATTAGCTCTTGAGGACCGAGCCTCAAGCATGGGATTAGTTCTTTTATGAAAGAGACCCCCCAGAGCTCTGTAGCCGGTCTACCCAATGAAGACACAGAAAGTGCAGGCTGTAAGCCAGGTCCTCAAGGACCCTGCTGGCACCTTGATCGTGGACTTCCTGCCTTCAGAGCCGCAAGAAACAAATCTCTGTTGTTTATAAGCCACCCAGTCTGTGGTATTTGTTATAGCAGCTCAAACAGACTAAGATAGAGAAGCTGAGGTCCAGAGGGGGACAGGTGTTTGCCCAAGGTCGCAGAGCCTTGAAACAGCCCCGAGGCTCTCGGCCCTTGGCACTCCCCTCCCTTGAACCATCCCTCCCCTTCATCCCCTAATGCTGTCTGGGGAGGCAGGGGGCGTGGGGGAGTGTCCAGCCCCTCACAGGCCCTTTCCAGGTTCTCCCTGCTTTTCCAGCTGAGAAGCCTGGGACTGCCCCCGTAGGAGGGGAATGCAGAGCTGGCACCTCCTTCCTCCCTCTCCTTCCCTTTTCCTCCTCCCACTGCCCTTCCCAGGCCACGCAGAGCTGGTCAGTGAAAGGTTCTTCCCTGCCGCCAGCCAAATCTGGCAGGCCTCCTGGGCAACTGGGAGGAGCCCCGGCAAGAAACCTGGCCCCAGGATAAGGAAGGGGAGCTGGGTGGGCTTCCAGGGCTCTGGCTGAGGCCAGGGTGGGGGTAGAGTTTCCTGTCTTGCTGAGGATCTCTTAGCCCCCGAGCAGCCTGGTGCCAACTGTGATCCCTGTGTACCAGGCACAGACTTGGAGATGGGTGGGCGGGGAGTGCCCAGATGGAGGCAGGAGGCTCAGGAGCCAGGACCAGTTGGAGCTGTTTGGAGTCCAATCCCCAGAGGGCCAAGCTGGGGGTGGAGAGTGAAGGGTTGCAGGGCTGGGGGCGGTGGAGGTTCTTCCCTCCCTGTGACCTCCGACCCAGAGCCTGGGACAGTGGGGGTGGGGGAGGCTGGTGTTCAACTCTATTCTAGAAAGTGGGGGTGGATCCTGGGAGCAAGGATGATTGACTGAGGGGGCGCAGGAGGAAGGTGAAGGAGAGCTAGAACCTCGGACCATTCACTTTAATTCCTGTGTGTTCGTCTGTAAAATGAAGACAACAGCAACACCCCCTTTCTTCTTTTGAGTTGTAAGTAAATGTGTGTAGAATGTTCAGCGCCGCAGGAGGCAGCAAGTGAAGGGCACAGTAAACGCTGGCTATTGCCTTCGTCCTTGCCTTCCGGTAGAGGTGGCCCTTGTTGGGCTGAGAGCAGCTGGAGAGGAGGGAGACCGGTCGGGTCGCAGATGGGGGGACAGCGAGGTGGCAGTTGCCCTGCATATTCCCCGGGGGTGGGCGGCTGATGGGCAGAGGGAGGGGCAGCCCAGCTGGGTGGGGAATGGAGGAGCTCCTGGCACCTGCAAGTGCACCCGGAGCCCCACCCCCTCACTCCGGTCCTGGGGCGCCCTGGACGGCGATGGCACCCAGAACGGGCACCTGGACCACGACCATGTCTGTGCTCCCGCATCAGCATTTATGCCTCAGACTCCCGGGGCAACATTTTCTGCGCAGGAAGAACCACCTGGGTGAGACCTGGGCCAGACAGGACTCTTGCCACACATCACGAGGGTGGAGTAGCCGCCCCACGGTCCCTCTCTTAAATCCCCTCTCCCCTAAATCCCAGGCAGCTCTGGTCTATTTCTTGCAACGGGCAGTTCCACTTGGAACTACACCCAGTCCCTCTTGCGGCAGCGCAACTATTTCCTTGAATTTCAGCTTCAGGGGGACCGATAAGCCCAGTCCCCGGCTCCCCGCCCAGGAGGGAGGTGATGATGCAGACGGTCCTAACCGGCCCCCGGCCCGCGGTGGGACAGTCTTGAGCTCCTGCGGGAAGAGCTGCTGTGACCCCCGCGGAGGCCGTGGAGTCCAGTGGGAAGAACCAGCGCCCTGGGCTGCGCGGCGCCAGCTGCGTCCCCCAACGAGCTCTGCAACCTGCGGGAGCGACTTCGGCACCTCATCTGTAAAATGGGCTCTACCGTAGGGTCACCCCCAGAGAAGGGCTGGGATGCTTAAGTGGACAAAGTGTGTTCAGCGCTCGGCCCAGGGCCTGGCACCATGGACGTGGCCCGTACAGTGGACACAGCAGCCACAGCTTGAGGTCGCAGCCCACTCGGGAGTCTCTCCACGTTCATACGTGGGGTGCTAGTTCCCTTCCTCGTTTGAACTTCAAAAGAGAAAACGCGCATCAAAGCGCTTTTGGGCTTTTTTTTTTTTTAAAGATTTTGTTTATTTATTCATGAAAGACAGACAGAGAGAGAGAGAGAGAGAGAGAGAGAGAGAGAAGCAGAGCCACACACAGGCAGAGGGAGAAGCAGGCTCCATGCAGAGAGCCTGAAGTGGGACTGGATCCTAGGATTCCAGGATCACGCCCCAGGCCAAAGGCAGGTGCTAAACCGCTGAGCCACCCAGAGATCCCCCAAAGCGCTTTTGAAGGCGGGAAGGACCCTCGTGCAGCGGGACCTGTCACCCCCAGCCGGGGTCGCAAGGCAAGGGACTCGGGGCTGGGGCCCACCAGGAGACCCTGGCCCCCGGGAGCACGGGCCCGCCCCGCCCCACGCCGTGGGCTTCGCCAAGCTGAGCGCACCTGGTTCCACGCGGAGGACCCGGGAGGGGTTACCAGGGGTGCGGAGTGTTGCCAGGTGCGGGTGACCCTGCTCTGGGCCCCCGGGCCTGACCCCACCTGGCCTCGGACCGCTAGGCGGAGCAGCTGCGGCGCCTGGGCGGGCGCGACTCTGCAGCAACCCGTGGCCAAGCGGCCCGGGCTTCCCCGGCGCACAGCCCGCAGCTCCTCGCTCCTCGCTCCCGGCTCCCGGCTCCCCGCACCCCGCTCTCCGCTCCCAGCTCCCGGCACCCGGCTCCTAGCTCCCCGCTCCTAGCTCCCTGCGAGCCGCGGGAGGCGGCCGGGCCTTCGGCGCAGGGGCCGGGCGCTGTGCTCCCAGGCTCCGCGGGGAGGCACCACTTTAGGTCTGGAGCCAGTCCGCGTCCTAGCGGCCCGCGGTGCCCCATTCCCACCTCCTCAGTCCCCCTCGGACGCTCACCCGCTGGAACACCCCAGCGCAGGCCGAGCTTTGTGGGCAGATGGGCTCTCTGGCCTTAGCAACCGGAAGGTCGCCGCCCTGGGTCCCCAGCCTGAGACGAGACTCTGCAGTCCCGCTGTGTTAGGTCTGGCGCTGGGCAGAGGGCTCCCGCCCCGGCTCCGCTCACCGATTCCTGGGCAGGGATTACTAGGACTCCTACTTCAACACCAACACGCTGAGGCAGGGGTGGCGAGACAATCGCCTGGGAGGGTGGAGCTGGGACCTAAGTGGGGAGCTGATGGCAGGATTCTCTCTGGCAGGCGGCAGTCTGCGGGAAGATGGCCATTGCCGTTGCTGGCAGGGGGAGTCTACACTGCAGCCTTCCCACTGCATGAAGAGGAGAGGACGCAGGCTCAGCTCTCTCCTGCTCCTGGGGCATCAGGAAGGAATTCTGGGACTTCCCTGCAACCCTCCCTCCTTTCATCTGCCTAGGGCCCCTTGGAACCGCCCAGACCCCGACCCTCACCGATTGCTGTATTCATACTGGACCTGCTGGAGATGCTAGCACAGGTACCAAGCCCTGTACCTTGTATGAGTACCTTGGGAAGAAGGTGGCCATCTACTCTGGCTAGATGAGTCTGGCATTGGGGGTGGGGGCTGGGAGCTGGGGTCAAGTGCAGAGATGGTGGCTTATGGACTTTGTTAACCTCTTTAGGCTTTTGCACAGCCTGGCTGCTGCCTGGCTGCTGCCCTTCTGGGCACCTTGGTCTTTATCTCTGACCTTATCTGCATGGGCACCAACACACCATGAGTAGCTGGAGCTGGGGGCAGGGGGATGGGCTGGGTGGGCTGGATTAGGTGGCTGGTTGAGAATAGACCTTTCCAGGATGAGCACCTTTTGCTTATAGGGAAAAGATCTAGGCCATGAGGGTGCATTCCTCATGTGCCCTCTCTGCAACACTGTGCCATGTGGAATATTTCCAAGATCTGCCCCATGGCAAGGTGAGCCAGGGACAAGAGCAAGGGAATGGGTAGGTGTTTGGGACACCTGGACCTGGCTGCAGGGAAAGCAGTGCTGGCCACACAGTATGTCCTCTCTCCCTCCCTTGCAGTTGGGCTATCTGGTGACTGTGTTCTTCAGCATCTTCATGTCCTTCCAAGCCACAGCCTTCCTGGAGCCGTGGAAGTGCAAGCGCATCACCTTGGCCCATCACTAGGACCTCAGTGGCTTCCAGAAAGAGGAGGTGATGCCCAGCTCAGCCGGCCAGGCCCAGAACTCCATTTCCTAGAGTTCTCAGAGACCACAAGGCATGTTGGGAAGAGCCCCGACTTTGGAGTCCATCGTTCCTGATCCAAATCTGGCTCCTTCCCATACCTCCTGGGTTAGTTTCCCACCCTCCGCTGATATCAGGATGAATTAAGGTTTGGTGAGATTAAACACTGGGCACATTTAGGGCCTCAAAGAGAAACTTTGTAACAGGGAAGAAAGAGAGAAGCATTCCATTCACCCATCCATCAGCCACCCACCAGCCCATCCAAACACCTAATCACTTACCTTGAATCTGTTTGCTTTTTTCCATCTCGACTGCTGCTCCCACCCCCATCCCCAGTCTGAGCCACATTGTTTCACCTGGACCACTGTGGTAGTCTTCCAATGGTCTCTCTGCTCCTGCATTTGCCCTACTTAATTCATTTTCAGCTTTCAGGATGATCTTTCAAAAACCCAAATCACATCATGCATTGCCCTCCTCAAGCCCTTCCGTTGGGTTGTGCAATCCCATATGGGATGCACTAGGTTAAATAGATGTGGGAGGAAGAAAAGCAGAAAGGGAACAGTGAGGTAAGAAGATGAATGTGAGTGGTGCCCTCTAGAATAGGGCAGCTCATGTGCCCTAAAGAATGGCTCCGCCTTTGCACCGACTGTCCCTCCCTGCCACCACCACCACCACCACCACCACCGTGGGGTGCTGCCCCTCCATTCTCTCCTTACTTAGCATCATTCCTTCATGAGACTTGTTTGCAATTATATATTTGTGCTTATTTGTTTGACCTCTGTTTCCCCAACTAAACTGTAATTCCTTTTTTAAAAAAAATATTTTATTTATTCATGAGAGACACACACACACACACACATAGAGAGGCAGAGAGACAGGCAGAGGGAGAAGCAGGCTCCATGCAGGGAGCCTGACATGGGACTCGATCTAGGGTCTCCAGGATCAGGCCCTGGGCCGAAGGCAGGGGCCAAACCGCTGAGCCACCCAGGGATCCCTAGATTGTAATTCCATCAGGGTTTGGGTCTCCTCCAGGTGTTCACCATATCATATCCAGTATCCACTGTAGAATAGTATGCAATCCGTTACTACTAGGGCTTTTTTTTTTTTTTTTTAAGATTTATTTTAGAGAGAGAGAGTGGGTGGGGGGAAAGGGGGAATCTCAAGCAGACCCTGTAGTGAGTGCAGAACCCTATGTGGGGCTTGATCCCACGACCCTGAAATCATGACGTGAGCCAAAACCAAGAATCAGACACTCAATTGTCTGAGCCACCCAGATGCCCCAGTCAACAGTTATTGAATAAACTAATACAGTATCCATTACCCATTATCTGTTCATCCATCCATCCTGTCATCCCACCATGCTTTCATCTGCTCATCCACTTAGCCATCCATCCATCTACCTACCCATCTGCCCTTCTACTCACCCACTTGTGCGCCCACTTATAGAGATTTGCCAGTTGTTTGCCTGTCTGGTTTATCCATCCATCTGTCCATCTACTACCCACCCGTCTATCAGTCTATCCCTCTCCCACAGTGTGTCCATTTGTTGTTTCCATTTCTGTTTACCTTCCCATCTGTGCACCCAGCCATCCACAGGCTCTTAGCCAGGCCCTTGTGGGGAAAAGCCCTGCAGAAACAAAAATGATTGGGACCTCATTCCGGTACTTCTAGAGCTCCCTGCGCAGGCAGAAAAAGATGGGGGGGCTCCTCTCACCCCAGAGTCGTGACACTCAGCTTCTTGGGCCCCAGGGGGCACATCTGTTGCCTCTTCAAACAGGAGCGTGCATGTCCAGGGTTGCCACTCTGGGCCCACAGATGGCCTAGAACCCAGTGACAGGCTTGAAGGAGTCCTACTTCCCCAATTGCACCTGCCTTCCTCACCTATTCACCAGCTCTGCAGTCATCCTCGTCATGGTGAGGGGGCTTTGGGCCCTTGCTCTGGCACCCCTGTTTGCTATGCTCAACAACAACTGGGCGGAGATCCGACCGGACACCCACAAGTTCGTGGGAGAATATTGGAGGCCAGTGGTGGAGCCGGCACAGGGCATTGCAATCTGGCTGCTTTTGCTTGAGGCCATGGCCCACCTTCTGGTCATTGTGAATGTGAGCATGGGGCAAAGGAGGGGCATACGGGCTCAGAGGGGGGAAATAAGAGATCAGAGACCAGGAAAGGTGGCTTAGGAATAGGGAAATGGAGGCTGAGTTCCAGGGTCAGAGATAGGGAAACAGAGACAGAGTGCTAGGATTCTGGGTGCAGGCTCATCCTGCCCACGGGAGTGGGTTTGGACCCAGGTGGAGGTAGTTGGGAGACAGGGCCTCGGAGTCCCTCTGGCCCTGCAGGCTTTCCTCCTCGCCTTCACCTTGGACTTAATGCGCCTGATGGACCAGTACGAACGCTGGTACAGCTTTGTCTGCCTCACACCTGCGCCCGCACCTCCAGGCTACCTGGCCCAGGACCGGCAAGTGGGAGCGTCGAGGCGGAGGGTCTGGGCCTAACGGGCAGAGAGCGGAGCCTGCGGGCCCGCGGGGCCTGGCGGGGGGGCGGGGTGCTGGATCTGGAGGCGGAGGGTGGGGCGGTGCCAGCGGGGAGGCGGGGAAGTTGAGTCTCCGCAGCGTCTCAGCTGGGGGGGCGGGCGGGGGGGGGTGTGTACAGCTGCAGGGGCGGGGCCGGGCTGCGGGGCGGGGCGGGGCGGGGAGCCTCCGCTCAGGTACGCGGCCTTTGGCGAGCCACAGGGGAACCTCACCCTCTTCTACTGGAAGCTGGTGGCCGTGCATCTGGGCTTCATCAGCACCTTCGAGGTAGGCTCAGCTTCTCGTGTGTGCGACAGGCCTGGGTTCAAGTTCAAGCGCTGCCGCCGACCCGCTGTAAACGGGGGGTATGCTCTAGAGTAGGATCTACTCCTAGGATCGTTATGGAGATTTGATGTCAACCACTCGCACGAGTGTCCAGAACATTGCAGGTGCTCAATAAATCAACAGCACCACTATTACTATTATCTTTAAGCAACAGACCTAGAGGAAAGAGGGAAGGCAGGCTCCCCCCAGCTTTGCTCAGGATCCTTCCTCCAGCCCTGCCTCTACCAGGGGCCCTAGTGTTGTTACGGGTTTCGAATGATACCTCTGTGTCTTTGGGCAAATGACAACAGCTTTTTACGCCTCAGTCTCTTCGCCTGTAAAACAGGGGTAGTAACTGTACTCACCTCCTAGTGTTGTTGCGAGGATTAAGTGAATTAATAGCCCGGAAAGCTCAGAATGGTGCCTTGCATTTGGTAAGCGCTCCGTAAATGGAGGTAGCCGAGGGACTCCTGCTCTCTTTGGCTCCCCCTGGCCCCCAGCAGGTGCTGTTCTCCGTGCGCCTCCCCGCCTGGCTGGTGCCTCAGTTCCAAAATAAGGCGGGAGCGCTCTCTGGCCTGCGGGAGCCTGCGGACTCCCGGGAGGCGCTGCAGCAGGTCCGCTCGGCTAACGGACCCTGGCCACGCCCCTGGCCACGCCCCCAGGCCTTGGCTCCGCCCCCTCGTGCCCCGCCGTCTGCGGTGGCCTCTCCCAGAGGGAGAATTGGCCGGCTTGCCTGGCCCCGCCCCCAGCAAGCCCCGCCCCCAGCAAGCCCCGCCCCTTCTCTCACCTTACCCCCCCCCGCTGAAGCCCCCTCTGCTCTCGGGGCCAGCCTTTTCAGCCTGCCCAAGCCCTGCTCTCCGTCCTCTGCAGCAGGGGGGCCGTCCCCAGAGCCCAGGACCAGGGGCGAGTGAGGCGGGACTGCCCTTCAGGAACCCTAGGTTCCCCAGATGCTTCCTCCATTTAGGGTCCTCTGCTTCTGGTCCGGGGTTTGGGCAGTACCTTGGCCAGCGGCCCCAAGGTCGGCCTCAGAACTGGGAAGAGGATTAGAGCTCTCCGAATTCCACTGGCCTTGCATTGCGTCCCTCTCCCTGTGCCATCTCCTGCTCTATGTGCAGTGCTGGCAATAAACCTCTCTCTCCTGCCCAGCGTGCCACCTCTCCACGGACACCCGGTTTCCACACACACTGCGCAGCGTCTCTTTATTATGTAGGGATGATCTGGAGGCCAAGGGAGTGGAGGGACCCCGATCACTCAGTACTGAAAGGTTCCCAGTTGATGGGGGAGACTTCCCTGGGATCTGGGCCCTGGACACCTGCCCCATATGCTCATAGAGGCCTGCAGTGTGTGAATAATAGTAAAAGGGTTAGTCAGGAGAGCTGAGACACCTCCCAAAGGATGTTTACACACTTTTCACCAGATCCTCCCAAAAGCCTGGTGACGAAGTCCTGGACAGTGGTTAGGGACACAGGTTGGTGGTTGAGTCAGAGACCTGGGTTTGAATATTAGTTACGTCCCCTATTAGCTGTATGACCTTTAATCCCTTGGACCTGTTTCATATCTGTAAAACAGACTTCACAGAGCTCACGAGAGATTGAGATAATTCCCGATTTAACATGTACAAGCCTCATGTCCTCATCTGATAAGTGGGGGCAGTAACGGAGTCGTGGAGGAGACTGAATGAGTACGTATCCCCTGCTTTTCAAAAGTTTGTGTTACACCCCGTGGCTTTCACTGAAGAACTATATATTAGTACCTGTTTTCACTGCTAACCAGGAGAAATCTAAAGAGAATTTTTGCTTTTATGGAAAAAGATGAAAATAGCATTTAATGTTTGTTTTGCAGTGATCCTGTATAGAGGCAGCACACACCCTGAGTAGAGAGTTTGCCCCACCAAGCTTTTCCCTGGCACAGCACTCAGCATCTTTGCATCAAGCCACCAGAGCTTTGAACTGTGTCCAGGAGCATCTGTGCTTTTTCTAGATTTATTTTGTGCATCTGTTAGTGAGATGTATCCAAAAGGATTAGCAAAGCCCGAGAGAGCTTATTTTTGGGGTATGGAAGTGCTAAAGACATTCTTCCGTATACACTAATGGTCATTGCTTCTTTATTTTATGCCATTTTTGGTTTCGGAAAGTTTTTGTAGGAACACTCTACTTTTGAGTAGTGGGGGAAACCTGTAAGCAGGTGTGGAGTGCTCACAACAGTGCCTGGCGCATAGTGTACAATAAGTTACTAGCATCGTGAGTATTGGTATTTGCGTACATAGTGATATTAATACTAAGTGTCTGGCAATTACGCAGTGCAGGTAGTATTAGGAAGAGAACAGCTTTCCCTCTCATGGGCTTGGGAAGACTGTAGGCTTGCTGCTGCTTCCTTACTGGAGGCTGCTTCTACTTGGGCTGTTGGTTTAGTAAGGGCTCATTTGGTGTGGACCAGAGTCAGGGAAGGCTTCCTGGTGGAGGAGGCCATTGGAGGTGACAAGGTTGGGTCATTCCTGAGAGCAGTGATGCTGGAAGGGCCTGCCGGGAAGGTCCTGGATGCACCACACTGCCGTCCTTCGCGATTTCCATCCCCCCACCATAGAGATGAGCATTCCCAATTTATAGGTGCCGTAGCCAGCACGGAGAGGGGTCAGCCAACTGCAGCGTTCTCAGGGTCCCTGAGGAGTCCAAGGCTTGGGAGGTTCTCTGTGAAGCCTCTCCTCCCCCAGCAATCTCACCCCTTCAGAAGAGGGGTGACCTGTTTCCAGAGTGGAAGAGCAGTGCTTCCCCCATCTTTAGGATATCGGTCTGGGGTCCTTCAGAGCCTCTCCTGGGCATAGGACTCCCATTGTTCCAGCCCCCCTCTTGTACCCCAGACTGGCCAAACCGGTTCTGGGGAAGGGGGGCGGGGAGCAGGCACGTTGAGACAGCCGCCTGCCCGCCTGCGAGGTTCCCTCCGCCTTCGCCTCCCCCCTCCCTGCCCCACACAATACCCGGGATCCTGCACTGCCCGGCTCAGGGGCCATGCTGACATCGCCCCCTGAGAACCCGGCTACAACCCCAGAGCCCCCAGGTGGTCTGGAGCCCTGGACCGTGTCGGAGGCCGGACGGAGCTCCCTGGCTGAGGTAGGGCCCCACCCTGCTGCCAGCAGTCCCATCCTCCTCCCGCCAGTCTTCCCAGAGTGAGTCCTTTGTGCTGCCTGCCTGGCCTCTGATCCTGGCTCCCACCCACTTATGGCCTCCTGGGGTTCAACAGCCTGTTTGGCCTGGATCCCCTTTCCAGTCTTGACCTTCCACTTAGCTTTGTCCCTTAAGGGGCACAGGGGCCATGGCAGGGCCTTCCTTCTCTGGGCATGGGGCAAGGGGGATCAGGGAGGGGGCAGGGAAATCCTGGGTGCAGGAAGCCAGAGGTGCTCTCCCTAAACCATAGTAGTACCCAGAGACCCTCTCTGCCAGCCTTGCCAAGTGGGCCTATTGTCCCTGTGACTAGCAGTGTCCACTGAATGGGGCCCTCCTGGGCCCCTGCCCATCCTTATCTGCTTGCAGATGACACAGGTTTCCTAGAGGGGGCAGCCAGGAGGGACCTTATGTGCCACTTTACGGATGGGGACACTGAGGCCCAAGAACAGGCTGTGACTCTCCTAAAGCCCCATAGCTGGTAGTGTCAACGCTCGACTTGAACCTTGGCAAAGGTTTTCACCTGTGAGTTCCAGAATGATCCTTGGCCCTAGAGTATCCAGTGGTCATGTCTGGGGCAGGGCATGTCCCTGCTATTTGGGGCCAGTTCTCTTCCTGAGGCTTTTTCCTTTTTTTTTTCCTCTCTCTAGCAGAGATGAGCTGCACACAATATGAACACAGCTCTACCCTTCCTTGGTCCCCAGCACTGAGGTTAAGTGGGCCACATCTTTGGAAGCTAGAGGGTATCCAAGCTAGAGGGGTCATTCCCATCGCTCTTTGGTCTGAACAGAGGTGGAGGTTTACTCATTCCTGACTTTCCCCCTAGGAACCTGCCTCCAGCCTCCTCCCTCCAGAAAGCCTTCTACCGCCTTCCCCCGACATTCACCCAGGCTTCTCCTCTAAGCCTTTAATAGGGGGTGCTCCTGCCCCAAGGCCTCCATGTTTTTGCTCATTTATCCCTGTAACTCAGAAGGGTGTGTGTGTGTGTTGGGGGGTGTGCGCTCCAGGGGCTTCCAGAATCCAAGGGGTAAGGATGTCCCAGAATGCGAGGGAGCAGAAGCATGTGTGTATTCCTGCACATGGGTCCCCACCGAAGCAAGTAGGATTTCCACGTTGAGGGTTGCAGATTCCTGGAGAGGAAGAGACTTCTTGGGCAGGCAGTGGTCTCATGCCTCCTTCCACATGTTTCTCCAAAGAAGGGTGGGGCTCATTCTCAGTGACTCAGTTTCCCCATCTGTGTGGTGACCCAAGCCACCTGCCTGACTAGAGAAAGACTAATATTCCGTTGAATGACTATCGACTACAGAGCTCCCACTACGTGCTAGGCGCCTTACATGTGCTATCATTAATTCTCGTATTAGTGCTTTAAAGCGGCTATGACTAGCCTATTTATCAGATGAGGAGATAGAGACGTGCTCAGATGGACAGAGGTTTAAGGTACACGCTAAAGCTGTCCCTGCGGGGAGCTGGCTCTTGGGAGCACCCCCACCCCGCCCCAGGGAGGGGCTGAAGAGAGCAGAGGAGCCGTTGGGTGCCTGCGCAGGTAGAAAGGTCCCCCACCGGGTCCTCTCCTCCCTCCCTCCCTCCCACGGTCACTGACGCTGTCACTGTTCCTCTCAGGTCAAGATTTTCTCCCAGTCGATGTTTACTGGGTCCCTGGGTGTTTCAGCCTGAACAGTTAGTCATTACTTCCTCCAGGCAGCCTTCCTGGAATGCTCACGTCCAGTTGAGCCCAGCACTGATGGTTCCTCTGGCTTGGCTCCTGCCAACCCAGATTGTAACTGTTTTCATTTTTAGCTCCCTCACTAGACTGGCAACCCTGCCGGCCACAAAACGTTTGTCCATCTGTCTCCCTGGGTTTTTCTGGGCTTCGCATCTGTCTCTGAGTATCTGGCCTGTGAAATTTACAGTGTCTCTGTTTCTGTGGGTCCCTGAGTGTCTCAGAGTCTGTGGTTTTCTGGGTTTGAGTGTTTTGGGGTCTCTGTTCTGAGATGTTCCCTAAGGGGGCTCTGTGTCTCTGGGTCTCTGTCTCTGTCCCCTGGGTCTCCTCGCCCTGTCAGGCGGGACACTGCTCCTCTGGCCTGAGGAGCCCCGGGGGGGGGGGGGGTCCTTGCTGCCCTGCCTGCCCACAGTGAGGCCAGGCTAGGGTAGGCCCCCGCCCAGCCCGCTGCGTGCTCCCTCCCTCCCGCTTGCCTCACCACAGGGTTTGATGAATCAAACTCTTTGTCTGGGTGGGATCTTCCCCAGCCAGCTGGGCAGAGAGAGGGCTTCCCCTGCCGGAGCAGAACAACATCGGCAGCGGCCTTCAGCTGGAGAGGTGAGGGGTGCAGGAGGGCGGCCAGGGGAGGGCCCCAGGGGAAGGGCTGTGGGGGCTCAGATCCCTCTATCATTAGGCCTGTCCTGAGGCTCCAGTAGACTCCTTGGGGATGACTTCCTGCCTGGAGAGGACCTGGTCAAGCTGACCCCCGGGCTAGGAGCTGGGGCAGGGAAGAGCCCCTCTCTCGCCCCAGGCTGGCGAGCCAGGACATCTCCCTGCCCTTGTCCCGGGAGGGCCCAGCCAGATATGGGTGGTGGCCCGCCTGCCAGTCTGTGACCCTCCCAGCCAGCTTGGCAGGGTGTGGGCACCACTCAGCGCCGAGGGCTGCTGCTCTGGGCCTGGGAGAGGAGGTTGGGTAACACCAAAGCAAGGACTTCTGGGCCTGTGTGTTTGTACCTCGGTGTGTGCGTGCAGACAGAACAGGAGCGGGAGAAAGCTCGAGTCGGTACATAAACATCTGATGGGTCCGCGTGTATGTGCGTATGAGAGAGTGTGAATATATGTAGTTGTGTAAAAAGTGTGTGAATGCGTGAGCCTGTGAATTGGAAGTGTCTGAGTGTACCTATGAAAGCGTGTATGTCCATGTGTGTACTCGGAAGAGAACGTGTGTGCAGGTACATGGAACATACGTGGATTGTGTGACAGTGTATGTATGTGTGTCTGGTCATAGGTCAGTGAGAGTTAAAAATGCACGAGGTGGTTAAAGTGCAGACTCAGAAGCCAGACTGCCTCGGCTTGAATCTTGGCTCCCCCGTATGCCAAATAACCTGTGTCTCACCTTCCTCACCTATAAAATGGGGATTAAAAAGTTGCATCAACTCAGGGTTGTGAGGATCAAATGAAATAGTATATAGAAAGTACTTGGCCTGCCATTCAGTAAGTGCCAAGTAAGTGTATTTTTTTTAAAGATTTATTTATTTATTCATTTATGATAGACATAGAGAGAGAGAGAGTCAGAGACACAGAAGGAGGGAGAAGCAGGCTCCATGCCGGGAGCCCGATGCGGGACTCGATCCTGGGACTCCAGGATCATGCCCTGGGACAAAGGCAGGCGCTAAACCGCTGAGCCACCCAGGGATCCCTATTTTTTTTTTTAATATTTTATTTATTTATTCGAGACACAGAGAGAGTGAGAGAGACGGAGAAGAGAAGCAGGCTCCATGCAGGGAGCCCAACGTGGGACTCGATCCCTGGTCTCCAGGATCAGGCCCTGGGCCGAAGGCAGCACTAAACCACTGAGCCACCCGGGCTGCCCAATGTATTTTTTTTTTTTTAAGATTTTATGTATTTATTCATGAGAGACACACAGAGAGAGGCAGAGACATAGGCAGAGGGAGAAGCAGGCTCCCCGCAGGGAGCCTGATGTGGGAGTCTGTCCCAGGACCCTGGGATCATGACCTGAGCTCAACTACTGAGCCACCCAGGTGCCCCTAAGTGTTAGCTATTACTGTGCAATTAGGTGTGTAAGTGTGCTCGTACAGATGTTGTACATACGTGTACACAAGAGTTGGTCCAGGCCTCCAAGTCAAAGATGGCTTGCTGGCCAGCCCTGCTGTTCCGTGTCTGCCTCTCATACCTTTTCCCCTGCAGGCCCAGGTGGGTGGCAGAGCAAAGGAGGAATGGACTGTGGGCCACCTGCCACCCTCCAGTCCCACCTGGCTGGGCCACGTGGCACTGCCCGCCGCCCAGTAGCTGTGTGCCAGCAGGAGAGTCTGTCCTTTGCAGAGTTGCCCACCCTGCAGCCTCCGAGTCCTGTGTGTCTGGATCTCTTCCCTGTCACCCCAGAGGAGCTGCGGGCTCCTGGCAGCCGCTGGTCCCTGGGGACCCCTCCTCCTCTCCAAGGGCTGCTATGGCCACCATCCCCGGGAGTCCCAGACACCGAGATCTGCACCAGTGGGGGGATGCGGCCCAGCAGGGCTGGCAGCTGGCCACACTGTCCTAGTGCCCAGCCCCCAGCTCTGGAGGGACCCTGGAGTCCCCAGCACCCACAGCCACAGCGCCGGGCCAGTCATGGCTCAGAGAAGAAGTCAGCCTGTGAGTCACTCTGGGTGGGGGGGTGGTGACCCAGTGGGGCAGATAGGGGAAAAGTTGGGTGGCTCTTTTAAGACTCTTAAGCCCCAGGATTCCCCCAAACAAGCAGAACAAGTGGTAGATTTTAGTGATAAGAGAACCTGAGCTCAAAGAGGACAAGTGACTTGCAGGTTATACAGCAAATGAGTGGCTGTCCTGGGCTCCTTGGCCCTTTGCCCACTGCAGCCAGGCACTGTGCTCTCTCTACTTCCCCTCTTGTTGATCCCATTGGTGGGGGGACCAGATCCTGGCAAAAGCACTGACCTTTCCCTCAGATGCTCAGGGCCACAGGGTAGCAGCAGGGAGGAGTGGGGAGGGCGCCCAGTGGATGCATGCCAGCCTCTGCTCTCACCCCACGTCCCCATAGGGCGCAAGATGCGGGTCTATCAGCGGGAAGAGCTCCCTGGCAGCCCTGAAGCCCACACTGTCTTCCTGGAGCCTGGCCAGGCAACAGAGCAGGCCCTGAGCACAGAGGAGCCCAGGCCCCTGGAGCTGTCTGCGCCCTCCCGAGTCGGCCTGGAGGGGCCTGAGCGGAGGCGCTTCTCAGCCTCGGAGCTGATGACCCGGCTGCACTCTTCCCTGCGCCTGGGGCGGAACTCAGCAGCCAGGGTGCTGATCCCGGGGTCCGGCCCTGGCGTAGCTCGGGAAGGTACCAGCTTCTCCCCCGGGGACCCTAAGAGCAGGCCACCCGCCAGATGCACCATGGGGCACGACCCACACCTGCGACTGGGTGCTGGTCAGCTGCAGTGTGGCACCCCAGTGCCCGGCATCATTCTGGGAGCCACCCACCCTCAACTCTCACCCTCTCCAGGAAAAGCATCTGGAAGGGAGTGGCGCCGCGGAGAGATGAGGCTGGACGGCTTGGCGACGCCGGCGCCTGTTGACCCGAGCACGGGGCAGAGCGGCTGGCCCGAGCCCAGGTACTGTCTCCCACCCCGCAGTCGTCGTCCGAGGAGGAGGAGGGGGGGGGGTGCGGGCGAAGAGGGGCCCTGACGCTGCCCCTTCCGTAGGCTGGACACGCAGGAGGAGCAGGCGCTGGGTTCCGGGAGCGCCAGCGAGCGGCGCCAGTCTCGGTTTCTCCTTAACAGTACGTGGGAGGAAGGGGCTGGGGGCGAGAGAGGGGGAGAGAGAGGGGGAGAGGGGGAGAGGGGGAGCGCGAGCGAGCTGAGCCTCGCGGGCCCGCACCGTAGCCAGCGCGCAGCGGGTGCGCCAGCCGTGCCTCTGGAGGAGTGGGAGTGGGTGGTGCGTGCACGAGGGGGTGCGGGTCCCGCTCCCCGCGCCCCCGTCCGACGGCTCGGTCAGGGAGGCGGGCTCTCGGGGAGCCGGGCCGCAGCGGAGCGTGCAGGCGGCGCCCACGCCTCCCCGCCCGTGTCCCCGCCCAGCGGTCCTCTACCAGGAATACAGCGACGTGGCCAGCGCCCGCGAACTGCGGCGGCAGCAGCGCGAGGAGGAGGGCCCGGGGGACGAGGCGGAGGGCGCGGAGGAGGGGCCCGGGCCGCCGCGCGCCAACCTCTCCCCGAGCAGCTCCTTCCGGGCGCAGCGCTCGGCGCGAGGCTCCACCTTCTCGCTGTGGCAGGACATCCCCGACGTGCGCGGCAGCGGCGTCCTGGCCACGCTGAGCCTGCGCGACTGCAAGCTGCAGGAGGTGGGCGGAGGGGCCGGGGGCGGGGCCGGGGGCGGGGCCGGGGCGGGGCCGGCGGGACCTCCCATCCCCCGAGGTGGGCCTGGGACCCCGCGGGGAGAGCGGGGCCGTCTCTGCGGAAGGGGGGGCCGGGACCTGGCAGGGTGGGGTGGCTGCTAGGGGGACGGAGGGTGCGGCGCAAGGCGCCGGCGGCGGCTGGACGGGGCGGGCCCGGGGCGGGGTCAGGCTGGGTCCGCGAGGACGCGGAGCCGCCGAGCCCTGCGGAGAGAAAACGCGTGGTGGGCGAGGGACGGAGGGCCCTCGGGGTGCGGGTGGAGCTAGAGGCTCAAGCAAGGTCTTCAGCCGAGCTTGAACAGTTGCGCGCGGCCGGACGTGGTCCCCTAGACCCGCGAGGCACCAGGCCATCGGAGGTGGGGCCAGAGAAGGGGGCGGACGAGGGGTGGTGTCAGGGCTTGGGCAGCGGGGGGAGGGGAGAAGGAGCGACAGGGTCGGGAGGGCGGGTGGTCAGCGAGGCCACGGTGTCCGGGGTGGGCCGGCACGGCCCTCTTCAACCCCGCGTCCACCCTCACTCAGGCCAAGTTTGAGCTGATCACATCCGAGGCCTCATACATCCACAGCCTGTCCGTGGCCGTGGGCCACTTCTTGGGCTCTGCTGAGCTGAGCGAATGTCTGGGGGTGCAGGACAAGCAGTGGCTGTTCTCCAAACTGCCCGAGGTCAAGAGCACCAGCGAGAGGTGAGGGAGCGGCCCGGTCAGGTGCAGGGGGGCGGGGACAAGGCCTGTGATTGGCGGGTCTCCCAGGTCTGGGGTCTCTGCTTGGCCCTGACCCTGACCCCTCGCTGGACCCCTCAGGTTCCTGCAGGACCTGGAGCAGCGGCTAGAGGCAGATGTCCTGCGTTTCAGCGTGTGTGACATTGTGTTGCACCACTGTCCAGCCTTCCGCCGAGTGTACCTGCCCTACGTCACCAACCAGGCCTACCAGGAGCGCACCTACCAGCGCCTGCTGTAGGGCTGGAGGCTCTGAAGGGGAGGGGAGGATAAAGGAGGCTTAGGCGGGAGTGGGCACAGAGGACTGGGTGAAGAAGGGTGACCTGGGAGGGGAATGGTTCCTGAACAGGAACTGAACAGGGCTCTCTGACCAGCATAGGGTTAGACCCAATCCCAAGGGGCAAGGAGGATGTACTGAGAAGGCACCCAGAAAACCAAGAGGGTGGCTGGGGTCATGAATCCTGGCAGTTCATGGGATCTACAAACCCATCTGTGACCCCAGGCTCCTCCCCATCTTCCAGCCTGGAGAACCCCAAGTTCCCTGGCATCCTGGCTCGCCTGGAGGAGTCTCCTGTATGCCAACGTCTGCCCCTCACCTCCTTCCTTATCTTGCCATTTCAGAGGATCACCCGCCTCAAGATGTTGGTGGAGGTACCTGGAGGGCACCGGGCTGCAGTGAGGGCTGCACGAGGGAAATGGTGCTGTGCCCTCCACAGCCCCTTCTGAGTATCCATGGGTGGGCAGGGTGATGGGTGGAGGGCTCGGCCTGCCTCATTGCACTGACCCCACCCTCCAGAACATCCTGAAGCGGACAGCACAGGGCTCTGAAGACGAAGATGTGGCCACCAAGGCCTTCGATGCCCTCAAGAAGGTGAGCTCAGCTCCCCGGGGCCTCCCCAGAACCCTGACATATCTCCAAATGAGCCCCAGGTGGGAGCCTGAGGCTAGGCTCTGCGAGCTGGGGTTGGGGGGCTGCAGGAGGTGACCCACCCACGGCCTCCCCAGCTGGTGCAAGAATGCAACGCCAGCGTGCAGTCCATGAAGAGGACAGAGGAGCTCATCCACCTGAGCAAGAAGATCCACTTTGAGGGCAAGGTGCATGCCTGCAGCTGGCAGGATGGGATCCACAAAGGGGCAGCTTGTTCCCTCCTTCCCTGGGTACCGCGGGCCAGCTCCTCTCAGCCCATCCCCAACCCCAACCCCAACCCCAGCCCTTCCCCCCGCCCTGGGTCTGTGCTCTCTGCCCTGCTGTCCCGGGCCTGACCTGCCCTCCCCTTTGCCTCCTCCATCCTTCCAGATCTTCCCCCTCATCTCGCAGGCCCGCTGGCTGGTTCGGCATGGGGAACTGGTGGAGCTGGCCCCACTGCCCGCAGCGCCCCCCGCCAAGCTGAAGCTGTCCAGCAAGGCCGTCTACCTGCACCTTTTCAATGACTGCTTGCTGCTCTCCCGGCGGAAGGAGTGAGTCTGGGCAGGGTGGGGGGGAAGTAGATGGGAGCCAGGTCCCTTCTTCTCTACCATGGAGTTCACAAATGGTCCATCACTGGCCCCGAGAGCCCCTGTTTGTGCCGGACTGTGCTGCTGGGGCACCCTGAGCTTCACAGGCTCCCCCAGAAAAGGCAGAGATGTGAGGCTAGTCCATTTTCCAGACCTGAGAACCAAGGGCTGGACAGTATGCAGAGGACTTGATGCTGGTCTGAGCCTAAGCCAAATAGAGCAGAGATCAAGAGTACAATCTGGGAGTCCCGGCTCCGCCCTGACTCATAAGGCTAGTGGCCAACATTTACTGAGCGCCTATTCTGTGCCAGGCATGTCGTGTGGATTATTCTCTTCATTCCTCTAAACATCTCCCTGGACAGTAGGCTCCCTTGTTATTCTCAAGATCACGGATCTAGCAAGTGCAGAAGCCAGGAGGCCGGGTCTGTCTGATGTCTGACCCCAGGCTCTTAACCATTGTATTATCCTATCTTCCATCTGTAAGATAGAGACTATCATGTAGGGAGACTCAGTCTGATAACAATACATGGAAAGAGCTCAGCACAGTGCCTGGCACACACTGAACACTCAGTCACTATTAGCCGTAACTATTATCAGTTTGGGATGAGGGGGAAGACTTTCTGAGTAGATAAGCCTTAAGGCTGGGACGTGGTGAAGAATGGGCTTCTTATACTATGGGAAGGGTTCATTCCTGATTTATTCCTTCATTCACTAAAGTGTCACTGAACTGCTATTCTCTACCGGGCCCTGATGGGTGCTAGGGCTCTGATGGGTGCCCATAGGGGCTCTCAGAACAATAAAAATACATCCTGATAACCACCTGGTCAGGGTTTTGATGGAAAGGTGTTCTCCTACTGTAGTATTCCCTGGTATGGGGTGAGGATCAATAAGGCTTCATTTTTTTTTAAGATTTTTTTTAAAGATTTATTATTCATTCATTTATGATAGAGAGAGAGAGAGAGAGGCAGAGACACAGGAGGAGGGAGAAGCAGGCTCCATGCCGGGAGCCCAACGTGGGACTTGATCCCGGGACCCCAGGATCGTGCCCCGGGCCAAAGGCAGGCGCCAACCCACTGAGCCACCCAGGGATCCCAGCCACCCAGGGATCCCATTTTTTAAAGATTTTTATTTATTTATTCATAGAGACAGAGAGAGAGAGAGAGAGAGAGAGAGAGAGAGGCAGAGACACAGGCAGAGGGAGAAGCAGGCACCATTCAAGAGAGCCTGACCTGGGACTGGATCCAGGGTCTCCAGGATCACGCCGCTGTAGGCTGCAGGCGGCGCTAAACCGCTGCACCACCGGGGCTGCCCCATCAGTGAAGCTTCAAATAGGAAGGGACTTTTGAGCTCAGTTTTGAGGGATAAGTTGGAGTTTGGGAGGATATAGCAAAGTCACAGTAAGATACAACAGCAGAGTGTGTTTGGGGGATGATGGAGCCTAATATGGTTGGATTTGTAGAGGGGAAGGGCAGCGAAGGAAGTTGGGTGGTTGAAAGTCATGGTACCGAGGCTGGGCTTTCTGAGGGCCATGGGGAGCATGGAGAGTTAGGCAGACGAGTGACATTTTACTCCTGTCTAGTTTGGAGGATGGACTGGAAGGGGAGGGACCAGATGCTACTGCAGTTGCCCAGGTGAGAGTAGGTGCTCCTGAAGTGTTCGGGGCTTGTGGGAAGCGGATTCCAGGGACGACAGGGAGTTCCTTCGTCTGTAGGATGGAGCTGCTGGCTGGCTGTGTATGGAGAGGGAGGGAGGAGGCCTGAACGATGGCTGAGTTTCCTCCTGGGCACCTTCAGGAAGTCTTCCCCAGAACGGGGCACAGTGAGGGGATCCTGTTTGGAGTGGGAATTACTGACTTCTGCTTAGACAGGTTGAGAAGAAGGAATCTGTGGGACATCCTTGACTCACCCACGTACCCATCCTTCCTGCAAGTGTTTATCGAACCCGAATTATGGGCCAGGCGGTGTCAAGCCCTGGGGTAGATGGCAAACGAAAGACAGAGTTGTCCTTCCATACCAGTTAGAGAGTCAGACAGTAGGCAGCAAGGGTCTCATCCAGTGGGGAGGGCTCCCCGTTGGCTGTTGAGAACAGGGACTGGGAGGGGGCGGTGGTTCAGAGAGAACCTGAAGGCACGCCCCGGGGATAGGGACGAGTTTTTGTCACCTTCTACTTTGGTCAGGGAACCAGCAGGAGTGGCTGTCTCCATTCCTTGTGGGACTGCGCTGGCTGTTAGGGAGGTGATGCCCTTCGGCAGCCAAGTTTCCTTGGGGAGGAAGCCAGAGGGGCAGCCAACCCTTCTGATCAGCACTCACCTGTCCGGAGGGTGGGGTTGGGAGCCTGAGGATGAGCCAGGCTGACCTCCCCTCCCCCGGTCCCCGCAGGCTAGGGAAGTTTGCCGTCTTTGTCCACGCCAGGATGGCCGAGCTCCAGGTGAAGGATCTGAGCCTGAAGCTCCAGGGCATCCCTGGCCACGTGTTCCTCCTTCAGCTCCTCCATGGCCAACAAGCGAAGCACCAGTTCCTGCTGAGGGCCCGGACCGAGTGAGTGGGGCTAGGGTGGGGGGCGAGGGGACCCCTTGGCAGGCAACAGGCCCTCCCAGTCTGGCTGCAGGAGGGTGGCATGAGGCAGGACACGGGCGGAGCTGGCGTCCAGGGGCTTCTGGGCCTGCTCTGTTCTTCTGCGGACAGCTGGGTGGGGCCCCAGCTTGGGGACAGGGCTGTAGGGTGGGCCCTGGGGGGGGGGTGTCCTGAGTCTGGACATCATACCCAATTCTCCCAGCCGTTTCACCACTGTGGCCCGGGGAGATTGCACTTTGCGTTGTGACAACTCTGCCTCCCCTCCCTAGAAGTGAGAAGCAGCGGTGGATCTCAGCCATGCGCCCCTCCAGCTCCCAGGAGGATAAGGAGGTCTTCAGCGAGGGCCAAGGTAGCAGCCTGCCTCCCCCTGCCTCTAGGCCCACATCCCCCTTTTCGCCAGGCCTGGTGCCATGGTGCCCCCAGGTTGTCTCCCCCTTTGCCTCAGTTGCAGAGGGCAGGAACCCAAGTGGCCCTGGGGTTGGGGTGGGGGGTGAGGGAGCAGCTCCGTTGACACAGAGGCTTCTCTCTGGGGTGTGAGTGCAGCCACTACGCCCCAGTGCTGCCCAGTTAGAGGGACCCTGGGTACGAGTCAAGGGTTTCTGAGCTAGAGGGCTAGGGCCAAGCTGCGGAAGGGAGAAGAAGGGAACTCATTTCTACCCGTACTTGCCATGCGTCAGGCCCAGTGTTAGGGGCTTTATATGCATTTATTTCACTTAATCCTTATGAAAACCCTGTGAGGTAGACTCCTTTTTTTTTTTTTTTTTTTTTTTAATAAAAGATCTTATTTATTTATTCATGAGAGACACACACACAGGCAGAGGGAGAAGCAGGCTCCATGCAGGGAGCCTGACGTGGGACTCGATCCCAGGTCTCCAGGATCACGCCTTGGGCTGAAGGCGGCGCTAAACCGCTGAGCCACCCGGGCTGCCTGTAGACTCATTTTTATTCACATCTGGAAAAACAGGCTCAGGAGTGTTAAGTAACTTGCCCAAGGTCAGCCAGCCAGGGGATAGCGGAGCTGGGATTCAAGCCAGGTCTGGCCCCAAAGCCTGTGGTTTTCCCCGGCTTGGGCTAGGAGTCCAGTTGGGGCTGTGGGGTGAGCTCCACCCCACTCCAGAGAGGAAAGGCCTGTGAAGGATGAAGGGGGCAGCCATGGAAAGATCTGGGCAAAAGTACTCCTGGAAGGAGGGCGGGCAGTGCCAAGGCCCCGAGGCAGGAGGGAGCTCAGAGTGTTTGGGGAACAGCAGGGCAGCCAGTGTTGCTGAGCTTCATGAGCAAGGGGTGGGGGGGCAGGGGGGCTAAGCCAGGAGGCAATGTGGGGAGGACTTTGGATTTTATTCGGAGGAGTGGGAAGCCCCGGGAGGGTTACAGCTGGGGGACTGATGTAAGTCTTGAATCCCAGTTGAGCAGGATGGATTAGAGGAAGTCCTGGAGTAGTGACAGGGGCACGTGAAGGGGCCATTTCTGTTGTGGGGGGTGCCTGGGGGCGTCTGGACACTGGCCTGGAGGTCAGCGTCGAGGTGCAGGACTGAGCTGGGGAGGTGAGAGCCCCCAAGCTGGAGGGACGGCATTCACCCAGGGCTTGTGTTTAGGGCAAGAGAGGAGAGAGGCCAGGGTGGGCCAAGGGAGGCGCAGAGAAAGTTAAGCAGCAGCAGCAGCAGCAGCCACCCTCCTACCCCTTTGCTTCCTTCTCCTCCCCCTCCACACCCCCCATTACCCTCCCTCGCTCTCCCCTGGGCTGTCAGACCGCCCCCAGGTGCAGTGTGTCCGGACATACAAGGCTCTGCAGCCAGACGAGCTGACTCTGGAGAAGACTGACATCCTGGCAGTGAGGACCCGAACCAGCGACGGTGAGAGGAGCCTCCTGGGAAGGCTCCCGCTCCCCACCCCCCCATGGGTCTTGGGCGGGCAGGAGGTAACTAGGTGGCTAAGATGTCACAAGAAAAGATTATGCAAGTGTTGATCAACCACAGCATGTAGGAATCAAGTTAGACAAGAGGAGGAACTTCCTGCTCTGGGAAAGATTCAGTGACTGACAGGGGAGAGTGGGAAACACCCTTCTTAGAGGGTGCCGGGAAAAACAGGTCAGAAGTTCACTTATAAGACCGCTGCGAGAGGCAGGGTCCTTCCTGGGGCTGGGATGCTGGGGTGAGGTCTCCTTGGGCCCAGGGGTGCAGACAAGGCTTGCATCAGGGCCTAGGCATTCCCTTGCAGGCTGGCCCTGGTGTCCCTTGGATGCCACTGATGCTGCTCCTGGCCTGCGTGCCCCTAGGCTGGCTGGAGGGGGTCCGCCTGGCAGATGGCGAGAAGGGGTGGGTGCCCCAGGCCCATGTGGAGGAGATCGGCAGCCTCAATGCCCGCCTTCGAAACCTCCGAGAGAATAAGCGGATCACAAGTGCCACCAGCAAACTGGGGGAGCCCCCCACATGATGGGCAGGTGTGGCCTGGGACACCAGCTCCGTGCCCAGCTCCTGGGCAGGTCTGGAGGGGCCTGTGGGGGTCCCGTGCTCCGTGGCCTGCCCTGCAGGGTCCAGCCTGTCCTCGCGCTCCTCGAAGTCCGCACTAAAGGCCGATGCAGGTCCTTCCTCCGGCATAGGGACTGCACAGGTGACCTGTGACACCTGGCGAGGATGGGAGCCCACTGCCTTCACACTGCCTGACTCTGGGTCCCTCTGGCAGGGCCTCGGCTGGGGACGGCGGTGGTGCTGAGGGGTCAGATATGTATATACCTGGGGTCTTCTGGCCGGAGCCTGCTGGGCCCTGGTTGCTGTGACTTTTCTGTAAATAAACTCCCATGATGCCTTTGCTTGGAGTGTGCAAGCTGTCTGATGCTGCCCCACCGCAGCCCCCCACTTCCTCTAGCTTGAGGTCAGGAGGGTCTCTGGCTGCCCCCCAGCGGGGAGAGTTCACGTCTTAACCAGAGGAGGGGACGGCGAGGCTGTGTCTGAATTAGACCTCGCGGGCTGCGGTTGGCAAAGTACCAGATTCGAGTAGGCCTGAGGACCAAAGACACTCGTTAGCTCTTGTGTTTGTTTTTCTTTTTTTTGAAGTTTTTTTTTTTTTTTTTTAAGATTTTATCTATTTATTCATGAGAGACACAGAGAGAGAGAGAGGCAGAGAGACACAGGCAGAGGGAGAAGCAGGCTCCATGCAGGGAGCCGTTGTAGGACTCGATCCCGGGACCCCGGGATCACGCCCTGGGCCAAAGGCAGGCGCCCAACCACTAAGCCAGCCAGGCGCCCCGCTCTTGTGTTTGAGTCTTACAACTGCTGTAACGAATGATCACAAACAAGGTGACTTAAGCCAATAGAAGTTCATTCTCTGACTGTTCTGGAAGCCAGCAATCTGAAGTCGGTATCTGGGCCAAAACCCAGGGGTCGGCAGGGCCGTGCTCTGTCAGGTGGTGGGGATGTGCTCTAGCGGAATTGTTCCTTGCCTCTTCCAGCTCGGGGGTGTCAGCTTTCCTTGGCTTGTGGCCACACCGCTCCAGTCTCTGCCTCCGTGGTCACACTGCCTTCTTCTCTGTGTGTCTGTGTCCGAGCTCCCTGTGCCTCCCAAGTGTAAAGATGCATGTGATTGCACTTGGGGCCCACCCGGATCATCTCTCCATCTCAGAACCCTTAACTTAAATCCCACCCGAAAAATCTATTCTCCGCCACCCCTCGTTTCTCATACAGCTTCACGAGTATCCAGGATGTGGATATCTTGTAGGGGACCATTTCTCAGCCTACCACCGTTCTCATGACTAAGCAGTATATCGGGGTGGGCTTCAGGCAAGGCTTCATCCAGTGGCTCCTCGATGTCACTGAGGACTCCGCTCTTTCCATCCCTCTGCCCTGTTGTCCTTGGTATTGTCTGCATCTTGATTCATACCCAACATGGAAGGAGGGAATTATCTCTGTCCCAGCATTCCCTGTCGAAGTCTGGGCATGCTTCCTGATTAGACGGGCTTGGGTCACGTGGCTGCCTCCGGGCTGATCACAGTGGCCAGGGGGTGGTGTGTGCTGACAGACCTAGCCTAGGTCATGTGCTTTAGCTCTGGAGCCGGGGTGGGAGGAATGTTTCCTGGAACCCCATGGGTTCCCAGGTGGGGTTTGATGGCTGCTGCACAGGAGGGAGTAGCCACTGGGGAGGCCAATATTCATTGAAACCCAAATCACCCAAGAGAGTTGAAGCACCTGGGAAGGAGCTCGGAGATGTGAACACACCTGGGGGGACCAGAGCATCCTTCATCCCTCAAAAGGAGGCCGTGGGGAACGTAAGTGAGGTTAGTCCTGGAAGGCAGACACAGGCCGATGGGGAGAAGCGCAGACCCATGAAGAAGCTTTTGGGAATGATCTTTTCTTTTCTCTTTTCTTTTTTTTAAATTAATTAATTAATTAATTAATTAATGATAGTCACAGAGAGAGAGAGAGGCAGAGACACAGACAGAGGGAGAAGCAGACTCCATGCACCTGGAGCCCGATGTGGGACTCAATCCCGGGTCTCCAGGATCGCACCCTGGGCCAAAGGCAGGTGCTAAACCGCTGCGCCACCCAGGGATCCCCTTCTTTTCTTCTCTTTTCTTTTCTTTTCTTTTCTTCTCTTTTCTTTTCTTTTTTCTTTTCTTTTCTTTTCTTTTTTCTTTTCTTTTCTTTTCTTTTTTTTTCTTTTCTTCTTTTCTTTCTTCTTATTTATTCGTAAGAGACACAGACACAGGCAGAGACACACGCAGAGAGAGAAGCAGGCTCCCTGCAGGGGTTCGGGACTCGATCCCAGGACTACAAGATCACACCCTGGGCTGAAGGCACCGCTAAACCACTGAGCCACCTGGGCTGCCCTATACCCATGTGATTTTTTTTTTTCCCATGTGATTTTTAAAAATAAAGTTTTTATTTTGGAATAATTGTAGATTTCCGGAAAAGTTTCAGAGGTGGCACAGCGACTTGTGTAGGCCCTCCCCCGTCTCCCTGCTGCTAACATCTTACATTAATTACCATGGTACAGTTGTCAAAACTAAGAAACCAACACGACTACATGACTATTAACTGGACTCTAGATTTTATTCAGATTTCATCAGTTTTCCCACTAATGTCCTTTTTCTGGCTCCAGATCCCATCCGGGATCCCACACTGACCGTTGTTGTCGCGTCTCCTTGGTGTCCTCTGGTCTGCAACAGTTTCTCTATCCTTCCTGGGTTTCCATGACCCTGACAATTTTGAGGCGTTCTGGTCAGAATTTTGTTACACTGTCCCTCCGTTTGGGTTTCTCTGATGTTTTTCTTATGACGGGGCAGGAGTTACGGGGTTTGGGGGAGGAATACCAACGAGGCGAAGTGCCCTTCTCCCCACATGATCTCGGGAGGCACGTGGGGTTCACGTGACTTATTACTGGTGATGTTAATCTTTTTTTTTTTTTAATTCTTTTTCACTTTTTAAATTTATCTTTATTGGGCAGCCCGGGGGGGGGGGGGGGGGGTGCTCAGCGGTTTAGCGCCACCTTCAGCCCAGGGTGTGATCCTGGAGACCCGGGATCGAGTCCCACATCGGGCTCCCTGCATGGAGCCTGCTTCTCCCTCTGCCTCTCTCTCTCTCTCTCTCTGTCATGAATAAATAAATAAAATCTTAAAAAATATATTTATTATATATATTATATATATATTATATTTATTAATTTTTTTAGATTTTATTTATTCATTCATGAGAGACACACAGGCAGAGACACAGGTAATTTGGAGGGGCTTCCCTGTGGGGAGCCCGATGCAGGACTCGATCCCAGGACCCCAGAATCATGACCCGAGCTGAAGGCAGACACCCGCTGAGCCCCGCAGGCGTCCCTGGTGATGTTAACTGGGGGCTTACTCTCTTCCCCTTGCCATACCCTGACTTTTGGAAGCAAGTGGAACCCCCCACTCAAGGCACGCTCCCACTTCCCGGTGGATGTACCTACATAAATTCCATTATTTGGGATTCTTCCGTAAAGAAGGTTTGTCCCTTCTCCCTACTGACGTAATCAGCCATTTATTCTAAAGGACCTGTACCTTTGGGTGATAATTCAATACCAAGTCATGTATTTTGTTGTTCAGATCATTTCAGCTTTGGCCGCTGGGAGCTCTTTCGGATCCGCTCCTGTGTCTGTCTGACATCCCCTTTTCTTTTTGTTTTTTGAGCATTTCCTTACTTCCCAACACTACAAGATGCTCTAGGCTCACCTCCTGTTTGCCCTGCCTGAGAATCAGCCATTTCTCCAAGGAGCAGAGTTTCTTTTATTGAAGGTTGGTGTTCAGAAACCAAGATGTGGGCACTGGGTGTGCTCATTGCTATTGAGGTGTCACTGCTCCTAGGCCCCCCTAGGACGTAGGAAATCCGTGTGTGTGACATGATTTTAGGTAAGACACTGAATGGCTCTAGGCCTCTGTTACCATATTTTGCAGAAATGGGGATGGTGACAGTAATGCTGACTTCACAGAGCTGCTGTGAACGGATGTATGTGAGATCGGGGCGCCTGGGTGGCTCAGTGGGCTGAGGGTCTTGATTCTTGGTTTCAGCTCAGGACATGATCTCAGGATCGTGGGATGGAGCCCCGCATCTGCTTGTCCCTCTCCTTCTGCTCCTTCCCCTGTGCTCTCTCTCTCTCTCTCTCTCTCTCTAATAAACAAAATCTTAAAAAAGGAAAAAGAAAGTATGTAAGGTCGACATAGTACCTGGTCCATCAGAAGTTGCCCCAAGTGGTAAAAATGGTGGCTTTTTATTATGTCAGAGCCGCAGAGCCAGGGTGTGGGGGCCCTTGTGAGGCAGTGAAGTCCCTTGAAGACTGAAGGAACTCAGAAAGTCCGGGAACAGGATTCCTGCACAGAGTGAAGACCAAAGAGCCTCCCTGCTTCCTTCGGAGCTGAATCTGCCTGGGAAGAGCCAAGTTGGCATGAGGCCGGCAAAGCGGAGGAAACAAGCTCCCCTGGCCTATCTGGGTGCTGGCTGACACCTGAGTCTGTGCTGGGCTGCTGGCAGCTGGGGTGGGGGGTGGTTGGCGGCTGGCTGGGGCCATCATGCCAGGCAGGGAGGCAGGGGCACAGGGGGACAGGGGGGCAGGGGGCAGGGGGCAGGGGGCAGAGAAGCAGGAGGGCAGGGGCAGGGAGCCAGGCTGCACAAGGGCTCAACAGGCCTGCTTCCCTCATTTGGTGCCCATCCGGGAGGGATTTCCAGGCAGCACATCCTGGGGAGCCACTCTGGGGGGTATGTGCCCCCCCCTCCACAAGGCCTGGCCCATGAATCTGGCCTTGGCCTTGGACCTGGGGTTGTGGCCCTGCTTGCCTGGGAGGAGGAGGAAGGTGGGGTGGGCCTCAGGATGGGGGATGAGGGCAGGCATGTCCAGGGCAGGGATTTTGGCCTCCAAGCCCCGGACCTTGGGGAGGCCACCTCGGGGCTTCCTGGAGTCCCCTTCCCGCCCAGGGCTCGGTCCTTTTCTCTACGGCGACCGACTGGCCGAGGGAGTCCTGGTATCTACGGCTCTCCCTGGACCCCCGACTATTGTTCCAAAGAGTTGATCCAGAAAGGAAACTGTTGAGAAAGAAAGGGCGCCCTGAGATTTCTGGGGGAACCAGGAGCCAAGCTTCAGTCCCAGCAGCAGGCACAGCCCTGGGGCAGCGAGGGGGGTGGAGCCCCGGGGCCTAGGGGCCGCCTTCCCATTCTCTGTTGGTTCCCCTCAGCCCTCCCCCTCCCTCCTGCCCCCCTCCCTCCTGCCCGTCCCCCCTCCAGTCCCCCTGGAACCTACACTTCCATCCCCCCTCCTTTTTCCTTCCTTCCCTCCTCCTCCCCCCTTCCGTCCTCCTCTCCCTGCCTCTCTCTCTCCTTTCTGATCCCCTTCCTTCTCCTCTCCCATCTGTGTCTCCCATGGGCGCGGGGTGGACACAGAAGCATCCCCTCCCTGTGACCGGTGACAGAGACAAGTGACCGGATGCAAAGCCAGGGCTCACACACAGACTCTAGAGCTGGCAAGGGTGGGGGGCAGCAGGACGGCTCCCATCCCATTGGCGGGGTACAGACTGGCCCGATGACTTTGGAAAACAGTTTGGCTGCATCTGCTAGGGCTGAGGACATGGCTACCCGGTGACCCGGCAAATCCATCTTCCTTTGGGGACATACCCAACAGACACGTGTACTCACGTGCCCCGAAACACACGGGCGAGACTGCCCATAGCCGTCCTATTCTTAGGGACCCAAATACTAAAAACGACCCAAATGCTCCTCGGTGGCAGAAATGGATAAAGTGTGGCCCCTTCCCACGGGGAACACTATACAGCAGGGAAAGTAAAGCCTCTGCAAGTGTGGGTCAGGACGCGATGTGGACGCACTGGGAGAGAAGCCAGCCACAGAGAGCGCTTCTCGGGTGACTGTCCTCAGATGGGGAGAGGTGGGTGAGGACGGGGTGAGGACGCCGAGGACAGCTCCCCGAGCTGCACACAGATCTGTGTCCTTGGTGTATGTGGGTTAAACGTCAGCAGAAGCTTTGCCCCCGTGGGAGAAACGCTGGGGGTGTGGATGGGCAAATAAAAGCAGCAGCCAGCTCTCCCAGGAGATCAGGACAGGCTTCCTGGAGGCAGTGCCACCCAAGCTACTGACATGGAGGGGGTGGGACAAGGACGCCGCAGAGCAGAGACCCGGGACTTCCCTCCTCTGGGAAGGAGAAGCTCTGTCGGGTCAGGAAGAGAGGACTCCGTGGCCTTGAGTCCTTGCCCGACCTTGACCTCGGCCTGCTCCTGCCCTGCTCCCACCGGGGAGGCCCCAGGGAGCCTCGCTCCACGACTTTTTCTGGGTTTTGACACAGAGGTGCCTTCTGATTCCAACAGTTTAGGTGTAGAGCCAGGACTCTTTGGGCTTACGGATCTGCGGATCTGCGTGGCTGGAACATGACCCTTTTCTCAGACGAAGGAAGTTTGGGTAAGAAAGGCCTTGGGAGTTTGGAATTTTGCACGCGACTCTCTCTGAGCGCCTGCCGTGGGCCAGGTGGGAGGAAGTGCTTTCTAAACTGTGAAGTGAAAAATAATAAATAAATAAATAAGTAAGTAAATAAATAAATAAATAAATAAATAAATAAATAAATAATAAACTGAAGTGTGGTACATGTGGACAAGGCCCCAAACCACCCTATAACGGATTCAGTAGTCAGCAGCCCTGGGGGTGGGGGGGCGGGTAGTTGGGGGCAGGGTTGGCATTGAGATCAAAACCCGAAGTAAACTTCTGAGGGACTTGGGGGGGCAAGGGTAGACTATCAAGGATGCAGGGGCTGCAGGGGGCTCCATCAGTTCAGCGTTGGACTCTCGATTTAGCTCGGGTCATGGTCTTGGGGTTGTGGGATCGAGCTCTGTGTGGGGCTCCATTGCTGAGTGTGGATAAATAAATAAAATCTTTAAAAACAACAACAAAAAAGACTGTAGATCCATCTCCATATTAAGCTGATATTGTTGAACCCATTTTACAGATAAGAAAGCACGTTCAGAGAGAAAGGCAGTGTGTGAGTCCACGCGCCAGAGCCCCACACAGGCTTGCTGCCCTGGTCATCTTTCCAGGGGGTCTTCTTTTTTTATTATTATTAAGATTTTATTTATTGATTCATGAGAGACACAGAGAGAGGCAGAGACACAGGCAGAGGGAGAAGCAGGCCCCCTGAGGGGAGCCCAGTGCAGGACTCGATCCCTGGTCCCAGGATCATGACCTGAGCCGGAGGCAGACCCTCGACCCCCGAGCCACCCAGGCGCCCCCCCAGGGGGTCCTTAGATGCCAAGCTCATTCCAGCCTCGGGGCTCTTGCCCAGACCCTTCGCTCTTCCGGGGTGTTCTCCAGGCAGAGCCTCTGGTCTGGCTTCTGGCTCCTCCAGCCTCGCCCCCATGCCGCCTCCCCGGGAGGCCTCCCCGCCTCCTGCCACGCTGGGCTTTCTCCATCGGTTATGGACTTGCCGACCGTGGCCTCCGCACACAGGGGACGCGCAGCAGATGTTTCTTGAGGGGCTTGCGGGGCTTTGAACCCGGCTCCCCATGAGCCTGGAGCCCGTGCTCTCAGACCTGCTCTGTTCCTCAGCTCCCACGCCAGGTGCGTGAGCCCAGGGGGGCAGGGGGTGGGCCTGGGCGCCCTCAGTCTGTGGGTGAGGCTGCCCCACCTGGGCTGAGGCCGCCCTGGGCACCAGGAGACCAGCTTGGCCACTCTTGCTGCCCTGACCTGGGTTTGAACCCGGGCTGGGCTCTCACTTCCTGTCCCTGAATGACCCTTCCCCTTTGTAGAGCTCCTCTCTTCAGGCCTCAAAAGTGCCCCCCACCTCGTCTCTCTGACAGTCCTGTGGGAAAGAACAAAAGGAAATGGGCCCACTCCACAGCAGGAGGGACTCCGGTGAGACAAGTGGTGGAACTTCCCCACCGTGGGAACTGCGACACCTGGGCGGGTAGAGGAAGTGGATTTACGGAATCTCCTCCCCGGAGCAGCACGAAGAACAGGATGAACAGTCATGGGCTGGGGCGGGCGCAGGGCAATGGACAGGATGACCTTTGGAAGCCACTCTCGAGCTCTCCGCCCCCAGCTGCCCTGAGAGCGGGGGCCTGGTCCAGAAGGAGGGGTGGGGAGCGAGCACTGGGACTGGGCGGTCTGGCTCCCGGGCCTGCTTCCCTGCTTACAAGCCAGGAGCCTCCCGGCAAGTGATGTCCCCTTTCTGAGCCTCAATCCCCTCATCTGTTAAATGGGAGTAATAGTGCCCATTAGGGGCCTGGGGCTGGCTCGGTCGGAGGAGTGCGCGAGTCTTCACCTCGGGGTCGTGAGTTTGAGTCCCGCATGGAGTGTGGATGTCACTTAAATAAAGAACTCTGGGCGCCTGAGTGGCTCAGTCAGTGAAGCATCTGCCTTCAGCTCAGGTCATGATCCCAGAGGGGCCCGGGGATCGAGTCCCATATAGGCTCCCTGCTCAGCCAGGGAGCCTGCTTCTCCCTCTGCCCCTGCTGCGACCCCTGCTTGGGTGCAGCTCCCTCTCTGTCAAATAAATAAATAAATAGCATCTTTAAAGAAAAATGAAGAACTTTTTAAAAAAAGGTGCAGCTTCAAGGAGGGGACACCGTGAAAAGGGAGTTTGCAAAAAGCATTTGTTCGAAGGGGAGGCAGTGCTGGGGGGATGGCACAGGTGCCCCGGCGGTGACGGTGACGGTGGTCTCAGAGCGGCCTGTGCACCTGGCGTGAGGTCACCTGGCGTGAGGTCACTCAATCCTCGCAACCACCCTGGTTGGTCAGCGTTGGGCAGGAGGACTCAGGCTCCGAGAGGTGACACGACGTGTCCAAGGTCACAGCGGCAGCTGGAACCTGACTCGGGTTCTGAAACCAGTCCAGTGTCCTGCAGCCTGTGACCGAGTGAGAAGGCACTTTACAAACCAAACCGTACAGTGACGAACGTCCTCCCCCTCCTCCTCCCCTCCTCCCCCTCCTCCTTGTCATTTTATTTTTTACCGTAATTGCTGCATCTGAGCAGGTTTCCCCCAGCGGCCAGCGTCCTCCTCAGTCCTGCCACCGGGGGGCAGCAGAGCCCTCAGTCCGGAGAGAGCGCCCGGCCTACTCCTCAGGCCCCGGGGATGAGGCGTCCCGAGGCTTCCCGGGGGCAGCGGGGGCAGCGGCCGGGCAGGGGGCAGGGGCGCGGGGAGGGCGCAGCCCCCGGAAGACAGGCCTCAGCTCGGAGAGGAAGGGGTCTGACACGCAGGCTGGTGATGATGGGGGCCCCCTCCTCCAGGAAGCCCGCCGGCTGCCTCCAGCGCCGGTGGGGAGCCCCCTCCTTCCCTCACGGCCGGCCTCCGGGGCCTGTGGCCACCTCCCTGCTCCCGCGGCCGGTCAGCTCTCTCTGACTCCCTCCGGGGCGCTCAGGCTGCCCGAGGCGCTGTGAACACAAGCGTGGGGCTGTGTGGGCACCGAGTGCAGAGCCCCTTCCCTCGGAGGTGAAGGGCAAGGGAGGGTCCCTAACACGGGTGCTTATCCCCAGAGGCTCTGGACACACGCCCTGGGCCTCGGATGTCCCAGGCTTTATGCCAAGTTCTTGGCTACCTGGTGGGACAGTAAACACCCCCACCAGCGGGTACTAAGCGTTGGCCCGTGGGCCGCACCGATCACCTCCTTAACCGAGGTGTCGGCCCTCCGAGCAGGTTCTGTTGGTAGCGCCCACATTTTACAGAGGAAACCAGGGCTCAGAGAGGGGAAGCGACTTGCCTGAGGCCGCACAGCACCGGAGACACAAAGCTTCTTTGCACCCAGGCCCACTTGACCCAGAGCCTACTCCCCGAAGCCTTTTGCTGGAACAAGCACGTCCTCCCGGCTCTGCAGCCATCTCCAGTCACAGAGGCCCTGCCGTCACCAGCACGTTCCCGCCGCATCTCTGGGAGGTGGGCTGACACGGGGAGCTGATGATGCCGACGCCCCACGGTCCACTCTGCTTCCCGCCCGTGTGCCCGGCCCTCCCGACGCCTCCGCCCCCTCCGCTCACTCCTGCCCTGCTAGGGTGCGGGATGGTGCCGTTTGCAGCAGACGAGCCCCGATCCTGTTGGCCCCCGTAAGGTGTGACAAGTGCGTGTGACGGGCCTGCTGGGCTCCCTGGCCTGCCCCCCGCTGCCCAGGACAGGGGTGCTCCCGACCCGGTCCTCTGCGTGGTTCCATCTAGGCGGCGGGATGCCCCGGACCTCATCCCGGGGAGGCCTCTGGCGCCCCTAGGCCTGGCACAGGGCCACTGACATTCTCCAAAGGAGGACACCAATGGTGTCACATCAGCCTGGCCTTGGCGCCCGTCTCTGCCTGCCCCTGTCAGGGTGGGGCGGAACAAGGCGCTGCGGAAGGCAGGTGCCGACGGGCCCGGGGAGGCTGTACTGCTGGGCGGAGGTGGTGGCCAGCGGCACCGGCCACTCCAGGCCCCAGGGACACCTTGGAGCAGGTCCCTGCCTCCAGCTCTGCCTGTGGGACCCGGGGCCTTGGGGGTCCAGGCGGCAGGAGGGGGCTGCCCAGGGCACCGGGGGGTAAATGCGCACGGGCTGGCTGGTGCAGAGCCGCAGCGCAGGCTGGGGAGCCCACACCCCCTTTCCCCAAACAGGTGCCTCCCTTCTGGACTCCCCCACCGCATCTGCAGGCTTCCAGGAAAGGGCCGATGCAATCGCTGAGTCGGCTGGCGGAGGCTGGTATCACCCTGGCGGCTCCACAGGACGAGCCTGCTGTTCCCAGGGCCCAGCAGAGCCTGCCCGGCAGCCCGGACCTGGCCAGGCTCCCGTTACCCGCCCTGCTCCTGTTCCTGCTGGGCCCTGGTCCCACCCTCTGGCCCCCACGTCACCTCACCCTCAGGTCCAGCCCCTGTCCTGTGGCCCAGATGCCAACCCTACTCGTCCTGGGACAGGCTGGGGTGTCAGGACCCCTGGCCGTGCCCACTCCCCACCCGACAATGCCAGGAGCCCCAGTCTTGGTGTAGGGTTGATTTCCAGGACCAAGTCTGTTTTGGCTGTGTGGCCTTGGGCAGGTCCCCTTACCTCTCTGAGCCTCACTTCCCTCAATGATGACCGCGAGCTGTGCCGTGAAAACACGGAAAGTGCCGAGCAGGGAACCCGGCGTGACGATCAGGAAATGTCCTTTACAGACTCTTCCCCGCTCGACCTGTTCTTCGGGGCCTGTGGGGAAGGAGGAAGCTGCGGGCCCTTCCGCTTGCCCACCTAACATTAATCAGCATGCAATCATTATGCTCCACACGCGGCTCTAATTGTTCGCTTGTGAAATGGGCCCCAGCCCTGGAGCTCCCACATCCAGGCCCGGGCTCCGGGCTCGGGCCCCGCTGGCTCAAGCACCGGGTCGGGGGCTCCTGGCCCTGACGGGGCCTGAGATGTGGGTGCGGAGTGGGCGCTGCCCGGGGCCCCCCTGCCGGGCGAGGTCGGGATTTGGGAGACTCCAGGCGGTCAGAGAGGGGAGTGGGCAAGACCCGGGGGTGGAGGCCCGGGGGGCTTGGGGTGCCCCTAGCCCAGAAGCCCATGCTGGAGGTTGGCGCCCACGCCCCGGCTCGGGTAGCGGCACGGCAGCCCTGCTCCAGGCAGCTTCTTGCTTGTGTTGAGTTGGGGACAATTGATGAACGTGTCTTAGTAGTTAGCAGTGTGGCGGGCACCATGCAGGACGGGCAGAGGGCGGGGGGGTGAGAGACGAGCTGGGGCTTGGGGAGGACTCCCCAAGGGACTGGGAGAGGGAGGAGTGTGGGAGTGAGCGAGCGGGGGATTGAACGGGAATGAATGAATGCGAGTGAATTAGTGAATGAGTAAGCCAGTGCGTACCTCGTATTAGCAAACACTTACGCAGCGCTCGCTGCACGCCCCACGCTGTTCTAAGCACCTTAGCTGTGAGGTGGTGCGATGACTGCCTTGCGATGGAGAGTGGACCCCCCGCACCGAGGAGTCAAGTATGGTGCTCAAAGTCACACAGCTGGCGAGTGACTGAGTTGGGACTTGAACCCACGCCGGCTGGCTCGACTCTCTGGGTAGGGAATGGGAGCCTAGCTCCGGGGCTATAAAGAGAGTTAAAGGCTGAGGGGTGAGAAGATGGATTTTGGGGCCTGGGCCTTGAGGCTTCAGACCTCACACGGTTCCTTCTTTCCTTCCGTCCAGCACCTGCTGGTCACGTGCTCACTCGTCCACTCGCTGAATGCTGGCCTTAGGAGAGGGAGGGTGGGGTTAGTAAGATTCTGTTCTGCCTTGGCAGCATTTGTCCTTCAGGGCTCAGCCTAGGTGCCACCTCCTCCAGGAAGTCTTGTCTGACTTCCTCTGCAGAGGGCTCGCAAAAGCCCAGTGCTTTTGTCTCTGAATTTTTGGCATGCCATGGGTGCTCAATACATGCTTCATGAGCAAAATGTTGGTACTGAGCCTCCTCCCGGGTATTCCTGCTGCTACGGGCTCTCTGCCCGCCCCGCCTACCCCCAGCGCCTGCTCACTGCAGCCAGGGCGCTCCAGTGTCTGTGTAGAGCCCACGGGGTCCCTATACCCGCACCCCCCAAAGTCCTTCCCCTCTTGGAGTGGAAACCCTGCAGGCACTGGTTTCAGCCAGGGGCCACCTTCAGCAGGGCTGGGACTCAGACTCTCCCCTGCACGGGAGGGAGGGGACTGGGCCCGCCCTGCCTCAGCAACCCACAGAAGCCTCTTCCTTCTGTTGGCTAAATGTTTGTTTTCAAATTCCTGAGGTCTGCGTCACCCCCACCCCTGTCCCCGCTGGTCCCTGGCCTGGCCCTCTGCTGCTTCCTTCCTCCTCTTGCTTGGCCAGGCTGGTCTGCAGGGTGGGGTGCCAGGCCAAGTCTCTCTGTCCTGCTGCCCCCCAGCTAGGGTCGGCGCTGTGAGCTGGGGGACGGGGGGACGCAAGCCAAGGAGGTCAGGGGCCCTCCGCAGCCCCTCTGAGCGCAGCCTGGAAAGGCCACCGCTTCTCTCTGCAGGGCACGGGGGTGAGGACTGTCAGCTGGTGACCAGGACTAGTTATCTCCGGGGCTGGCTTAGCTGGCTCGGGGATCCCCTAAGCAGCCTGGTCCCCTCCCAGGAGGCCCAGCACAGATCAGAGCTGCGTCAAACTCACCCCAGCGGGGAGTCTGGGACAAGAAGGGTGGTGCACCTCAGACTGGGACTACTGTGCGTTGGAATCGTCTGGGACTCTGCCAAAATACAGACCCCTGGGCCCCCCATTCGGTGGGTGTGATGTGGAGCCTGGGGATCCCCGGCAGTTCTGACACAGGAGGCCCACACTGTTGGAATTCAAGAGGCGAAAGCTTGAGGAAGACAGGTTAGGCCAACTTGGGCCCAGTGCTCACCCTCATGGGACTGAGCTTCTAGAACTGCACTGTCTAGTTCTATACTAGCCACAGTTGCCTATTTAAATGTAAACTAATTTTTAAAAAAGATTTTATTTATTTATGAAAGAGAGAGAGAAAGAGAGAGAGAAGGGCAAAGACACAGGCACTGCAGTGAGCCTGATGCAGGACTCGATCCCAGGGCCCCAGGATCACACCCTGAGCCAAAGGCAAATGCTCAACCACTGAGCCACCCTGGTGCCCCCCAAATTTAATTTAAAGGGAATAAAATCAAAGCCAGTTCCTGGGGGGCATTAGCCACATTTCAAGGACTCAGTAGCCCCTGTGGCTGGTGGCTTTCTTCCCCATGGCACAGAGCAGATATGGAACACTGCCATCCGCCCCTCCTTCCATCCACAGAAGGTTCTAGAATGTCAGCTCCATGAAGGCAGAGGTAATTGCTTTATTTACCGCTGTCCATGGGCACCAGCACAGTGCCTGGAACATAGCTGGGGATCAATCGCTATTTTTTTCAATGGTTTCATTATTGTAGGCAAATGCACACCGCATAAAATTGACCACTGCATCCATTTTTAGGTGTGCGGCTCGGTGGCGTTCCATACGTGCACGTCGCGGTGCAACCGTCACCAGCGTCCCTGGGCAGGACTTTTCCATCCTCCCAAACTGAAGCTTCTGTCCCCAGGAAGCGGTACCTCCCCGTCACTGAGTATTTTTTGAATGAATGAGTGACCGTGGTCAAGTCACTTCCGCTGCCCTGGGCCCCAGCTGTGTTAGCTCCAGAAGGGTCCCGGCGGATACGGCGGGTCCTACCTCGGAGCTGTAGGAAAGGATTGACTGAGATAAGGCGGGCGCATAGCGGGCCGGGCACAGCAAGCCCTCGGCAGACCCATCAGGAAGTCCTGTCGCGGATCCCACACCTCCCTGCCTTCCCAACCCTGCGTCCAGATGAGCAGAAGCAAGGACACCACCGGCAGGAATCACATGGGCGTGTTTTTCTCTCCAGGGTGTGAGCCGCCCTGACCCTTTGCAGGCCGCTGCCTACCCTGAGGGCCATGTTTGCATTTCCCAGCTTCTCTGCCCAGGGCCTCCGGGGGATCTTGGAACAGCCCCAGGTGGGGAGAGGTTAGAAGGAGCCCCCGGGGTGGCTCCCGAAGCAGGTGGCCGAGCCAGGGCTCCGAGCAGAAACCTTTCCGAGATGTCACCTGCTTGGCCCGCGGGAGCCACTGAGTGAGCGGGTGGACGTGGACGGACACTGTTAGGCGGATGAGCCCCCCACACCCCCGCCGCTCCCCCCCCCCCCACTGAAGAAACAGGCTCAGGGAGGTTAAATGAGGAGCTTGGTAAATATTTATGGAATTGATCGCATGGTGTCCGAGGGCAGGGCGGGCTGGCCGGCCTCTGACCCCGCAGTGCCTTTAATCGCTGCCCCGAGGGACGAGGGACGGCAGGGACAGCTCCTTGCCCTGGGTGGGATGTGATTCTGGAGGATGAGAAAGAAGCTAACTCTTGGCATCGCGAGGGGAGGAAGAACTTTCTTTGGCTTTGGAGTCAGCCTCAGATCTGTGATGTATCTGGAGACCAGGGTGCGGTCGGTCGTGGGAAGCTCTCAAACCTAGAGACCCTTCTGGAGACGTTATAAAAGCCATGGCCTCGGGGGACCCCTGGGGGGACTCAGCGGGTTAAGCAACCGCCTTCGGCCCAGGCTGTGATCCTGGGGTCCTGGGATCAAGTCCCATGTCAGGCTCCCTGCACGGAGCCTGCTTCTCCCTCTGCCTGTGTCTCTGCCTCTCTCTCTGTGTCTCTCATGAACAAATAAATAAAATCTTAAAAAAAAAAAAAAAAGCCGCGGCCTCCAGTCACTGGTAAAGGTTTAACCACCAACTGTCAGAGACGAATATGCAAAACAAACAGGCAAAACAAACAGGCAGACAAAAAACCATGCGAAACCTTGGTTTGTGTCCCTGGCCAATTGCTGGGGTGTAAATGCTCCCAGGCACAGCTGGTTTCAAGGTGCCAGTGACCTCCGGGTCGCAAGGTTCATGAAAATTGAACACCTCACCCCCCACCCCCACCCCCACCCCGGAGCTGGTAGGAAGCAGCTCCAGCCCATCGCTAGGTGCCTGCAGCTCCGTGCCTCAGTGCTCTCTCCCGCACCTCCATGTCCCGACCCAGGCCCGAGGGGACCTGCAAGACTGGGGGGGACGGTGGGAGGGCAAAGCTTTCAGCCCTGGCTGGGGCGTGTTGGCAGGGCCCGGGCACAGAAAGGGGCATCGGTGGTGGGGAGCCAGCACCTCTTCCCTGTCTCACCCCCGGCTCCACGCCTGTTCTTCCCTCCTGGCCCCTGCCCAATGACCCTGGAGTGGCCCAGCAGAGGTGACCGTGTAGCCCCCTGCCCTTCCCTCTGGGCCACTTTCAGAAGTGGGGCAGAGGGGAGGGCAAGGCAGCCCAGCGGTGACGGTGATGGCAGAGTTTGCCCAAATCTGGGAAGACAGGCTCACCTGTCCCCCCGCCCCTCCGCTAATCCCCCTCATTTACCCTGGCTTAGTTCCTGGCACTGTAGGAGAGGGGAGAAATCCCCCTCCGCCACCCAGGCAGCTCCTCCTCTTCCGACCTGGGCTTTGGCAGGACCCTGGGTGCCCGCAGGGGCACACCTTTGACAAGGGTGCTAGGTCAGGTGACAGTCCCCACTTCCCTCTCTCCTCCTGCTCCCGGCATCTAAGGCATTTGCACCCAGGGAACAGCTGAAGGGGAGCTGGTTATGTTGGGAAGGGTCCTTCCCACTTGGGGAGGGAAGACTGCATTCCTGAACAGGTGTTCCAGAAGTTTCTTTCCATGAAGGGAAACAAGAACATATTAGGGTGAAATGGTGCCTAGTGATAAAAACAAGCCTTCTCGTGCAAAGATGGGGAAATGGAGGCCAGTGAGGGGAAAGGGCATGTCCACGGTCACATGAGGACTCGAGCTGAACTGGGACCAGGACACCGTATCTGAATGTTCATCTCTCTTCTTTGCCTGGTGAGCAGCAGAAGGGGCTGGAAGGTGGGGGCCTGCCACTTCCCGGGGGGGCCCTCGTGCTGGCGACCGCTCAGCGGATGTCTGTCACCCCCTGGAGCAGAGCACCCTCCTGGAAGACCTGGGGCCTGAGAAGTGCAGTGACTGGCAGGCTGGGGTGGGACACTCCGTGATGTGTAGGCCATGCTGCCCGCACCGCTGGGGACCTGGGTCTGTCCAGCTTTGCTCCCATTTTTCTGCGTTGTCCTGGGCAAGTCACGGTCCCTCTTGGCACTGGCCTCTCTGCTGCAAAATGAGAGGTGTAGACCGGATCGGTGGCTGAAAACTTGTTTTAGCTGCAGGATTATTTCCTAGATGCCCAGCACAGAAGATGGACAGAAGAGGGCAGATCTGGGCGACGCTGGAGCTTAGGAAGGAGGAGAGGAGGGGGGAGGATGTGGTTCTGGAGCCTCACGGCTGGGTTCGGAGGCTCAAACCCGCTCTCCCCTGGGTCTGGGGACTCCGCCCTCTTGGGGTCAGAACGCCTGCCTCGGGCTGTGGAGCCCCTTGAGGATTCCATCCTCCGGGAGTCCAGGCCACACGTACCCCGGGGGAGGAAGTCAGGTACCCCTCCAGACCCCTGATAGCCGGGGTGGGGGCAGAGAGAGAGAGAGGTCAAGAGATAGACAAAGACGGAGAGATAGACAGAGACAGAGATACAGAGATAGAGACAGATAGAGGGATAAAGACAGAGATACAGAGATAGAGACAGAGATAGAGGGATAGAGACAGAGATGGAGACAGAGATAGAGGGATAGAGACAGAGATGGAGACAGAGATAGAGGGATAGAGACAAAGACAGAGATACAGAGATAGAGACAGAGACAGAGATAGAGGAATAGAGGCAGAGATAGAGAGATAGAGACAGAGACAGAGAGATAGTGACAGAGACAGAGATAGGGCAAGATGGAGAAAAACAGAAAAGGCAGACACACACAAAAAAGAGAAATATTTGAGAATGAAATGGGGGGAGAAAGAGAGGGAGAGAGGGAGGGAGAGAAGGAGAGACACATGTTTCCACTCAAAGTTCTTGTTTAAAATAAAACCAAACCAACAATCTCGGCGGCTGATGTTTGGCCGGAGCCCAGGCCCCAGGCAGAGCGCGACCACGGGCCTCCTGGCCCCCTGCCTGGGGGACTCAAGTAACGGCCGCCTGGGGCCTGCGTCAGCGGCCGCCTCCGCCAGAGCCGGTCCCCCCCGACGGTGGCTCAGGCCGGAGGCTCCCGGGGAGAGAACCCCCAGAGCGGGGAGAGCCAAGGCTTCTCCCATAGGCCTCAGGGCGCTGCCGCTGCCCGACCGAGCATTTCAGGCCGGAGCAACCGAGCAACCGGCCACACGAGGCCTCGGCTGCGGGTCAGAGGGAAGCCCGAGGAGGGACAAACTCAGGCTCGGCTTCTGCGCGGGCCTGGTCAGCAGGGCCCGGCAGCTGGTCCCCCGCTCAGGCCCCAGGTGCTCAGGGGGCCCCCACCCCTGTCTAGGGACACCTCGCCAGCGCCTGCAGCCCCGGGCCCGGGGCACGTGGCTGGGAGCGAGCCGTGGGCCCCGGGCATTCCGGAGGGCGTCCCGGGAGGAGCAGCAGGCGGGCGGGTGGATCTAGGGCCTTGCCCCCCAGCACTCCCGGCCAGGCTGGCTCAGAGCCCCCACCTCTCGCTCTCGCTCTCGCTCTCCTTCTCTCTTTTACACACACACACACACACACACACACACGTATATTTTGCACTCGGAGCCAAGATTTGATCTGGCTTATACCCCACGTACCTGGGCAGGAAGAAAAGCACTTTAATAGCAGCTTCCGTTTCTAGAGCACCTGCTGCGCCCTGGCCCTGCCAAGCCCTGAAGGCATCATCTTAGTGAATCCTCACAAGGCTGGAGCCACGATAACGCCCACTTTACAGATCATGAAACTGAGGCTCAGAGGAGCTCCTGCCCTTAACCAAGTGTCACAAGTGAGTTGCAGGATTTGAACCCAGGTGTGTTCACCCAACACAGCCCCACACCCCGAGGTAGTGAGGAGCTTCTCGGGTGTGGGGTCACCCCCCCACCGCATCCCAGGGCCCACGGAGGGGGCCCAGTCCATCCTGAGGCCCAGACTCCCGTCCCTTCCGGAGCTGAGAGAGGCAGGTCTGAGAACAGCTGATCCCCTGGGTTTTGTTCTTGGCACAAAGGAGTCCGGATCCGGGCTTAGTGGTGAATGGCGAGGGGCCCGCAGCCCCCTCCCGCGGGCCGGCCTGGCAGGCTCTGCTCCTGCCTGCTTCCCCACAGCCCTGAGCCCTCAGCTTCCTATTCAGAACCCGCCTGAGCCCCGACAGGAGTATCAAAGGCCGGCAGATCTAGGGGGATTACGGGAGGCAGCGGGAGGCTGGGGGTGCTCGGCTGGAGGCGCTCCCACGGGACTCCCTGCTAGGTGCTGGCCTCTTCCTGATGTTGGGCAGGACTCACCGCCCCTGGCAGTGCAGGCGGGGAGGGGAAAGGCGAGGCTAGAGAAGGCAGGGGACTGTTCCAAGGTCACACAGCGATCAGAGCCAGGGCGTGAATCCAGGTAACCCGGCTCCCACTCGGGGCTTTTTCCACGAGACGAGGCTCCTCTGTGCTCAAGAAGCCCCTGTCCTGTGGCCTCTTCCAGAGTCAGAAAAGCACAATGTCGGGCAGCCCCGGTGGCTCAGCGGTTTAGCGCCACCTGCAGCCCAGGGTGTGATCCTGGAGACCCGGGATCGAGTCCCGTGGCTCGCTGCATGGAGCCTGCTTCTCCCTCTGCCTGGGTCTCTGCCTCTCTCTCTCTCTCTCTCTCTCTCTCTGAATGAATAAATAAATAAATCTTAAAAAAAAAAAAAAAAGAAAAGCACAAAGTCAGAGGGGAGAACGAGACCTGCTGGCAGGGGCGGAGGCAGGAGAGAAAGGGCCTCCTGTGGGGAGTCCCTTCCCTGGGCCACCTGAAGGAGGCGTTGGGGGCCCAGAGCTCGGGTGAGCCGTGGGGTCTGGGGACTCGGACTCGCCAAGGAGACCAGGGTGCCATGGGTCTTGCCAGTGAGGGCCCTGGGTGGATGGAGAGGACTGGGGACTGGCTCTGCTGTGTGGCCTCAGGGAGGTACAAATCCCTCTCTGGGGGGTCCCTGGGTGGCTCAGTGGTTAAGTGCCTGCCTTCAGCCCAGGGCATGATCCTGCGGTCCTGGAATCAAGTCCCAAGTCGGGCTCCTTGCCTGGAGCCTGCTTCTCCCTCTGCCTGTGTCCCTGCCTCTCTCTCTCTCTCTCTCTGTGTGTGTGTGTCTCTCCTGAATAAATAAAATCTTAAAAAAAACAAAACAAAAACAAATCCCTCTCTGGGCTTCCATCTCCCTCTAGGCCCCCAGAGTCAGGAGACCTCCCTCACTCTGCAGCAAGGCAGCGGGCTGTACCCGAGGGTCCCCGTCACCGAATCCCTGGGGTTGGGGGGTGGCTAGGCTCTGGGCCTGCGTTCCTTCCACCCGTCCTGGCGGTTCCACCAGGAGGCTGCTCTTCCTTAGTCTTTCCTGCCCACGTGACGGATGAGGAAACCGAGGCTCGGGGAGGCCTCGGCCAAGTTCACACCGCGTGTAAAGGCTTCAGAGCCTCCGGGCCCTCGCTCCTGCCCTCTCTCGTCGGGGCGCCCGCGGGGCGGTGGGCTGGGACCCCCAGGGCCCGGGCGGCTGTGGGACCCTGGGCGCCCAGCCCCGGCGCGAGGCCCTCCCCGCTGGTGCCAAGGTGGCAGGGGAAGGTGCCCACCTGCCCCCGCGCCGGCAGCCCCGAGGGACGAGGAACGCCGCTGCATTCCTGTGGCGGGGGTGTGGCGCCCCGGGCCTGCGGCCCCAGGCGGTGCCCGTTGCTAAGCGAGGCGAGGCCGCTGAGTCAGCAGCGCCAGCCCGTCACTCCCTGCCAAGCACCAGGAAGGTGGTGGCGGGGGAGGAGGAAGCCCCACTTCCCTCGGAGGAGGGGGAGGCCTCGGGGTCACGGCTGGGGCCGCAGGCTGGACAGAGCGGGGAGTCGGGGTGCAGGTGGAGGCCTCCCCGGGAGTGAGGCCTCCCCGCGGAGCAGCTGGGGCGGCGGGGCGCCCCCCCAGGAAGACTTCAGATGGCCAGGGAGCATCTTCGGGGTGCCAGGTGCGGGCCGGCTGCGTCGTCTGGGTGTCGGGGTCCTTACCTCATATAATAAAACAAATTCACCATTGATAACCTCCATTGTTCGTTATGGGGAAACTGAGGTGCAGCCAGGTCCTCGGTGAGTAAAGGGCCTCACCTCGGTGAGTAAGTGGCCTGCGAACCACACCTGTGCTCAGCACACCGGGAGTGGGGACCGACCCCGCCAGGCCTGGCTCTTGGAGCCTGGACCAGGCTGGGCCTCAGTTGCCCTTCTCTGCTGGGGTCAGCCCAAGCGCCTCTCCCTGACACGGAAGGGAAGCCGGAGGCCCCACAACTTCCTCCTCGATTAGGGACAATCCCCTAGCGGGTCTCACTCCCCCACCTCCAGCCAGACTTTGATCTGGCGGTGCCTGCCTTCAGATTTCCTTATCTTTATGGGCGATGCCTGGGCCGCCACCCTCACCCACACCCACCCCATTCAGGCATCCTGGGCTGCATGAGACAGGTGGACAGACTGGCACCAGGACAGGGCCAGGACTAGAGGGGTCTGCATGCTGACCTCCTAGTGCCAGTTCTGTTCCCTCTCGGGCCTTCCTTGGTGGGTCATGGACACTGGGTGCCAGGGTGGGGGAGACAGGGTGAGGTAGGGTGAGGTATAGGTGTCAGAAGGCCAGGACTTTCCATGTCTGGTTTTGGGGGTTTTTGTTTGAAGATTTTATTTATTTACTTATTTATTTAAGAATGAGCGCAGGGGAGGGGCAGAGGGAGAGGGCGAGAGAATCTTAAGCCGACTCGAGCCCAGGATGGCCCAACGAAGGGGATGCAGAGCTCAACCTCATGCCCTTAAGATGGTGACCTGAGCCGAAACCAAGAGTCAGACGCTCAACTGATTGAGTGGTTTTGGTGGTTTCTGATAAGGGAAGGAAGCGGAGGTGACAGGGCCAGGAAGGGCGGGTGAGGGTGAAGGGCAGCAGGTCCCATCCCCAGCAGCCTGTCCCACTGCCCTGGCTCCCTTCTCAGGCTGTGGGAGGCGACTGGAACAGAAGACAATGATTTGGGGGGTTAGGGCTGAAAGGGGCAGAGTCTGTGAGACTTCCTCTGAGAGGGAGGGGCCCCTAGGGGGTGGGGGGGCTGGGGGAGGCCCGGCCTCTGCCCCGGAAATGTCTCTACTCTGGTCAGAGGGCATACACTGCATCCCCGGGAAAGGACCCCAGCCTGCTGGGGGCGTCCCTGCCCCTTTCCCTCCGGGGGTTCCTTTGCCGTCTGAAGTCAGAGGCGGGCAGGCAGGGGCCTTGTGTTCAGAGTCCAGGTCGTGTCCCTGGGGGCCTGGTCGGGCCAGCCTGAAGGTGAGAAAGGCCGATCCACCTCCACCCCGTCGGGATCAGCCTGGGGTCAGACCCTGGCTGCGGGGGAGGTCTCCCCGGCAGACTGGCCCCGAGGCACACTTCCAGGCTGTGACAGGAGGCGGATCCCCCGGCAAAACAATTATTACTGCCTGCTCCTCCAGGCCTGGCGAGACAGGGAGGCTCTATTACAGGGTTGGAGCTGCAGGCGGCCCTCCCGCCCCACCCCACCCTGCCCACCCCCACATACACCCAGGCACAGACACACACACCTGCACACGCGTGCAGACAGACACGCTCGTTGTACAAGTGAGCCCCCCCGCCTCCCTAAGCCTCGGTTTCCAGGGCTTTTATGAGGATCATAATAGCGTGCGTGCCTGAGTGTACAGTATCTACACAGGCCAGCCCACCCCACGCCCTTGCACTAGGACAGGACAAACAGACCCGGGCATGCACGCATTCCTACACACTCACCTGGGTGCTCACCTATGCCCGTGCAGCCCTGCTCGGCTCCCCACTCACACTCACACAATGTGCCCACACATTGTCTTGCCCCAAGACCTGCACAGAGCTGCATGCACGCATTGATATGAAGTTGGGGGCCCTGGCGGGGTCCCGAGGACCCTGAAGAGAGGCCCCCACCACCACCCCCAGCAGCATTCTGTCTCTGGGGTAAAGCCCAAGTCACCCAGGCCCCAGGCAAGGTCCGCAGGCTTCAGGGAGGTAGTGCATGGGAGACATATAGTTCTGGTTTCAAATGCCAACTCTGCCCCCTGAGCCTCAGTTTCCTCATCTGTAAAATGGGGATATAACCAATCATTGAGAGATCACAGGGCAGGGGAGGGATTCCACGGCATGATCTAGATCAAGTGTGACATGCATAGAGGGCCAGAATATAGTAGATGCTCAGTGAGCGCTGGCTGGACTGACATAGGGACGCAGAACCTACCCGGAGCGTGGTCGATGACAGGTATTACGGGTGTATTCAACAAACACCTTGTGTCCCAGGCCTTGAGCTGAGCGCTGGGGCCTCAGATTTAAGACAAAGCAAAAGAAAACCCTGTTTTCTCCTTTCCCTCAAGATGCTCACTCAACACTACAGACTCGTGGCACCTGCCCGTTTCAAGTCCGCATGAGTTATGCCGGGAGTTGAACAGAGAGGTAGCAGGGTGCTGGGGCAAGAATGGGGTTGCCCCTTATTGGGGGTGATCTTTGTCAAGTGACTTTTCTTCTTTGAGACTCAGTTTCCCAATCCATAAAATGGGCATGAAAATAACCAGCTCACAGGGCTGGTTCAAGTTCAAGACGTGTTGGACTCATAACTCACTAAGCAGAAGGGCTCATGACTCTGGTGTGGCTGCGGCCCAGAAGGTGTTCCCTGGGTCCCTTTCTCCTGTTCTGAGCCTGGGATGAGGGGGTCTGAGGGTCTGGGGCCAGTCTGCCCCAGTCTAAATAGCACAGCCTGCATTTCCTCCCAGGAACCCAGTCCTATGGGGCCTCATCTCTGGGGCAGGGTCACCCCCAGGACGTGCTTGTCCATGGACAGACGTGGTCCACCACCTGGATCTGTGCGTCTTTGGTGACCGCAGACCTGGAGAAGTGACAGAGGTGCACTGAGCCTTAGGGACACCCAGTCTAATGGGAGAGGCATCCCGTCAGAGCGGGAAGGTAGTACGTTAAGTCACTCCCTCTTCATAAAGCCGGAGTGGGGAGGCCCCTGGGAGATGTCTCTTGGGTCCCGGGGTGGGGGGGGAGTGGCGGTGTTGGGGTGGGGATTGGCCTGGGAGACCCACTCAGGACCACAAGGCTGGGACTCACCCTGGGGCACAGCACGGGGCCAAAGTGGGGCGAGCATGCCGGTCTATAGACCTTCGGAGCCGGGATGTTACTCAGCCCAAACCCAGACAAGCCTGTGGCCAGGCCCCTGCCCTCTGACTGGTCAGCTGGCGAGATCCAGGGGCGGCCTTCCCCTCCTCCAGGTGGGGAAACTGAGACCTGAATGAGGATGGGCTTTTCTTGCTGGAAGACCTTGCGCCCACTGGCTGCCAGCCTCAGTTTCCCCATCTGCTCTCCCTGCAGGGCTGGTTTGAGGGCCAAAGGCGATAAAGATGCTGAAGGAGAAGCGGCAGCCGTGCCAGGCGCTGAGACAGGGCTCAGGGCCACGGCGATCTCTGTTCATTGTTACTGTTGAGAGGCCGCCCGGAGGTGGTAGTGGCTGGAGGCTTCCTGGAGGAGGTGACTTATAAGCGGGGCGAGCCACGGCGGGGCCCAAGGGCAAGAACCAGCAAACTGTTTGCACACGGTGCACGGGGGAGCGGCTGTCGCCCACCGCGCCCCCAGACGCCCTGTCGCCGTCCCCAGGACCGCCCCTGTTTCCACGGCAACGGGGCCCCGCGACCCTCCAGGGCGGCACCTGCGGGCGGAAGCGGGGGCGGGGGGGGGGGGGCGCGAGACCCCAGGCCCCCCCCCGCCCCTCCCCTCCGTTGCCCGCTCGCGCCCGCCCGTCTCTCCCGCCTCCCGCCTCTCGGGGTCCACGTGGCCGGGCCCTCCGGGCCTTTCCCGGGCGCCCCCGCCTCGGCTCCGGCTCCGAGGGTGGCCTCAGCTGGGAAGAGCCGGCGGGGCCCCGGGGGGCCCGGGGGGCAGGGACCAGCCGGGCCGGGGGCTGGGCCGGGTCGCTAAGGTCCCTCCTCCGCAACCAGGAGATAAGATTAGAGGCGGGCACTTCGTTCAAGCTGCGGGCTCCAGTTTGAAGAGCTCATTGATGTCTACGGTGCAAAATGCAAACAGAGCACAGCAAAGGAGGCAGTCACCCCCGCCCCCCAGGCCCCACCAAGGTTCCTAGTTTCTCTCTCTCTCACGCACACACACGCCAAGCACGTGCTTCTCAAGGCAGGGCTGAGTCCAGGTCTCCGGTCCCCTCTGGCTGCGCACAGGATCCAGCACATTGCAGGTCCCGGGTCACAGGGGTGGCTACAGAGGTGAGCTCCTGTGTTCATATGCACGCCACACCCCTGCCCCTGCCCGAGGCTGACAGAGGGGCACCTCAGGGGGCCTGACCAGGGGTATGTGAACGGTGGCAAGTGTGGACAAGTGGCTGTCGGGTGATGGATAGGATGGCAGACGGATGGATGGGCTGGGGACAGACAGATAGACAGCAGCTGCCAAGAGGTGACTACCTGGCTGGGCAGGACTGTCTGGGAAGTGATAGATGGGGCCGGGCCCATGGGGGAAGAAAGGAAGAAGGAAGGATGGATAGATGGATAGACTGACAGATCAGAGAGACAGATGAGGGGGTGGAGGTGGGCTGGCGGAGGGGATGTGTGAGTGATGAGGGACCCTGCCAAAGAGAAGGGACAGGGTCTTGCTGGGGAGGTTGTGGCAGAGATGATGCAGGGGACTGGGTGAGGACGGATTGTTCGCTGCTGGGCTGCCTACAAACAGCAAGACAGACAGATGGACTCATGGATGGGTGGGTGGGTAGATGGGAAGGGGAGTTGGGAAGGAGCAACCAGGGCCCCACTGGACTGGTTGATGGAGGTGGATAGACAGATGGAAGGAGACAGGATAGGCAGGAGGGGCAGGGCTGGGGAGGGTTAGGAGCCTTTCTGTCCGGCAGTGGTTCCTACAGAGACCCGTGTGCCTGGACAGGTGTGCGTGTGTGTGTGTGTGTGTTTGTGTGTTTGCACGCACCTGCACGTGCACATAGATATGTGTTGCTGGGGCTGTGGTTGTGTTCACAGCACTTCTTAATATGTGTGTAGACTCCTGAGGGTGCAGGCCTGATGCTGGGGAGGGGAATGAGGGCCTGGAGGGTGGGGTCTCTGCTCCTCCCTTAGGAGCTGGATGGGATCCTGGGAGGTTTACCCAGGGAGCATGGCCAGAGGGAGCAGGGCTCCCAGTGAATGGGACCTCAGACTTGGAGGACCTCAGGAAATAAGCAGAGCGGCCTCCCCACCCTTCCTCCCTTCTTCATCAGAGCCTCCACCAGGCCAGCAGCCAAACTGTCAGGATGCAGGAAGGGGGGTGGCACCTGGCAGGTACTGTGCCAGCCCTGGCCCCCAAATATGGTGTCAGTGATAAAAATAATCACAGCTGACATTTATGGAGGACTTGCCATGTGCCGGGCGTTGTGCCAAGAGTTTTTCACACTTTCATGGCTCCCCCCACAACGTGGGTATTATAATATTTTTATCCTCACTTGACCAAGGAAAAAACAGAAGCTCCTCATCCGGGGCTCACAGTAAGTGGTGGCTGTAGGAAGCCAGAAGCATGCCCTCTGCCCCTCGCCACCCACAGCGCAGGGGACCCTGGTTGTCTGGCTGGACCATCACAACTCACAACAGGGAGGGGACCAGGGTGGAGAAGAGACAAGAGGATCTCCAAAGGCCATGCTTAGTTCAGTAGTGCTGAGAGCATAGAGCCCAAGGGCTTGGATTCGGATCCTGGCTTTGGACTTAGTTGTGTGACTTTGGGCAGGTCACTGTACTGGCTAAACCTCAGTTTCCTTGTCTGTGAAATGGGGATGTACTGCTCCAGGAGCTGACGTGAGGATGAAATAAGATAATGTAGGAAAAGCACTTAGCAGGTCAGAACACCCCAGGGCTACAGAGGCATGGGTGGGGGGCAGGGAAGGAACCCTGGAAATTAGAGAAGCCCCCCACCTTCTACAGCAGCAGGAATCTCCCACTCGTCCCATCAGCTCCTGTCTCCCAAATTCATCCTGGGCCACTGAGTGCGGCTGAGCACTGCTCTTGGCACGTCGCGGCAGCTGTGCCATCCTTCTGCCTCCCTAAGAGGAAGAGCCCCCGTGTAGCAGTGAGGAAAATGGAGGGAAAGCGGGAGTAACCAGCCCAGATCACACTGGATTCTCTTACCATTGCAGTAGGAAGTGTGAAAAGTAATAAAAGGGGACCCCATATATATTTTAAGATTTTACTTATTTATTCCTGAAAGACACAGAGAGCGAGGCAGAGACACAGGCAGAGAGAGAAGCAGGCTCCCTGTGGGAGCCCGATGCGGGACTCGATCCCAGGACCCCGGGATCACAACCTGAGCCTAAGGCCGATGCTCAACCGCTGAGCCACCTGGGTGCCCCAAAAAGGGACCCCATCTGAAATGGAGTTGGGAGGGGGTACCTGGGTGGCTCAGCTGTTCAAGCATCTGACTCTTGATTTCGGCTCAGGTCACAATCACAGGGTCATGAGATCAGCTCTGCGCTGGGTGTGCAGCTTGCTTAAGATTCTCTCCCTTTGGCCTTCCCTACCTAAAATAATAAATAAATAAATAGATTAATTAATTAAAATGGAGCTGGGAAGCCCAAAGGGGGAGCCTTCATGCTCTACCACTCTGCCAGGAAGAGATGCACCTTGCAAGTCGATACTACTTTACCACTCGGGCCGGCCGGAAGGAAGATTTCCTTCCCTGATCAGCAGCTCAGCCAATGAGAAACTGTCACCGCCCAGAACCTTCCAGTGGACTTTGTTCAGAACAACCTCTCTCGACGTCCTCCTTTTTCTCCATCAAGTAACATTCCTCTCCTTTGCTTGTTGGACTTGCCTATGACTTGCTTCTCCTCAATTCCAATTCTTTGCTATTCCTGAATAAACCCATTTACCCATTTTACTAGTAAAATAGTTAGCTGATTTTTGTTTGATGCTCATCAGAGGCTGTTTTATTATTTAAAAAAAAGAAAGATTTTATTTACTTATTTATTTGAGAGAAAGAGAGAGAGTGTGTGTGTGTGTGTGTGTGTGTGTGAGTGAGGAGAGGGGCATAGAGAGAGGGAGGGGGAGAGTCTCAAGCAGGCCCCATGCCCAGCTCAGAGCCCGATGAGGGGCTCCAACTCAGAACCCTGAGATCATGACCTGAGTTGAAATCTAGAGTCGGATGCTTCACTGAGTCCCCCCAGACACCTTTTTTATTTTTAAGATCAACCGAAGCCACCACATTTTATGCCCATTTGTTCAACAAAGCTCAATGCCATGAACCAAACAGGCAGTGCCAGCTCTCCTGGAGCTTACACACTAATGGGGCAGACAACAGACCAAAAACAATACTACGTAGGGTGTGGGGCTGGTGGTAAGTGCCATGGAGAAAAACACAGCAAGGAAGGGAGATAGGGAGTCCAGGTGTGGGGGTGCCCGATGCCCCGTTACACAGAATGGTCAGATAAAGTACGGCAAGGAACTGAGTGAACCTCTAGCAGGGACCTGAAGGAGGGGAGGGAGGAAGTGAGGGAGGGAGTGATCCAGGCAGAGGGAAGGTAAGTGCAAAAGCCCTGGGGCAGGGCTGCATATTTCTGTCTTTCAAATTCCTCAATCCACAGGCCCAGAGGGGGCACCTTCCTGGTACCGACAGCCTTTGAAGTCAGAAGGGGGGAGATTCCAGGCTTCATGCTGTTTCTGTGACTTCCACCAAGGCTTCTCCCCTCTATGGGCCTCAATTTAGTAAAATACAGAGGTTGAGCTTCATCTCCTGAGATTTTCTTTTGCAGGACATGCTGTGACTGGTTTCCCACACATGGTCAAGGGTGTGTGTGTGTGTGTGTGTGTGTGTGCGCGCGCGGAGAGGGACTGGGAGAGCAAGGACTTTGAGGATACTTCTGCCCCTTGAGCTCCTGACCTTCAGCAAGTGACTCAGACTTGCCTGAATCTCAGTGTTCTCATCTGTAAAATGGGAGTAGTGTCCCCACTTCTCCAGGCGCTTGAGTGCATGGGATGAGGTCCTTCCTGCTGCAAAGCTCTCAGCCAGGGCCTGGCTCGTCCCTGGTACTCACAAGTGGGCACTGCTTTCACTCTGCTGTTTAAGACGCCTGGTTAAAGACCGGCACTCAGGGAAGGGAGGAAGGCTGGGGGCCCAGGATGGTCAGGGAAGGCTTCCCGGAGTGGAGGGTCCAAGCTGAGTTTGGAAGGGGAGGAGGAGGATGTGGCCAGAGAGGGAAGGAAGGCCAAGAGAAATGAGGGGTGACAACCGGGAGCAAGAGTCCGGAGGAAGGGGGCTGTTAACCCAGGTGGGAGGTGGATGGAATGCCGCAGGGCGGGCCCCCAGCCACCCAGGCAGGGGAGCCTCCAGCGCTGCCCTGGTTGAGGCCCCGCCCCTGCCGGGCCCCCAGAGCCCTGGGGCAGGATTTGGCAGCAACCCACTTCAAAGGGTCCCCGGAAGCTTGAGCAAGCCCCAAAGGAAGCGGCACAGCCTCTAACCCGGCTCTGGGATTGGGGGAAGCCCCGCAATTATATAAGGGGGGGCTCCCTCCCACGCTGCCCTCCTCTCCTCCAAATGCGGGAGCCTGCATTTACGTATCCCCTCTCCCAATCTCAGGCCTGTCCATGGGGGTCGGGGGAGGAGAGCTCATCGAAACTTCTACTGTGGCAAGTTCACCCCAAAAACCTCACCTGAAAAACAACATCGAGTCCAATTGCGGCTGCAATTGAGAAATGTGTTATTTTGAAACAAAACCTGGAGTCCGGGCCGCCTGCGCGTGCACCCCCTAAGCATTTACTGACCGCCTGCTGCTCCCCGGGGCGCCGGGGCTCTACCGGGCCTGGCAAGGTGAAGCAAAGCGGCCTCTGGCCCTGGAGGAGCGCCCTGCCTACAGGGGAGGAGGTGAGGAAGTAATTATAACATGAGAGCTGAGGTTTGTTCCAGGGTGAAACAATTTGGCCTGGGGGAGCCCAGCGGCTTTTCAGAAGTCATTTTTGATTCTGAAGGTAACAAATAGCTAAGATTTAGTGCATATTCACTGTGTGCCAGACGCTGCGCCAAGAGCTTTACATTATGTATTCTCACCTAATCCAGCGGCAGTGCTGGCGGGTGGAAACCATTATTATTGTGCCCATTTTACAGACAGGCAGCTGAGGTTATAAGGCTCGGCCAAGGCCACAGAGTTGGTTAAGCAGCAGAATCCGGGTCCGCTGGACCCACCATCCATTCCTTCATTCGCCCCTTAAATCTGCTTCTGTGCACACTATAGCCCCGCACTCCCCCACATGCGGGGTTCCAGGGTTCCTTCTCCTGGGTTGCCCCAAGGTAAGTCTTACCGGATGTGTTGGGGTTGCCGAGGTGGACAGAGCGCCATGGAGATGGGGGATACAACTTGGACAAAGGCACACAGGCTTGAAAACACGTGGTGTGTTTAGGAAAGAGCAGGGGACTGGGCTCCGGGGTGAGATGCACTTGTCTGGTTCTACCTCGGCCGGTCGCAGCTGCAACATTAGACAAGCCGGTTCTCTCTGGGCCTCAGTCTTCATCCACAGCAACGGCCATAATTTTAGGTTTTCCTTCCCAGGCTGCTGGGAGGGTGAATGAGTTCTCCTGTGTGAAGGCGACTTGGCGCATAGGAGGCCTTCGAGAAATGTGAATTGAAACAAATGAAGGGAACTGACTTAGGCTGTCACCACTGGGGCGCCTGACTGGCTCAGTCGGTACAGCAGGAGACTCTTTCTTTCTTTCTTTCTTTCTTTCTTTCTTTCTTTCTTTCTTTCTTTCTTTCTTTCTTTCTTCTTTCTTTCTTTTTTTTTAATTTTTATTTATTTATGATAGTCACAGAGAGAGAGAGGCAGAGACACAGGCAGAGGGAGAAGCAGGCTCCATGCACAGGGAGCCCGACGTGGGATTCGATCCCGGGTCTCCAGGATCGCGCCCTGGGCCAAAGGCAGGCGCTAAACCGCTGCGCCACCCAGGGTTCCCTTTTTTTTTTTTTTAGTACTTTCTCCATTTTCCAGGTTTTCTTTTTTTTTTTTTTTAAGATTTTATTTATTTATTCATGAGAGACAGACAGAGAGAGAGAGGCAGAGACACAGGCAGAGGAAGAAGCAGGCTCCTCGCTGGGAGCCGGATGTGGGACTCGATCTCGGGATTCTGAGATCACGCCCAGAGTCGAAGGCAGATGCTCAACCGCTGAGTCACCCAGGCATCCCAGCAGGAGACTCTTGATCTCAGGGTTCTGGGTTCGAGCCCTGCCAGGAAGGGAAAGGGATGTCGACACCTTCCTTGCCTTGGAGAGCTTATCATCTAGTTGGAGAGGCAACAAAGAGCTCAGCTGACTGAGACCAGGATCCAGGGGGGCATGTGGTGTGGGGGCCCCAGGGGCTCAAGGGAAGGCCTGATCCTTGGGGTTTCACCGAAGAGAGAGTCATCAGACTGGCCTCGGAGACACTGGCTCGGAGACACAGCAGACACTGCTGATTGCACTCAGCAGGTGCATCACTCCAAGTCAGAGAACAGCTCTGGGGGGTTCTGGGGAGTTCAGCGCTTCCAGAAGCAGTGGACAAGACAGGTACCTGTGAGGGTGTGTGCCGGATCCAGACTGCCAGGGCTAGAGTACCAGCTCCAACTATTAGGTTTGCTCCTCTGTACAATGGGGACAGTATCAGTGCCCACCCTGCGGGGCTATCCTAGAACAAAGGGGGTCAGTATAGGTCAAGTGCCTAGAACTGGGCCTGGCGCTTAAGCGCTTTACGTAAGTGTTGGTTACAAAGATCGTTTTTTTCCTGCTGCTCTTGGCCAGAGGCAGGCACAGATCAAAGGTGGGGTGGGTGAAGCTATTGTTCAAATGTTGATCTTTGTGGTCTGCTTGTCCCCAGGCCACAGCCAAGTCCCAGCCTCGGTGGACACCTGAGCCAGGCTGGTGGGCTGGAGGTGGGGAGAGCAGGCGAGGCGGCGCAGCCGCACACAGACATACCCAGGCTCAACCTGCCTGTACCCGAAGCCTTGCTTCCTGCAGTGGCACTCAGGCCCCGCGGGCTTTTTGGGGCCTTTATGGGGTAATTCTATCTCCATTAGGGCTTATTATGTCACAATAAATACTACTTTTCCGTGCCGCTGCTTTGTAAGACTCACCAAAGAACTTTCCTTGTCAGCATCCAGTCACTCTGAGCGGGAAGGACTCGGGATGGGACAGGAAGAGAGGGAAGGGTGTGTCACCAGGTGAGTGACTAAAAAAATGGAGGAGCTGCCCCCGCCCCCCCTCCTCCTGCCAGCGCACACCACACCACACACCACCCCTTCCCACAGGCCTCTGCTCACATGTCAGAGGTGAGCGACACCTGTCTCTGCACTCTCGGTCAGTCCCCAGCTGGGCACATACCTCCAGGCACATGGCCTGGCCCTCAACCGGCAGGGCCTGCCCGCACCCCTGGCACGTGGGGCCATCCCCGTGGGGCCGTGCAGGGGCACCTCCACTACATGTGCCACACGAAGGATCTGCCAACACAGCCCACAGAGACTTTCAGGAGATGCAGAAATTACCAACACCTTCATGCACTCATTACTTCGTTCACTCGGAGAAGGTTTGCTGAACCCCTGCCGCGTGTCCAGTGCTGTTTTCTTTCTTTTTTTTTTTTTTAAAGATTTTTATTTATTTATCATGATAGACACAGAGAGAGGCAGAGACACAGACAGAGGGAGAAGCAGGCTCCATGCAGGGAGCCTGATGCGGGACTCGATCCCAGGACCCCGGGATCACACCCTGGGCCGAAGGCAGACGCTCAACCACTGAACCACCCAGGTGCCCTGCTGTCTGCTTTCTACAGACAAATGTCCCCCGCACTCTTGGAGCGGGATCTTCAACATTCAGAGCCTGCATGGCATGTAACACACGTGTACGGGCAGGGTCCTACATACAACACACTTGAAATCTTGTATTCACCAAGGCCCAGAGCATCCAACACCACATGCAAAACATTTATCCATATATTTACCACACACACACACACACACACACACACACTGTCCGTGTGCCATCGAGATGCCCGGTACATGCCACAGGCCCCGCCCAGCACAGATGCTACTTCCTCTGGCCTAACCTCCTGTAACTGTAGTCACAGCTGGGATTTAACAAGTGAGTCCCACAGTTATGAGCTGTGTGCTTGACCCACGCGACCTTCCTGGATCTTCACAATAACCCTCTGAAGTTAGTTTATACATATTTCCAATGAGCAGACTGAGCCTCAGAGAAGGGGAACGTCCAAACACCCGTGGGTTAGCTCTACAGCCTATGTTCTCCACCCTTGCCACATACGGCACAATCACACACACACCAACATGTCTACATGCATTCACACACATGTTCATATGTCAACGTGCCCCCCACACCCACATGCACTCACTCACACCAACACATCTGCACGCACTCACGCCCACATGCCCGCATGTACTCTCGCACACGCTTACTCTCATGGACATTTGCACGCTCACAGACTCTCAGAACACCAAGACGCTCCTATCATCTTGGTCAAAGGCTTTAATTACGCTACCCCAACACCTGTAATTAACCCTCCTCCTTCTCCAGAGGAGGTGTCTGGACCCGCTTCCCAAGGGCAGGCGCCAAGGCCGAGAGGCCAAGATGTCCACATCTGGCAGGGAGGACGTGGGTACTGGAGCAGCCCAGCATGGGTTTTGGGCAAATAGGTCGAGGAGGATCAAGGAGAGTCAAGGATGGGGTCAAAGAGAAGGAGGTGGACAGAAGGCCCTGGAGCCTCCCAGGGAATCAGGCCGCTACAGCTGCTCCACCTGGACTGGGCAAATGGCTCTTGGGCAACAGCTAGCCGTGGGTGGCCGACGGGAGGGTGAGAGGACATTTCCCGTTTGTTTCACAAAAGTCAGCCGCTTCCGACAGGAGGGGAGATGAGCTCACCTCTGAAGAAACTTTGGGGAGAGGCTCCTTGAAGGGGCAGGTGGGAGGCAGGTGCCCTGCAAAGTGTTGAAACAGTTGGACTGATTCAGCCGCAACGGGGGGTTGGGGATGGGGTGCACCACACAGCCGCGCCCTGCCTGCCCTTCCCCGGCACCTGGCCGCTCAGCGCTCAGCGTCTGAAGCAGAGACTAGGACCTGGCTTCCAATCCTGGCTCAGCTTTGGGCTTTGCAACCTTTGGACATGTGTCCTCTTCTGTAGAATGGGGATAAGGATACCTGCCTCCCAGCTGAGAGTTACAGCAGATAATGCTTTCTGACTCATTCCTAGAGGTGGTTGCTCTTAGATTGCGGAATTCTCAAAGGCTCCTGAGCGGAGATGCTCTCCTTGACCTCCGCCAGGTTGGTGCGCCCTTCGAGTCCCAGGAAGAAGGCCCTCCGGGTCTGTTTCGCAGCTGCGCCCCAAGGCGGGCGGCTGAGGGCGCAAGGGCCTCTGCCCTCCCAGCCCCCCCAGCCCAGGCCTGCAGGCCGCCGTGGAGCCCCCTCCCCAAGGGCAAGGGCGAGAGGGTGCGCATGGCTCAGGGCCAACCATCCCTACGTCCCGGTCTGGGCCGAGGATCCGGAAACTTGGGAGGGCCCGGGGGTGCTGCAGGGAGTCCGGGGGGGCCCCCGGGTCCTCCCCAAACCCCTCGGGACTCTCCTCCCTCCTCGCCCGGTGCCAGCCCGGCCCCTTTAAAGACATTCCTGAGGGCGTGGCCTCGGTGACGTCAGCGCGGGGCATGAATGAACACGAGCCGGTTCTCACCCAACTTCCATTAAGGACCCGGGCAGGAGGCGAGAAGTTGCGCGCGGGCCGCGGGGGGAGCCGGCAGCGAGGCGGGCGCGCGGGCGGGAGCCGGGCGCGGAGCAGCGGGGCGCGGAGCCGGCGGCGGGAGCGGGGGGCGGCATGGAGCGGCCGGGGCCCCGCGCCTGCCTGGCCCTGCTGTGGGGCTGCGTGCTGGCCTCGGCCGCCGCGGCGCAGGGCAAGGAAGGTGAGTGTGCGAGCCGGGGCCGCCGCCGCCCGACCCGGGCACCCCGACCCGGGCACCCCGACCCGGGCACCCCGACCCGGCACCCGGCACCCGGAGCCCCGCGGGGCGCGCGCGCAACTTCGGAGGCCGACCCGGCGCCGCCTGCCCCGGGGCGCTGGGCGGGGTGCCGGGGTCGGGAGGGGAGGGCGCGCGCTGCCTCCGCGGCGCATCGGGGACCCCCGCCCCGGGGTCACGGGGCCTCCGGGGACTGAGCGGCCGCGGCCGGGCTCGGAGGCCGCAGAGAAGGGGCCGCGGCGCCCGCCACGCGGTCGTGGCCCCGGCGGCGGCTTCAGGGGCGCGCGTCCCGACGGGGGGCGCGGGGGTCCCTTGGACAACGGGGCGGCCGAGGGCCTTTGGTGACCCGTCCTCAGCAGCGCGCTCGCTCCGATTTTGCGGGGAAGCATTCCTACGGAGGCCCCTCATTTGCGGGGAGGGGGCTCTGGGGCGGGCGGGGAGCCCCCTGGGGAAGCCCGTGCGCCCTGAGCTGTTCTCCACGCCCCCCTTTGCCTCCAGCCGGGGCAGGAGAGTATGGAGGGGGTGGGGGGGCGAGTTTCGGGCCAACCTGCCCACGCACAGCCTCCCAGCCTTCCCAGTCCGCGTTGCCAGGCCCGGGGGTCAGGCGCAGGGGTCAGGTTCGAGGGCCGCGAGTGCGGACAGGAAGTCCCAAAGTCGAGCGTTCTGAGCAAGGGGTGACTCAGAACGAGGAAATGCGGCAGGTGGGGGCGCGGCCTCTCAAGGTGTGGAGCCGTCACCCCAGGGCCACCGCGGAGTCCGGGCATCCGGGGGTGGGGGCCTGAATCACCCGAGCGAGCGGCGCAGGGCGCAGGGCGAGGGGCCCGCAGACTCTGCCCTGGGCGGGGCAGGTGCGTGAGCGGGGGCGCCGCCCTGGGCCGGGGGCGCGGAGAGGATGGGGGCTCCTGCCCTCGGCCGAGGACCTTCCGGGCTTCGGGTTCCAGCAGTGAGAGCAAGTTCTCCCCGTGGGCCTGGGCCGAGCGCGGCTTCCGCAGGCTCCAGCAGGGGGAAGTGCAGAGGAAACCCGGGCCGGTGAGAAGTTTCCTTGAGCCTTGCTTTCTTTCTCTGCCTCCCAAAAAGGGGTGGGAGGTTTTGCTTTTGCAAGTTGGGAGGAAAAGAGGCCAGAGCTGGAGCTCTTGGAGGTGGAGGTGGAGGTGGGGGGCGCATCCTGTCGGAGTTCCTGGATGGGTCAGGGCTCCCGGTCCCAACTTGCAGGAGTGGGCGGCAGGGATTGCTGCCATCTGCAATACTCCTCTCCCCTCCCCACCCTCCAGCTTGTGGTCCTCCCCCTTCCTGGGGGACTGGGCTTCGAGGGAAGGGGAGAGACAGCTGGAATCTCTACAGGCCTTTCTGGAAGGCTGTCCTGGGGGTGAGGGGATTAGACAGGACCCACGCTACTGAGCCGCTGAGCGGGTGTGCAGCAGCCCCGGCCTCCGGCCTGGAAGCCTGGAGCTGCCTGGTCCTTGTGCCCATACTGTGCCCTCCCCAGCCTGGCGGAGTCGCAGCCCCCTCCCCCTCTGCGGGATTGAGGAGGGAAAGGGTGTGTTTAGAGAGTCCTGGGGTGGGGGAACATTAGGTTCCAAGAGCCCCTGTGAACCACTCCCTAGGTATGCCTACGGTGGTGGTGGTGGTGCTGGTGCTGGTGGTGGCGGCCCAGCTGGCAGCTGCTGGTGGGTTCTGTTCGTTGGTTTTCAGGCCAAATGTGGTAAATCTGCCTGGGAGTAGATGGGGGGGGTGGCGTGGGCAGAGAGAAGGACACACAGGCCCCTTCCACCCCGTAACCCAGGCTCTGCTCACTTCCCTTCTCCTTTTTCGCCCCCTCCTTGTGGGTAGAGTCTGGATTTGGAGACCCAGATGGAGCCTGTTGGATTCTCAGCAGCCACTGAATCTGTCCTCCTTTTGCAAAAGGGGAAACTGAGGGAGGCCCCGGCTAAGCCCTTGCCAGGCAGGGCCCTTTCTTTGCACAGAGGGCCAGGCCTGGGCGTCTGGCTTCTAGAGCTGCTGGAGCCCATTGTGGTTTCGTGGCTGATTTTCCTAGGAATCAGAATAGCTGGGCACGGGATGCAGTGGCGCTGAGGAGGTGGCTGATGGGAGGGGGGAGCTGGAGTGTGCTCGGGCCCTGGAAAGTCCTTGGCTTGGTTCTGTAAGAAGAGTCCAGGTTCCCCCTCTGTTCCCTTTTTTCCCCACAGAGCCCCTTGCCTTACTCCTTTCTTTAGGAATTAGCTGGATTTGGTTAAAGTGGGAAGCGGGGAGCAGGGAGGTGACTCCAGGTAGTGTCGTGTTTGAGTAAAGAAAGCCTTATGACATTGATGATGGAACGAAGGCGGAGAAATCAGAGAGGGAGGTGTGCTGGGGGTGGCCAGAAGGATTGAGGGCTCCTGGATGGGCCCTGACTAGCCAGGGCCTCTCAGTGAAGGTTCCAGGGGCAGCCAAGTGGCTCCCAGGTCCCCACCCCTTCCAGGGAACCAGAGCCCTCTGTCCCTGGAAGAGCTCAGGGAGAGAGAGCCACACAGAGCTGGGCTCCTGTTCCTGGTGATCGCTTCTAGGGAATTTCCAGGGAGGGGGCTGTGGCTGGAAGCCCCCTGGGGAGGCTCCTTCCTGTGTGAAGGCTTCTTTTCTTCTCAGATTGAGCCCCGTGATACTTGTAAAGCCAGGCCTGGGGCTGGGAGGGGGAATGTGCTCTGGCAGGGGTGGTGGGATCCCTCTGGGCCGGTTAACCCTTCAGAGCCTGGGAGCCACGAGCCCCCTCCCTCAGGGGTGCAGCCTGCAGCTTCCTACCAGTCTGGGAAGGGTCGGGGAGGGACATGTACTGGAACCGAGGGACACACTCACCATCGTCCTCCTGCCCACTCAGCTGGAGCCAGGAACCCCCAGATTGTTTCCTTTGTAGCCAGAACATTCCATTTGCTAGTGGGGTTAGTGAATTTTCCAAGCCTGGGCTCCGGGCATGTCCGAACAAATCTGTGCCCCTACCCTACCGGCTCCAGCCACCCTCCCCATCCCCATAGCCTTGGGACAGGTGCCACATCGGATTTCCTCTTCCCGGTCTGGGCTGCAGGGCCCTTCCTCGAGAGATTTGAGATTTGGCATAGGTCAGCAGCGGTGGCAATGCCTCACATCAGGCCTGGGGGCCTTCAGCCCAGGGGAGTAGGCCATCCTAACTCCAGGAGCGGGTTCCTAAGACTTCTCTCTCAGCCCCCTCCATCCCTGCCCCTAAATCAGGCCCATCTCTGCTCGCTGCCTGCCCAGGTCCACCTTTTTAGAGTCATTCTTCCAAGTCCTGGTCTTGAGGAATGCTGCTTCTTCCTCATATGCCATATTCCTCATGCTCCTAAGTCCAAGGAAGGGAGTGCTTGGTCCCCTCCGCCTCCACCTGAGGGTATTACCCTCTGAAGGGGTGGGGGTGGGGGTACAACCTCATATAGGTTCCCTGCCTGAGCTCCCACAGTGCCCGCAGCAGCTTTCTCTCTAGGGAGGGTGCCACCTATGGGCAGCTACCCAGCTGGAGGAGGGACACTACCCAGGATCTTGGGTCTTAGGTTTTGGGTCTTGGCTACAGCCACTGAGCCTGGCGGAGAGCCAGGGGTGAACCGATGGGATTTACCCAAGGGCAGGACTAGGTCTAGGGAAGGTGCTGGCAGTGTGTCCCTCCATCAGGCTCCAGATGCCTCTCTGGGGACAGTACGGTCCCGGTACATGAACCCTCTGGGGCTGGAAGTCCCCTCTAAAGGTTTCCAACTCTTCCCCCAGGCACCCCCTGGCAGGGCAGTAGCCAGGGTGTGAAGGACAGGGCAGTGGGAGTGACTTTCCCAGGGAGGGAACCTCTCCAGCTGTGTGTATCTTTGGGCCCCTCCTGAGACCCCTATGGGTTCCGAGCTTTATCCTGCCTGCTCTGTGGCTTTTGTGGTGGGAAGATCAGTTTCCAGAAAACCCCCCACTCGTCATCCCCCCTCTCCTCCCTGGAGCTGTTCCCACCTGTTAACAGTCCTCTCTTCTTGGAGTGCCAGGAGACACGTATGGACATACGTGTGCCGCCTATGTGTGCACTACGTGGCCCGGGTGGGGTGGGGGGTGTTTCATGCGGGGGGCGCTGTGGCAGGAGCAGGGACGAGTGCCCCCGAGGCCCACGTGCATGTGTGAAGTGCTGCTGAGGGGCCTTGTTTCCGGAAGCAGACGGGGCGGGCGCGGTGTCACTTACCAGCCCTGCCCGCCCCAGCTCTGGCCAGCTGCTGTCCCCCCGCTGGGCTGAGCTCTGTCCTGCTCTGCCCAGCTGGGGGCTGACCGAGGGGGGCGGCGTGGTGGAGCTGGTGGCTTGGGAGACAGGGGGCCTGGTTCTTACCCAGCAGTTCGTGTGGTTTTGACTAGGGCCCATCCCTCCCTGTTTCCCTATCCGTCGAGGGACAGGTCTTTGGGGACAGGTCTTTGGGATACAGTGACCCCATATAGTGGGGTCTCTGAAAGCTGAGGAAGCCGTCGTCATGGCCTCTTGGGGCTGCTGGGGGACTGTCACCTTTCCTTCCATGGCCTGAGTCCTGGAGATGCCCCCAAGCTCACTGGCCCTCCTGTCTCTTCCAGTTGTACTGTTGGACTTTGCTGCAGCTAAAGGGGAACTCGGCTGGCTCACGCACCCATATGGCAAAGGGGTAAGCCTTCATGGTCAAGCGGGGGATGGGGATGGGGAAACTGAGACCCAGGGAGGATGGGGCCAGCCTGAATCTGAACAGCTCAGCCAGGGACCAAACTCCTGCCTCCCACACCAGCTCAGTCTTCCACCCCAGACAGGGTAGGCTGGGGGCTGAGAGGTGGGGAAGGGGGAGGCGGACAGGGCTGGCGAGACAGCTGGAGGCCCCCGCAGAGCAGGGCCCATGGGCGCCCCAGCGGGCCAATGCTCAGAGCAACCCCCTCTGGTTTCCTCCATCTACTCTTGGGAGGAAGGAATTAAGGCTCCCTGTCTTCAGGGCTGCAGCCCAGAGGGTGAAGGGTAAAGGAGAGACGGAACAGGGGCTCCCAGGTCCCCATAGCCCCAGGAAACCGGATCCAGGTTCTTCCTGCTGGGCCCCTCTGCCTTCTCCCCTTCCCCCGGCTGTCACTTCCCCCTCCTGCTGGGGGCTGAGTTTGTTTTCCTCAGCCCCACCCAAGTCATCCACCCCTGCCCTGCCTGGCTGTCACCAGGACTGCTGGGCAAGACACTGGGATCCTTTTCCCAGCTTTGCATGACCTTGGGGAAGATACTGCTGCTCTCTGGGTCTTGATTTTCCCCTCTGTATAATGGACCCTTGCTGAGTTTGTCCTGGGACCCTGCACCCGGGAGAAGTATGTTTCCAGGGGGCTCCTTGGGGCAGTTCTCACTGCTGGCCAGATCTGCGTGAGTCAGCTCCTTGTCCTTGGTCACCTTAGCCCCGTGAGGGCCTGAGATACAGCTCTGTGGATCTCCAGGATCCTGGAATCCTGCTGGGAGGGAACACAGATCACCTAATCCGACCCACTCATTATACAGAGCGGGGAAACAGGCCCAAGGGCATTTGAGCAAAGCCTTGGCCAGTGTCACATGGTGTAGCCCAGGCCTCTGACCCCAGCCCCTCTGTTTTATTCATTCACTCATTCATTTGTTCATTCAACAAATCCTTTCCTGAGCACCCACTCTGTTCAGGTAGGTCCTGGGGATGCATTAATGAATTCGATGCAGTCCTTGCCGCAGCGAGCTCAGAATCTAGTATGGGAGCCAGATGTAGGTGTCACCACATAGGTGCCTAGAGCTGTGATAAAGGGGGTGTGGAGACTGTGGGGGCCAGAAGGGGGTACTTGGCCCAACCTGGGGAGTCTTCCCAGAGGACACTGAGCTATGTTCTGAGGAGGGAAGAACGTGTGCTGATCTGTTCTAAAGCCGGGATCTAAATAATGGGAAGTCATCTACTCTTTTTCTTTTCTTTTTCTAAGATTTTATTTATTTGAGAAAGAGAGAGAATGTGAGAGTATAAGTGGGGGGAGCAGGAGAGGGAGAAGCAGGCTCTCTGCTGAGCAGACAGCTTGACTCAGGGCTTGATCCCAGGACCCCGAGATCATGACCTGAGCCAAAGGCAGACACCCAACCAACTGAGCCACCCAAGCACTCCTCATCCATTCTTTTTGACTTAACCCTTTCCCTGCCACTCACCCCATCTGTGCGCACACACATGCGGCAAATACTACTATTAATGACACCAGCCGCCTGTCTGAGAGCTGCTTTGTCTTACGCATGCCAGGCAATGTGCTTAGCATTTTGTAGATACTCTATCACTGATCCTCACGGCACTTCTGCAAGGCAGCTCTTGTCCCCATCGTACAGATGCAGACTTTGAGGCTCAGAGAGCTCAAGTGATCCACCCGAGGTCACACGGATCCCCCAGACTCCCCCAGCTCCCAGTCCCATATAGAGGTCCAGTACCCGGACACTGGGATCAGAGACACCAGAGGACAGGTCCTAGCTCAGCCACTTTCAGTGTGTGAGGGTGACCCGAAGCCCCTCCCTGGGCCTGCCTGCCCACACTGACCTGTCACCCTCCCGCGCCCCCCACCCCCGCACAGTGGGACCTGATGCAGAACATCATGGACGACATGCCCATCTACATGTACTCTGTGTGCAATGTGGTGGCCGGAGACCAGGACAACTGGCTTCGCACCAACTGGGTGTACCGCGGCGAGGCCGAGCGGATCTTCATCGAGCTCAAGTTCACCGTGCGTGACTGCAACAGCTTCCCCGGTGGCGCCAGCTCCTGCAAGGAGACGTTCAACCTCTACTACGCCGAGTCGGACGTGGACTACGGCACCAACTTCCAGAAGCGCCAGTTCACCAAGATCGACACCATCGCGCCCGACGAGATCACGGTCAGCAGCGACTTCGAGGCGCGCCACGTGAAGCTGAACGTGGAGGAGCGCTCCGTGGGGCCGCTCAGCCGCAAGGGCTTCTACCTGGCGTTCCAGGACATTGGCGCCTGTGTGGCCCTCCTCTCCGTCCGCGTCTACTACAAGAAGTGCCCCGAGCTGCTGCAGGGCCTGGCCCGCTTCCCCGAGACCATCGCGGGCTCCGACGCGCCCTCCCTGGCCACCGTGGCCGGCACGTGTGTGGACCACGCGGTGGTGCCGCCCGGGGGCGAGGAGCCCCGCATGCACTGCGCGGTGGACGGCGAGTGGCTGGTGCCCATCGGTCAGTGCCTGTGCCAGGCGGGCTACGAGAAGGTGGAGGACGCCTGCCAGGGTGAGTGGCCGTACGGGCGCGGCCGGGGTGCGGGGCCGGGGTCCCGGGTTCTGCTGTTGGGCCTGGCACCTCTGGGATCTTGGTAAGGCCGCCTCTGGCCCTGACGTGCGGTGGTGCTGTTAGTGGAAATCACCGATCCTTCCTGGATTTCGGTTTCCTTGTTGATGGTTGGATTCACTCATTCACTGACAATGGGCGTGTTGAAGCATAGTGTGGCGTGGAGGTTAGGAGCAAGGGTTCTAGGACAAAAATGCCTGGGTTCAAACCCTTGCTTTAAAAAAAAAAACAACAAAAAAAAACAAAAAAACCCTGCTTTACGTGTAGCTGTGTGACTTTAGGCCAGTTGCTTAACCTCTCTCTGTTGCCTGGTTGCCTCATCTGTGAAATGGAGATGAACACAGCTCCTATCTCATAGGGTTGTTATGATAATCAAATGACCTAATGCTCGCGAAGTGCTTAGGTCAGTGCCTGACACATAAGTGCTTTTTAAGTGTGGTTGTTATTTTTGATTCATCCCGCAAATGTAACTTCGGTATCTGCTGTGTACCAGCCCTGTGAACACATGGGACAGTCCCCGGGGCTCGTTCCATCTCTCTTAACTCACTGCGTGACCTTGGGCAAGCCACTTAATCTCTCTGGGTCTCAGGCGGCCCTTTCATACATGGCGGTGGGGGAACCAGACCTGGGATTCACATCCCCTGGCTGCACATGAACCATCAGCTTTTGAAAAATGTCTGCATTGAGGTCAAAGTGGAAGGCAGGTGCAAGGTCCGTCCTCCCTGCCCGGCCTGCCCCAGGGCCACCGACTCAGCTTCCCCTGACCAATCTACTGATAACAAATAGAGGCCGATTCTCTGGGACTGTGTCTGGGGATGGGGCCTGGGCTTTAGTGAGCTCACATCAGGAGGCTGTGGGTTGGCACGGCCAGGGCCTGTGACAGCGGAAATCCCTACAGCAATGGGGATTTTTTTCAATGGGTGACTTTTTCTAGAAATGGCTGTGGGGCAGGGCATCTGTGGAATGCAGGCCAACCGTTGGAAGGCCAGCTCATCCTCTCTCTCTCGCTCTCTCTCTGGGAATTTCTTTGCTGAGATAAGCAGGGTGTTGAGAAATCGGGGTTCAGCCCTGCAGCTGGGTGATCTTGGGTAAATTTCTCTTCATCTCTGGCCTCAAATAAGAAGGCTTTCTACTTGGTTTTTTTCAAGACATAGATCCTGCAACACACGAAGTAGGTTGAAATGTCAGAGGAGCCTGAAAGCCTTTTCTGATAGGTTCTATCTGGCTCCTCAAACAAATCCTCAGAACCTTGCTTAACACAGCCTATAAACTCCTGGATGAGAAGTTCCTGAGTAGGCCTGTGGTGTAGTCCCTGCTCCGGTCCTTCCTACCACCCCATTGTCCTTCCAGCTCTCTTCCCGAGGAGGCCGCTGCTTTAGGTGACCTCCAGTGCACACTCCCAGTTTCAGACAATGACTGCGGGGTGGGGGGGGCCGAGGCAGCCCAGTGGGTCGAGCACGCTCCTCCCACATGACATCCTCACACAGGAATGCAGGGGTGGGGGGTGAGGGGCAGCTGAAAACTTTCCACAGGCTGGTGATTCAGCCCCTGCAGAGATAAGTGGACCTTGGGGTTGCAGGGGGGTGAGGGTGGGGGAGAGACTCTCTCCAGGAAGGGGGGGCAGCCTTCCTTCCCCTAGAGGCGGTCAGCGGGGGCTTTGCCTGTGAAGCGCTGAGTAGGCCCCGGATTGGGAGGACTCATTTCCAAGACCAAAATCTTTGACTTTACTGGTGGAAACCTCTCAACTGCCAGCCACCTGTTGCCCTGCTTTTTCCTCCTTGAGATCCCTCGACCCAGATTCCCTTCATTGTGCTCTTAGGGGCCCTCGGTGTAGCTGGGAAGCCCCAGCCCGGCTGCTCTTTATCCCTGCAACATTCCCAGCAGCCCCCCCCTGACCACGAGGCCAGTGGAGAGAAAAACAGGACCTCCTGCGGACAGGTGCTCCCCGCGGGTGCTCTGTGGGAACGCTTGCTGAATCGGGGCCCACCTGTCTTCGAGGCACGGACGGGAGACTGAGGCTCAGGGAGGTGAGGAGACTTGCCTGGAGTCACACAGCAATGCTGTGTGGTCACACTGGGATTTGAATCCAGGAGATGCGGCGGCGCCCAGGCTGGAGGATGGGTCAGGAAACGGGGCGGGAAATGACCAGTTCCTTTGGAATCCCTGACTCAGCTCCTGGCGGGGGGACGGGGCACGAGCTCTCTGGGCAGCCCCCAGATGACGGAAGGGTGGGTGATCGGGGGCCCTTACTGAGCACACTGAGGGAGAAATGGAGGCAGGTACAGGGCCGGCCCTCCCCGCCCGCCCCTCCGCGGGGCCGAGGACCCAGATCCTCCCACTGGGGCTTTTACTGATGACACATGGCACCCAGAGAGGGGTGTGGATTCCCTGAGGTCGCCGAGCACTTGGTCCGGGTCATCTTTAGAGTTCACTGCTTTTTGGGGTTCTTTCCCAGGAAGCCTGGCTCTCAGGAAAGAGTTAAATGGACAGCAGAAGGGAGGCACCGCTCAGGTGCTGCGATCGGACAGGTGGGCACGCTGCCCGGGGAGCTCTCCGAGCTATGTCAGGAATGAGCCAGCTTCGCTCCAGTCCCCTGCCCTACCCCCGGCCTGCCTGGGGGACAGTGGAGTCGCTCAGGCTGACCGTCATCTCCCCCGGGGCGGCTTTGTCTCTGCTTCCTGTGCTGGCATCGGCGGCGGAGCTGCTGGGGCCCTGCCTGGCGCCTCGGCCATGGGCTCTGCCGGCCAGGTGAGCAGGTGGCTGGCGGCTTTGGCCAAAGGCTCGGCCCAGCAGCTGGGAGGCTGGCGCTGGAGTGGGTACCGTGGGGAATTCCCTCTGTGGAGGCTCCTGCTCCTTCAAGGGCCCAGTCCCCTGGGGACGTCTCCTAATTTCTCTGTTCCCCAGTTCACAGGGACACCCCCAGTCCAGGCACCAGGCTGAGCATTTCTTGTGGTTTCCTTCAGGCAAACAAACCCCAAAAGGCTGAGGGTGGTAGATCCATTTTATAGATGAGGAATCTGAGGCCCAGCAAGAGGAAACAGTGACCAGTGACCAAATGAGCTGGGGCCTGGCACAAGGAGGGCCAGTGTGCTGTCCCCAGCTAGCTGCCCCTGGCTGGTGTCCTCTCCATAAGCAGTGTGACCTTGGCCAGTCCCCTCTGGGTCTCATTCACCCCACCTGTGAAATGGGTAGACTGGACCCTTGCTAACCTAGTGATCAGAATCTATCTCCTGGGACTTTCCTTTTTTTAAAAAGAGATTTTATCTATTCATGAGAGACAGAGAGAGAGAGAGAGAGGCAGAGACATAGGCAGAGAGAGAAGCAGGCTCCATGCAGCGAGCCCCATGTGGGACTTGATCCCGGGCCTTCAGGATCATGGCCCGGGCCGAAGGCAGGCACTCAACCTCTAAGCCACCCAGGCGTCCCATCCTGGGACTTTCTACTGAGAGCCTGAGAACCCGGATTGCCCCGGTAAGCTGTTAACTGGGTGATCTCACCATGTGGGGCAAGAAGCAGGGTTCCAGTACTGGGATCCTGAGTGGCCCAGGCCCAGTCCAGTCGGGGGACGGCTCTGGTTAAGGTGGCCTTGGGGCAGGTTGGCTCCCGGGCTGTGTCAGGAGCTGTGGGCAGAAGCTGCGCTTAGGATGTGACTGGTCCCCAGGCTGGGGGCTCTGTGAGCTGTTGGGCGCGTCCCTGCCTGGGGAGTGCCACCCGGTGTCCTCTGACGCGTGGGGGGGAGCCGTGGATGGATGGCGGCTCCCCACGTCGTCTGGGCCCTGCCCTACCCGCCCCGCCCCGCCTCAGTTCACACCGGGGGCAAATTCACACCCTGGCAGCCCCATGGGGTGGCCCCTCCCGCCCTCACCGGAGGTAAGTGGGTCCCCAGAACGGAAGGAAGGAGGCAAAGGGAAAGCAAACAGAAGATAAAAGGCTGGTGGTGGGGAGACAGCAGGAGGCGGAGGCTGGGGGGGAGTGGCGCTTATCTCAGGCCCGTGGAGGAATGTGCCTGAAGATAATTCTCCAGGGTGTGTGTGAAGGGGGCAAGGTGCTAGCGGCCTGGGGACATCCCCACATGGGGCCGCGGGCCTGCTGGGGATGAGAAGCCCCCCGGGTCTGGAGCTCTCTCAGTGGCCCTCATTGGCAGGGTCGATGACTTACAGGTCACCATTTGCCGCCTGTCAGGGCACAAGACAAAGTCCACACTCTGTCCCCCTGGCTTGGGGAGGTGACTGGCCCCGGGTGAATTGCCACCGCGATCTCTTGACCCTGTGACCTCACCACGACCAGTTGGGGAGGTGGTTGGACCTGGGGGGGAGGGGCTCTCCCCGGGGCTAGATTTGCGTCACTCCAGAGGGCGGGTGTCCCTAAGTCACTCCACGCTGCCACCTGAGAGGCGGGCATCGGGAACTGGAAAAACCGGGGTGCAGCTCTGGGTGCAGCTGCCGTGCCCCAATTCCCCTGCCCCCCCTGCATGGGGTGGCCCGGGCCCGCCAGGGAACCCCGGGCCAGAGAAGCCTTCCATAGGTGTGCCCGGGCCAGGCTCTTGTGCCAGGCAGGTGGACATCCTGGGGCGCCGTCCCCGTAGGGTGTCCCAGGACACTTCTGTGGCGAGTGTTTAATGCACACGTGCTAAGTTTAGTCGTTGACTCACACATTCATTCATTCATTCATTCATTCATTCATTCATTCACCTGTCCGTCCACCTAGCCAACCAACGTGACCTGTACCCCTACTGTGTGCTGGACCCTGTGCCGGGCCATGGGCCACAGAGAGATCAGACTCTGTACCTGCTGCCGCTCTCACAGAAGATTCTAATAGGAGCAGAAGTAATTTCAAAGGGAGCATGAAAGCCAGGCTGTGAATTCCCCCGAAGCAGTGACGGTGTTTATCAGTCTCACCATCATATCCTAGATGGTGCCAGACACGTAGGAAGTGCTCCATTTCTATTTGGTAAACAGAAGATTGAGTAACAGATCCCCCGGTGGGGCAGAAAAGGGTCAGAAGTTGGGCAGCCCGGGAGGGCTGCGGAGAGGAGCTCAAGCTGGGTATTGAAGGATACGTAGGAGTCCCCTGGTCGGCTAAGGGACCGTGGGTATTCTGTGCTTGCTGGTGTGTTTGGGTGTGTGTGAACACCCGACGTGCCCAGGACGCCAGGAGATCCAGCCAGGCAAAGTCAGGAAGACACGGGGGCTTGCTGGTGTCCTACCCGTGGACTCCGGGGCCCCTGAGCCAGGCCCACTCCGCCAGGGCCCCGGGGACAGCCCCGTGTGCTTGTGGGGTTGGGGGGGGCAGCGCATTCTCGTCAGGCAAGCACATGCCCTGTTGCCGCCGCCTCTCCACTGTATTATCTGGCATATCCGCAGCGGAAATCTCTCCAAATTCCCTCTTTCCTGCCGGCAGCAGTCAGGCCACCCCCGGGCTCTGGGGCCAAAGAATGGAACGTGACTCTTCCCCCCCCTTCCTCCTCTTGGCATGGGACTGGGAGGGGGGCGCTGGGGAGCAACCACGTGGCGGGGCGCGGGGGCATCGTGGGGGTTTGCAGGTGGCTAAGGCCTTCGGTAGAACCCAGCCCGAGCTGTGGGGGCTTGTGTCCCCTCCCCTGAGCCTGAGGGCCCGGGAGGGAAGGTGGTTCTGGGGGCCCCTGAGCACCCCGACTCCCTGGGCCTAGACACCTGGAGCCAGCACTTACCTGGGGTATCGGCCCCTCCGGCGACAAGTCAGGGCACTGGGGGGAATTGAAATCCCAAGATCAAGTGGCCCAGCTCTGCAGAGTCTCCTTTTCATCAAAGATTTGGGGAGGAGCGAGCTACTTTTGTAATGTGACATATATATAAGGAGGAATGCAGGGTACATGAGGGGTGCCTGGCCGGCTTGGGCGGTGGGTCTCGGGTTGTGAGTGTGAGCCCCACGTGGGGTACAGAGATTAGTGAAAAATAAAATCTTAAAACAAATACACGTGGATTGCTAAAGTACGATAGGAGACTTGGTTCCCCAGGCGATGTTCCGGGGTTGATTCTACTCTCTCCTCGAAGAGGCCATAGTGTGCCCCGTTTGAGAAGACCTATGTCGGGAGGTGCCACACACGTGCCACCCCCCCCCCCCCAGCTGCTCTGAAATTAGTCTTGGGATCTTCTGGCTGGTGAAATGGGTCAGGACTCATCTCCGGTCTCTTCGGGCTCATTTTAGAATGTTGATTTCTCTTTGCTCTTTTTTTTTTTCTTCAAGATTTTTATTTATTCATTCATGAGAGACACAGAGAGAGAGAGAGAGAGAGAGAGGCAGAGACACAGGCAGAGGCAGAGGGAGAAGCTGGCTTCCTGCTGGGAGCCCGATGCAGGATTTGATCCCAGATCCCCGGGATCATGGCCTGGGCTGAAGGCAGATGCTCAACCGCTGAGCCACCCAGGCGTCCCGATTTCTTTGCTCTAATGCTAGATGCCTGTGGGAGGAGAGGGACTCAAAGTCCGGCTTCCTGGGTTTAGGTTTGGGTTTTGGGTCTTAGGAGCTCATTGACCTTGGACAAGTGGTCTTGCCTCTCTGGGCCTCAGGTTCCTCTCCTTGAAAGTAGAGTGAATGATACAGTGCCCAAGTGTGCCAGGTTCATTGTGAGGACTAAGTGAGTGTGAGGTACGTGGCCTGGGAGCTGCATACAGTAGGTGCTTATTCAGCAGTCACTGTTTGTGTCACTGCACAGAGCAGGAGTTGGGTCCCAGGCCCCCTCTGTCCTGGACGAACACCCTCAGGGCCTCTGCTGAGGTTTGTTTGTTTTGTTTTGTTTTTTAATATATTTAATTTATTTATTTGAAAGAGAGAGAGAACGAGTAGGAGGAGGGGCAGAAGCAGAGGGAGAAGCAGACTCCCCACTGAGCAAGGAGCCCCACATGGGGCTTGATCCTAAGACTCTAGGATCATGACCTGAGCCAAAAGCAGATGCTTAACCGACTGAGCCACCCGGGCGCCCCTCTGCTGAGGTTTTGATGTGGTGGCAGGACAGGCTGCTCACTCACGGTGGGCGAGGGGCGTCCCCAGTCCTGCTCCCCAGCTCTACTCACACAGGGAACTGGACAAGGAGGAAGACTTTGTCCGAGAATTTTCTTGACAGTGTGGATCTGACTGTGCCATTGGCTCTACATCAATCCATCAGTGGCTGTTTTTGCCCCTGGATAAAGTCCTGGCTCCTTGGCCTAACATTAAAGGCCTTGCTCAGTCTGATCCCTGAAAACCTCTCGGCCTTCTTGCCTCCTGCTTCCCCCATTTATGCCCAGAAAGCCACTCATACTTTCTGTGTGGATCTTTCTCACCCCTACCTCCTCCTTCCAACCTTTCCATCCTGCCGAACTCCTACTCAGCCTCCAAGCCCCGGCTGAAATATCCCCGCTATGACTCCTCAGCCTCCTTAGCTCTTGCCTACCCCTTTATGGGAGACATAGTCATGCGCTCCCATGCCCTGAGTTCAGGGGCTCTGTCCATCTCAGGGTCCATGTCACAGAGCAATGAACATGGCACTGAGGTTGGAGGGTCTCAGGCTGCTGTCCACAGAATGAGATGGAGGCGGGTACAGTAATGGTGGGGTTGTAGAAGAGGTCCCTAGGGTGATCCCACCCCACCCTGGCCCTTCTGGCAGTTGTCCAAGCCCTGAGCAGCCCTGCACGGTGGGCCCCGTGTCTAGGCAGCTTCCTGCCTGTGAAGCCAGGAAGGGGCTCGGGGCAGGGGCAGGATAGGGTGGTGGGAGGAAGAAGCCTCTGGAGTCAGGTGCCTGAGCCCCTCGTCATCCTGGCGAGGACAGGACCTTCCACCGGGGAGGAAAAGCTGCTTCCTGGCTGCCCTCCTGAATGGCCGAAATGACCTGTCCTGGAAGTAGCTCCACCGATGATGCTGGGGGCCTGGCCTTTCCTGCTTCCTGGTGGGCCAGCCCCGGAACAGGAAGGCGGTCGGGTCCTGGGGTGGGGGAACACCTGCAGGGGTGGCATCCTGAGCGGGTGTGCCTGGCTGACGGGCTGTGGTGGTGGTGACAGTGGGTCAACAGAGGCCAGTGGGGAAGATGCAGTTACTGCCCTGGGCCGCTGGAAGCCTGGGTGGGGACCCATCAGGCTGGTCTGCACAAATTAAAGGGGATGAGGCAGGCGGGCAGCAGGCTCCATCTGGGGCCGAGCCAGGTGTGAGATAGGATTCTCGGGAAGCTGAGAGGTGAGATGTAAGCCTTGAACGCCCGGCTCGGGTGTGGCCCTGCCTGCGAGAGCTGGTGGGGAGCGTGCAGAGGTTTGGAGCACACGGGCGAGGCGCGTCCTGGGTGCCCAGCGTGAGCTAGGTGCTTGCCATGCACTTTGTCATCGCAAGATGCCTTAGGGATGAGAAAATGGGCCCAGAGGAGGTTAGCAACCTGTGTGGGGTTCTGGGACGAGGTCCCGCTGGAAAAGTCGCTTTGGGTGGGAACTTCGGGTTAAAATGACGTCTGTCCCTGTGTCCACCAGCCTGCTCGCCTGGATTCTTCAAGTCCGAGGCATCCGAAAGCCCCTGTTTGGAGTGCCCCGTGCACACGGTGCTGTCCTCCGAGGGGGCCACCTTCTGTGACTGTGAGGAAGGCTACTTCCGAGCCCCCCAGGACCTGCTGTCCATGCCCTGCACTCGTGAGTTTTGACTTGGCTCAGGGAGGGTGGCTGGGGTGGACGTGGTGTGCTGGATGACACGTCAGGCTGCCCGGGTCTGAGCTCTGCCCTCTGCCCTCCATGCAGGCCCGCCCTCCGCCCCGCACTACCTCACGGCTGTGGGCATGGGCGCCAAAGTCGAGCTGCGCTGGACGCCTCCCCAGGACAGCGGGGGCCGGGACGACATTGTCTACAGTGTCACCTGCGAGCAGTGCTGGCCCGAGTCGGGCGAGTGCGGACCCTGCGAGGCCAGCGTGCGCTACTCCGAGCCGCCGCACGCGCTGACCCGCACCAGCGTGACGGTCAGTGACCTGGAGCCGCACATGAACTACACCTTTGCGGTGGAGGCCCGCAACGGGGTGTCGGAGCTGGTGGCCAGCCGCAGCTTCCGCACCGCCAGCGTCAGCATCAACCAGACAGGTGAGGGCGGGGGGTCAGGTGGGGCTTCGGGAGGGTGGCCACCCAGGGCTTGGCTGTGTCCAGAGAGAGGCCGCAGCAGGTGGTGAAAATCAGTCTGGGTTTCTTCCGAGCTCTGTGACCTCTCTCAATGCCCTCACCTACAAAATTGGAGTAATAACAGGGCTATCCAGAGGATTCAATAAATTATATATAAGGCTCTTAGGACGGTGCCTGTCCACAGAGAGGATAGAGCAAGAGTCAGCTGTTGTTTTACTTTTATTATTTATGCACTCATAAATAGTCACGGGGTGCCCTACATGTGCCAGCCCTTGGGGTCCAGGGCCTGCGGCTGTGTGCTGATGTGGGCTTGGGATCTGAGGAGCCCCGGCTGTGGACGGGACTGGGTCTGGGTCTGGGGGTATTCACCCCACCACCCACCCCCAGCCACCCCCGACATGGCTCCTCACACCCCTCCCCCACTGCCCCCCCCAACCAGAGCCCCCAAAGGTCAAGCTGGAGGGCCGCACCACCACCTCGCTGAGTGTCTCCTGGAGTATCCCCCCACCACAGCAGAGCCGTGTGTGGAAGTACGAGGTCACCTACCGCAAGAAGGTAACAAGGGGTCGGAGCTGGCCCTGGCTGGGTGGCAAGCAGAGGGCTGGCTGGTCACAGACAGATGCTTACCACGTTCTGCAGATGAGGACACTGAGGTCTGAGGTCTTCCTGAGAGTCACCTCTCCCAGGCCAGCACAGCAGAGAGTTGTGGGAGAGGAGACACAGTGTTCTGGAGTCTCCCCAGAAGAGATAGTCGGGGTTGGGGAGAGAGCCGGGTCTCGGTGATCAGACATTGCTGGTGGTCGTGCATTTGCAGGCAGTAACCTTGAGTGACTCACTTCATTTCCTTGAGCCTCAGTCTCCTCACCTATAAGAAGAGCATCCAGGGGCACCTGGGTGGCTCAGTTGGTTGAGTGTCTGAATCTTGGTTCCAGCTTCGATCATGATCTCAGGGTCCTGGGATGGAGCCCCACGTTGGGCTGCACGCTCAGCAGGAAGTCTGTTTTCTCCCTCTGCCCCTCCCTCTGCTTGTGTTCTCACACATGCTCTCTCTCTCTCTCTCTGATAAATAAATAAAATCTTTAAAAAGAGAGAGAGAAGAGCGTCAAGTTTGCTGATGTAAGCGAGCTGCCTTGCTAAACCAGGCTTGGGGGAGCCTCTGGTGGGCCCAGCTGATGCCCTGCCCTCACCCACAGGGGGACTCCAACAGCTACAACGTGCGCCGCACTGAGGGCTTCTCCGTGACCCTGGACGACCTGGCTCCGGATACCACCTACCTGATCCAGGTGCAGGCGCTGACGCAGGAGGGCCAGGGTGCCGGCAGCAAGATTCACGAGTTCCAGACGTTGTGTGAGTTGGGCACCAGGGCCTGGGCAGGCCCTGAAACAGAATAGTTGGGACATCTGGGAGGAGCAAATGGATCAGAGAACTTAAAATGCCCCCTTCCTGGTCAGCCAGGGCCTAGGAGAGCCCGGTGGGGGTTGGCCCCAAGTCTGGGGGAGGGGGACCAGGGACATGCATTCAGGGCAGTGTTGCAAGAAGGAAGGACATGGGGCCTGACACTGGCGGACTGGGTCATGGAAAGTGTCCCACGCACCTGGCCGCACCTACCATATTCCCTAGGGCAGGCCTGCTACTTACCATCTATGAAATGGGAATAAATATTCTCATGAACCGTCACAAGTAAAAGCATCCGGCACATGTCTCGGGTCCCTAAAGTGGGCCTTGGATGCAAAGGGGACATTGCCAGTCTTTGGAGTTGGGGGGCTCCCTTGTCATCAGCCGGTCTCCCCTGACAGCCACGGAAGCATCTGGCAACTTGGCAGTGATTGGCGGTGTGGCCGTTGGCATCGTCCTGCTTCTGGTGCTGGCAGGAATCGGCCTCTTCATCCATCGCAGGTTGGTTGGAGCCCACGCCTGGGCTCTCCGAGGGCCGAGGTGGGCTACAGCGGGGCGGGACCGTCGGTTTCCTGTCTGCAGAATGGGGCTGCTGGTGATCTAACCCCGGCCCCCCCGGGGCCGAGAGGACGCAGCGGGCTGTAAAGTGCCCAGCACAGCGCCTGGCACGCCGCGGGGGCTCAGGACGTGGCGGTCATCATCTGTGCCCTCGTTAGTAACGCTGCGTCCACACTTCCTCTGGACACGCAGGCAGGAAGCTCTGGGAGCTCTAATGAGGAAAGCCCTCATTATGGCCACTTAAGGGGCCATTACGGGGTGTAGAGCCCCGGGAGCGAGCCCTGCTTGCTCATTTCCTCCCCGCCTCTCACTGCCTGCTCAGCAGAGCCCCCGGCACACCAGGCCCCGCTCAGGACCAGAGGGAGGTGGGGGCCGGGAGGCTCATGGCCAGAGCAGGCCTCTGACCTCCCCCATGTCGTGGGTTCCCCGTGGGGTTCTCTCAGGAGGAAGAGCCTGCGGACCCGCCAGTCCTCGGAGGACGTTTACTTCTCCAAGTCAGGTGAGATGCAGCGCCCCCCGCCGTCCCCACAGGCTGCCCCCCAGCTCTGCCCTCCAGCTCTGCGTTGGAGACGGGATAGCTGGGCGCTCCCAGGGCTCTGTGGTGGGCTCAGTGATGCCATGGCCTCCTCCTCCTCCTCCTCCCCTTGGGTGACCCCTCACAGGGGGCTCCCCCAAACCGTGACCCTGCCCCTCCTCCTCTCGTCCAGAGCAACTGAAGCCCCTGAAGACATACGTGGACCCCCACACATATGAGGACCCCAACCAGGCTGTGCTTAAGTTCACCACTGAGATCCACCCGTCCTGTGTCACGCGGCAGAAGGTCATTGGGGCAGGTAAGTGCAGTGCGCCTGCCCAGGGGGCCTGGGACTCGTTGGGGGCACCTGATGGCCAGGCTGACTGGGTGGTCCTCACACCTCGTCTTCCCGCAGGAGAGTTCGGGGAGGTGTATAAGGGAACACTGAAGGCGTCGGGGAAGAAGGAGGTGCCCGTGGCCATCAAGACGCTGAAAGCCGGCTACACCGAGAAGCAGCGGGTGGACTTCCTCAGCGAGGCCAGCATCATGGGCCAGTTCAGCCACCACAACATCATCCGCCTGGAGGGTGTCGTCTCCAAATGTGAGCGCGGGCACCAGGGTGGGGGCGGGAGACCCACCCCATCCCAGGGCCTGATCACCCGCAGTGGGCGTAAAGAAGGGCCACCCAACAGGGGCTCTGTCCGTAGCAGTGCCCCCCCAGCCCCCCGCTCCCCGCAGCCCCATCTACAACTCTGGCCACCCCCTCACGCCTGTGCCCACCCTCTGCAGACAAACCCATGATGATCATCACCGAGTACATGGAGAACGGGGCCCTGGACAAGTTCCTTCGGGTGAGGATGTGGGCTGGGGTAGGTGGGGAACCTGGGGCTGCTCGGGGTGCCCTGGTGGCTGAGGGCCTGTGCTCTGGCAGGAGAAGGACGGCGAGTTCAGCGTGCTGCAGCTGGTGGGCATGCTGCGGGGCATCGCGGCCGGCATGAAGTACCTGGCCAACATGAACTACGTTCACCGCGACCTGGCCGCTCGCAACATCCTTGTCAACAGCAACCTGGTCTGCAAGGTGTCGGACTTCGGCCTGTCCCGTGTGCTGGAGGATGACCCCGAGGCCACCTACACCACCAGTGTAAGTGCTAGGGCAGCTGTCGCCCCCCGGGATGAAGGGCTTGAGGGTGAAGCGGCCTTCATGCTGCTCCAGGTCCTCTCACCTACGTACCTGAGTATGGACCTCAGGCACACAGGTGAGAACACCTCCAGGGAGCATGGACGAGGGGCCCTGACTCTATCTGGCCTGGCTGCGATCGTCCTAGGGCGGGCCAGAGGGACAGTAGTGACCGGGCCTGGGTCCCCTGCAGGGTGGCAAGATTCCGATCCGCTGGACAGCTCCGGAGGCCATTTCCTACCGCAAGTTCACCTCAGCCAGCGACGTGTGGAGCTATGGCATCGTCATGTGGGAGGTGATGACGTACGGCGAGCGGCCCTACTGGGAGCTGTCGAACCATGAGGTAGGCCCCATCACCCTGCCCAGCCCTCTCCTGACCTGAACGGAAGCCCTCTCGTTTCCACACCCCGATGGCTGGGCAGAGGAGAGTTTGGAGGGGCTAATCTTCATCTGGTACATTCAGTACATGTCTATTGAGGGCCCCCTATGAGCCAGGCTTGTGCTGGGCCCCAGACCCAGTGTCTGCTTATGGTCAGTGGAACGACAAGGAAACAAGGACTGGGGAGGTGGCGTGCATTCCTGCGTGCATGCACCTGGGTGTGCATGCACATGTGCATGTGATAGATGCATCTGTGTGTGAGTGTGGGTGCCCGGCGCTTCACGCAGCCTGGAGACTAAGGCGCAGTAAGTAGCCAGGTGAAGACACGGAGCGGGAGGAGGGCTCTGGCTGCAGGGAGTGGCTGGTACAGACGTCCCCAGACTGGACGGAGGCTGACTGCAGGGCACACAGCGGGGTCAGGAGCCCCTTCCTCCATGGAACTCCGGGGACAGCCCCTCAGCACTTGCCCTCTGTACCTCTGACGCTTGTGTATCGGACTCCAGAAAGAAGGCTCGTCCCCACGTGTGTCTGGGGTTCCCTGCCCTCCTCGCCCGCCTGCATGGCCGGGGCCTCCTCAGGGAGCCCGCGGGGGTCTGGCGGCCGTGCAGGCGGTGCTGACCATCCTGCCTCCCCAGGTGATGAAAGCCATCAACGACGGCTTCCGGCTCCCCACGCCCATGGACTGCCCCTCCGCCATCTACCAGCTTATGATGCAGTGCTGGCAGCAGGAGCGCGCCCGCCGCCCCAAGTTCGCCGACATCGTCAGCATCCTCGACAAGCTCATCCGCGCCCCCGACTCCCTCAAGACCCTGGCTGACTTTGACCCCCGGTTAGTTCCGTCGCCCCCGTGCACAGCGGCCCCCGGTTTCATGGCCGGCTGGGGCCAGTGGGTGGGGGTGGGCACCCACACGTGGGCTTCGCTTGCCCGGGGCGGGGGCTCCAACCTGTAGCAGCAATCGGCATACATGGGAAACGCGCCGGGCGCTGCGCTCGGCACCTAACATGTTTTAACTCATTCAAACGACCGATGAGATGGGTCCTGTAATTATCTGCCTTTTGTTGATGAGGAAGCTGAGACAGGGCGATTAAGTATTTTATGTGCTGGCAGGTCGCCAGGCTGGGGCTGTGCCTCCAGGAACCTGAATCTTAACATTTTGTTATTCTGTGGTTATCGGTGGTGGTGTTGCCAGGGGGGAGCGGGCGGGGCGTGGGGGGCGCAGGAGCTGTAAACACTGAGTGCTCATGACATGCCAGCCTGTCTCCCTGAAGCCTACCTGATTGGGCTCCCCTGTTACCCACATAAGGAAACTGAGGTGCAGGGTGGTTAGGGGGAGCGGCAGGCCTGGGCCCCCCCTGGGGCGGGCTGGGTGCTGCAGCCGCTCACCTGCAGGTGGGTGATGCCTGTTTCAGGGTGTCCATCCGGCTGCCCAGCACCAGTGGCTCCGAGGGGGTGCCTTTCCGCACGGTGTCCGAGTGGCTTGAGTCCATCAAGATGCAGCAGTACACAGAGCACTTCCTGGCGGCTGGCTACACTGCCATCGAGAAGGTGGTGCAGATGACCAACGAGTGAGTCTGGCCCGGCCTTCTCCTGCCTCCAAGGCCACCTCGGCCACCCACTGCTCCCCTCTTCTTCTTTCTCTCTCCTTTTCTTTGGGGAGAGGCTTCACAGGAAGGGCAGAGCCAGGCCAGCAGCCAGCAGTTCTGGGCACTCACTCCTGGCTCCCCCCTCTTCCTGCATCTTTTTCTTTCCAGAAGGGGAAAATAATAGTAATTGTCATAATCAGAGCAGTGTTGGTGGTGGGCTAACTGTGTGCCAGCTGTGTGCTTGAGCACTTTGAATCCGTCCTCATCCACCTAACTTGGCAGGTGGGCCTTGTCCGTATATCCGCGGACAGGTGAGAAACGGGAGGGGGGGGAGTGCAAGGACTTGCCCAGGGTCCCACAGCCACTAGAGGCCCAGTGGGATTCCAGCCCTGGTCGGTCGTTGAGGGCCCGGAGCTCGGGGACCATGGAGGTCAGTAGTGGAGAAACAGACTGGGAGGTTACGTAGCCTGCTTGAGGTCACACAGCGGTTAGGGGCAGCGTTCCTCTCCGGGGTGCTGAAGAGAAATGGGCAGAGCCCTTGGACTTCTAGGCCGTTGCCCGGGAGAGAGTGCCCTGGGCCATCCCCTCCCGGACACCTCTCCCCGCGTGGTTGACTCTCAGCCCTGTGGTCCAGCCTGGCAAGAAGTGCCAGTTACCCCGGCCCTAGCCCTGGGTACAGCCCTTTGTCAGGCGGCCCTGTGGGAGCTCCGCTCTCCCCTCCAACATTGGGGACCTTTCCCGGCACGGCCTTGGCACGGACACCTCTTCCCATCCCAGGAGGGAGAAGACGTTATCCTCTCAGCCTTTTGTGCCTCTAAAAATAGTGTTAGGCCCCAAGAGCCCAGCATGTACAGGGTCCAAGGTCAGGGCTGGAATGGGCCCTGGGGGCTGGGAGGTTTTGGGAATCACACGGAGGGGGTCCACCCGGGCTTCCCGCAGTTCTGGGTCACAGAAGTTCTGGGAGCTGGGCCTAAGCAGGAACATTCTCCAGGGCCCCTGAAGACCGCTGAGCTGGGCTTCTGATTGCTGGTCACAGCTTCTCGGGCCAGGCCGTGGCCCATCCCAGGGGACGGGGAGTCAGATAGGGACAGAGCTGGCCAGAGGGAGGCCTGGAGAGAGGAGATGGGTCCCAGGATATCTGTTGTCTCCAGCCAGCGGCAGGAGTCCAGGCTCGGGCTCTGCAGTCACACTTGGCTTCAGGTCCCACATCTGACGCTTCCTAGTGGGAGACCTTGCTCAGATCAGGTTCCGTCCTTGAGGCTTGCTCCCTGTTTCCCTGCTGTGCAGATTGCATGGGTGCAGTGCAGGTGACATGCCTGGTACCTAGTAGGGACTTAACCCATGTCACTGTCCTCTTCTCCTCGGCCCCCTTGCTTTCAGCCTGCAGCCTGTGGGCAAATGCCAGGGTTCCTGGGCCCCTTCCTTTCGCCCGGGAACCTAGAGCAGCCTCTTTGTGCCTCTGGGGGCTCCCGGTGGGGACAGCACAGCTACTCTTGTGGGTGAGCAGAGCAAGGGGCAAGGAGAAGCGCTTACAGGAAACACATGTTCTTAGAAGCTTCCCGAAATAGCCCGGGGTGCTGCTTGGCCAATTCCTTTCCCACGAGCAAGGACAGGGCTGTCTTGGATGGATGGAGGCTGTGTGTGTGTGTGCATGTGCGCTGTGTTTGGAAAGGTCTGAATAAAGGCAGGAAGTCATTCTACGCTCCCTCCGCCTCCTACCAGCTGGGTGGTGCTCAGAGCTGGGGCCTGCGTGACTCACCACCCCTGCCTCCTTCTTTAGTTCAAATCAGTGAAACAAGTGGGGATCTTAGACCACTTTTTTACCCCAAAGGCTGTGTCTGCACATGCCGTGAGTCCCAGTGGGAGCCAGTGAGCTGGTCTCAGAACTCAAGCACTTTCCCTGTGGGGTTGAGGTTTAGGCTTCAGTGTCCCCTCCCTGCTCTTCCTGGCCCCTGACCCACTGCTCACTCCCCTGCAGGCCCTGGGCCATCCCACGAAGGCCACATTTTCTCACATTGAGCGTTCACCACGTTATTTCGGAGTCGCTTGAGTCTCTAGCTAGACTAGGGTTTGAATTGTCTTTTGAGGAACTAAGGAAGCAGTGGATGTTGTAGCCCAGAAAAATGCCCAGTCCCACCAAAGGCACTGTCCAGTGTCTGGGAGGGGGGCACAGGCCGCTGGGCCTTATGGTCACTGCGTACCCTCAGCATAGGCTTGGTGCTGATGCACTGTTTGCTGAGACAGTGAAGCATTGACGTGAGGCTCCGGGAGGCCTCTCTCCCTCCTTGTGCCCAGGGCCAGCGCATAGGCGGTGCTTGCTGGGGATGTGCGTCCTCTGAATTTCCCAGGGCCTGGACCTGCGCTGAGAGTGCTCAGAGGAAAGGTAGCCTCGGTCAGGTGTCTCCCTACCCCTGTGATGAGAGTTGATGGCAGTGACAAGAGGGAAACCGAGGCTGGTTCAGGAACAGTCTTGGGCTGGTCTGCTGCAAGGGCCACAGGGACCAGGCTGGCCTGTGAGTCTCATCTTGTGCGCCTCCCGGGTTAGCAAATGAGGCAGGGAAGGCGGCGGGTTTTTTTTGTGTTGAAGAAGAGCGGAGCTGGGGTAGGTGGCTCGGCAGCATCTAAGCAAAGCTTCCCACTTTCCATGTACAGAAACTGAGGCCCAGAGGCAGGACAGGACCTGCCGAGGCTTTGATGACGTCCCAGACTAAAATTTGGCCTCTTGCTTCCCGGCCCAGGGCTTTTGCTTCCTAGACGGGTCTCAGGAGCAATCTCAGCTCCCACCCTGTCAGCCTAACTACAGCAGGCTGGGAGACAGGCCCACGGCGGCCCCATGTCCACTAGCAGCCGTTCATTCCTTCAGCAGATAGTCCTCAAAGGACCTACTATGTACCAGGCCCATCCTGGAGCCCAGGGGACAGGTCTCTGCTGTCACCCTCCTAGCACTCACTTAACCCCCTGCATCTTAAGCTGCACATCAGGGTCTTTGGGACCCAGTAGGATGCAGACTCCCTGCCCCACCTCCAGAACTTCAAGGTCAGGGAGTCTGGAGCGAGGCCCAGGATCCTGCTTTTCAGTAGCGCCTCCTTCCCCGGTGCTGTGAATGCTTCCCTGGGAGCCACCCCAGGTGCGGGGGAAGTGGCGCTGCTTCCTCGACAGCCCCAGCTGTTTCCGTTGGACTGGCCCACGGCGGTGGCTTAGGAAGTTCTACCTGCTGTCCAACTGCTGGCCTTCCTGCTGCAGTGGAGCAACCAGCCCCTCCTGGAGCCCCCCCAGCCCCCCTCCCCACGCATCCGGGTCTGCCCTTCCCTGCCCAGCATTTCTCCTCCGAGGGCTCCCAGAGCCTGTGGGAAAGTCATGTCTCCGGAATTGCAAACAGGAGCTCGCACCGTATAATTAGTTTCATTTACAGCCAGGAGACGGCCCATAAAAACCTGGGTGTTTTCATGGGTTTGGGCTGGTGGGTGAGGGTGGTGGTAGAGAAAAGTCCCAGAGTGAGCAATAAACGTCCTGCTCCAGGGCTCCTGGGAGCATAAGTGGTTTTACAAGGGGATGGAGGGGCATTGGGAGGGGGGCAGGAGAGGGCTCTGGGCTCCTGGGCACATCTTTCCATTCGGCACGGAGGCCGCCTTCCGCCTCTGCCACCTGTGTCCGGGGGTCTCCCACCCTCCACCTTCCAGCTAGACACTCATCCCATCTTACAGGTGAGGAAATTGAGGATCCTAAAGGAAGAACACCTACTTAGTTAGTTCCGGGGTGACCTGGTCACCTGCCTGGTGACCCGCCAGCCTCTCCCTCTAGAAGAACTCGAGCAGAACGTTAACCCTTGAGGTCCCACTGCAAAGTGTGTCCTGAGTTCTTCCTCAGTTGTCAGCAGTGGGCGCTCGGAGTCGGGGTGGAATAGAGCAGTGGCTGGGAAGAGGCCTAGCAGGGAGAGCTGAGAGCAACACCCCTAGGGGGTCCCTGGCCGCGCCCCCCTGCACCCAGTGATGGCACCAGTGCTGCCCAGGGAGGAGGCCTTGGCTGGGGACAGGGAGGACAGATCCAGGCCGGGGGAGAGCAGGCGTGTGTTCATAGCTCTTAAGATTTCCAGCCCCTCCACCTCCTGGCTGTGTGACTTTGGACGAGTCCCGTCCCCTCTCTGAGCCTCAAGTTCTCGAATCTGCAAAATAGTGGGGAAGAGAGCACCTGCTTCACAGGCGGTCATGCCGGTTTCATGGGGGAGGGGAGAAGCTTCTCACAGCGTGGGCCCTTCTCTCCTTTCCTAACTGTTGATGTCAGCAAGCTTTCGGGATGTGGCTCCTCTTGCCAAGCCTCTGCCCCCCACCCCTCCCCGCCTCTCCCGGCCAGCCCCTAACTCCCCCCTCTCTCTCACCCACAGCGACATCAAGAGGATTGGGGTGCGGCTGCCCGGCCACCAGAAACGCATTGCCTACAGCCTGCTGGGACTCAAGGACCAGGTGAACACAGTGGGGATCCCCATCTGAACCCCGGCAGGCCGCAAACCCCCTTGGCCAAGAATACTTGAAGAAACAGAGTGGCCTCCCTGCCAGCTCTGCACTGGGCCACCAGGGACCTTATTTATTTCTAGTTACTCCTTATTGATGCCTCCCTGAGGCCTCTGCTGGGGGGGGAGCGTCTTGGACGACACCTTGGCCTAAACCGGGGAGACGCTCAGGGACCCCAAGCCGGGGGCCTCTTCATCTACAAAGGACAGTCCGCCAAGCACTTAGCAGGCACCGCCGTGTTCCCAGCATCCCCTGGGGCAGGAGCCCCGCCAAGACATGTGGACAAACACACAGGACATTTCCAAACCCCTTCGCCGTCTCGGGAGGTGGAGGGGTTGGCCTGTGGCCCCGTGAACAGGGTACCTCCAGCCTCACCCACAGATGAGAAGAGGACAGCCAGCAAACTCAGCTGGGCAAGACCCAAAGTGGTTCCCCTGTCCCTCTGGTGCCTTCCTCAGCCCCCCAGGCCCTGTCCTCGGCCCCAATGGGCCAAATCTCGCTTCCCCGGGGCCCTCGCAGGATGCTTGGTTGTGTTGAGGTTTTTTTAAAAAATATATATTTTGTACTTTGTGGAGAGTATGTGTGTGTGGCAGGGGGCTCGGCTGGGGCTGAGGGTACACGGTGGCCTGTGTCGGACATTCCCAGGCTGGGGGCCGGTCCGTCCGACCTCCCTCCCCTTCAGGCAACATTCACTACTCTGTCAGTGTTACTGATTTCGTTTTCGTTGGATATTTTTTTCGAACCTTAATTTATTATTATTTTTTTTATATTTATTGTTAGGAAATGACTTATTTCTGCTCTGGAATAAAGCTGAAAATGGTTCAATCTGATCATGGTTTTGAGTCTTTGGTGGAGCAGCGGGGCTGGAGGGCCCGTATGTGTTGGAAGTGGGGGGTGGAGAGCTCACCCCGAGCACCCAAACAGAGCTGCTTGCCCGAGGCACACACGTTGTGGAACTGTGGGAGTGGGGGTGCGTGGGAGGTGGGCAGGGGGCCAGGGAGCAGGCCCTGCTGAGCCTGGCCTCCATGCCAACAGGCCTCTGTCATTGTTTATCTCTAGACTTCTGGAGGGCGGGCGGGGGGGGGCAGGTGGTGGCAGGAGAACAGTGCCTCCTCCCACACATCTCTGCAGAGCTTGTCGAAATAGATTCTTCGACCATCCATGCTAGGGCTCTGAGGTTTGCAAAACCTTTTTACAAGTTTTGGCTTGTTGGAGCCTCACGACTCTTCTGAGTTTTTGTGGGCACCCCTATTTTACAGAAGAGGAAAACCGAGGCTGGGCCCAGGGACAGGGCTTGCCCACGGCCACACAGCAAGTTAGAGGCAGAGGCCTGAATTGAAAGCAGGGCCGGGAATCCCAATCAGATGCTTTTCTCACAGATGAGGAGACTGAGGCTCAGACATGTGCAGTGACTTGCCCTAAGTCACACAGCAGGAAGGAGCAGAGGCCTTCAGGGAAGCTAGAGTCCTTATTTTTCAAACCCTGAGCCTTCTCCAGGATACCACACTGCGGAGGCCCTGCATGCCAGAGGTCATGCACAGTGAGCCTTAGGAAGGTGTCATGCACAGGTGACCAGGGACGTGGACCAGGTGAGCAGAGACGGTCTGGGGCAGAGGAGGAAGGCTTCCTGGTGGTGGCGGCCCTGGAGCTGAGACAAGTAGGGATTAAAGGGACGAGCGGGAATGAACCGGTGCAGCAGCGGGAGAGGACAGCGCAGGCTGAGGGAACTGGAGGGGTGAAGCCACGCAGGTTTGCAAGCAGGAGCCACAAGCACTTTGCTATTAGTAGGGCATGACGTGGGGGGGCTGACATGGTCTCCAGGGCCTCGTAAGGCAGGTCCAGGAGTGGGGACGTTAAGTTGAGGGCAGTGGGGAGCCATTAAAGATTTTTAAGCAGGGTGAGGCGTGATTACTGTGCCTCAAACAGAAGGCACTGGCAGGGGCAGGCCCGGAACCCCTGCTTCCTGACTCAGCTTGGAGCTGGACGATGGCAAAGTTGTGAGGATACTCAGCCTGCCTTGGGATCTCAACCCCGGCCTGCTCCGCCCTGACCCCCTGCCGCGGCAGGAAGGTGGCCTCTGTGGGGAGCCCGGTCTGGGTCCAGCCCACTGAGCATCAGGGAGCCTTGCAGCGTTGGGTGGGGCTGGGGGGTGGGAAAGGGAAGGGAGCAGGGGACCAGCTCGGCAGGCCTTCCTCCGTTAGTGCTAGGCCACCTGGGCGTGGTAGACGTGGTGGCTGAGTCAGGGTTTTCCTGGGACCTGACCCTTGCTGGGCCTGCCCGGCTGGCCACCGTGGCTCTGTTACTGGACTATGGCTACTGCCATCACCACCGACAGAAGTGTAGGTCCAGCAGGGAGCAAGCCTCAATCCTACAGTGATCTGGGCCCTTGAGGGCACTCGAGGTCAGGCATGAGTCCCATTCCCAAAGCAACTCAGCCCCCCGATGGCCCCACTGGTGAGCAGAGGTGGACATAGGAAAGTGGCTGAGCTTGGGAGGCCGATGGCCTCATGTGTTCTCTGCCTCAGGGCCCGGATGGATACGACGCCCTCCAAGGACACAGGCCTCTGAGCTGCAGGCAGGGATCTGTGCTCAAAGGCCAGTGGGCAGCTGTCTGAAGCTTCCAACGGACCCAGTGATTGGCTATAGGGGAAATCTAAAAAAAACTTTAATTTTTATTTTTTTAATTTTTAATTTTTTTAGATTTTTATTTATTTATTCATGAGAGACAGAGAGAGAGGCAGAGGGAGAGGCAGGCTCCTGCAGGGAGCCCGATGTGGGACTTGATCCTGGGACCCCAGGACCACGCCCTGGGCCAAAGGCAGGCACCAAACTGCTGAGCCACCCGGGGATCCCAAAAAAACTTTTTAAAAATGTTAATTAATATAAACCCAGCTCTGCCTTCTAGAGGACCTAGGAGCATTGACACCCCCATAGCAATAAGCACATCCAGCTCCCAGATGTTGGCTCCTAAGCACCACTCTCTAACAAAAGAGCCCAGGGCTCCTTAGAGAACTGGCTGATTCCAAGGCTGAGGCAGGGATAGTACAGGATGAGCCTGGAGCTGCCTGTAGGGATAGAAGGCAAGGAAATGCTCAAAAAATAAACAGATCGGGGGGGATGTCAGACCCAGCAGCCAGCCCGAAAGAGAACCCAATGGCCAAACCTGGACCAACCAAGTCAAAGAACAGGACAATAACATAGTCATAAATTTCAGCCCCAATAAAATGAATATTCATGAGTCCAAGCTGATAGAAATAGGGATTGAAGAAATAAAGAGGGGTGGCTAGACAAATTTCCCTTACGGAAGAGCTCTGCATAATCCGTGCAGCTTCTCACCTCCAGCAGGTGGAGGTTAATTCCAAATTCAAGCACTGAGTGTGAACTGGACCTAGTGACACCCTTCCAAAGAAAGGAACCCCAGAAATGGTTAAAAAAAAAGAAGATGGAGAAACAGAAATTTTACTGTGGACAAACCCTGCAAGCACGACCGTAACCAAGTTGACATCATCAGTGAAAACAAACAGAGCCAGGGCGGCAGGGATATGTTGCTTGAACTCCAGATCAGCTATCAGCAACTTACGTGGGATTTCCCGGGTGCCAGCCACCGCTCTCCCTGTACCGAGGCGCAGGGAGGTTAAGGAACTTGCGGGAACCGCCCTGCTCATGCGCGGCAGGGGCAGGGATCAGGCCCAGGCAGTCTCGGTCCCATGCCACAGAGTCCCTAATCCAATGCTCCTCTAGGGGTGCCCGGCTGGCTCAATGGCTCTTGATCTCAGGGTCGTGAGTTCGAGCCCCATGTTGGGTATAGAGATTACTTAAAAAAAAACCTTGTTTGCCACTCTCCACTGCCTAGACAGGACATTCTCACTGCCTCTGCCATGTTGGGCCTCCCTAGATATGATCTGAAAAGCACTGGTCCTGGGGAAACTGAGGCCAGGGTCCCCAAATACCTCAGTGCCCCACGCCCCAGGCACTCAGACTGGGGCCGGGGGAGGAGAGGATGGAGATGGGTTTGCTGCTTCCCCTTTTCCTCAGTGGGCAGTGGCCGTGGGTGGAGCCACAATCAGGCCCCTTTCTCAGCTGAGGGCAGCAGTGGCCTCACAGCAGGACCCAGGCTAAGAGGGGGAGGAGTTGGGTGTGTAGGAGCCAGAAGGGGGCACCTGACCCAGCCTGGGAGGTTCAGGCAGGCTCCCTGGAGGAGGAGGAGCCATCCAAGCTGAAACACAGGTCAGTGGGAATCTACTGGATGAGGTGGAGAGAAGTGGCCCCCAAAAGAGCCTGTCCCCACGCTCCAGACTCCAGACCTCTGTGTGCAGGGCCCGAGTCTCCCCCATTTGGCCAGGACAAGGCACGCTCTGGTCCCAACGCCACCCTAGCCCCTGCTGTCAGGCCGTGAGCAGCCCTATGATGCCAGCCCCGCTCGCGTTCCCACCCCAAGCAGAACCTCATCTCTGACCTCAGTTGCCTGGGCTGGGAAGTGGGCTCTCGGCCCGCCGCCCTCCCCCGGCTCTGAGCTGCAGGGCCCTTGGCAGCCCTTTGATACACCCAACAAAGCCCTGCAGAAGGTGAAGGCAGCAATTAGGAGGGAGCTGGGTGGGGGCTGCCCTCTTTCTCAGCTGCTCCCAGTCTAGGTGGCAAGTTAAAACAGTATCACCGGCCCGGGGCTCAGATTCCCTAATTAATTAGCGAATCCTAGAGGAATGGGCAGGCTCCCCACCCTCCTCCCCACCGGTTCCGGGCCCCAGGACAGGGCCTGCCGCACAGCAGATGCTGCTACAGCAGAGGTTGAGGAAACGGGGGCCTGACGTGCTGGAGTTCTCAGCTCTGCACACCCCCATACCTTCACCCATGTGGTGCTTCACGCCTGGATCACTTGCTCCCCAGAGCAGTGCCAGGCACCTAGCAGGCCCTCAAGAAACACTAGCTCATGGGGATCCCTGGGTGGCTCAGCAGTTTAGCGATTGCCTTCGGCCTGGGACGTGATCCTGGAGTCCCAGGATCGAGTCCCACATCAGGCTCCCTGCATGGGGCCTGCTTCTCCCTCTCCCTCTGCCTCTCTCTCTCTGTTTTTCATGAATAAATAAATAAAAAATCTTAAAAAAAGAAAAGAAAAGAAAAGAAACACTAGCTCAATAAATGAATGATGGTGGAGGTGGGCTGGAACCATGCAGGCGGTAAAGGAGAAGGGATAAGCGTTTCTGGACAACTACTATGTGCCAAGCCCTAAACCCATGTTGTCCCGCTGAAGGATCACAATGACCCTGCAAGGCATGGATTTGTCCCCACTTTAGAGATGGGGAACACTGAGGCTCGGCTCCGTGATGGTATCAGGCCAAGATCCCTCAGGAGCTGTATCGGGCACCTATTGATCTCGCCGGGGGACCCTGAGCATGTCCCTCGGTGTCTCTGGGTCTCAGTTGGCCCACTCATGGAAGTCCATCCCGGCAGGGGTGAGGGGCTCCTGCCCCCCCCACAGACCTGCCCTGGCCGCCTTCCCAGGTCATCCGCAGCAGCAGGCCCCACTCCAGCCCCTCAGGGTCTGGCTTCCCGATCCAAACCTTGTCAGCCTGTCTCAGTCGGCAGAACCAGACCCCAGTTTCTGGGAAGCTGCGGCCGCATCCCAGCCTTCCAGGGCCGGGGGGCCCCCTCTCCCCCGCTGGGCCTGGGCCCCATTTCAGCAGCCTCATCACATTCCCCAGTGGCCTCCACAGCCTGGATGGACGGATGCAGTTTCCACACTGGTCTGGCAGAGCCAGGCGGCTGCATGACCAGGCCTCCTGCTGGGCGGAGGGGTCCTCCCCTCCCCTCGGGGGTCAGTCACATGCACCCCAGCATCTGGGCACGGACTGCTGCACCCCCACAGCCGCAGGGCACATGGAGCACGCCCCCTCCTCGGACTCTACACCCTCCCAGCACACTCTTGCCCAGCCTGGCGCCCCAACCTACCCTGGGTTCCCCATCGGAGCCTCTCCCCCCCACGCCCCTTCCCTATTTCTGTCGAGAAAACTGTACTCAGCCTTCCAGGCCCAGCCGGGATTCCCCATCTTCTGAGGGACCTCCGGAACCACCCCTGCTCACTGAGTTGAGGAAAATCAGCCCCAGGCCTCCCACGACCCCCTTCAGCCTATGGCACACAGGTGTGTCCGTCTGTCCCTGACACGTCCTCGGAGCAGCCTAACTTCCTTTCCTCAAGAACTCTATGAAGGGGAGCTGTTAGCACCTACTCCGTGGGTGGGGGGCACTGTGAACCCCAGTAGTCCAGGACCCGGCTGACAAAGATTGTCCTATGTAATTAGTAGTAATGTTCCTCTTCACCTCTATTTTTTTTTAAGATTTTATTTATTTATCCACGAGAGACACAGAGAGAGAGAGAAAGAGGCAGAGACATGGGCAGAGGGAGAAGCAGGCTCCCTGCAGGGAGCCCAATGTGGGACTCGATCCCGGGGCCCCAGGATCACGTCCTGGACCGAAGGCAGGGGTTAAACCGCTGAGCCACCCGGGCTGCCCTACTCTTTGCCTCTATTTGGATGATAAGTTATTTGGTCACCCTATTGTGAGACATGGAGAAGGGAGGGGCTTTCCCAAAGCCCTAGAGCTAGCAAGTGGCCGTCAGGATTCGAACCCGGCACCTTGGCCCAGAGCCTCTTCACTCGTGCGTTTGGGCGTGAATGAGCCCAGGCATTCTCCAGGGCCTGCTACGCGCCCTCCGTTGCCTGGAGCTCTTCCCCCCACCCCGGGCCGGACACCCCAGTTTCCTCTTACCTTTCTGCTCAGAGAAGCCACCCTGTTCCCTTTCCTAAAGATGCCCTGAACCCCCTACTGTATTTCTTTCCTGCACTTTCCATTCCTCTTGGCTATGGGCTCGCATGATGTGCTAAACACCTGTCACTGATGCTTACCTCCTACCCAGCGGCCAGTTCCGTGGGTGAGGACCAGTCTGTTTGGTGGCTCCTGGATCCCCCCCCAGGGTACCCCCACATATTTGATGAAGGAATCCATGGATGGTGCTTGGCACCAGGGAGACAGTCGGGATTGGGAGAACCCAGGCGGTGCCCTCACAGGCTCCCAGTCTGCTGGGGAGAAAGACCCAGGGGAACGCCAAGAATACCCGAAAGATAAATCCTGTGGTTTGACAAACATGGGAGCCCGGGCACCCAGAGAAAGAGCCGCTTGCTCAGTGTAGGGCAGGTCAGGGGAGGTTTCCGGGAGGAGGTGGTGTCTGAGCTGACTTGAAGGATGGGGTGGGAGGGTGGAGAAGGAAGGGGCTCCGAGGCTGAAGGCCTGCCAGTGTGACGGCAGCGCTGAGGGCAGGGCGGGCAGCAGGGAGCGTCGAGCCTGCAGGGGTGTGTAGGGGTCTGAGCGCAGAGGGCCTTGTTGCCCTGCTGGGGATTTTCCTCTTATCCTAAGGGTGGGCACCAGGGAGCAGCTCAGTGGTTTTTGTCTGGAGGAAGGGGGAGTGAGGGTAGGCAAGAAAAATCTCAACTTGCATGATTTTCAAAATTGTGCTGTCCCCTTGAAAAAAAATGTGTGTGTGTGTGTGTGTGTGTGTGTGTACACATATCGAAGGGTTGACCTATAAAAAGAAAAGGTGATTTATTTTGCATGCCACTGTGGGACCAGAGCCACTGCCTGACTGGCCCTCAGGTCTGCTCTTCAGACGGCCCCCAGGACTGAGCCCCGGAGCTCGCAGGTGTCCCGGCCCCATCCCCCACCTCCCCATCCCCAGCCATCTGTCTGGGAAGGTCCATTGTGGTGGCCTCTGACATCACAGCAGGGGGCAGCGTGATGTCACAGGGCCCCATTGTGGCCTTGGAAGGCGAGGTGCCCCCCACCAGAGGCCCCATTCCCACTCCCGCCCAATCCTATTAAGCATGGGCTGGGGACAAAGGAAGGCGCTTTGTGTTTTAACCCTGACTGAAGTGAGTCACAGGCTGTAGAGGGAGGGGATGGCAACAAGAGGTTGTACATTCCGGAGCCTGCCACCTCCCCCAGCTGGGCCTGCAGGTCAGGCTGCAGGCCCTGCTGTCACCACCAGCCACTGTCCCCCATGCCAGAGCCTGTGCCCCTCATGCATCTCACCCTGGGATCTGGGGCCAGAGCCTGTGATGTGAGGCTGCAGGCTGCACCCCTCTTGTGTCCACTCTATGATGAGAGCTCAGCCTGTGAGATGAGGGAGGGCCTGGGGACTCGAGGGGACCCCGGGCTGGGAGAAGGAGGCCGAGTCAGCTGGAGCCACAGAAGCCAGAAGTCCCCGGAAGGCAGCTTCAGGACATAGATGGCAGACCAAGGCCCAGAGAGGGACAGGCCTGCCACCCGGCAGATTCAATGAGCACTTACGATTTTTTTCTTTTAAAGATTTTATTTATTTCTGAGAGACCCACAGAGAGAGGCAGAGACACAGGCAGAGGGAGAAGCAGGCTTCATGTGGGGAGCCTGATGCGGGACTCGATCCCAGGACTCCCGGGGTCACAGCCTGAGCCAAAGGCAGATGCTCCACTACTGAGCCACCCAGGTGTTCCCCAGTGAGCACTTTATAAACTCCTACTGAGAGCCGTACTGGTCTCTGCTATGGGTCATCTGATCCCTGAAACTCTGGAAGGTGACAGCCAGGACCAACCCCACAGACCTGGCCACTGAACAGGCACGCAGAGCAGGAGGCCCAGCAGCCTGGGGACAGCTAGGTGGCCCATCCTTCTCCCAGGTGTCTCCGAGGGAGAAGGGGGCAGGACTCCCTGAGGTTCGAGCTCAGGGGTCAGAGGGCCTGATTTGCAGCTCTTCTTCTGCAGTGAACTTGCAGGCCCTCCCCCCACAGAGCCTCTGTTTACTCGTCTGTAAAATGGGACTAACAGGACCCTTCTCCCAGGGTTGTAGTGACGACTGGAGGAGACACAGTGAGCGCCCAGACGGGGGTGGGGGGCAGGGCCTCTCAGGGCTGGCACTACCACCCCCACCCGCCTCCTTGGGGATCAGCCCACAGCCAAGGCCCCTCCCAGGCTGGTAGCTGGACCCTTTGAAGGACGTGTCTGGCCCCAGGCTGGGAGTAGGGTGCAACCAACTGGAGATGCCTAGGCGCCAACAGGCGGCAGCTTCGGGAGGGGCTCAGTATACCCTAATACCACCCGAGTGGGCTCGCCATCCTTGGCAGGGTACTCGGGCATGCAAGGAGGCTGGGGGTGGCTCAGTTTCAGGCAACAAAGCCCCCTTTCTCCCCAGCCCGAGGAATGCCTGGCACCCTCTCACCGCCTCCGTCTATGTGGAGACCCAGACCCCAGGGTTGACTCTGTGGGGCCCAGGCTGGGCACCGGCCCTGCCCAGAGCCTGTGAGGCAGCCCTGGCCCTTTATGGGATGGGAGCTCCCCTGCCCGCCTCCACACACACGCCCCCACATCTATACCCACGTGCACCCCCCAAACGGCTCAGCCCTCAGATGGGAGCCCTGAGCTAAGTCCAGAATCCCAGGCAGTCTGGAGCGCAGATGCCCACAGCTGGCTGGGCTGGAGAAAGGGCCAGAGTGCGAGGGCCCTGCCTCACCTTGGCCGTTCCCGTGTCTTAGTGCTTCCTGATATTTTTAAAAATACCCTAACTTGACAAAGCAAAAAGTCACAGCTCCACCCACCCCTGCCCCAGTTTTTGAATCCTCCCAGCCTCTGAGCCCCTGACTCTGTTCAAACCTCGAATTTTGACCAAAGAGGGTGCAGAGGCCACAGAGCTGGGCCAGGCTGGGACTGGCGCGGTGGTGGGGAGGGGGCGCCAGGGGAGCGGGTGGGGTCTCAGCCCAAGCCTCGCCAGGGCTAGGGGGGAGGACTGGCCTGCCTGGTGAAGGTTGAACCCTTTGTACAGATGAGAACACTGAGGCTGGGGGTGGGGGAGCCGCATGTTACCCAGTGAGGAGCGGGGGGAGGAGCCGAGCTCCAGCTCTGAGGCCCCCATGGGTGGGAGGGATGGTCAGAGGTGCCGACCCCCCAGACGCCCTCCCAGCCACAGCAGCCCCAGCCCAGCCCTAGGCCTCAGCTAGGGCAGGCCCAACCTGGAGGCGGGTGCTCAGGCCCAGGCTGCTGCCCTGGTCTTGACCCCCAGGGAGGATCTGCCCCTCATGCCGCAGCCCTGGCCAGACTTTGCCCAGACACCTCAGGAATGTGGGGGGAGGGGGCTCAGGAAAGATGGGGCCTGGGGTCCAGGGGCGGATAGAACAAAGAAGCCACGTGTCTGGACTCTCCTTGCACCCCCAGGGCTGGACCACAGCTGGCAGAGGGCCCCCCCGAGGGTGGCTCAGGCATGTGTCCCTGTGTGCTGTGTGACCTGGGTATGCTCCTGCCCATCTCTGGTTTCCTGGGCTGCAAGACGGAGATGGAGCGCAGGAACAGGGGTGTAAGGCGGAGAGCCTGCTGCAGCCTGAGGTTGGGACTTCTGGCAGAGGGTAGAGAGAAGTGGGGGGCCAGCCCTGTGGTGGGCTCCTCTCCTGCCTCCTCACTCAGCCTCAGGAATCGCCTTAATTACAGCGTCAGCTTCCCTGCGCTTCCTGCCATAAACCCAGGAATCTAAATTAGAAGGCAGGAGGCCGGCTCCCCCTTGCCTCCGACCCCCCAAGTCTGCCGGGAAGTTCTCCTGGAGACAGGCCGCCAGTGGGGGGCTAACTACAGAGGTGCCCAGGCCCAGACTGGGGGAGTCTGAGCGACCAGGCGGGCGGGCGTGTGGCTCCGCAGAATCCTCATGCCCGTCACTGCTGAGCGCCTGCTGCGTGCCAGGCACGGGGCTAAACAAGCCCTTTTGATCCTCCCAGTATTGCAAGGCTGACGTCAAGATTCCCTTTTCAGACGGAGAAACTGAGGCACGAGTGCCAGGTCACCCAGGGTCTCGGTGGCCGATCCAGCTGGACCCAGGTGTCCGGCTCCCAGGCCAGGGCTGGCAGCCTTTGCAGGAGGCAGAGGGGAGGGTGGGGAGCAGTGGAGATGGCTAGTCCATCCTGGGGTGGGGGGGACCCATGAGTCAGCCCCGAGCCCCAGGGGAAGACGGGAGGCGGTTGATGGGAGGGGGCCGAGGGGCTGCTTGGCAGAGACCCGCGGGGTGTAGGCAGGGCCCTCTCCCAGGACCTGGCCGCGTGGGGCAGATGCGGGCAAACCCAGCCCGAGAGCAGTGTGCGTGCGTGTGCGTGTGCACGTGCTTGGTGTGTGTGCCATTCGCGCCTGTGGGGACGTGTGTGACACGGAGTGCCTGCGTGCATGCGTGTGGTGGGGAAATGAGGTCACTGGGCAGCAGGGAGCTGAGCGTGTCCAAACCACTGGAGCCACTAGAGGAGAGAGAGACAGACTGGGGGGGGGGGGGGCGGGTGCCTGGGGGAGGGGGGAGGGTCCGGAGAAGGGAAAGAGACCAAGGCCGAGAGATGTCCAAGGACAGAAGCAGAGGCAGAGGGTGGGATGCGGTGGGATGGGAGGCAGACAGACAGACAGACAGACAGGCTGATGGAGGACGTGGGCCCCGTGGGGAGGCGGGGAGAGCCCCAAGAGATGCCCAGACAGAGGATGGGGGTGTGACAAAGGGGGAGCCAGTGAGCAGAGCACAGGGTGGAGCAGCCCTGGAGGGGAGGGGGCTCGGCTGAGGCTCCCTGCTCTGCTGGCCCGAGTGGGGGACAGAGGGAGGAACCCCGATGTCTGGGGCTGCACATCTAATAGATTTTTATTTATTTATTAATGAGAGACCCAGAGAGAGAGAGGTAGAGACCCAGGCAGAGGGAGAAGCGGGCTCCATGCAGGGAGCCCGACGTGGGACTCGATCCAGGGTCTCCAGGATCACACCCTGGGCCAAGGCAGGCGCCAAACCACTGAGGCACCCAGGGATCCCCAGGGGCTGCACATCTAGACCGCGCATCCCTGAGACAGTTTTCTGAGGCCCTCTTGCGCGTGCATCCCAGAGGGGGGTCTCCCTTGAGGGAGCAAAGCTCAGAGTGGCCCCCCCCCACGTCTGCGCTGAGAGCATGTGGGCCAGGAGGGGGGGGAGGCCAGGAGGCTGACTTCCTCTGGGGGAGCAGCAGGAGGCTGCAGTTAAGGAGGAGGCTGGGCAGGGCCAGGCCGGGACGGGCCCACCCATCATCCAGGCCCTGCATCTGGCCCACCTCACCTCCCGCCATGCTCTTCCTAACTCAGTGGCTCTCAGCCTGTGGGGATTTTGTACCGCCCCCACCCTCACCCCCACCCCCACCCCAGGACATCTGGCAATGCCTGGAGGAGTGTGCTCCTGGGATCCAGTGGGTAGAGGCCACGGGTGCAGCTAAACATCCGATAGCACTCAGGACAGCCCCTCCAACAGGGTCGTCCAGCATACTCACCTCCGCTCTATTCCCTGAGCAAGCCAAGTCAGTTCCTGCCTCAGGGCCTTTGCACTTGCTGTTAGTCCTGATTAGAAGAGGATCTCCCCAGATCATCGTGCAGTTTGTCTTCTCATTCCTCCAGAATCGCTCAAACAGCCCCTCTTTAGAGCAGTTTTTCCTGACACTGCCACCCCCTTCTGCACTCGCTATCATAAACCTCTATTTGTTTCCCACCCAGCACTTAGGTCCCAATTGTGACAATTTTGTTTTTTTATTCAAATCTTTATTATAATTTGTCTGCCCTCCCCTTGGCTGTGAGCTCCATAAAGGCTGGGGACTTTGGCTTTCAGCAGTACCCAGACCCTGAGTACTGGGTGTTAAAACTGAGAGCTCAGAACAGCCAGGGGCTATTTTAAGGACTTTGCTTAGAACTCTTTGCATATATTACTTTATTTCAGTCCTAAGAGGTAGGCACCATCGGTATACCCATTTCACAGACGGGGAAGCTGAGGCTCAGAGATGTCAAGTAACTGGCCCAAAGTGACCCAGCCAGTCAGTGCACGCGCTGAGATTTGACAGCCTGGTAACCCAGAGCCCCATCTCTCCCTCCGCCTGGCCCTGCACCCTGGCCCTCTCGCCTCTCCCCCGGCCCGGAGCTGGGTCAGAACCGAGGTTCTGAGAAGCAGGAGGCCCAAGTCTACAGGGAGAGAAGGCCGCCGTGGGCAGATTCTGACAGTGAGGAGACTCGGGGATGTGGGGTTCCTCGGCCAGGGGATCCCCCACCACAGCCAAAGCCCTGAGGCCACAACCACTGCCCTGAGTCACCGTTGACCCTCCCAGGCACCCCTGGGAGCTGCGGAGGAGGCGTGCCCCTCCCTCTACCTCCCTGATAGGGTCGGAGGGGGGGGGCTGGCATTGGGGTGAATCCCTCCGTGGCCCAGCTGGCAGCGCCCCCACGAGGGGCTACAAGCAGGAGGGCGGCCTGCGCAGGGACAGCGGGGAGCTGTGGGTGCCCCTGCTGGCTGCGGATGGGGAGAGGGCCCAGAGGGGCTGCCTGGAACCCTTTGCCAGCCCGAGTCCCAGCCTGGCGGCCACTGGCACTACCCACCACACCCCCCACCCCTTGGCACAGCCCAGGCCCCTCCGCCAGGCTCTCTGGTCAAGCCGGCAGCAGGCCCAGCGCCCCTACACGGCCTTCCCTCGCCCCGGGCCCTCTCCCATCGTCCACGTCTCCCATCGAGGGGCAGCCTGGACCTGGACCTGCCAGGAGGTGCTTGAACTCCCCTCCCCCGGCCAGCCTTGCACCCTCCCAGGGTGCGGTGGTCCCAGCTCAGACGCCAATCTCCGCGGCCGATCGCCACTCAGCAGCTGTGTGATCGCGGGCAAGTGTCGTTGTCTCTCCGAGCGCCCGGTTTTCCCACTTGGGGACGTACACAGGGCTTTGGGAGGCTTCCCTGGGATGAGGCATCAAGGTTGAGCTCAGCTTGTGGTAAGTGTTCGACAATGGGAGCTGTTGTTGACCTTTATTCTTTTTTTTTTTAATGCTTTATTTATTTATTCATGAGAGACACAGAGAGAGGTTGAGAGAGGCAGAGACACAGCAGAGGCAGAAGCAGGCCCCATGCAGGGAGCCTGACGCGGGACTCCCCTGGTCTCCAGGATCATGCCCTGGGCCGAAGGTGGAGCTAAACCACTGAGCCACTTGGGCTGCCCGTTGACCTTTATTCTCACGAAGGATTTCCGGAGGCCCCTAGAACACACAGACCCCCGCTGACGGCAACCCCCAGCCCACACCTGATTCCGAGGGCCTCCTGCGGGGACCCAGACAGGAGCTCCGGATTCCCATCCTGGCTGTGTCATCGGGTTGCTGTGTGATCTGAGCAAGTTGCCGTCCCTCTCTGGGCCTCAAGCTCCCGATCTGAACAATGACCAGTTGGCTTGGATGATCAAGGAGAGTCGGTCCTGCAAAGACACCCACGTGTGAATCCTGACTCTGCCACTTACTGTGACCCCCTGCAAGTGCCCCCTCTCTGCCTCAGTTTTCCCCTGTAGAATGGAACAATAATCGTACCTACCTAGGGAATAAGTGAATTAATACATGTAAAGTCTGGTATGTGGTTAGTGCTTAGCAGATATTGGTCATTAATATCAACTAAAATTAACTAAATTAACTAACATTAACTGAGGAATTTTTTTTTCCAATTGAGATATGATTGACATACCATAAGATCACCTCTTGAAAACATGCACTTGAGTGGTTTTGAGTAGGCTCACAAGATTGTATGGCTGTCAACACTGTCTGATTCCAGAATCTTTTCATCACCCCAAGATGAATCACTTCCCATCTCCACCCCCCCACACCCCCCCGCCCCCTGCAACCTCTAATCTACTTTCTGTTTCTGGAGCTTTGCCCATTCTGGACATTTCATATAAATGCAATATGCAGCCTTGTGTCTGGCTTCTTCCACTTAGCGCACTGTTACCAAGATTTGTTCCCAATGTGGCAGCACTTCATCCATTTTTTCTGGCTGAATAATATCCCACTGTACAGATGGGCCATATTTGTTGATGGACACCTAGGTTGTTTCCACTTTTTGGCAATTTATGAGCCATGCTGTTATGAACATCCAAGTATAAGAGTTTTTTTGTTTTGTTTTGTTTTGTTTTCCAGTGAGCTCTACCGCCAGTGTGGAACTTGAATTCATGACCCTGAGATCAAGAGTTGCTCTACCAGCTGAGCCAGCCAGGCACCTGCGACACGTTTTTTGTAAACAGGGACGCCTGGGTGGCTCAGGGGTTGAGCGTCTGCCTTCAACTCAGGGCATGATCCTGGGGTCCCGGGATTGGGTCCCACATCGGGCTCCCTGAGGGGAGCCTGCTTCTCCCTCTGCCTGTGTCTCTGCCTCTCTCTCCATGTGTCTCATGAATAAACAGATAAAATCTTTTTTAAAAAAGTTTTTTGTACACATGTTTTTCATTCTCTTCAGCATCTTCCCTGGAGCGGAATTGCTGGGTCATATGGTAACTCCACAGTTAGCTTTGTGAGGTGCTGTCAAACTATTTTCCAAAGCGGCTGCACCATTTTACATATTTATTTTTTAAGTTTACTTATGTCTTTGTTTGTTTATTTATTTATTTTTAGTAATCTCTCCACCCAGTGTAGGGTTCGAACTCACAACCCTGAGATCAAGAGTCACACGCTCTTCTGACTGAGCCAGCCAGGCCCCCCTGCTGCACCATTTTATATTCCCACTGGCGGTGTATGAGGTTCTAATTTATCCACACCCTTGCCAAAGTGGCTAATGTCTTCTTTTGTATTGTAACCATCTTAGTGGGTGTGAAGTGGTATCTCGTTGTGGTTTTGATTTACATTTTTCCAATGACTAATGATGTCAAGTGTCTTTACATGTACTTATTGATCATTCACATATCTTCTTTGGAGAAGTGTCCATTCAAATCCCTTCTCCATTTTTTTAAAGATTTTATTTATTCATGAGAGATATATATATAGAGAGAGGCAGAGACACAGGCAGAGGGAGAAGCAGGCTCCCTGTGGGGAGCCTGATGCGGGACTCGATCCCAGGATCCCAGGAGCATGATCTGAGCCAAAGGCAGATGCTCAATCACTGAGCCACCCAGGCGTCCCTACATACTACTTATTTCTGTTGTCTTTTAATTGTGCTGATTCTTGCTCATGGTGTCTTACTTCCTTGTATGTCTGCCTATCTTTGTGTTCTGCTCAGTATTTAAAAATTATTTGTGAAAATAACATGAGGCCTAAGATGATGCTTCTACCAAACAAGCACCTGGAGACACTATTAATCCAAGGCCACTTTAATTCAAGTTCAAAATTGAGTTTCCCGAGTCACACAGGTGCCTGAACTCAAGGCTTGGTTTTCTTTTGGTTCACCCTCCTTCCCCCCCGCCCCAAAGATTTTATTTGTTTATTTAAGAGAGAAGGAGAGATAGTGAGAAAGAGCATGAGCAGGGGGGAGAGGAAGAAGCTCTGACACGGGGCTCAATCCCAGGACCCTAAGATCATGACCTGAGATCATGACCTGAGCAAAAGGCAGACATTTAAGTGACTGAGCCACCCAGGCACCCTGGTTCACCCTTATTCTGAGGATATCTCAGTTTCAAGATGTCGAGTATCAGGCTCTCCATCTTGGACAAAAAGCTGGGCTTACCTTTCGTCCTCCCTCCTTCCTGGCGTCCCTTGAGGCTGTCAGATCCCAACTCTGATTCGAAGCCCTGTCCTCCAGATTGGCAAATGCATTTGGGACAAATGTGTTCTTCTACCCTGGGCTTTCCTCCCTGGGTTCTTGCCTTCTCCTAGATTCTTGCTGGGGAACTTTTTTGCCACCTAGTTAATTCTTTGATGGTTTTAGGCAGATGATCTTTTTGAATTGGCTCTGGAGATTTTGACTGTCTTCAGGAGAGGGTTGGTTCAAAATATCTATCCCCCCATTACTGGAGTCAGAAGCTCCCGAAAAGCCACAACTTCCCACTGGCATCTTGTTGCCTTTGCCCAGGCTCTGCCCAGAAGACACCCTTCCTCTATTCATCTCAGGCTCTCTTAACCTCAAGGCCCCACACAGAGCTTTGCCACTAGAAGCTCTCCCAGCTCAGGGTCCCTTGCTCTCAGCCATGGTCCCCTCGAATCCACATCTCCATTGCTGTATGTTTATCCATCATCAAACATTTATGTTTCACCCGCTGTATGCCAGGCCCACCCCAGGCCCTGGGGATTGCGCTGTGGACAACACAGAGGCTGTCCCTTACCCTGGAGGAGGGTGATAGATGGCTGGTTGCAGCCGGGCCGTATCAAGGTTGGGAGAGGGAAGCAGAGTACTTTGCAAGGAGATCCAACCAGGGGAGGCCTCCAAGAGGAAATAATACTTAAACTGAGGCTTGAAGGATGTGTAGCAATTACCCAGCACAGGGGTGGGGGAAGGAAGGGCGTTCCAGGCAGAATGAAAATCTGTCTTCAGACAGATGAAGAGATGTCTTTGCCGAGAGGTGCTGGTGAATCAGGAGTGGGGAGGAAGAGCCAGTGGGTGAGGCTGGGAGGGGGGGTTGGCACCTGTCTCACTTTCTGGACAGAGAAGGGGCTACACTTGAGGGAAAGCAAACTTCCTTGACCTTCTGTTCTAAAGAGTTCCTTTCAGGAAAGGTCCCAGTCCCTGGCTCTTTCCTCAAGTGTAGCTTCGGCTCCTTTCCTCTCCTGCCTGGGGCAGGATGGAGGGAGGCCACATCCCCTTGTCTCAGGAGAAGCAGGATGTGGAGCTGAATGAAGCCACAGAGACTGTCTTCCTCGATGACCCCTGCCAGAGTGTCCTCTGTGCAGGCCCTGGGGCCCTTCCTGCGGAACCTCCGGCTCCATCTTATTTGACTTGGACGGGCTCCCTGATGGAGAGGAGGGACAGGGTGCGGGGACACTGAGCCCTGAACCCTCAGGAATGGTTCCAACTGATACCATTCCCTACCCAGCCAGGATTCTAACGACTGGGGACAAAGAGGACTCCAGTCCCTCACCTGCTCCCTGGGCCCCTCCAACATCAAGCCTGGGAGGGAAGAGCTGGTTAACCCAGGGAGCCAGGAGCTGAGCGGGATTAGGCTTCTGTCCTGGTTTATAGCACCGAGCTGGGTGAGTGATTCTAGCTGGGGAGAGGTCCCCTCGTCATTAAATCCACTTGGCCCCACCCCAACCTATTATCCAGATAGGGAAACTGAGGCTCAGGCCACATGGCAAATGAGAAGCAGAGGCAAGACCTGAACCCAGGACTCCGACTCCTGGCCCAGTGCTCACGGCCCCCTCTGATCATCCCACACAGAGGCCTGATGCCCAGCCCCGGTGGTGGCGGTTGGGGGTGGCTTCAAGACTCACATCTGGGCTGTGGTGGATGAGGCTGCAGGTGCTGTGGGAATCAACCATTCCCCAGCCCCTAGAGCCTGAAACGTGGCCTCCTGGGGACCGAGGGAGATTGTGGGCTCCCCTCGCTCCCCGTCATGCTTCAACGGAGGCTGACACTTTCCTGGCCCGCAGCTCCGGAGGCATCAACAAAATGGGCTGAACAAACACATCTCGCTCATTTGTGCTAAGACTCTGCCGATGCTTTCCAGCCAGAGACCATCGGAAACACACCTGAACAAAGTTGGGCTCACCGTCCAGGTGAGGGGGAGTCACAGCCCTCAGGAAGGTGTGGGGTGCCAGCAGAGGGAGCTGGCCCAGTAAGGGGTCTGGGCTGGTGACAGGTGCTCCTGGGGAGGACTCCAGGGGCCTGGAGGCTCGCTCTGCGCTGGCCGCAGTCAGGGAACAGTGGTATTCTGTGACCCGGTGTCTCAATCACTCTAATCTGGAAAGGAAGAGGAACGAACTGAGGCTAAAGCTGTGTTTGGCAAAGAAGCAGCTATCACTCATTTAGCCAGATAGAGGGACGTCTGGTCATTTTTGTGGTTTGGACCATGTTCATTTTTGTCTGTGTTCAGGCACGATTACCGAGTGGTCTTGTCTTTGTCTTGATCCATCAAGGTCATTGGGTGGCCTTGTCTGATGTTGGTGATCTGTGAAATTGCTTGTGTTCACAGGAGCACACCAGGGCCTCACGGGGAGGGCCAGGCTGTCAGGGGCTGTTTTTCTCTTTCTCCATGTGAAAGGAGACAGCACGGAGCCCTGGAAAGCTGGCACGTCACACAGGGTGCCCGTGAGGGGTAAATGTCTGTCTGTCCCAAGGCTACAGAGGAAGCTCTGCAGGGAAGCCAAGAGGCTTTGGAGTCAGGCCCGCGGTTCAAAGCCTGATTTTATTCATGCTCTTGGACGACTCACTTCCCCTCTTGTAGCTTCATCCACTTGACAAATATCTAACAAACACCTGTTGTCTGCCAGGGACTGGGGACCTTGGGCAAGTGCCTTAACTCTCTGGGGTTCAATTTACCCCTCCAGAAAATGGGAATAATATTGGCACCTACGATAAAAGAGTGCCTGTCCCTCAGGGTTGCTGGAAGGTTCAATAGACTGTGTGGAGAGTCTCGAGCACAGTTTGGCATGTGCCATCTGTACTTCGTGGGGTTCCTGCCTCCCCGACCACCCCTGCCTTGCGAGGCCTTCATTGGCGGGGAAGCAGGACGGGGACAGCCCCGTCCATGTACAGCCTGTTTTGGAGAGTGAGTCCCCTGCCCCTGTTGCCCAGGGACCCAAGGCCCTGGCTGGTCCCAAGCAGGTCTGTTGGGGTGGGGGGTGTTCACCCAACAGGGGTGTTCTGTAGCTCCCAGCCTCCTCCAGAGCAATGGTGCAAATGTGGTTCTTGGGGCCTGGGGAGGCAGAGAGGGTGCCAAGGCTGTGGGGGTGGACGAGGGCATGCTCCATCCTGCCTTCTCCAGGCGTGGAGGAAGGGGTGGTGACAGGAGGGCGTGAGAGGCCAGCACAGAAGGAAGTTTGTGTGCCCATAATGGGGGGGAGGGCCCCTTACACGGGTCTGAGTGGTATGGCAGGTGGGGGCTCCCAGCTGAGGGAGCTGTGTATATGTGCGTGGCCGGATCTGACAGCGGGGGTGTGTGTGCAGATTCACGTGTGCATGTGTGATACCCCCGCCTTGGTGCGTGGATCTTGAAAAAAGCCTGACTTGAGGATTCAAACTAACCTGGGTCCCAGTTGAGCGACTTTCTGGCCATGTGAACCTGGCCCGGGCACTTACGTGGGCCGAGCCTCATTCATCTGTTCCACAAGCACACCTTGAGCTCTCGCTGTGTGCCAGGCACCGGGGAGACAGGGGCAATCAAGGCAGAGCCCAGGCTCTCATGCAACCAGCCTTACTTCCCCATCTTTAAGGCCGAGACAGCAATACCCGTCTCCCAGATCATGTCTGCAAAGTCCAGGCCATAGGGTCTAAGTGCTCAGGGGGAGATTTGTTGTCTTCAGACTTCTGGAAACCTTGGCGCTGCACCCTTTCTTCCAAGGGACATAGCTCTCAGCTGGTGGGAACGGGAACCAAGGGGGTCCTCCTTCAGGGCCTGACTGCCCTTGCTCGGCTCTGCTGGCGTGGGCCCTGGGAATGAGCGGCCGAGGCATCTGAGATGGCTTGGATGAGATGGGGGCCGCGGCATTCCAAGAACCCTGGCGCCTTCCCAGCACCGGGGGGAAGAGAAGCCAGGGGGCGGGTCTGGAGGACAAAGACCCTCTGTGGGCCCCCTTCAGCCAACCCCACACACCCACCCAGTATGGGCACAGGTGTGGGATGGAAACTCCTCCAACAAGTTGGGACACCCTTTTTCCCCTGGGCAGGGCTCACGGGGAGGGGGCTGGGGAAAGGGCAGAGGAGGCGGCTGCCAACTCCCCACTGGCTGCTGTTTACACCCAAGCGATGAGCTGGCTCTTGGCTTCACTGCCTTCTCACCTGGCCAGGTGTGCCAGGAGACATCGGCTAGCTCCTGCCTGGCTCCTGTCGGCATTCAATGCTCCAGCCCGGTTGGATTTGGGCCCGGGAAGGGGAGCCAGAGGAGGATGATCCTGGCCCCTTGCTTCGAACCAGATGTCTGATTTCCCTCTCTGCCTGATTTCTCTCTTGGGCCAGCAGCAACTCCTCTGAGTCTGAGGGACAGCAGGTCCTCTCGCCGGAGGTTGGCGGGTAGAGCTTCGGACACCCCTGGGCCAGAGGGGATGAGGCCTTGAAGAAGGGGTTAGTGACCTCCCTTCCACATCACTGGGCTGCAGAGTGTCTCAGTAAGAGTGGCTGCCGTTTGCCAGCCCAGAAGGCAGGTGGGGGAAGAAACAGGCTGTTGGTAAAGTGGGAAGCATTGGGGTTAGAGCCAAGAGAGTCGTTACAGCCCAACGAGGGATGCTGGAGTCAGAAAGGGATGCTTATGGGGCTGGGGCTGCTGGCCTGATCTGTCTCACGGCCTTCCTTTGGCAGGGGTGGGGAGTCAGGCCAGGACAGATGGGGGAGAGGGCTGGGGTGCGGGGGCTGGATCCCCTCTCCTTCATACCAAGTGAAGGGCATAAGGATCCTGCACGCAGCCCCCCACCCCCACCCATTTCCTCGCACACCAGCCATCACCCCGCAGAGAAGCCAAGCTGGGGAGTTGTATGGTTAGAATTGCCGGATGATCATGGGCCCATCCCTTTCACCTCAGTTTTCCTCTTCTGCATAATGGGCAGGTTGTATCTGTGTGGCACACTTTGTACCCGCCACGCCTCCTTGCACATGGCTTAATTTTGCCTCCCATCAGCCCTCTGAGGCAGGCACCAGCACAGCCCCCTTTCACAGATGAGGAAACTGGGGCTTACTGAGAGTCCGAGGGAGACTGGCGGTGAGCTGGGGTGTCCCCTCTCTCAGAGATGGAGCGAGGCGGTGCTGTGGCCTGGGTGTGTGGCAGCTTGCAGGAGAAGTTTAAGGGCACAGCTCACCGCCAATCACGGGGGATTTCTCATCCAGGCAGGGTCTTCCCTTAAGCAACAGCTCAGGGCTGAGGAGCGGCTCCCCTAGTGACACTGACTGGCGTCCAGGTTCGCCCCGTCCCCCACTGAGGTTCTGTCCACCGCCTGCTACCCCCCAGCTCACAGGGTTACTGCTGGGCCCCCTGGGGGGTCACCTGCTTCCCCATCAGCCCTTCTGGGGTCCAGGTGACAGCTCCGCCTCCCCACTGAGTGGTGTTCCCTGCTATTTCGTGCCCCAGTGCCTGGCTCTGGGCACCCCCCTGCCGGGGGCCTTCGGTGCTGGGGTGTCCCGAGAGAGGCAGGGAGGCATTCTGCTCTGACCCTGTACCAGGCTTGCTCTGTTTTATGTTCAAAGAAGATACAAGGGGTTTAGCCCCCCATTCATGTCAGTACTTCATCTGGCAGGAGGAGGAGCCAGGAATGACCCCAGGCAGCCCACTGGTATCTGCACCTCTAATTCATCTGCTCGGCTTCCATTAAGCCTGGCCCCTCAGGTCCCCACTGCTGCCCAAGCTGGGGCTTCCTCTCTGGCCTTCCGGCCTCCAGTCGGCTCCCTCTCGGCAGCCTCAGCTGACCACTCGCCTCCCCTGTGCCGAAACCCGCAGTGGCCCCACTTGGCCTCCCGATGAATCCTGACCGCTGGCTCGGCATTCAGTGCTCTCCTTGTGGTGACTGGCCATGCCCTGAGTCGGCCCTGGGCCTCCTTTAGCAGTGAGGGACTCCGCGGTTCCTTCCATGAGTCCCCGAGGGGAGCTGAGGCCCAGACAGGGACTCCACCTTGCTCCAGGTCGGGCATTTCTGGCAGAGGCCCAATGCCTCTCCCTTGGGCCTTGCGTCCGTGGGCACCCGGGCCCCCTGCGAGCCAGCTGCCCGTGGGCAGGGCCGAATCCTCCTGCCCTCCTGGACGGCCACCCAGATTCCTGTAGGCCGCACTGATGAGCAGGGGTGAGCCTGTGCAAATCACCCCGGGCGCTCTGCACACCCACTGGCCCCGCTGCCCACATGCCCGCTCCTCCCCGTGTCAGGGGAGCAGGGAAGCCTCCCGCTGCTCCCTCGCAGGTAGGTTTGGGGCACAGGCACCATCCCCGAGCGAGGCTGCAGCCGCCCTCCTTCGCCCTCTCGGGGCAGGGAGATCTCTACCCTGGTGCCCACCCCACGGGCCCTGCCCAGGCGGCCCTCGGCAGCTTGTTCTCATGGTGCCGGGCCCGGCTCAGCCTCCAGGGCCTGCCAGTCACGTAGCCAAACGAGTTCCTCCTCTCCCGCTGCCCAGGCTGCTGAGCACAGCGCTTTCCTGCTGGGGAGAGCACAATGGAGCCCGCCCCAAGGGACCCACCCCGGGGAGGCGCCAGCCCAGCTGGCTCTGAGCGCTGTGTGCCCGAGACAGAACCCACACCCTCTCGGAGTCTCGGTTTCTCCGGTGAGAAATAAGGGGGTGAGACAAGGTCACGAGAGGCCGTCTCCAATGATAAGGGCGAACTTTCCTTGAGCGCTTGCTCCGTGCCAGGTGCAGCACCCCTGGTCCTCACGGCCACCTGTAAGCAAGGTCGGGGCAGTGCGGGGCACGTTAAGCCCCTTGGCTACAGGTGGACTCTTCCTTGTCTGTCCAGCCTCCCATCTCCTGCTCAGAGACCTGCTCTCCCCATCGCCGCCTCCCCCTGCAGCCCCCGCCCCAGGAGGCGCCCGGCCCAGCTGCCGGGAGAGAGGAGTGTTCCAGGCCTGCTGCCCCAGCTGGCGGTGGAGGAGGCTGCGGGCATCGTGGGGAGAGGCGCTGATAATGGGGGAAGAAAGAGGTAGCAAGGAGAGAGATAGGGGTGCGGGGGGGGGGGTCGGTGCAGAAATGGCCTGCAGGGCTGGCCTGGGAAGGAGTCAGCCAGTTTGGGAGCAAGAATCACCTGACGGGGCAGCTGGGTGGCTCAGTGGTTGAACGTCTGCCTTCGGCTCGTGGCGTGATCCCAGGGCCCTGGGATCGAGTCTCGCATCGGGCTCCCTGCAGGGAGCCTGCTTCTCCGTGCTGGGGGCCTGAGGTCCTACAGAGTTTTGCTCTGGTTTCCCCACCCATCTGCCTCGACCACACTACCACCCTCAGCCTGGGTAATCTCTTTTCAGCTCCAAGTCCTCTCAGTGGCGGGGACAGGACAAGTGGCTACACTCCCCACAGTGGCATTTCCTTGGACTCAGATAAGCACCCAGAGCCTCCTTGCCCGACTCTGCCGTGGGTCCGGGCACCATACGGGTTAAGTGAGAACCGGGGAGATGGCAGGGCCTGGATGCTTCCAGCAAGACACCATGGCTCCCCTAGAGGGGAGGAGAGGTGGCCACTGTCCCTGCAGCCATGTCGCCCAGCTCCTCCCGGTCAGTCTCCAAGGCCTGGCGAACACTGATGACTGCCCACCGCCCACCTCCAGGAGCAGAAGGCCTGACCTTGCTCCTGCTCAGCTGTGACTTCCACCCTGCTCCCTTCCCCAGGCCACGGAGGCGTCCCAGGAGCTCTGCTCTGAAGCTCAAGGTCCCCAAAGGAAGTAGCCCTTGACAAAGTCCCTGCTGACCCATCCTCATCTGACCTCAGGGTGCTGCCCCTCCCCTCCATGCTCTTAGGCCCTGGGGATTCGAAACCCCAGCTTTGCCTCTCTGAGCCTGCGTCCTATGCACATGTGGCCCTGCGATCCCCACTCCCTAGGCTGGTGGTGAGGACAAAAAGGGACACTGCATAAGGACAGTCACCCAGTAAGGTGAAAATCCTAAGAATTTCTTTTTTGGGGGGGATTTGCTTGCCATCCCTGTGTGTGTCTTTGACCTGTGTCCTCTCCTCCTCTTCTTTTTTTTTCCCCTAAAGATTGTGTTGCTAATTAATCTCTACACCCAACATGGGGCTTGAACTCACAACCCCAAGATTAAGAGTCACACGTTCCACCAACTAACCCAGTCAGGAGCCCCTGCTTCTTTTCTTTTCTTTCTTTCTTTTTTTTTTCTCCTGAACTTCTGACCCTCTCATTTCCCTCTTGCTACCTTCTGGGCCTCCCAGCCTGCTGGACGCATCCCCCATCCTCACACAGAGCCCAGGAGCCCACTTCCTCCCAGCCCACCCCAAGTTGGCTTCTGGCCCCCCCAGCAGGCCTCCTCCCCCAGCCAGCTCCTCAGCAGGCCAGGGAATCGGGACCTGAGGGTGCAGGGTAGGGAGGCCACAGCAGGGTTCTGGAATCTGCATGTTGTTTAACCAGCTTACCAGGGGATGGTGATGCCCACTGTCCTACCTGCGGGAACAGCACCAGTTGACACCTCGGGGGATCTTCGGGGCCCTCTTGTCATCTCCATTATGAGCTGGATGCTGCCCCCACCCACTGGGAAAAACCCTTTCCCGAAGTGCGATTTTCCCCCTGCCTGTCTAGGGCCAGGAAGGCAGGGCAGGGTGGGGCAGGGCGGGCAGGGGAGACCAGCTGTGCTGTGTTTGTTTTAGGGGTTTTCCTCTGCTGCTGGTTTCTAAAGAGGATGCCTGGGTGACTATGGGGACAGAGCAGGTTGGTCGCAGACACTCATGGGGCTGGGGATGGGGTGGGGGGCACACTAGAAGATAATGGGGGGGGGCTTTACCCTCCTCCCAGAGCCAGGCCAGGGCTTGGAGAATCTTTGAAGCCCCCCGATGCCAGAGTTAGTCTCCCATTTTACACAGAAGGAGACTGAGGCTCAGTGGGGCCCGGGGATGTGGCCAAGGCACGCAGTTGAGGGGGCTCGACAGGCAACTTGGAGAGGGAGTTTGGGGCTCCACGGGGGCTTGGCTGCTCTTTCCTCTGCCAGACTCCATCCTGGCCTCACTGTGCCCTCCCTCAACTCTGCACCCCCGCCCCCCCAATCTGTCAGGCCATGCGTCCTCTCCTGTCTTCTCCAGGTGGCCCGTCCTCAGCCCGGTCCCCATCATCCTCCCCCGGAGTGGGCACAAGCCCCTCATGGCTTCAGTAGCCAACAGCCAAACCATGAACCTGGGGTCACCGCAGCAACATTTAAGGAACTCTCACGGGTCAGGCCCTGCTCTAGAGTGTTCCAGAGGTGTCTACCCAGTGGGACCCTCACGACAGCTCTGTGACGTAGGTGCTGTCACTATTCCCATTTTACAAGTGAGAAACATGAGGCCCAGAGAGGTGAAGTAAGTTGCCCGGAAAGGGGTTTGAACCCAGGCCTCTCCCATGTTTCCGCGCTCCGTGTTAGGCCTCTGACTCTCTAGCACAGACCTCCCACCTGGGATTCAGGCTGGATGACCCCTCCCAGGTTCCCTTGAGCCCTCAGCAAAGGGGGTCACAGTGCCTGCCTGGTCCCTACCACCGTGGCTCCCATCTCTGTGACAAGACCTGTCTGTTCCTGTCCCCTCCTCCCACCCCGAGCCTGGGAGCATCGCGGGTTCCATTCATTCACGACCATGTCGCCATACTCGGCTCTGCAGGCTTGGCACACAGTAGGGCCTGGGTCCCTGTTCTGGAAGGAACAAAGGCATTCCAGCTGGGGATCCCACTGAGCCTCCCCACAGTGCCCTCTGTTGGGCAGACCAAAGGCTGCCCCGGGGCCTGGCCCTGTCCTCCCGGGCCTGATCCCATCACCCTAATAACCCCCTGGCTTTATAGAGCGCCTTTCTTCCTCTGAGCTCAAAGCACTTTCCCATCTGTGATCTCCCTGGGACCAGCTGGAGCATTCCTCTCCCCACTTTACAGAAGCAAACCGAGGCCTGGAGAGGGACTGGGCGAGCCCCGGCGTGCTGCTGGCAGACCCAGAAAAGAGCTCATAAGTTTGTTGCTCCAGCCCTCTCGGTTGCAGGTGAACGGACTGAGGCCCAGAGGGGAGCAGACTTGTTCACATGAGTCCTGGGCCAGAAGCCTATGTCCTAAATACGGTCCAGGACTCTCCCAGGACATCGAGATCTCTGCCTGCAGTTCACCAGGGGTTGGCCAAGTCATTAAACATAAGGAGCCTCGGGATGCCTGGGGGGCCCAGAGGTTGAGCATCGGCTCAGGGCGTGACCCTGGGGTCCTGGGATCGAGTCCAGCATCAGACTCCCCGCAGGGAGTCTGCCTCTCCCTCTGCCTGTGTCTCTGCCTCTCTCTGTGTCTCTCATGAATAAATAAATAAGATTAAAAAAAAAAAAAACCATAAGAAGCCTGTTGTCCCATTTGTAAAAGGAACAGTACTTCCTGCCCTTCCCGCCTCCCTGGAGACCAGGAGATGAAGGACATGGAAGCCTTGAGGCCAGGCGAGGCCTGATAATGACGAGGGCAGTGGTCCAAGCCGCAGGCATCAGCAGGACCCTCGCCTCGGTGGGCATAAGCACCCGGAGGCCCCTCCCATCCAAAACTTAACCTTCCAGAGGGTGGGTGGGTGGGCCGGCACCCATCCCACGTCCCGCTCTGGGTGAAGGTGAGAAGTGGTGGCCAGTCTAACCCTACCTCCCAATTCCTGCCCGTTGGGCCCTGCTTGGCGCTTCTCACAATTCGGCAACATGTGCATTTATTTTAGCGACTTGTTAATATTTATCTTCTCTGCCAGACTCTGAGTTAGGTGTCGGCAAGCTTGTCCCGCATCAAGAGGCCAGACCCTATTTCCAGCTGTGGGGGCCATACCGTGTCGGTTGGACTACTCAGCTCTGCTCTCGGAAGGTGAAGCAGCCACGGGGCGCCGGCCGGCTCAGTCAGTGGAGCCTGTAACTCTTGATCTTGGGGTTTTGAGCTCGAGCCCCACGTCGGGTGTAGAGATTACTTCTAAAAAAATCTTCAGGGGCTCCTGGGTGGCTCAGTCAGTTACGTGTCTGTCTTCAGCTCAGGTCATGATCTCAGGGTCCTGGGATCAAGCCCCGCATTGGGCTCCCTGCAGAATGGGCAGCCTTCTTTCTCCTTGTCCACTGTTGGTGCTCTCTCTCTCTCTCTCAAATACATACATAAAATCTTTAAAAAAGAAAAAGGTGAGGCATAGATGATAAAGGCAGCCCAGGTGGCTCAGCGGTTTAGTGCCACCTTCAGTCCAGGGTGTGATTCCAGAGACCCGGGATCAAGTCCCATGTCGGGCTCCCTGCGTGGAGCCTGCTTCTCCCTCTGCCTGTGTCTCTGCCTCTCTCTGTGTGTCTCCCATGAATAAATAAATAAATAAAATCTTTTTAAAAAAAGACATAGATGATAAGTTAACAAATGAGCATGGATATATTTCAATAAAACTTTATTTACAAAACAGGCCAAGGGCCAGATTTGCCCCAAGGATCATAGTTTGCTGACAACTACTCTAATGTCCGAGACAGGTGACACTTGTCTGATTGCTCTCAACTGTATCCCATTGTTCGGGCAGACAGCACATTGCAGGCACCAATTCGATTGATATTTGATGAATGAGGGACTGAAACAGGAAAGACGGGGCAGCCCCGGTGGCTCAGCGGTTTAGTGCCGCCTTCAGCCCAGGGTATAATCCTGGAGACCCGGGATCGAGTCCCACGTCGGGCTCCCTGTGTGGAGCCTGCTTCTCCCTCTGCCTGTGTCTCTGCCTCTCTCTCTGTGTCTCTCATGAATAAATGAATAAAATCTTTAAAAAAAAAAAAGAAACAGGAAAGACGTGTGTGGTGAGACTTGAGGGACATGTGTGACAAGGACTGATCAAAGTGGGTACAGAGCTTGTGCAAACATCAAGAAGCAGGAATGGAGGGGATGCTGTCCATCCCCAGGAGTTATGAGGCTCGGAGTCACCCCAGAGGTCAAGATAGAGAGGAAACGGGGAGTCTAAGGGCTTCCCCAGTGTGGCCACGACTTGGACCCACTCCTAGGGGTTACTGGGAGGATTAACAGAACAGGACCTGTAAGGTCTGTAAGCACAGCCACTGGCACCTAATTATGTTGTTACTGTTATCAACCCAAATACCTGAAACTGGGCAGCCCTGGTGACCTTGTGGTTTAGCGCCGCCTTCAGTCCAGGGCCTGATCCTGGAGACCCGGGATCGAGTCCTATGTCGGGCTCCCTGCGTGGAGCCTGCTTCTCCCTCTGCCTGTGTGTCTGACTCTCTGTCTCCTCTCTGTGTCTGTCATGATAAATAAATAAAAATCTGAAAAAAAAAATCTGAAACTGCCCCCAGGCCCCACCTGGGTCAGCGGGCTCTCCCACACTGAGGACGGGCCTGTGATGACACAAGAAATGCTCCCCAGGGAGGAGCTGAGGGATATCTGTCCAAGTGCTAAGGACACCCTACCACCTGTTCACTCACAGGCTGGAAGCTTCTCCAGGGCAGGATGTGGCCTTGCTCTAGTCTCTCCCATGCCCAGCACAGTGGCTGTGTCTCCTCCATCACACTGGAGGCTCACCTTTCTCGCTCCTTATCCCACCTAGTCCACCTAGTCCAGCTGCGGTCTAGGGGGACGTGGAGTAGGGGGAGTGACTCTGACCTGTCACCCCACTCCAGAATGGACATATTCTGAGGTCAGCCTGTGGTCCTCTTTCTTAGGCACAGCCTGGTCTCCAGAGGGAGCACCTGGCACCCCAACCCTCCAGGTGGAGCAGGGAGTTCCACTGGCTGTGGGGTTCAGTCCCTGCTCTGCTCCTAACTAGCCTGGGTTCTTTCCCTGGGTCTCAGTTGCCACATCTGCATGGTGGGAGTTAGGACCAGGTGATGTCTGGGCTCCAGAGTGTCGCTAGCCTATCCGGAGACTTTGTGCCCATCCGGGTGGATACAGCCCTGTGGCGCACAGCTTGGCACTTTGTGTTAAGACAAAGGCACCCTCCATGGGGGCAGACACAGCCCGTGCCGGAGCTCAGGGCTTGCTGACCAGAGCATGGGCAGGATTTCAGTGCCCTCCACCCTCAGCTGGGCACCTTCGTCCAGGTCGCGCCATGCACAACCTTCCACATTGTCTGGGTCTGAGTTGCCAGCGTGGTACTTTCTGGGTCAGTCGGCCAAGGGAGGGAGCAAAGAATGAAAGTAGTCAAGAATGACGCTGTGTCGGGCCGCCCCCTGGTGGCCATCTCCCACGACACACAGGGCCCGGAAAGGCATCTTCCGAGTCTGGGTCCTAACGACAGGAGCCTCCTACCTGCCTGCAGAGATCCAGCACCCCAGACTCAGAGGACCAACCTCCCAACCCTGAGAAAGGGATCCCGCCGCGAGGCAGCCACTGTGGACCAGGCCCTCGAGAGGCACTTTTGAGTTGAATTTAGTGGAACTGTTGACTCACCAGGCTGGAAGCTTCTCCAGGGTAGGGGCTGGTCTCTTCCCAGTGTCCCTCCCCAGCGTCTGGCCCGGGGGCTTTCTCCTCTGTCAGACATAGAACTTTGCCTCCCCTATCAGACAGGGGGCCCACCCTTCTTTCTCTCTCTCCCTATCCTACCTCGTCCGGCATGTGGGCCTGTCACCCCACTCCAGCTAGCAGCCCTCAGGTGGGAGCCTGGCGCTGAGAGTGGGCTCATTTTGAGGTCAGCCTGGGGCCTTCTTTCTCAGGCTTCCTGGGAAGGCCCCACGCCTGGGTCATTACTGGATCCATACCCTACCTCCCCCCAGCTCTTCTCTCTCCCCCAGTGAACAGGAACCTCGGCTGTCTCATTTATGCTTAAGCAGTGCCATGCAGTGCCGGGCACACGGCAGGTGCTCAATGAACGTTTGCTGGATGAAGGAAGAGTTGCATCCAGTCAGTCCTGGCCATGATCGGTTTCTAGATATGTGACCTTGAACAGGTCTCATTTTCTGTCATTCAGTCAACAAATACCTACTGAGCATCTACCATGTACTACTGTTCTAAACACAGGAGTCCAACCCAGATCTGCTGGGCTTCCAATACTGTTCTTTCTGCTTATCAGCTCTGGTTCCTCTTTCCTGAGAAACCAATACTGAGATGGTTGAGACCTGGAGATGGGCAACCCCAGCCAGAAGTCCTGTCGTCTCCCACTGGCCCCCCAGACATCAGATCCTCCAGTCCCCGGGACACCCCCCAGCCTCCCGGAGCTGTCTCCGTACCTTTGTCACACAGAGCGCCCCTCCCTGTCTGCCTGCCCGTGTCCTGCTCAACCTTCAAATTCCCATTGCAGGGTCATGAACTCCTTGAAGCCAACCCCACGACCTTTGGCAGAAGCAACTCAGCTGATGTGAGGATGCACCAGTGTCTACACTGACCCAAGCTATTTATGCACCTGGCTCCCCCCAAGCCATGCCTTCCCCCCCTCCCCTGGGGAGTGCCTGGGCCTAGACTGAGTCGGTTGATTGATCTCTCCCTGTCAGGCCCTGAAGCATCCGCTTGCCACGCTCCAGCGCCCAGCGCAGGGCCAGGCACTCAGGGCAGGCCACAGGATCCCCAAAGTCATGATGGGAGAATTGGATTCAGGGCACCACCTGGGCACTCCCTCCTCTGGTCCCCTCCCCCACGGGGGCTCCTATCTCTCCCCCCCCCCATAGATACGTGGAGCAAGGAGGGCACTGGGGAAGGTAATAGAAGGTCACAGGGCAGATGGACTGTGGGCCCATCTGGGAAAGGACAGCTTGCCCTTGGGGAAGGGCAACCACACATCTTAGAGCTGTCCGGGAATCTGGGAATCATCCGCTTCAGCAGAATTCCAAGGGCTGGGAAGGTGAATGTGGGCGTGCAAGGGGGAGCTGCCCACCCTTGCAAGGCCCGGTCTTTAGTTAGTGCCCCGTTGGGCTGACAGGCAGGACACCTGGGCTTGAATCCGTATCCCTTTGTTGTGTGACCTTGGGCAAGCCCTTGACCCTCTCTGAGCGCCGGTCTGTACAATGAGAAGATTGCTGCCCAGCATGAATGCCAGAGGCAGGAGAGCCAGAGCCACCTCACCCCGCCCTGGCCCCTTTTCTGGGACTGTGAGCAGGGGACCGTGGGTGGGGCCACTGCCCAGCCTCATCCACCTATCCCTGTCTTGGGCTGCAAGGGGCACAGTGGGCATCCTCTCCCCTGTGAACTGCCCTGTTCTCTGCTGGGGTCCCCCTCCCGGTGCCCCCCCCCCCCAGCTGCTAGGCTGCCAGCTGGGAACATCATCAGCTGTGACCAGCGTCCTGCGTCATGGTGAGTCAGAGCCATCCTTCCAAGCCAAGTCCAGTCACCCCACCACAGGAAGAAGAGAAAGGACACCTTGCCCCCTGCAACCCTGGGCCACACAGGAAGGACCCCTTTTGTTCTTTCCTGTTCCACACAAGGACAGGCACACACCTGGCACTGTGCAAGGCACCTGGGCGTCCCGGGGGATCTGGACATACTGTCCCTTCAGGGCTCTCCTCCCCTACGCCAGACTTGGGGTGGGGCTGCTCTGAGCGGGGGAGAGCATGGGGGTCTCTGAGCATATGTGGCTGAACACGGCACAGACTCTAGGGCTGGCACATCTCTCTTCTTCACACCCGCACATAGTAGGTGCTTCACACATATTCATGGAATGGAGGCTCTTTAGGCTTCCAGTAGGTGTAGCGGAGCTTGGTGATGTAATAATACATCCTATCCGTGTCCACCGTCGCTGTTATTTATTTTCAGCCCTAAGGACCTACTATGTCTCATTTTGCATATGTTTCTTACTAATCCTTACAGCAATACTGTGAGGTGAGATTATCCATCCCCCCTCACGGTTAACAGATGAAAAAACAGGCTCAGGGAGGTGAGGCAACTTGCCCAAGGTCACACAGCTATATGTGAGCTGAGCCAGCTGTCACACCAGGTCTGCTGGCAGCCGTGGCTAGAGCCACTCCCCACCTGAACCCTACCTCAGAGAGGGGAAGAGGCCTGGGTCAGTGCCCGCCCCCACCCCCTGGCAGTCCACCGGCCCCTCAGATGCTGCCCTGCTGGGGGCCTCCTACTCCTGCCTCAAACCTTATTCATTCCTCAAAACCCTGCCCAGGGCCATCACCAGTTTTTTATTTTTTATTTTTTATTTTTATTTTCACCAGATTTTTTGGGGGGATCCAAGAAACCTGGCTTCCTCAGCTGTAGAAGGTGCACAGGCAGGTGCAGGTGTAAAGATGGAGGGAGATGATGTGCAAGTGGCTGCTGTGCTTGTGCACGGGAAGGTCGGCTCAGGAGCTGAATGTGCGTGCACGGGAGTGACCATGTGTACAGGTGAATGCGCATGGCTGTGCGAGTGTGCTAGTGTATGTGAGTGTGCACGAGTGCGTGGTACACGTGGGAGAGTGTGCTTACAGGTGTGTGCCTGAGTGATAGAGTGAGCCCCTGTTGCCCCACGAGACAGGGGACCCAGGGCCCCGGTTGCTATTTATTCCTTAAAGATTTTATTTATTTATTCATGAGAGGCACAGAGAGAGAGAGAGAGAGAGAGAGAGAGAGAGGCAGAGACACAGGCAGAGGGAGAAGCGGGCTCCGTGCAGGGGGCCCGGTGCGGGACTCGATCCCGGATCCTCGGGTCACGCCCTGAGCCGACGCTCAACCGCTGAGCCACCAGGTGGCCCTGGGTCCTGGTTGTTAAACTAAGGTTGTGTACGTGGGGCCGCAAGTGCTGGAATCTCCGCGCACCCCTCTCGGTCCCCTTCCCGACCTTCAACCCCGTCAGCAGGTGGCGAGGAGAGGGGGTCAGGGGGGTCCCTCCCCTCTCCCCCAGCCGTAGCTCCCTCCCCCTAGCGGTCCTCACTGCGCCGCTCCGCGCACCGCCCCAAGTCCCGCCCCCGCCCCGCGGACCCCGCCCCTCCCCCCGTCCCCCGAGACCCGCTGACCCCGCCCCTCCCCCTCCCGGTCCCCCCAGCCCCGCTGACCCCGCCCCTCCCCTCCTGCCCCCCGAGCCGGGCTGACCCCACCCCCTCCCTGGTCCCCCCCCGCTGACCCCGCCCCCGAGCCCGGGCTGCGGCCACAGGTGCGCGCGGCGGGCGGCGCCGGGCCGGGGAAGGGGCGGGGCGGCTGCGCGCGGCTCGGGCTCCGGGGCTCGGGGCGAGCGCTCCCCCGGGCCCCCCCGCCCTCCGTGCTGCCCGCGGCTGGCTGGAGCGGGCGCAGCGCGGGAGGCGGCGGCGGCAGGGACGACGAGCGGAGCCCCGGCCCCGGCCCCAGCCCCTGCCCCGGCCCCTGCCCCGGCCCCTGCCCCTGCCCGCCCGCCGCGCCGGCGCCGCGCCTGAGCCCCGGCCCCGCGGAGACATGAGCGCCCCGCGGCCCGACGCACCCGAGGCGCAGCGGCCCGGCCCCGCGGCCCCGTGATGGGCTCCTGCGTGTCGCGAGGTGAGGGGGCCGGCGGGGGCGGGGGCGGGGGGCGACCCGGCCTGCCCCGCCCGCACCCCCCCACCGAGCCCCAGGGGACACGGTGCCCCCGGGAGGACGGGGGGGCCGCGCAGAGGGAGGGCATGGGGGAGGTGGGGGAGGTCGCCGCGTCTCCAGGCCGGCTTGGGGCCACACCCAGGCGGGTGGCACGGAGCGGGGTCGCTTCCGACCGCCCGAGCGGTCCCACGCCCCCTGCCGCGTGCTCGGGAGAGGAAGGGGGGAGGGGGAGGGAGGCTCCCGGTTGCTCCGCGCCTCGGCTCCTCGGGAGGGCGGTTGGCAGCACCGGGAGAGCCAGCCGACTGCCCTTCGCACTCCCCCCAGACCCAGGCCCGACCAGCTCAGCGCCCCCGCTTCTGTCCCCCTTACCCCATGCCCTGTCTGCAGAGCCCCTGAACCTCATCGACAGGAGGGGGTTAAAGGAGATGAACAGGTTATAAAAAAGGTGTCCCTTCCCCCACCCTCATCCCTAACTCCTCACCCCACCCCCCATCCTTGGTCAGGGGACCGGAAGGGATGGAGAAAGCTAATGTCTAGGCAACCCCTGGGCCTTTCTTTCTTTCTGCTTCTGAGCTTTAAAAGCTGCCTTGCCCTGGCACCTCTGCTCTCTTCCTGCCCTTCCCAAGGTGGTACCCCAGGAGTTGGAGTAAGACTGGCTCCTACTCAGAGCAGGGGGTGGTGCAGGTGACTGAGGCTTTGGCTCCAGCTCTGCAATCCCACCGACCCCATCCACAGGGCCTGGGGGCTGTCATCCCACCTGACACCCCCCAAAACTTAGTTGTAGAGGAATGAATAGACCTTGGGGAAGGGCTGCGCGGGCCCTGGGGTGGAGGTGGGGGCTTGTGCTGGGGGATGCTGGGGAAGGAGCATAGCACCCTTTTCTCCATCCTCTGCCCTCTAAGGGGGCACATCAGTCCATGTGGGACATTCAGGTAAGCAGCTTGGGATGTCTCAGGAGGGTGTCAGGGCTGGAATTGTGGGTGGGAGTTAGTTCCTGGGAGGTTCATTCACTTATTCATTCATTAAGCTGATGTTAACACCTCACCTACTGTGTGCATGCTGGGCATCTAGTGAGGACAAGTCCAGCATAGCGTGTGCCCTTGTGAGGCCGACAGCTTGCCAAAGGGGAAAGGAGTTTTAAGAAGGAAGAGTATTTAGGGTTCTTCAGGACTGACAGGCTCTCAATGTTTCTGCAGAAACCCAAAGGCTAAAAAAGAAAAAAGAAACCCAAAGGCTCTGGGCAGGCTCTGGGTGTCAGGGATCTGGGATGGGGTGTTTCCTTGGTGACTGTGTCCCTTCCCCGTCACTTGGCCATCCAGTGCAGGGGCCCCAGCCCTGTGAGCCGCAGACCCACTGAACAACAGTACAGGGGCCAGGGAGGAAGAGGGGCCTGCCAAGATCAGACTGGTCCTCGGGTCCTCGGACACCCCCCTCCACGGGGCTGGCACCCTCCGCTGTGCCTGGTTGAGGTCATGCAGACTAAAGATGGACTTTCTTCCCCCGTCCTTCTGTGACTCGGCTGCCCGAGTGGCACCTCCAGATCTAGTTGTGTATTCTAACCTTGTCCCCCTCCTGAGGGGGTGACACTTACAGTCTCAACATGCAGCAGGCAAGTTAGGTAATGGTAAAGAAGGGACGAGAGCATAGAGCAGAGGACAACCATGGTCTCAGGGACTGAGCCACTAAGTGGAGGTCACACCCCCCCTCTAATGGTCACTAATACTCCCAGAGCGCTTACCAGGTGCTGGTTGGAACATTTTAGGTACAACTAGCTAAATTGGGGTAGGTACTGTCATGGTGCTCAAATTACAAGTGGGGAAGCAGAGGGGAAGCTGAGTGACCTGAAAAAAGCTGAGGCTGTGCCCCTAGCCTCTGCACGGCGCCCCCAGCCCGGCGCCCCCAGCCCGTAGCCGGGCGCCTGACCCCCTCCTCTCCAGCTGCAGGCTTCTAGGCCCGCTCTCCACACTTGCACCCAGTGCTAACAACCACCCCTTTCTGCAAACGCCCCCCTTTGCCTGGTACGCAGCCCTGAAGCCAAGCCAGGGATTGCGAGCCTCATGCTGATGCCCATACCGAGCCCAGAGCCTGCACGTAGCTGGGGCCGCCCTAGCCAGGCCCCAAGCCCCAGCCACAGGCCACACCTGGGAGAGCCTCCCCGTGCCAGCATGGGGCAGCAGTTTGCTGCTCTGTGCCAGGCCTGAGAGGCTAGGGGTACAGACTCTTGCTCCAGCCAGCCTAGGTTCCCTCCCACCCATTCACTCACTCTGACCTCAGCAAGTTGCTTAACCTTGAATGTGTTACAGTGTTCTCATCTGTAAAATGGGACCAATACCCGTATAAATGCCCTAGGGTTGAGGGCAGGGATTGAATGACTTAATTCCTGTAAAGCACTCAGACCGGTGCCTGGCACGTCGTAAGCACTCTTAAATGTTAGCTGTTTCTTTCATTTAAAATGTTTTGTTATCACCCTTCTGTGCAGACAGCTAAGCGAGGACTTCTTGGCTGGGAAAGGGGAGGCTCCAGAGGCTTCCAGCCCCATCCTGCCTCATGGGTGCCTCATGGCCCGCACTCAAGCTGCCGAGGGCTTGGGGGAAGTGATGGGTCCAGAGTAAGGCAACACGTGCTGTTTCCAGGAGCTATTTTCTGTTCATCATTTACTTTTTTTAAAAAGAGATTTTATTTATTTGAGAGATGAGAGAGAGAGAGAGAGCAGGAGGAGGAGCAGAGGGGGAGGGAGAGGGCTCAGCAGGCTCCGTGCTCAGTCTCCGGACCCTGAGATCATGACCTGAGTCACCATCAAGAGTCAGCCGCTTACCGGACTGAGCCACCCAGGCGCCCCATTCATCATCTACTTTTAAGCTACTGTTTGTGGGGCGCTTATCCTAAGCCAGGCTGAGCCTTTACTCTTCTGACCTAGTTCGTCCTCATTCAACCCTGGGATGTGGGGCCCAGAGACGCAAGAGTCTTACCTGAGGTCACACAGCCAGGACACAGAGAGGCAGAATTTGAATTCAGGCAAGTCCGTGTTAGCCCAGCGCCTGAGTGGGGAGCCCCTGTCCTTTGCTTTCTGATGTGCCCTGCGTGAGAGAGGCGCTGAGTGCGTGACCATTGCTTAAAAAAAGCAACCCTCTGAAATAACTCCTGTGGTTGGTATCTGGTCGGGGCTTTGCCGCCACCGCTGGTGACGCTGGTGTACGGAACAGGGGAAGTTAATATCTACACCTGTCTCTTCAGCCCCCGGGGCTCCCGGGGTCCACCCCATGCCCTGGCGCTGGAGCCTCTCCTCTGGCCCCCCTGGGCCCGCCTGTCCCAGCCTTGTCCTCCAGCCAACCCACTGGCCTTCTGGCCTCACCGAGGGAGTCTCAGTGCACTGGGCCTCAGGGCTTATGAGGGCAGAAATTGGGGACCGAGGTCTTTCTTCTGCAAGGTCAGACACCTCTTTGCTCTGGGAGAAGCCTCCAGCTCTGAAGGGTCTGGGAAGAGCCCCCCTGCCACCGCCCGGTAACCAGGGCCTCTGACCCTGACCCCCTCCCACTCCCCCAGCACTGTCTCACCTTGGCCCCTGCAGAGCCAGTGAGTGAGTGACCTGACATGGGCACTAGGGGAGACCAAGGAAAGAGCAGATGGGGCCTTGCCCTCTGGGAGCTCACTGTCTGAGGAGAGAGACACAATCCTGCCCGAGTAGTCTAATGGGGGATGCAGGACAGGGACGTGGACGCATGCACAGAAAAACAGCCTGAGGAGGTCAGCGCTGGTCAGTGGTTTGAGCGCAAGCTTTGGGATTTCAGACTAGTTTAGGTTTGAACCCCATCTCTGCCACTTATTAGCTGGTGACCTTGGAGGAGTGGTTTGATGTCTCTGAGCCTCAGTTTCCCCATCTGTAAAATGGGCATAATGAGACCTACTTTGCAGGGTTTTGGTGAGGGTTAAACGAGAGATAATGGATGAAAAGGCCGAGGACGGTGCCTGGCACATAGTAGGTATTCAATAAATAGTAGCAGCAGATCATTGCAGGCCAGACTTTGCTCATTCACACTGCTGGTAGCCTAGTACAGCTGAGGCCAATCCGGGCAGGCTGCCTGGAGGAGGTGAGGCGGGAGCAGGATGGGCTCGAGGATAGCTCACCACAGAGACAGAGCCACGGGATGGTGGAGGACATAGAAAGGAGCTGAGGTGTGTGGAAGGTCCTGGAGAAGGGCCCATTGTCTCCCTCTAACCTTGGTTGGGGATAGAAATGGGCCCCCTTGTGCTGCATCAACTCACTGATGAAGTTACCGCTGTGGCCCTGGTGGCCTATAAACAAACATCCCGGGGACCCGGAGGGTACTTGAGGCTGGGCCTCTGCCCAGCTCAGAGGGACAGCCTGCTGTCATGGCAGTGACTCACCGGGCAGAGAGGCCAAGGGCTCACTCTTGGTGGCCTCCCTCTGCAGAGCCCCCAGGGTGAGCTCTAGCCCCAGGGGCGGGACCAGAGGTCAGAGCAGGGGTGACCACGATCTGTCCCCGAGGTCTAGAAGGAGGAGCGGGTCTGGGGGCGGAGAGGGTCGGAGCAGCTGCGGTTTAGAGTGCCTGCTGTGGCAGGTGCTTCCGCCCCGGCAGCCCTTCCCATCTCCCGGGTGACAGCGCACGGGCCACAGCGCGTGCCGGGGTCCTGGGTGGCGGTAAAAAGCCGGGATTAGACCCGGGGCAGGGGCTGCAGAGGGAGCACTGGGCCCGCTGTGTTCTCCCCGGAGGCAGGGCCGGGGCCTGGAGCTCAGCGGGCGGGCGGCAGCACACACCAGGGGAGCGGCTGGCTGGCTGGAGGAGGCGGCCACAGGGGTCCTGAGAAGCTTCGAGGGGAGGCCTGCGGCTGTCCAGGGAGGGGCAGGGCGAGGGGTTTGGGCCCAGGCTGCTGCTCTGTTACTCTGTGCCTTCAAGAGGGAGTGTACCCTCTCTGGGCTGCTGGGAAAGGACAGGGTTAACCCTGGGCCCTCTCTGCCCTCCTGGGGTGCAGAGCCCCGGGGGACACTCTGGGGGCAGACGGCAACCACAGTGACTAACTAACGGGCTGGGACTTGGGCACCAAAGAACAGCTAGAGCTGCAGGCTCATCCTAGGAGCAAGCAGAGGAAACCAGGGTGGGAGCTTTGCAGCGAGAGGGCTGAGGTTAGAGCTCAGGAGGAACTGTCTGGGTGGTTGGACTCTAGAAAGCAGATTGAGGAGCTGGTGTGAGAAGCAGGGAGCATCCTTGGTAGGCAGAAGAGAGCTCTGCTTGAAGGCAGAGGGACGGAGGAGACGTCTGGAGGACGCTCCTCTCCTTGAAGGATCCCGATGGCCCCTCCAAGTTGCCAGGGCAACCAGAGGCCTGTCACTGCTGTGGCCAGGGGAGGCGGGGGAGGGGGCAGGTCGGAGAAGGGGTCTCAGGCCTCGAGGTCGCTGGAGTAGCGTGTGGACTGGGGAGGAAGGAGGCGCCCCAGTAGCAGTGGCCAGGGGTCCCCTCAGGCCGGCCCCAGCCCCCACCCCACATGAAACACTGTGTTTTTCCAGTTGCTGCTGGTGACGTGGCCGCCAGTCCCAGCTGGGCGAAGAGCAGCCTGTGATTTCACCCTGGGCTGCTCCATTACCTGACGTCTCCATGGCAACCAGCCTGTGACATCACGGGGCCCAAGTCCTCAGGGGGAGCAGGCGGCTTTGGCGGAGGCCCCTGCACCCCAACTGAGGCAGGGGGCGGGGCAGGAAAGGCGGAGAGGGGGCTCAGTGCCAGGAGTCCCCCGAAGTCCACCTTGGCCAGTGACCTTGTTCAAGTCATGTCCGCTCTGGGCCTTGGCCTGTGACACCGCCTCCCAGCCGCCTCCGCGCTGAGCTCCCCTGCTCCGCGGCCTGTGGTCCTCCGGGGACCCAGGGGCCCTAGAAATATTCCAGCACCTCTCAGGGTTCCTGGGGACAGCCTGTCGCCAGCAGCTCGGCCGGCCCCTGCGTACGCCCGCTGGAATCCGAGGAGGGGTGACTTTCAAACGTTTTTGACTCCAGCCCTTGAGGAATACACTTATTTCGCACCACGACCCAGCACACACTTAGGACACTCTTACCGCAGATGTGTGTGTGCACACCCCTGCCGGCATGTGCATGCCTGCGCCGTCTAAACCTAAGTTTCCTGAAACAACACTTGACCTGACTCCTCTTTAGGTTCTGGTATTTTCTGTTCATTTCTATTGTGTTTTTCAATCACATGAGCTCGTAAGTGGCTTGCATGAGCCACTGAAGGAGGCGCCCCCGACCTCAACACCTCCTCTGAGGGACCTGGAACATTCTGGTTTCAGACAGGCTCATCCAGACCTCCTGCACCTGCTGGGCTGTAAGTCTGCAGGCCAGTCTCAGAACTCTCCAGTCCCTTAGGGATCCTGAGTCCGGTCCGATGTGGATGGAGACTTCCACCTCACATCCTGCTGAGTGTTCCCTTCGGGCCTCCCACCAGGACTGGCCACAGTCGGCTTTATCCCCTGCTGGCCTCCCTCCCCTATGACATGTTGGGGTCTGGCATGAGGAGCTTGAGAAAAAGTGGCCAAGATTTTTTTTTAAGATTTTATTTATTTATTAGAGACAGCGAGCAGGCGAGCGTGAGCACAAGCAGGGGGAGAGGCAGAGGGAGAAGCGGGCTCCCCGCTGAGCAGGGAGCCCGATGTGGGGCTCAATCCCAGGACCCTGGGATCCTGACCTGAGCCACCCAGGGACCCCAGCCGAGATATGTTTATTTATCTGGAGCTCTGGTGGTCTCTCTTGGCTGCCACTGGCTCAGTGTTGAGGGAAAATTTAATGAGCAACATGCCAGGCCCCGTGGCAGGTGCTAGGGCTCTGGTGGCAAATAAAGCTGACAAGGACCAGCCCTCAGAGAGCTCATGGTCTAGTGAGAGATGGTGAACAAGGAAACGGACACATAACGTGTGCTGACGGGCATCATAAAGAAGGAATGACGTGGCGCCTAGGTGGCTGAGTTGGTTAAGCATCTGCCTTGGGCTCGGGTCATGATCCTGGGGTCTTGGGATCAAGTCTCCTGTTGTGCTCTCTGCTCAGTGGGTAGCCTGTTTCCCCTTTTTCCACTCCTCCTACTTGTGCGCTCCCTCCCTCTCTCTCTCTCTCTCTGTTAAATAAATAAAATCCTTTTTTTTTTTTCAAAAGGAATGCGACAAAATCAGGGGGTAGGAAAAGATGGGTACCATTAGACAAGGTGGCTGGAGGCCTCAAGAAGGTTCTGACATTTGAGCGAAGACCTGAATATGGTGAGGGAGTGAACCTGTGGCTTTGTGGGAGGAGAGAGTTGGAGCTAGAGGACAGGAACAACCAGTGCAAAGGCCCTGAGGCAGGAGTCTGCTGGGTGCATCTGAGTGATTTGTGTGGCTGGAGTGCAAGGCAGGGGGGCACAGGTGCCAGGTTAGTATGTGTGAGTTCTCCTAAGGGGCCATTTGGGGGGCCTGCCCATGGCCGAACCCCTGTCATGGGAGATCTGACCTGCTTCAACCTCTTCTCTCCCCTGCCCAACTCCCATGCCCCCTAAAGTTGCTCACCCTCCAGCCTCTAGGGGCTGGGGTCCCCTTGCCCTGCAGGCGGCCCTCGTAGGAAGCACCTTTCTCAGTGTCCTGTTGACCCTGGAGAAACTCATAGTCCTTGCCGTGCAGGGGGAGGGAGGGCAGGCCGCTCTCGGGGTTCGTGACATCCACCCGGGGCTGGGGGATGCTCGCCCCTCCTTTGCAGACGTCCCAGATCTCTGCAGGGGAGTCTCCGAGAGCCCCTCACTTGGCTCTTGGGGGGCATTGGTCGAGTCAGAGGGACGGTGGGAGGTGGGGTAGCAGAGCCTGTGGCAGCCGTCTCCGGGAGGGAGTCTGCTCCCCCCCACCCTCGGCAGTTGTTCTGTTCGGGGCCCTGGGAGGCAGGCAGGACCTGGAGAACAAGTATAGGCCACTGCCCACTTCACAGATAAAGAAATGGAGGCTCGGAGCGGTCAGCCAAGGTCCCGCAGGAAGTGAAGGGCAGCGGCATCCGAACGGGGCGACCTGGCACCAGAGCCTCCCCCCTTGTCTCGGGAGCAGAGCCCGAAGTGAGGGTTGGGGTACAACGGGGACGTGAGGGAGGTCTGCTGGAGGGAACCAGGAGAGGAGCGGAGAGCGGGACAGACGAGGCGGCCTGAGTGGGGGACTCTGGGTTCCAACCCCAAGCCAGGGGTCTGGGGTCCCCCCTCCGGTCTCTGCAGAGGGCAGCATTCATTCAGCTCCGGCTCCCCTGGAAAGGGCCCCAGGTGCCGCCAGGTGGGAGCGAAGGACTGGGGGGGGGCTGTGGGTGCACAGGACAGGACAGGGATCCGAGCACATGGGGCTCAGCGGCGCCCCGTCCTCCCCTCCCGCTGACACCTCCGCAAGACCCCTCGCTGGCGCTTCAGCCCAGCACCCACGGCCCACCCACGAGCGCCCAGCCCTGCCTCGGGGGCTCCTGACACCTGGCCTCAGCCTACAGAGACTCCCTGGCCTTGGCTTCCTCCTGGTCGGCTTCCTCCTGGTCGTTGAAACCAAAGAAGGGTGTTGGGACTGGGACCCGGGTCTTGCCGAGGCCTCGCCTCCCTGCTCCTCACAGCCCGGACTCCACGGTTCTGTGACACCCCTCTCCTGGCACCCACCCCATTAGCTCCCCTGCCCACAACATCCCTCTCCTTCCCCCCCTCCCATTAGCTTCCCCCCATTAGCTCTCCTGTGCGGCCCCGGAGCCCCCACAGAACTCCTCAAAACTCCTTTTGTGCTTTGGAGGAGAGTGAGCCTCAGCACCAGAGTAACTGGGCTCAGACCCTGACTTCCAGCTACTGGCCGTGTGCAGCTGGATGCCTCCAGCTGGTGAATCCCCGTCTGGGCCTCAGTTTCCCATCTAGAAAGCTGAGCCATGAATTCCTTCCTCTTTTTTTTTTTAAGGATTTTATTCATTTATTTATGAGAGACACAGAGAGGCAGAAACACAGGCAGAGGGAGAAGCAGCCTCCACGCAGGGAGCCTGACATGGGACTCGATCCCGGGTCTCCAGGATCACACCCTGGGCTGAAGGCGGCGCTAAACCGCTGCGCCACCCGGCTGCCATGGTCTCCGTTCTCATGGCCTCACCTGCACCGTGTGAGGAGGGACTGGCCACGTCAGTACAAAACTGTCCGGGAGCGCTGGCTGCTGTAAAGGAGGCTTGTCGGTGATGGGGAGAGACTGGGGCAGGGAGGGCCTCTCCGAGGAGGGGACCTGGAGCTGAGACCTGAATGACACGGTTCAGGAAGATCTGGGGATGGAAAGGACAAAGAACAATTTGAGGAGCAGCAGGGAGGCCAGAGTGGCGGGCACAGCGGGCAGGCTGGCGTGCAGGCCCCTGAAGGCCCTGCCGAGGGCCGGCTCCCCGCCTCCAGTGCAATGGAAGGAAGCCAGTGGCGGGTTTTCAGCAAAGATGCAGTCAGACCTGTAGCATCCCTGTGCGGAGGGAGGGTGGAGAGTGGGCCAGGCGAGAGGGTGGTACCCCCACCCCGCCGTGGGGAGCCGTGGTGGGGATGGAGAGGGCTAAGCTGGAATGGAGGTCGCGGACAGAGCCAGCAGGACTTGCTGGTGGGGGGAAAGGCAGCAGTGAGAGAAAACTGGATGTTTGGTTGGTGCAGCTGGGTGGGCTGTTGCATCATTTTCTAAAATCGGAGAAGTGGAGGAAGATGGGCCCGGGTTTCCTTGAGAGGCTCTCGGGCATTCTGGCAATTCAGTGAGGGCTGCGGGTATAAACGTGGGCATCGGCTGCACTTGGGTCAGGTGTCCTGGGAGGGACCCCGAGATGAGAAGGGGCCAGGCTGGAGCAGAGAAGGGGTGGGGGAGCCCTGAGATGGGCAGGGCTGGAGGGGGAGGAGGGGGGGAGGCGCAGTGTCCCAGGGATGCTGAGAAGCCAGTGAGGAGACCCGAGAAGTCACCCCTGGGCTTGGCCACGTGAGCCAAGGCTGTCTCAGGAAAGGCCCGGAGAGGGTGGAGGAGAAAGCAGAGGTCGGACACGAGTCTCCCTAAGTGTGGCCTGGAAGCGGGCAGAGGAGCGGGCACGGACGGAGCTGGGGGGGAAGCAGGGGCCGGGAGGTCTCTAAGGGATGGGAGATCCTGGGGCTGTTTGGGTGCCGGGCGCTGACCCAGTGGTGGGGGGCTCGATGGTGGGCGTCGGGGGAGCAGGGATGCTGGCAAGAGCCCCGACTGGAGAAACACTACGGCCACCACGCTGGGGACCAAGAGGGAGACACAGCAGATGGGCAGAGGAGAGGAGAGAGAGTGCAGGGCAGTGGTGGGGGGAGGCAGGCCAGGCCGGGGGGGCCGCCAGGGCGAGGGGAGCTGGTCTTGGATGGAGTAGGGACAGTTCTTCCTTTGTCACAGGAGGGAAAGCAGATGGTCTGGGCAAAATGCGGCCAGGGCGATGATTTGAGGTGGGAAAGTGGGGCGAGGCCTGTGGAAGCTTCTGGATCTCAGTGAGGGAGGGAGAGCAGCCAGCAGCAGGTGCAGGCAGGGTGCTGCTCCCCGTCCCCCAGGGGTTTGAGAAGGAGAGCCGCACGGGTAGGCAGCCTGACGGGAAGCAAACAGCGGGGCCTGGAGCCGTGTAGAAGGATCCCCGACCACGTCCCGTGTGAGGCCAGCGACATGCAGCCCGGGCTGGGGGCCGGCAGAGGGTGAGACCAGACGGGGCTGGGAGTCGAGGGCATCTGTGGAGGAGAGCTTGTAGGCTGGACCAGGTGGTCGTGGCTGGCCCAGGGGGTGCTAGAATTAAAGAAAATGGAGAACAGGCCGCGGGGGAAGGACTCCCACTGAGGGCACCAGGCAGGGGCAGATCTGGCTGGACGCCTCACGTGCCGTGGGCTTGGGTCTCTTTCCTACACGACGACACCCTGTTTCATCAGGTGACAACAAAGTAGTGCCCATCCCTCGGGGCTGGCCTGAACAAGCTTCATAAGGAGGAAAGTATGGTTTTTTTTGTTTGTTTGTTTTTTTCTGAGTTCCTCCTGTCGTTGTTTTTCCAGATCTGTTCACAAGTGCCCACAAGGACTGTCCCATGCCGCAGGGCACGGACCCCCTGAACCCGGACTTGCCCTCCGGGCACCAACCTACTATTGCTCCAGACCATGTCACTGGCAAGGTAACTGGTCCCTCTTGCTCCTCACCCTCACCCCTGCCTGGGCCCTGATTCCTGGGATGTCCCCTACACTGTTCCACGGGGAGCCCAGACTCTTCCAGTTTTCCCTCGTGGGCTACTTGGTGTGGGATTAGAGTCCCTGATGTGTGGTATGCATGTGGATGAAGGTCTGAATCGGGCTGGGCATCCAGGGACTGGACCAGGCTTGTTCAGAAGAATCCTACCTTCGAGGTCTTTTCACCCAAATTAACTCAGCTTTGCAGATAACAAGTTCCCTGACCAGCCCACCACCCCTTAGCAGCCTGCCCTGCCCTCTGGAGGGTAAAGGAGTGGCATTCTCTCTCTCTTTCTCTCTTTTTAATATTTATTTATTTATTTATTTATTTATTTATTTATTTATTTATTTATTTATTTATTTATTTATTTATTTATTTATTTATTTATTTATTTATTTATTTATTTATTTATTTATTTATTTATTTATTTATTTATTTATTTATTTATTTATTTATGACACAGAAAGAGGTAGAGACACAGGCAGAGGGAGAAGCAGGCTCCATGCAGGGAGCCCGATGCAGGACTCGATCCCGGGACTCCAGGATCATACCCTGAGCCAAAGGCAGACGGTCAACCACTGAGCCACCTAGACGTCCTTTTTTTTTTTTTTAAGTTTATTTATTTAAGTCATTTCTGCACCCAACATGGGACTCAAACTCACAACCCTAAGATCAAGAGCCACGTGCTCTACCGACTGAGCCCGCCAGGCTCCCCAAGAGTGGCATTCTTTTTCCATATGTATCAGGAAGAGCTGGTGAGGGGCCTCATATCCTCCTGGGGTGTGTCGTTTCCACCCCCACCCCCAGAGGTTGTGGCTTAAACCTACTGGTTCATATAATTATTTTTTTTTTTGAGCACATGCCACACGCGAGGTGTTATGCTAGACGCTTTGCCCACGTTATGTCATTTGCTTCACCACAACCCCTGAGATAAATGGCATTTATCATCGTTTTACGGAGGAAGAAACGGATGCTCAGAGCAGCTAAGGCACTAGTGTAAGAATACCCAGGTAGAAAGGGCAGAGTCAGAACTCGAACCCAGATCTAATCTACCCCCGTCCCCTCTGCCTTCCTGGCAGAGGCGCCATGGCCCATCCCCTGCCGCACGTCTTTGTCTGCATGAGAAGGGAACGTCAGGGCAGGACCCATGAGGAGCCAGACCCAGGGCCTCAGGGAGTAGCAGAGGGCTGGCCCATGCCACCCCCCCGGGGCTCCGGGACGTGTGCCAGCTGCTGGCACTGGGTGCCAGGCCCTGCCTGACCCTCTTTCTCCTCTTGTTTTAGGACAAACAGATGGATTTCTGTTGGGATCCTTGGCAGGTCAGTGCACGTTGCCCACCCCCGTCTGTCAGCCGCAGCTGACACCATCGCCCATCGGTCTGCGGTGCCATGGGGGGGGCGGCCCTGGTGGCAGCAGCGGGGTGGGGGGGTCGGGCCTGTGGAGTGGGCAGGCCCCCTGGGGAGGGGGCCTCCTGGGGATGGTAGTGGCGGGGAGGTGGCATCTGGCGGGTCTGCTCCACCCTCCTCACCCCTCCTCTCCTGCCCGCAGAGGTGCTTCCAGACCACCAACGGCTACCTGTCCGACTCCAGGTCCTGCTCCAGCAACTACAACGTGGCGGCTCTGGCCACCTCGTCCCTTGTGGGTAGGCTCCACTGCCCCCTCCCGCCTTGGCGTTAGCACGGCCCACCCTCGTCCCTCGCTGTGGGGGCGCAGAGCTGAACTGCAGCCGGAGGCGTGGAGGCTGGCGGCTGTGTGGCTGTCACCTGCCATCGGCTCTCCCGCCCCCCCCGGGCTCTCTAGTGAGGCCGCTCCCGGCAGCTAAGGGCAAGGCTCCGGAGAGGGCTGCAGGCCGGAGGCAGTGGCACCTGCTGGGAGGTGGGCACGCGGGCCAGCAGAGGGGGCTCGGGGGCCACCATAGCCTCTGCCCCGGGTCACCCACAGCACCCCTTCCAGGCCATTCTCGGCCGGCCGGCTCTGCTCACACCCTGTTGCACATACCTCAGGCTCACATCTCCCCGGGGAGAGACACTGAAGCCTGACGGCCCTCTGGGTCCGCGTCCACATCCAGGCGGCCTACCCCCGAGAGCCCCTCGGGCCCGCCTCCCCACTGCCCAGCCTCTGCCTCCTCTCTGGCTGGATCCCCCCAGGGGTGCCTGATGGAGCCCCATCTTCATCCTTGGCCCCATCCCCTCATAGGATGCTCTTCCTCGACAACAGATCTAACCTGTCATGCTCGTGCTCATTACCCTGCCATGGCTCCCCATTGCTAGAAGGAAAACTCGAGTCCTCAGCTTGGCTCTCTCAGCCCTAAGTGTCACCCCCGAGGGGCTCCCCGGCCTCTTCTGTCACCCCAGTCTTAGCGCCCCCCCGCCCCCGCCGTCTCAGCCCTGGCGGTCCTGGAACCATGCCCGAATCCGCCATGCCTTCCTCCTCGTCTCATCTCTGAAATAGCCTCCAGGCTTGCCTCCATCTGTCCAGTGTACCTACAAGCCTACCAACCTACCTGTAAGGCTTAACCCCAGTCCACCTCTTCCAGGAAGCCTTCCCGGTCTGCTGCATCCCACACAGGTCTCCCCCTCAGCAGAGCTGGCACTGGCCTTGGCACAAGGGGTGCTTCCTCAGAACGTGTTAATTCATGGATAAAGGGAGAGGGCTGGGGGGATCTCAAGTGGATCCTTGAAGGGAACTTCTGGGACAGAAGGGAATGAGCGGTGTGGCAGGTCTGGGAAGAGTCACCAGTGGAGGGGACCGTTGCCTGAGAGCAGGATGTTGGGAGGGCTTGGGGCTTCCACAGGGGTGGGGAGCCCCTAAGTGAGGTGGGGCCTTGGGGCTCAGGGTGGGTCAAGCCCAAAGTGAGCCCGGGCATCGGTTGGGCAGGAGGACTTGCATAGAGTCAGGGCTCCATAGGTATGAGGCTGTGAGGACACAGGGCATTGGGTGAGTACGAGCGCTGAATGGTTGTGGGGTACAGGCCACGAGATGGGGCTGAGGTACCGGGGGGCCCGGGGCAGGGGAGGTGGGGCCCGGGGCTGGGTTTGGTGTCAGTGCAGTCACTCGCTGCCCTCCGTGCTCGCAGGGGTGGTGCAGAGCATCAAGGACCACATCACAAAGCCCACGGCCATGGCGCGTGGCCGCGTGGCCCACCTCATCGAGTGGAAGGGCTGGCGTGCCCAGCGGTCCGGCTGGGAGCTGTCCCCCGCCGACGACGAGCATTACTGCTGCCTGCCGGATGAGCTGCGCGAGGCCCGTTTTGCCGCAGGTCCGCGGGTGGGGGCAGGGGAGCCTGGGGACGGGGATTGGCTGGGACTCTGGTTCTTAGGGGACCGAGGGTCGCCACACGGGCGTTGTCGAGGTAGAGCAAATCAGTGCCGTGGGGTGGCCGGGGCGCTGGGTGGGCCCGGATGGACTGCCCGGCTGAGCGCGAGGTGGTCGGGGCCAGCCCGTGGAGGTGCTGAGGGTGCCCCCGGCACCCTGCTGTGTCCCCACTGAGCTGTGTCTCGCTGTCCCCACCCACCCACCCCCAGGGGTTGCTGAGCAGTTTGCTATCACAGAAGCCACGCTGAGCGCCTGGTCCTCGCTGGACGACGAGGAGCTGCACCCCGAGAACAGCCCTCAGGACATCGTCCAGCTCCAGGGTACCGCCTGGGTGGGCGCCGGGGCAGGGTGGGTGGAGCAGAGCAGGTGGGGGGGTGCCAGCCACCGGATGCACTGTGACCTCAGACAAGCCCCCCCCCCCCCCGCCCTTCAGCCTTGGTTTCTGCATCTGTGGGATGGGCCTGGGGAGCCTTGCCCTGCCCATTGCCCACGGGGCGCCGTAGGCATGATAACAGGTCAGGAACTAAGTGCTCACCGTGTTACGTGTTTTACAGTTGCCATTTCACTTCATCCTCCTCACACCTCTAAGAAGTAGGCCCTGTTATGATCTCCATTTTTCAAAAACTTATTTATTCATGAGAGACACAGAGAAAGAGGCAGAGACGTAGGCAGAGGGAGAAGCAGGTGCCCTGCAGGGACCCCGATGCAGGACTCGATCCCAGGACCCCGGGGTCACGACCTGAGCCAAAGGCAGATGCTCAACCACTGAGCCCCCCAGGCGCCCCTCAGAGCCAGGATCTGAACCTTCATACCAGGCACAACGGACCACCTTTCTGGAGCTCCAGGTTACTCCTGAGGGCTTCACCGGGCCCTCACTCCACCACCCCTGTAGCCCCCAGGGAGAAACAGGCTCAGAGAGGTTCAGCGACTTTTCTGAGGCCACACAGCTCGGCAGTGACACAGCAGGCCTGGGAGGCCGGCCTTCCACCCCCCACTTTCTCTCACTCACCAGGAGAGGGTGAGGAGTAGGGCCTGGGGCTCCGTGCCTCACACCCCTCTACTCCTCCCTTTGCCTTTCCAGACCTGGAGAGCGTCTACCTTCAGGACAGTCTTCTGAGCGGCCCATCGCAGGATGACAGTCTTCTGGCCTTCTCTTCCCCTGGCCTCTCCCCCGATGGCTGGCCCTCACCCGACGAGCCCCCCATCACACCAGCTGTGGGCACCCAGCCCCCCAGCCCCGAACCGCAGCATGGGCAGCGGCTGCCTCGAGCCCCGGGGCCTGAGGGTGGGGCCCGTCTGCAGGGCTCCCTCCCCTCGGTGGACAGCATCTCCCTCTCGGAGGAGGAGGAGGACGAGGTGTTCTATAACTGAGGAGGGGGCTGTATGCCCCAGAGCCTCTTCATACTGTGACCCTGCCCGGTGGGCAGCCCAGGCAGATCAGGACATTGGGGTCCGGGCTTGGTGTTTCTTGGCCCCTCAGGGCAGGCAGAGGGTGGGTGCGGTGGGGACGGGGGCCAGCACTCCTTGCGGACCATTCTGTGCCTCCGGGGACCTGCCCCGGCAGTGGGAGCCATAATCCCCCTTCTTTGTTCACCTGGCCCCAGCGAGCACCTTCCCCTGCAGGGTTTCTGTCCTCCCTGAGCTCCAGGACCCTCAGCAGGCACAGGGCAAGCTGCCCGGGGGAGCCCGCAGCGGACAGCCAGTCACAGAAGGACCTGGGAGACCCACTTGGAGTGGGGCCCCGGGGACCCTGCCTTGAGCCCGGGGCCCTGTCCTCCCCTCCCTCCGTGTTTGTGTCTCCCATCGGAGGTGGGACCACCTCTCTGGTAGCTAAGTGTCTGCTCCTCAGCTCCCTTCACAAGGATCTCTGTCTTTGGAGCGTCTGTCCGTCCCTCACTCTCTGCACCTGCTCCCTGGTGCCCCTGCCCCCTTCCTTGCACCCCTCTCCCACCTCCCTGAAGGTTCTCTGCAGACATTAAAGTGGTGGATTCACCTGGATGAACTTGGCCTGGTCTCTGGGGAAAGGTGTGTCCTTGGGCCCCTGGGGTAAGGCGGTTCTAGAGGGACTTGGGGGAGGACCCCTACCCCCCAACACACATACAGGTGGTTGACCTACTGCCACCCAGCCGGGAGAGTCCCCACAGAAGATGCCCAAGGTTCTGCGGAGCCCCCAGGAGACACCCAGGGATGCTGCTTTATCAGCCTGGCTCGGCCGCCAGGTGAGCTGTTGCTTGGGTGAGGGTCCTTCTTTTTTTTTTTTTTAAGATTTTACTTATTCATTCATAAGAGACAGAGAGAGAGAGGCAGAGACACAGGCAGAGGGAGAAGCAGGCTCCATGCAAGGAGCCCAACAAGGGACTCGATCCCGGGTCTCCAGGATCAGACCCTGGGCCAAAGGTGGCGCTAAACCGCTGAGCCACTGGGGCCCAGAAGGTCCTTCCTATACATGAGGACAAGCAGCATAAGACCTGGTGGGGGGCCTGGTCTCCTACCCTGTCTCCCAGCCACGGAGGGGGCACAGGCCAGCCGTGGTAAGCCAGGGTCCCAGGCCTGCGATGCCTACGTGGCCACCAGGGGGCCCCAAGAGCTCGCCCAGGGCCCGCACACATCGGTCCACACCCTCAGAGCTGGGAGAGGATCTACAGCTCCGGGAACCAGCTTTATTTTTCTCTGGAGCCTCTGGTTGGGAGTCCCACAGCCCTCACAGGGCATCTGTGCCCACCCTCGGTGACAGCCGTACACCAATGTCTTCACTGTGGACTTGGTGACTCTTCAATGAGCACCCAGTGTCCACAGGCTTTCTGCGGTCTCGCATCCTGCTCGGTCCAGGGTGGGATTTGTCCTTTGCGGGATGGAGCGCTTCGTGCCACCCAGGATGGAGCATGGTGAGCGCTGCCTGCTTCCCCGAGGAGGAGCTGAGCCGGGCTGGAGGGGAGGGGCTGTGGTGATGGGGGAGGAGGCGCAGGGTCCCTGCCCCATCTCCTTCACCAGGGCGGCCGGGCCACCCTGTTTCATCTTGCTGGGCTGGCTCACTTTGGGGCTGGCGGGTTTGTCAGGTTAGAAATTGCTTTCTTCAACTAGAACAGAGAAAGAGGGGTTTGGGGGAGGGAGGGTGTAGGGGAGGCTGAGAGTGGGGATTCCAGCATTGTCTGGCTGCCCTCAGGGTTGATTCAGGGGTAGATGTTAAAGCCAGGGCCTCCCCACTGCACAGATGGGATCATTTAGGCCCAGGGAATGGCGGGGCTGGCCAGGGGCCACAAAACCACGGCCAGGCTCTCTAGGCCAAAAAGTGGGGCTCGTCAGAATCCAATGAGGCCTCTCTAAATTTGGATGGGAGGATACTGGTGTCCCCCCCAACACAGCCACCCCACCTGCTGAAGGATGGCTCCTCTGCCTGGCTCTGACCCTGGGGCCCTCGTACCTCCACCCAAGACACGGAGCCCACAGCTCTGCCCAGAGACGTCACAGGGAGGGACTGAAGGTTCAACAGCTCAAAGAGGTTGTGTGCCTGGAGGAGGAGTGGTCAGAAACGTCAGAGGACGAGTGGTGCTCAGTCCACACCCCTGGCTTCAGTATCTCCCACGCCCAGGGCTGTGAGCCGAGGTGGAGGCTCCAGCCAGGCCTCTGTCCCCACGCCCCTGTCTTAGAGCCTGGGAAAGGGGCGGGGCGTAGTAATGGACCTGGGCCCGCAATGTCCTCTGCGGCCACCTGGGGTCTCCAGAGTCCACACGAGGGACCAATGGACAGGACCGGTTTATTTAGGGAGATCATCGGGCTCCACAGAGGAGCTGAGGCCACCTGCACGGTCCTCAACCTGCTTGTGCCCCTCCCAACCCCATGTGCCAAAGCCCCTGTTGTGCAGGGTAGGGAGGGATCAGCATTCGGAGTGACCAGGTAATTGCCCACATGGATCACACAGGGAGAATGTAGGAGACCTGAAATTGAGACCCACATGGACCCTCATATGCAAAAACATATTTTTAACTACTGTCTCTCTCCACCCAAGCTCTCCCTCCCCCCTAGTCTTTGCATCATCCCAAGATCCCTAGGAATGAGGGACAGAGAGGACAAGGACCACTCTGCTCATTCTACAGATGAGGATACAGACCCAGAGAGCCACAGGGTGCCAAGAAAGCTAGACCCTAAATTCCCCTCTTGGGCTCTTCCCCTTTATCCCACTGTCATTGTCTGCCCGAACCCATTACCTGGTGCAGAGAGGTCTCCGGGGTCAGCTGCAGGGTCACTGGCTCCAGGGGACAGCCCCCTGCCAAGATGTCCTGGAGGCACCGCTGGGGGTGGGGGAAGGATTATGGGGCCCTGGGCCAGCCTCTGCCTCCTCCAGGCTGTCCCTCTCAAACCACCCTTCCCCAAGGCGTCCCCCTCACTCCCCTGCTCACCACTCCCCATCCTGACACCCCACACGAGTACTCACCTGGCGTCCTGAAGCCCAGGAAGGTGGCTCAGCCTGGAGTGCCTGCACCAAGTGGGCCCTTCCCACTGTGCCCACCAGGATCTGAGACTCTGCACAAGCGGAGAGGGAGAGAGCCACATTAGGAAGAAGACACATTTACTGGGCAGCGACTATGTGCCAAGAACCGTACCAGGCATTCCCATGTCCCTCAGGAACCTACAGCAGCCCTCTGGGTCGGGAGCTATTGCCGCGCATTTTCAGAAGAGGAAGCTGAGGCTCAGAGACACGGAGAGGTTAATCATCCTGCCCCAGGTCACTGAGCTTCTGGTGTGGAGGTGGGGTAATTGAGGGCGGCTGGGTAAGGCTGCCAGGGGGCCGAGAGGTCACCTGCCCACCCTGATTCCCCATGCGGCAGGGTCTCAAGGCAGGAGCGGGTTTGGGACACTGCATGAAGACATCCATGCGTCAGGCTTGGGCTTTGCCCCTCATTTCCCACCAAAAATTTCACATGTGTCTCAGCCCGGTGGAAGTGTGAACCCCGAAGGCCATCATGCTCTGAGGTCCTACTGTGGGCTGAGGGCTTGGCAAGCCTCACTCCGGGCTATCACCGGAGTTGGCAGGTTCTGAGGGGGCAGCCTGGCATTTTTCCTTCTTGTCAGGTAAAATCAAAACCTCACAGCTAGACGCAGAGATGCTCTCCCGTTAAAAAACAACAACAATTTCTCGGTGAGCATCAGGGTCCCATAGCCTGGGCCTGTGCTGGTGGGGGAGCTCTTTGCTTCCTGTGGCTCTAAGGGTAGAAGCAGACTTTGTCTTAGAGGCCAGTTTTGTCTTTGTTCCAGGAGGTCAAGCCTCTTGGAGGAGTCATCCATATGCAAATATTTCCAAAATGGCATATTTGGTGTATTCTGTGGGATAATGTTAACTGTATCCCAATCTGAGTGGGGAGAGGGCCTGGCATTTGGGATGAGAACCTCTGACAACTCCATGCTGGTCTCTATTTCCCAGGTGGGGAAACTGCACTTCAGAGAGCTTACAGGGTTTGCCCATGGTTCTGCTGCTCATAAATGGCTTTATGGCCTCTTGAGGGGGAGGAGATATGAGGGGTAACCCATACGGTTGGGCAGGTTGCTCACTGAACAAGGTAACTGCCCAAAGGATGAGTAGGACTCAAAATCCAGCTGTTCTATGCCTTCCAAGTGCGTACCTTGCACATGTGGGCTGACAGCGGCCCTAAGTGGACATGGCTGCCTCCCTCCACCCAAATCTTTCTTATTCTTACTGTACTTGTCCCAATGGAGAAATGAGGCTCTCACTAGATAGTTCCCCGAGATTCAGCTTGTGCGTCCTTTCCACAAAAGCACCCATTCATTTTTCTTTAAAAAGACATTTTTCTCATGGCAACAGGGTTTCAGGAGAGATGAGTTAGCTGAGGAATGCTTGAAGGAGAGGCCCAGGTAAGGAGTCTTTCGACACCTCATGTTCCCATCATTTTACCCCCACTCCCAAGCACACCAGGCCTGGCTTCTAGAATTCCTAAAGCTACCCATGGAGTGCCTTACAAGCCTCCTCTCATCTCTTTTAAACACGTCAACCACCCCAAGTTAGGGAGGTCATTGTCTCCATTTTACCAGCGAGGAAACTGAGGCTCAGAAAGGTGAAATGACCTGCCCACAGGTGCACCGTTGCAGAGATAAGGTTCAGATCCAGGTGACTAGCAGGTCCAATGCCCTGCTTCCCCCCTCCTGGACCTGACCCTCGAAGGCCAAAGACAAAAGTAGAGGGAATGTCCCCTCCCTACCCGTGCTCCCCCCTTCCTGCTGGGCACCTGTGCTCTCCACCAGGAAGAACTTGGCCGTGTCTGTGGAGGTCACGATCCTGGCCACTTCCTCCAGCGGCGTGTCCTTGGCCAGCGTGGCGATGGTACGGTTCATGAAGTGCTCCACAATCACACGGTGGGAGCTGCAGGCAGACGGGTGCTCCCCTCAGGTCCTGGAGCGAGGGGATCTCCGGACCTCAGGATGAGGCAGGGGTACCTGGCTGGTGGGGCTGGTTCTTGGGTGTGGGCAGGCGCTGAGAGAGTCCTAGGATGAGCAGCTCCTGGAACCCCAAGGTGGGGAGGAACTTGGGGACAGCTCACCCATGGCCTGGCTCTGGATTCCCAGCCCCCGAACCCCCATCACCCCCAAGACCGGCTCCGCTCCGGTCTGTTTTACTCAGCAGCCTTCCCTGGAGAGTTTTGTTTGAAGAAACATTTTATGGCAAAAGAGGAAAAGAAAGTTTTAAAGTTTGAAAATCACTGGAGCCGCCACTCCCATTTTACAGATGGAGAAACTAAGGTGTGCACCAAGGTGACGGCTTGCACACGCTTGGAGCTGGGCCTGGGACCTGAGACTCTCAGAGCCTCTTAGTCCTGCTTCTCCGGGAACAGGCGGCTCTCGTCCTGCCTGGCCAAGCGGGATTCCAAAGCCTGATTCCAGCCCCCAACGTCCCAGCAAGGACAGCAGAGCAGGAGTGGGAGAGAGGAGGGGACCTCCCAGATCTGGTGCTGACTCTGTGTGACAGGGGCAAGGCGCGGCACCTCTCTGTGCCCCAGTGTCCAGCAAACGGGCAACAGCTGTCCTGTTGTGTAGACAGACTGATGACCAATGAGACACTGAGGCCAGGGGTCCAAGCACTTGCCCAGGGGCATGCAGGGAGCTGGAGAGAGTGGAGACGACGTGGCTGTGTGCTGGCCCCTTCCAGGCCCTCCCATGTCCAAGGTCCACCACAGTGAGGTTTTCTGCGGGGGTGGTGAGGAGGCCTTCACCCTCATCAGCCAGAGCAACGTGGGCTCCTCTCACCTGATTTTTCGGCCTCGGATCCATGGAAGGTATGGCAGCTTCTTGACGATGATGGTGCCGTCGTAGAAGGAGGGCTGGCAGCTCTGGGCGATGGCGTTGGCCGCCAGCACGGCCATCAACACGGGCAGTGCGTGTACGATCTGGCCCGTCAGCTCGAAGGCCAGCAGCGCCGTGGAGATGGTGTGGGTCACGGCCCCCGAGAAGGCCGCAGCCCCTGCCAGGGGCAGAGCCAGGGTGGGTGGCTTAGGCCAGAGGCCAGCCTCACGCGGAGGGCAGGGGGCCTCGCGCTGGGGGGACCTGTCCACTGCTGGAGGTGCCCTGGGGCCTGGGCTCGGGGAGGGGGGGCATGTGAGGGAGAGGATGGGAAACCAGGGACAAGACAGGAGCTGGAGGGAATAACGGGGGCTCAGGGGAGGGGGCTCATTTGGTGCCCTGCCCCTCAGTCCCCCAAAGTCTGCCCTCTGGGGGTGGACCCAGCCCACTCACCTGCCAGGGCGTACCCCCCAGGCATGATGGGGTTGGTGACCCCTCCGGCCACGATGCCCTCGGGGAAGGCGAGAGCAAGGGCCTCCCCTATGAGGCGCCCGATGGCAGCTCCTGGCCACAGAAAGGGGGAGGTGGGGGAGCCAGGCTGACGTGGCCCCCACACCCCTCCGTGCCTGGGGACCAGCGTCAGTACCATCTGACGGGGTGGGGGGGAGGGAGAGAGCCAGGAACCATGGCCCAGTAACCCTGATCATCGCAGACCCCGGGAACCCCAGGCTCACCGAAGATGAATATGGGCATGAAGTACCCAGCGGGCATCGGGATGGTGGTGGCCAGAATCAGCATCCAGAACTGCGGGAGCAGCAGAGGTTAGAGGCAACTGGACGAGAGCGGCCGAGAGGGGGATGGCCAGGGGACGGGGCACTTGCCCAGGGAGGAGGCTGTCCAGGCCGGGCACTGACCCAAGGCAGGAAACCCACCCCGACAAAGAGCCTGCTGTGTGCCTGGCACCTCGCCAAGGGCTTTCCTTTCTTGCCTTTCAACCTTCCCTTTGAGGTAGGCACAGCGACTCTCCCATTTGAAAGATGAGGAAACCGAGGCTCAGAACCCCAGCCACTTGGCCCGGTCAGAGCTGGCCGGAGGCAGGTCAGGCAGCCTGGGTGGAAGGCCCGGGCGCCCACGCAATGGGAGGCACGGCTCCCCACCCCGTCCAAGGCCGGCCTCACTCTGCACAACCCCGGGGGCCCCGGCACCCACCTTCATAACCAGAAAGAAGGCGAGGGTCCCAAAGATGGTGAAGCGCGGGTGGTACCATTCAAACCACAGGTTCTGGGGGTCGAGCTCCTGGGGCCAGGGCGGGGATGAGTTCCTGGTCATCAGCGCCCACGAGTGGTTGTCGAACAGTGAGTCCAGATGCTCCCTCATGGACAGCTGGTGCGGGGGACGGGCCGGAACCCTGCAGCCTTCCTGCCACCCCGCACCCCGAGCCCGCCTCAAAGCCTCCTCTGCTACTTCCCTCCTTGGGAAGGGCTCTGACCCTCCGCCCCCTTCCCTCCTCCCCCCTGCCCGGGGCTGCAGTGTCCTCATCTGGAACGTGAGGATGCCCCACAGGCTTCGCCTTACAGATGAAGCGAGATGCCGGGCACAGTGTGGGTAACCGATGGGAGCTCCCCACTCCCGCCGCCCCAGCCCAGCGCCCCTTACCCGAGAGGCCAGGAAGCGGCCCACGCCAGGGGGGTAGGTGATGGAGGCCAGAACCAAGGCCGCCAGGGCGGAATACAGAGGTTTGCTGTGGGGCGGTGGGGGGGTGGGGGGTAAGCTCCAGGCCAGCCCTCTTCTTCCCCCACCCCATGGAGGGGGCACCGGGCAGGAGCAGGCCCCCACACACCAAGGGCCGCACTGAGGCAGAAACCGGAGCGGGGGGGGGGGGGGGACACAGGCCAGCCCCACTCCCCGCCCAGGGAAAGAAGCCTGTGGGGGTCAGCCTGCCCCCCACAACCCAGCTGATTGGAGAGTTGGGGACGGAGCCCCAGCAGGCCATGGGGAGCCATGTGTGGCAGCCTGGGCGGATGCCAATGGCAGGGGGCAGGCAAAGTTTGGGGAGGGGCAGGGCTCAATTAGGGCTGCAGGCTCTGTGGGAGAGTAGGGATTTGTGTGGGCTGCAAGCCTGCGACGGAGGACTCAGGGGGACTGGGGAGCACATGGAGGGGCTGGTAGCTCCACAAGCTGGGGGGCGGTGATTGTGGAGTGTTAGGGGGTGTAAGGGCTTCATAAGTGGGGTGTGGACTAGGAAGGCTCGGGGGGCTCCGCAGGAGGATGACAGAACAGAGAGTGGGAGCTGTGGGCTCAGGAGGCTGGGGGGGTCGTCCTCCCTGAGAGGTCCCCAGTCCCTGCCCAGAGCCCACCTGGTGGCCAGCAGCTTGGAGGTGACCCGGTTGGTCTTGACAAAACCAAGGAATGTTCGCTGACAGAAGAGGTAAGCGCAGCTCAGGATACCACAGATGGCCCTGCAGAGGGAAGGGGAGTCCAGAGCCCGTCCCAGGAACCAGAGCGGCCCCCAGCTGGACTCCCAAGGGGCCCAAGGCGCTCACTCACCCCAGTGCCACAAAAAAGAAGATCTCTGGCAGGTCGAAGGGAACATCCACCCTGAAATTGGTCTTGTAGAGGGAGGTGATGGTCTCTGGGGAAGGAGGGCAATGATCAGGGCCCGAGGCCCAACCCCAGCCAAACCCAAGTCCCGGACTTAACAAGCAGGAGTGTGGAGGGGGTGCTAAGTTCTGCCCCAAATACCCTTACCTGGCATTCAAGGCCCCAACAACCAGCCCTTGTCGCCTTGTTCCCCTCTGCCCCCCTGTACTCTCGGGGCCCCCTGCCCTTCCACGCCCAGTATGGGTCAAGCGGTCTGCGGGGGACGCACCCTGCTCGCTGTTGAAGACGGCCAGGAGGCGGAACATGAAGGCCCCGCAGGTGGCAGCGAAGAAGCCCCTCCAGTAATCCCAGACGGAGAAGTGGGAAGACATGACCTCAATGCTGAACAGGACGCCTGAAGGTGATGCGGAGCTTAGACAGAGCCCCACTCCATCCATCCCAGCGCCCTGGCCCCTCCGGTCCTGTTCCCCTACAGCCCTGCACAGACGGGGCTACCCCCACCCCCTCTTTGGGCCTGAGCGGAGTGAGGGAGGGCAGGCAGGAGCCCAGAGAGCACACCTGGATGTGCCCTCCTGGGCTGTCTCAATCCCTCCAGCAGCCCCGTGGCGTGGGCCAATTATCCCCATTTCACAGACAAGGAGACGAGGCTCAGAGAGCTGAACTCACTGGGCCAGGGTGACACGGGGGAGCTGGACCTCAACCCCAAGTCTGCCTGATGTAACCCGGAGGCGTCCTGACACCCACCTCCACCCCACCCTGGGGTGGCTGTGCCCTCAAAGGACTTGCAGGAAGAACTGAGACCTGAATTAGCGCCCACCCCTCCTCCAGGGCTCTCAGCTGGACAGAGGAATGAGTGGGGCCATCCGCAGGGCCAGGGGGCAGGAGGGGCGTGGGGGGCCCCGGGGTGCAAGGGAGGGGCGGGAGGGAGGGTCTCACCACTGAAGGGTGCCGCAAACACCGTGGCCACGCCCACCGCTGCCGCTGCCACCAGCATCTCGTTCTGCTTACTCTTGTTCTGGGGGGATCCCGAGGCTGGGGCTCAGAGTCAACCCCCACCCTTCCCTCCCTCTCGTTCCTCCAAGGGGGGCCCTCTGTCCCCATTACCTCAGACTCCCCAATCGTCTTGATGTGCACACGGCCCAGGTAGGCAGCGATCATCACAGACAGGTGCACGAAGGGGCCCTGCCAGGGGAGGTGTGGGCACAGGGCACGGGACTCGCCTCTGGTCGGGAGTCAGAGCCCGTGCTCCCCCCTTTGGGGCCCAGGGCTGGGGGGTGTGCAGAGGGAGCCTCATCCAGACCTACACGGCTGCTCATGGCTCCCTTGCCCTCCGTCTCCCCAGCTCTCTTGTCACACTCTGGGGACCCAACCTGCCTCGTCCCCAGGTCTGAACCCCTGAAGGCAGGCACTGGCCTGAGTCCTCCCCAGTGACTCAGCTTCTGTGGGGCTGGGGGAGAAGGCAGAGAGGGCAGGGCGGGGTGGGGGTGCTCTGGCCCCTGCCCATACCACTTTGCCCAGGAAGATGGTGCTGCCCGTGGCCAGGGTGCAGGTGAGGCCCGCCACCTTGGCCCCGAAATTCTTGATATCCAGGTAGTCCTCCAACACCACGCCTGACAGGATAGTCTTCAGCTCCGGGATTCCGGAACCTTGGCAGGGGATGGACAGGGGGAAGAGCAGGGACAGTGCCTAGATTAAACTCTTAACATTTCACCTTGCCCAAAATGTTTCGCATCATGATCGTGTCAGGCCCTCCAAACCCTGAGTTAGGGTACATGAACTCATTTGCACATGGGGCAGCTGAGGGTCAGAGAGGGGACAGGAGCTGCATGTGTCATTCCAGCTGAGCCCATGGCACAGCTGGGGGGCTATGGCACAATGGGGGGAACCCGGGGTAGGATCTCAGGCCACCCCTGGATGCACCCCTGGAGCTCCCCAGTGCTGGCCTGGAGCTGGAGGCAGAGCTGAGAGGCCTGGGGGAGCTGAGCGCCCCCGGGAACCCCTCCCTGGGGAGCCTGCCACCAGTGCTCCCCGTCGCGGCCCAGAGGCACCCTCGCAAAGGAAGTAGGGCCAGCAGTGACCCAAAAGTCAAAATCTGGCCTTCTCACGGTGTGACTCTGGGGCAAGCAGCGTGACTCTTCTGAGGCTGGCTTCTCTGGCTGTGAAATGGGGTCACTGCTTCCTGCCTCCCCCCAGAAGCCCAGAGGGATATGAAAAGGCTCTGGCACCAGGCACCGCGGTTAGGCACCGCGACAAATGGCTCACCTCCGGAGAAGGGCGTGATGCTCTGGGAGAAGCCGGAGGAGAAGGAGACCAGGGCCACAGGGTACACGGTCCAGGAGAGATACCGGAGCAGGTGGCTGTCCCCAATCTCCCGGTATAGCCACTTGTGTGCTGGAGACACCGAGGAGTCAGGGAGCCGTCATAGGCTCTGCGGCCCTCAGGTGTCCACTGACCAGGAAATGGAGGCTCAAAGACGGGAGGCCCAGGGCCACCCCGCGAGTGGCAGATGCCCAGATGGAGGCAGGAATAGGACCCTGGATCCAGATCCTGCGGCTGCCACTACCTACTGGATGACTTTGCGCATGTGACGTAACCTCTGTGAGCCTGTTTCCTCATCTGTCCAATAGGCTAGTGGTGGGACCTCCTCATAGGGTCATTGTGAGAAAGCCCTCAAATGATGTCCGGGGCATGGTGCACAGCAGGTCCTCCTGATGGCACCTGAGCAAGTCTACCGGGGGAGTGTTAGAACCTTCCTGCCCTGTGCCCCCCATTCCCGGGAGATCTCAGGGTGGAGAGAGCCCGCTGAAGCATGGGAAAAGGCAGTTCTATGTCTGGGGGTCTAAGCAAGTGCCCTCCCCCCGAGTTACTGAGCTGAGAGCAAGGAGGGAGGCGGGAGAAGGATCGGGGGCAGCAGGAAGAGGTAGGCACAGAGCTCAGAAGAAGAAGGGCTCTTGGGAACATTCAGGTCTCTCTTGTTCATTGTGCCGATGAGGAAACTGAGGCCCAGAGAGGGGCAGGAGCCTCTCCAGGACGACACAGCAAGCCAAGAGCAAAGCCTGGACTAGCCCCAGGCCTCCTCCCTACCCCGAGCCCTCCTCCACCCGCGATGCACCTGGCGGCCCATGTGGCATCCCGAGAGCGTGTGTGAGACTCTGTGTCCAGAGCAGGTGTGCGTGTCAGGGAGGGGTTACCTCGGACCACACGCCCGATAGCGAAGTTCATGGTGTAGCTGATCAGAGCCATGAGCACCCCGAGGGTCATCAGGAAGTACCAGTCCTCCCCAACTCGGAACAGCTTCTGCTTCAGCCACTCCAGGCCACCTGAGGGCAGGGACACTGGGTCACAGCCCAGGGCTGGGGACGGGGCACGGACAGCCCCTTCCCCGGAGGCCTGCTCAGGCCCCAGTGTGGGCCTATGGCCACGGGGTCAGGTCCAGGGCAGCTGAGAAGGGGCTCTGCTCAGGAGGGGCGAAGCAGGAGTCGTGGCAAGTGAAGGTGACAGGCCTATGGGCCCTGCTAGGGGACCTTTGACCTGTGCACCCTCCCCACCCCACTCCGTACTGGAGGCTCATGGAAGATTGAACTGGCCGGCTGGGGAGGGGGAGGGTGTGCTGCGAGCTACAGCTTCCTCCAGCGTCTCCTCAGGGCACAGCTTAGAGAACAGGAGTCTAGCAGGACCCCTCCTTGTCTCCAGACCTGTGGGCCTATCCTACAGGCCGTGCTGGTCAGGCAAGGCTGTACCCACTGGGCCCCGAGCAAGGCCCCCAGCACAGCCATCAGGCTTTGGGGCTACTTTCCCCAAAGGCCGAGAGCAGACATCTAGACCCACAGGCCGATGGACAGGCAGACAGGTCCCTTCCCTCCCTGCCACCCGGAGATGGTGGGCACATGGAGGCAGGGCAGCTCTCGGGTTTCAAGGTGGGTGAGGGAGGTGGGGTCCGGGTAGGGGTGATATCCTGAGGGGTCTTCCATGGGGAGAGGACCTAGCTCTCACCTCGAATGCTTCGGCGGACGCGGGGACACGGGCCCCATAGCTCCTGAAGACTCACGGGGCTCCCCGAGGAGCCCTCACGCAGCCCCACCAGCTCTTCCATGGGGTCGCTGAGCGGACAGACAGACAGACCCTTGGTAAGCTGCTCCAATGCCCTTACTCTGCCACATGGCCCTCCCCACGCTGCTACTTCCCACATAAAAAGAGGTGTTTTCCTGAGTGCAGGTGTGTGTGGAGTTATCAGGAGTGGACATAGTCCAGTGCGTCCTCATCACTAAGGGGGTGTCACTGAGGGTGCGCATATGTGTGTTAGGGTGCAGGGTGGGGGCTGGGGTTCCTGTGTCCAATAGCAGATCGATCAGGACAGGATCCCAAGCCTCAGAACTCACTTCCCCCTGCTGTGGACACCACTTCCTATCCTCCTTGCACACTTGGCTGCTTCCACTACTCAGAGCAATCCCCTTGCCCCTCAGAGTCCCTCACACCGCAGGGTCCCCATGAACTGCTCTGACTCCCCATTTGCACCCCTGTGCCCCCTCTTCTCTCCTCAGGCCACAGAGGCAGGTGTACAGCAGACCCAGGAGAACAGCCCATGAGGGCTATAACGAGGTGCTGGCTCCCAGCTCCCCCAGCCTCCTGCCCCTGCCCTGCCTGCCCCTGGCGCTGGCAGGTTCCACCCAAATCCAGGCCCGGCTCCACACCCAGCAGCCCCTCACCTCTGTCCGTAGGCCCTGCTGTGGCTCCAGCCGGCCCTCCTCTAACAGACGCCTCTGCCGGCAGCCCAGGTGCACCTGAACAGGTATGTGCTCCACCAATCAGCATCCCGGGGGGGCCCCCCTCCCCGCCCTGCCGGGGTTTACCCTGGCCATTAAGAATGTCCTTGACAAACCAACCAGAACTGCCCAGGCCGGTTGAGCCATGCAGGCCAGAACAGCCAAGGGGGACCAGGAGCCGGAGCTCCCCAGAACCCAGGGGAGCCCCGCAGAGGGTGGCACTCACCCACGCCGCAGGGTGGGGACATGGGAGGGAGAGGCTCCTGCACACGGCAGGGGTCATCCGCGGGGGCTGAGTATCACGGCCCTGGATTCTCAGAGCTGGACATGGAAGGGGTCTGAAAAAGCAGAAAAGGGAGAGACACACAGAGAGAGAGGCAGAGACACAGGCAGAGGGAGAAGCAGGCTCCCTGGAGGGAGCCCGATTGGGCCTCCATCCCAGGACCCCGGGATCATGACCTGAACCAAAAGCAGACGCTCAACTACTGAGCCACCCAGGCGTCCCGTTATTATCCCATTTTAAAGAAATTAGAGTCCCTGAAGGGTTTGCCGGACTCCAGAGCCTGCGCACTGCTGCACTGCCCACCTTGCTCAGAGGTGGGGAGAGGACCGGTGAGCTGGAGCAGGGGCAGTAATTTGGGGCCTGGGGAGGAACTTGATCTCAACCCTCATGGCCAGCCCCCCAAGTCTCAGAGAACTACCTCTCAAACCAGGGCGCTTCTGAGTAAATGCCACAGACAGCCCGCCCCAGCAGAGGGTAGGAGTGAGGGCATGAGGGTGAGGGAGCACGCACAGGTTATGTGCCAGCCACACCCCAGGCCCTTTGTATCTGCAACACGGTTCACCCTCCCATCCCATCCTCCTTGTGAGTCAAGGGTAGGATCACCATTGGGCAGGTGACAGAGGGTCAGAGAGGTATAGCGACTGACCTAAAGTCACACAGAAGAGGCTGGACCCATATCTAGACTGTCTGGCTTTTCCCCTCCCCAGAGCTCCTACAGGCCCTGTGGCTTTAATCAGTCAGGACAAGGGTTTGGGCACAAAGCAGATGATTTGGGTCTGATGTCACTTTTGGAAAGATTTGGGCAAGAGATTTGGGATAACTCTGCTCTCTCCCTCCCCCCAGACAAAGCTCCTCTCTGAAAATCATGATGGCCCTTCAGTGGCTTGTTAAAATCCTGGGACCCCGAGCCACTCTCTGACCCTCGATGCCCAGCCAGGTCCATCCAAAATAGGCGCATGTGTGTATGCAGTAGGAGGCGGGGCGGGGCCCACTGTCGCCTTGCCACCCCAACCTGGTGACCGTGTACAGTAACAGGATAACTGGCTGCCCTGTTGACATCCCAAACCCCAGCCTCTGGCTCCAGGCAGCTGTAGGCTACAGTCCCACAGCCAGCATCAGCTGGCCGGCTGCTGCTGGATGTCCACACCCTCACCTCCCAGCCCTGGGAGCACCAGGGAGTCATGGCTCCTCATCGGTCATTCATCATGACTCCCCCAGAGCCTAGAACGGTGCCCCCCACATAGTAAGTTTCAGTAAATATCTGCTGAATGATGGGCAGTTTCCAAACACAGGCCTGTGGGCCGGCTGTGTGGGGAGCTGAGGGGAACAGATACTTAGTCCCTTCCCAAGACCCCAAATCAGAATCTTGGGATGCAGAGGGATGAGTCTGCATTTGTTAAAAGATCCCCCAGGTGATTGGGATGCCCTGGCAGGTTTGAGATTCAAGGCAGTGCATCATCCCTGTGATCTGGAGGGAGAGCATGCCCAGAGACAGGGGGATGGCCCTGATGACCTTTGGAGGTCCTTCCTGGCCACTGAGGTCAGTAGATCCAGTACATTTATGGGCGATGCCTCAGGGATAGGAGGAAGGGGAGGAGGAACGGTGGGCGGGGGTGGGTAACGGGATCTGACGTCCAGGAGCAGTGACTCAGGCCCTCAGCACCATGACACTGTGTCTGCATTTAGCCACTGGCTCCTGTTTCCCTGGCGGGCGGGAGGCCTCATGGCCCCCCACCCCGCCCCTACCCTCTTTCCATCTTGCCTCATGCTGGTAACTTCCTGGCAGCCCTACTGGAACCCCTTGGCCAAGATGGGTGACACGGGCCCAGCAAGAACCTCCACCAGAATGACAGACCCCTCTTGCTCCGGTGACCACTCAGCTCCTGCCCCCACCCCACAGACCACGGGCACCAGTAATTACCCCTAGATGGAGCCCCACCCCCCAAGGGTGGTGTTCTGTGAGAAGCAGAGAAAAGAAAAACAGTCCCCATCTTCCGAAGCCTCTAATCTAATGGGGGGATGGGTGGACCCCTACACCAGGGGGAGTCACCCCAATCTGATAGGGGAGTGAGGACATGGCAGAGAAGTCACAGACCCAGGAAGACCATGTCACAGTGCCAGGTGCTGGGATGGGCATCCGGGCTGGAGCCCCTGTGTGGCTGCAGCAATCACGGAGGCCTCCGTGGCAGAGGAGGAATCAGCCGGTCTGGGCAGGAAAGGAAGGATTTGGAGAGAACAGAAACCCCACCGCCCATGGCACCCAGCCTCCTGGAGGGCTTTGAATCAGACCTACGGGCTCCCAATCCCAGCTCCCCCACTTACCCACGTGCAGGCCCCACCCTCTCGGTGAGGCTCCACTTCCCTGCCTGTAAAATGGGAACAACACCTCTTTTCCCAGAGGTGTGTGGGGATGGGATGGGCCGGGCTGGAAAGCTCACAGCCAGGAGGTCGGAGGTCGGAGCTGGACTAGTGGCCTGGGGAGATCTCCTTTACCTCTCGCTGAATCCCGCCACCACAGCCTCTGAGCACCTCCATTGGGCTGGAGGTCACACAGACAGTCCCCAGCAACGTAACCTTCTAGACCTTTAAGGACAATTATCAAATGGTCTGCTGTCCTCCCCTGAGTCCTGACCCCACTCCCACCCCGGCCAAGGGCCGCCAGCGTCCTCCTCTGGGGCCCCCAAATGTCCTGAGCGTGGGGTGAGGGCGAGCACGGAATCTGGGTCCCCGTGGGAGCGGGCAGGGGGACAGCTGCACATTCTACCCCCCCCCCAGGGCTGTCTCCGTCTTTCCTAAGAGATGGGGGTAAACATTATCTGCCCTGAGGGAAGGAGTCTCTCACCTCACGCAGGGGTCCAAGGGGTGGGGATCCTCCACCCTCCCCTACCTCCTGACCTTGGGTCTCCTGCTGTCCCCCGGGGCCAGGGGCTTGGACCCCCGCCAACCTGACTGCCCGCCACTTAGATCCCCTCTTACCAAGGACTGGAACTTTAGGGGAGAGGGGACAGGAAACAAAACCCTATCCTCAAGAAGCGCGCAGTCTGATGGGGGAGGCAGAGTCCTTAGAGAGCCCCAGGCTGATGGGGGAGGCAGAGGCACCGCGCACACACACACACACACACACACACACACACACACACACACACACGGGGTCCTGGGGCAGGCACGGGGTCTGAGTGCTGGGGGACAGGCTGCGGAGGCCCCGCGCTGGAGTTATCGGCCTGGAATGCTGGGCTGTGAGCTCAGCCGGCCGCGTGTGCTGGACTGTCAGCAGGGCCGCCTCTCCGGAGAGGATTTCCAGCCCCCTCCCGGCCCAGGCGAGGCCTAAATTTAGCCGGGAGACAAGGGGCTGGCCCCGAGCCCGGGACGTCGGGCCTTATAAAGCACCGGCAATCGGGGCCCGGCACGCTCCCCGGAGCCTGCTGCCCACACCCTCTCCTGTCCCCCTGCCCCCTGGCCAGGGCCCGGCCGCCCGCCCGTGGATGAGCCACAGGACCTCCTCCACCTTCAGAGCGGAGAGAAGCTTCCACTCCTCCTCGTCCTCATCCTCGTCCTCGTCCTCATCCTCGTCCTCGTCCTCCTCAGCCTCCCGAGCCCTCCCTGCCCAGGACCCGCCCATGGAGAAAGCCCTGAGCATGTTTTCCGAGGATTTTGGCAGCTTCATGCGGCCCCACTCGGAGCCCCTGGCCTTCCCAGGCAAGTTGTCAGGGCTCTCAGGGGGAGACGCACAGGTAGGGGACACCTGCTCCGGGGCCCCCTGCATGTGGCTGCCCAGCTGCACGACCGTAGCCGTGTGCGGCCACCAGAACAGATGCGGCCACAGAGACAGATGTGGCCACAAGAACAGGCTGGCCTCCAGGGAACGGTTGTGACCCAGGGGACCAGCTGTGATGCCAAAGGCCACACAGGGGCCGCGGCCAGGTCCTCACTGGAGCCCGGGAGGACTGGATGGGGAGGGAAGCACCCCACCCACCCCACCCCACCCCATCCCACCCCACCCCGCCTCCGGGCATCACTCATCTCACCTGTGCTGGGTCAGGCCCCATCCCCGTCCCCGTCGCGGGACAGGTGGGCTGCAGGAGGTGAGGCGAGGATGAGGGCAGGGCCCCAGAGGAGCCTGAAACCCAGGCTCTAGATGCAGGTCTGCCCAGCGCTGAGCTCAGCCTTCCCCACAGCCCGTCCCGGGGGGCAGGGCAACATCAAGACCCTTGGGGACGCCTATGAGTTTGCAGTGGACGTGAGTGACTTCTCACCTGAAGACATCATTGTCACCACCTCCAACAACCACATCGAGGTGCGGGCTGAGAAGGTGAGCCTGCCCACCCTGCCTGGACCCCGGTTCCACCCCATACCCTCTGCCCGGCATCCCCACTCCTATGCCCCATGCTGAGACCCCAGACCCTGACTCTTGCCCCCCCAACCTCCCAGGGCAATCTGGAGACCTTGCTCCTGTTACAGAGGGACACTGCCCCCCTCTCCCTGCCCCACGGCACTGAGATCCTTTCTCTGGGAGCTAGGGGCAGCTGTGGGAGCCTCAGGGGAAGGGGAGGGGGTGGGGGGACGCAGGCAGAGAGCACCTGAGGAGGTGAGGTGAGGTGAGGGGCGAGCTGAGAGGATGGGGATGGAAGCTGAGTGGGGATAGCATTCCTGGCAGGCATGCGGGTCCATGGGGGGCTCACCTGGAAAGCGGGGGGAAAGCTCCCCCCACGTTACACCCTTCAAGCCCATCTTCCCTCCTCCACCCAGAGGTTCAGCCCCCATCGTGGGATCCTTGAACCCCACCCGAGGCCAGGCAGGGGCCCTGCGGGCCAAGATCAGACACAGTCCAGACCCCACACTCCCTCCACTCACGGGTCTCAGGGTCACTGGGTCACTGGGGTCCCTGAGTGCCGACTGCCAGGAGGCCTCTACTGGGGAGGAGGGTGTGGCCTGGCCTGAACAGGGGTGCTGTCCCCAGAGGGCCACGGCCACAGTTGCCCGTCAGGGAGGGTCTGTCCAAGGCTCCCTCCAGACCCTCCCTGGCCTGGCTTTCTCTCCCGAGCATGGGAGGCTGGATACCCCCGGTGCCTCTGCCAGGGAAGCCCAGGACTGTGGGCACCAGGACCAGTGGGCAGCACGTGCCAGCCCTGCAACCCCCGCCAGTGACTCAGCCACCAGGCTCCTCCGGACACCGTGTGCTGCCCAAGTCACAGGGGAGGGGCCGCCCGTCCAGCCCACACGGTGGACATTGGATGTGCCTGGGCACCCAAGAGGGCACGGCCCTGCTCCATGCTGTCTTCTCTGTTGCTCGGGAGCTCCTGATTCTGCCAAGGAGCCCCTCCTTCTCTGAGCAGCCCCACCCAGCCCCCTGCCTACCCCTCGGAAGCACTGGAGCTCCCCCGGGCACTTCTATAGCTGTCCCGGCCACCGCCACCCTGGCCAGCCCCTCTGTACCTGCGCCTAGAACCCCCTGGCCCTGGCATGTAGGGGCCTGGCTGGGGTAAGATTAGGGAGAAAGGGCGGTGGCCTGACAGGAGCAGGACAGGGGTGGGGAGCATCCTGCCCTGACCCGTCACCCCTTCCCCAGCTGGCAGCTGACGGCACAGTCATGAACACCTTCGCTCACAAGTGCCAGCTGCCCGAGGACGTGGACCCCACTTCGGTGACCTCTGCCCTGAGGGAGGATGGCAGCCTCACCATCCGGGCCCGGCGCCACCCGCACACGGAGCACGTCCAGCAGACCTTCAGGACGGAGATTAAAATCTGAGGGCCTCCCCCTCCCCGTCCCCCCCCCTCCCCCTAGACTCCCCCACTGGCGTGCCAGAGAAGTTTCCTCACCCTCATGACAGCTTGCAGGACATCTCAGCTCAAATTCCAGGCCCTGAGGTTGGTCATCCCCCTAAATTGAGGCCTCCTGCTCTCCAGGGCAGGCTGGGGATCCTTTTGCCTCACCTGTGGCCCCCAGATTCTAGACGTGGCCTCTTTCACTTAATCCAGAATAAAGGGATTGAGATAGGAAAGGGAGTTCCCGGAGAACCCACTTTGGGGAAAGGAACTGGGGCAAGCAAATAATCTGCAGGACAGACAGATGAACAAATCCTCTGATTTCTGGAGTCTTTGCAGGGCAGGGGCAGAGGGGACAGGGACCTGGGACTCCCTTGGCCAAGGGGAGCAGGGGAGACAGAGGCAGATATTAGGCGCTGATCCAAGCGGGACAGAGAAGTCGGAGAGGACAGCCACGGTGGGAAGCGTCCCCTCTGCCACTCCCCGAGCCCCGGGCCAGCTGCCAGGCCACCTGCCTACCTGGTGCCCCCCCCCACCAGCTGTGCCAGGGCAGGGCCACACAACGTCTGTATATAGATGGGGTTTTTCCAATAGAGCTGCTTTGTGATAAATTATACAACACTCCTGCTCTCTGGTACGTGCTTGTGCCCTTAGGCTAGGCCCAGCCGGGGGTGGGGCCGGTGCCTCCTCACACCCAGACACCTGGGCTCCCGGGCTGCCCCCACTGCAGACAGGTCATCCAGCTGGGGTGGGAGAGACAGCACGGATGGGGCCTTGAGCCTTCAAGGTTGGACTCTAGCTTCTCGTCACCCTTCCCCTGCACCAGTCACCTCTCCCACCCTTCCCCCTCTTTAATCAATGAATCTAGAGGCTGGGTGTGTGTATAGTACACAGATGTGCACATTGCCATGTCCTTCAAGTACTGAGGATTACTGTTAGTTGAGGCTGAATTCAGAGTACCCTAAAATTAGATTTTTTTTATTACTGGGGAAACTGAGTCTCTGAGCTGTTGAATGCCAGGCTCACTCATTAAAGGTTGGATTTGAACCCAGGCCTTGAAAGCTGCTCTCAAACTGCCTCCACCCTTCCCAGCACTGGAGAGTAGTTCCCCTCATTCTGCCTCTCATGGCCTGTGCACCCTGCCCCACACCTTCCTGCTGGAGGGTGCCTGGATCATAGGGAGAGCCCCCGACCCAGTTCCCTCCTGGTCTCCAGCCCAGGGCAGGGACCTCAGGTCAGCCTTCATCTGGGGAAACCCCAGATACCCCCAGTGACACTGGCTCCATCGCCAACCTACAGAAGGAGGGGTGGGAGTAGGGGTGGTTCACAGTGGTTGAGGCCCCCTGGGGCAAGAGGCCAGGCCTGCTTCTTCCTTCTGCACCTTTTGGGTCGGTGTTCCATAGGGCAGCCTCTCAGCCCTGCCATTCTGGGGCCCTTAGGGGATGGCTGGGGGGTGGAAGGGAACACGGGAGGACCATACCATTGTACGCTGCACACACAATAAACCACGGAATCACAGACCTCGGGAGATCACCTGTCTGAAGTTCTCAACCTCGGGATGGGGCTGGAGGCTGCCAGGGGAAGAAACCCCAGAATAAACTGACCTGCCTTCCTTGAGATCTGGGGCGAGGAGTGGCAGCTCAAGGACCTCACAGAAAGGCGGCTGTCCCTTGGCCTCCTCCTCGGGATCCCGAGTTATCTCCCTGCATGATTACTGCACTGGAGGGGCCGGGGACAGCAAGAGGGGGCCACCTGCACCGCAGCGTCGCCTCCCCTCCTGGAGCCCGCCTTGTGCCAGGTGGCCCCTGGGGACCAGACCGGCTGGGCGGCGGGCTCGGGGTCGCAGGGACCCGGGGCCGGGGCAGGGCTGGACCGTGGCCGGAGGGCAGGGCTGCTTGGGGGAGTCTGGGTGCTCCCTGGAGGCCCCGCCGCACCCGCCCCCACCAGGCGCCGCTGAAACCGGAGTGCCTGGCTCCCCGGTGCAGCTCGGGCCGCAGGGGGGAGGCGGGAGGAGAAGAGGGGGCGCGGTATTTCCAGCCTCCGTGACTCACTGATTCCACTGCGCTATTTGCAGCCCCGAAACTCCGCGGCCGGGGTTGGGGGTGGAGCCGCGCCCGCCTCCCGCTCCCCCGACCCCCACCCAGGGGCAGGCTCCCCGCGGCTTCCCGACCCCAGCGAGCAGCGAGGCCCCCCCTGGGGCGCGAGGGGGGCTCCCCCCACGGGGCCAGTGACCCCGCTCCCCCCCAGGCCCCCGCAGCCTCTCCCCAGACCCAGGTTTCGGAAGATGAAGATTCCGCAGGCACAGAGCAGAAGCCCGTCCCGGAGGGCCCTCCCCTCCCAGCAAGGTGACCCTGCGGCAGGGGGGGCGGGGGAGGGGGCCGGCAGCCCTCTGTCATCGGCTCCGCCCCCGGGGCGCCTGGCCTGGCCTCCGCGCCTCGTCTCCCCCACCCCCACTCCCCGGCCCCCCACCCTTTCCAGGCTAAATATAGGCCTGGCTGCAGGCCCTGCGCCCCGCCCCCACCCCAGGAATAATTTTAGCAGCCCCGTTCATTGAGCGCCTAGTGTGTGCCGGGCCTACTGCTCAGCCCGCAGCAATCCGGAGGTAGGCACCGAGGAGGTTCAGAGAGGTCAAGCAACTGGCCCAAGGTCACCCAGCTCGGAAGGAAGTGGCAATGGTTGGGATTTGAATCTTTGTCTATGGCTCTAGAAGTCCTCTGCTGGGTCTAGGAAGCCCAAATCAGTCCCCCTCCACCCCCCAACACACACATGACACCACCCCAGGGTTAAGTCAGCTCCCCTGGCCCTATCCGGGCATCCTGTACAGGGAAGGCAGACTTGTACATCCTCTAGTTTGGGGAGTGGACCTGGTAGGAAGGCAGGAGAGGCTGAAAAGATGCAGCCTTCCAAGGCTGGAGACCTGTGACCTGTGAAAAAGTCCAGGTCGGGTGCTGCCAGAGACCCGGAAGGGCGCCAGGGACCTAGAAGGTTTCCTCACATTCAGGCCCAAAACCACCTCCTCCAGAAAGCCCTCTAGACCTGCCAGCTCAGGGGCACAGACAAGTCCAAAGAAGCCCGGGCCCAAACTTTGTGCTCAAAAGAAACTGAAACTCAGATGAAAGGGGTGCTTGCCTGACGGTGAGCCACCCACTTGGTTGGCCAGCCTGTCCTCTTGGTGTGGTGGGGAAACCGAGGCCCAGGGAGGGCTAGGGCCTTACCCAGGGTCACACAGAAGTCAGTGGCACAGGTGAGATGGAGACCCGGGCCTCTAGAAGCTCAGGCCGGGGCATTTCTTCCAGGCCAACCCCTTCATGCTCATGGCCACCTTTCCCTGGCCCGGAGGTAACTCCTACCTCCCACCCTGTAACCCCCTCCCCACACCCCTCTCCCCAGTCTGCATCGGATCCTAGTTCTGCAAGGGCACAAGGTGCCTTATTTTGCCCTCTTGCTCCCAAGCCTGGCATGGAGCCATGCCATAAGTACAAACATAAGTACATGGTTTTTTTTTGTTTGTTTGTGTTTTATTTTTTATAAATAAATGTTTGTAAGTACATGTTTTTGTTTTTGTTTTATTTTTTATAAATACATGTTTGTAAGATTTTTTTGAAAAGCTAAAAAGCCTCAGTAATTAGTGGAGGGTCAGCATGGACTCTGGAGCTACACTCCCTGGGTCTGAATCTTGGCTCTGCTGCTTCTGAGCTGTGTGATCCCCTATAAGTAACATAATCCCTCTGTGCCTCAGTTGTCCTATCTGTAAGCGGTGCTAGTAGAATCCACTCGCTAGGGTTGTTACACGTAACGCACGCAGTAGCAGACTGGAGCTCAGGTATGCCATGGCCTGACAATGCCCAGTGGGGCTCAGCTACTGTGACTTCACTTAGATTTGGATCCCGACGTCTCCACCTCACCCACGCTGCTGTGGCTCCATCGAGACCAAGACTCAGGCCAGAGCCGCAGAGGAGCTCCCCTGGTAGCTGCAGTCTCCTCTCCATGAAAAGCAGGTAAGGGCAGAGCTAAAAGGTCCCCTCGCTGTCTCAGAAGAGCCTGTCTAGGCTCTGGAGGTGGAGGTGGGGGTGGAAAGAAACCTCTGGAAGCTTTAGTTACCTCATCCCATAAACAAAGATCAGACCCCACCCTCCCAGGTCTGCTATGAGGAGCCACAGAGAGATGGTGTTTTAGTACAAACTCAGTAAATGCCGAAGTCTCGTTAAAACCGTGCTTGTTTTCCGAACAAGGTTCCGGAGGGGCAAGGTGACGAGTCTGAGGGACTGTGCCCAGGGCAGGAGCCTCGGGGCAGGGGAGGGAGTGTTATTTACAGTCAGCACAGCTGGGCCACCTCATACCTGGCCTGGGGCTCATGGTGACCAGCCAGCCGGGCCAGTCCCCAACTCGGAGGCCCTCCAAGGCCCGGACCTGGGGACAATCTCTTATGGGAGTCTGGGGGCTACTAGACTGGGTATGGGCCCCCTGGGCACAAGGCAGGGCGGCTGGCCCTAGAGAACCTGAGAGGAGAGGGCAGGATGGCAAATCTGCGCCTTCCTTTCATCTGCCCTCCTCTCCCTCTCCTCTTTCTTTTTTTAAATGTAATTATTTTTTTAAAGATTTATTTAGGGACACCTGCATGACTCAGTCAGTTAAACATCTGCCATCATCTCAGGTCATGATCCGGGGTCCTGGGATCAAGCCCCACATCAGGCTCCCTGCTCAGTGGTCGGCCTGCTTCTCCCCCTGCTTGTGCTCTCTCTCTCTATCTCTCCCTCGGTCAAATTAATAAATAAAATATTTTTAAAAAGAAAAAATAGGTTTATGTATATATCTTAGAGGGGGAGAGAGAGAATGAGACCCGGAGGGGCAGAGGCAGAGGGAGAGAAAGAATCCCAAGCAGACTCCTGGCTGAGTGCAGAGTCCAGCCCGGGGCTCCCTCCCACGACCCTGAGATCATGACCTGAGCAGAAGCCAAGAGCCAAGGGCTCAACCAACTGCGCCACCCAGTTGCCCATCTCCCCTCCTCGCGCAATTCTCAACCACCACCTATTACATAGAGTCACTTTAAGGTACCGGAGACACAGTCTTTGTTTTTTTAAAGATTTTATTTATGGGCAGCCCGGGTGGCTCAGCGGTTTAGCGTCCCCTTCAGCCCAGGGTGTGATCCTGGAGACCCGGGATCGAGTCTCTCTCTCTGTGTCTCTCATGGATAAATAAATCTTTTTTTGAATTTATTTATTCATGAGAGAGAGAGAGGCAGAGACACAGGCAGAGGGAGAAGCAGGCTCCATGCAGGGAGCCCGATGCGGGACTCGATCCCAGGTCTCCAGGATCAGGCCCTGGGCGGAAGGCAGCGCTAAACCGCTGAGCCACTGGGGCTGCCCGTGGGGACACAGTCTTGATCAAGCAAGGTTGCCAACCTGGAAACACCTTCACTCACTCACACGTTAACCCACTGGTTCAATAAAGTCTTTCACTTGTTTAAGGATTCATTCCCTCAACAGAATACAGTATGGATGGTAGGCAAAGCCCTGAGGTCAAACTACCTTCATTTCAACCCTGGCTCTGCCACTTGCTAGCTATGTGACCCTGGGCCAGTTGCTTTCCCTACCTGAGCCTCAGTTTCCACCTCTGTAAAATGGGATAGTCCCTCACAGGATTGTGGGTGGAGAGACTAACCGAGCTCTTCCCTCCGCCCCCCGTCGCCCCCTGGTGTGTTCCATCTCAGTGAGGGCCCTGCTCACCTGTTGAGCCCCACACACCCTCTACATACTGCCAGGCCCTCGGCTGGGTCCTCGTAAAACCATTTGCTCATTGAACAAACGTGAACACGATGACGGCCACAAAGCTCAGGGTCATGATGCTGTGGCTTACGGGTGTGTAGTCACACTGCCTGGGGTTTGGCTTTGAGCTCTGTCTCCTTCCTTACCTGTAGAATGGCGATAAAAGTCATACCTACCTCTCTGGTCTGGTATGAGAGGAACAGAGGTGGTGTGTGGTGCATATAAAAATATACAGAGCCGTGGGTCACCTGGCTGGTTCTGTCAGAGAGCAGGTGACTCTCGACCTCAGGATTATGAGTTTGAGCCCCATGCTGGGTTTAGAGTACTAAAATATAAATAAACTTAAAATATATATATACACACACACACAGACACACTCACACATAGTCATTATTGGGACAAAAAGGGGTGTTGGTTAGACTGCAGTTTGGCTTCTGGAAACATGGACCCCACTGGGTGGCCAGCCCAGGACTCTTGGCCCCACGCCCAGCCGTTGTCTACCTTCCTGGCCAGGCCAGGACACCGTGCCCTGCAGTCTGATGATAGGGTGACACCTGCTGTTACAAAACTGGACGTGCAGCCACAGGCCCACCCTCTTCCTGGAGAGCTTCTAACTCCCTGTGCAGCTGCGTCTTTGTGGGTTCTTCTAGTCCAGTGATTCTCAGCCCGGGGAGGAGGGAGGAGGGACAGATGTCCTCCAGATTACTCTGTCACTGCCTCTCTAGCCCAAGTTGACACTCCTCTTTGCCTGGATTAGGCTCAGCCTCCTAAGCTCCGGCCTCCCCAACCCCTGCCTTCTGGTCCCAGCACAAGAGCTAGGGAAAGTTTGGGTTTTTTGCTTTTAAGTAAGCTCTACGCCCAACCTGGGGCTTGAACTCAAGACCCTAAGATCAAGAGTCACATGTTCATGGCGCCTGGCTGGCTCAGTGGGAAGAACAAGCAATTCTTGATCTCGGGGTCTTGAGTCCAAGCCCTGTGATGGGTTTAGAGATTACTTAATAAATAAATAAAGTTTAAAAAAAAGTCACATGCTCTATCTCATCTTGGCCTGCAAGGCCTCACAGTGAGGTCCCTGCCATTTCTCTGGCCACTGCTGCGTGTACACATGCATGAGTTGTCTTCCCCCAACTAGAGAATAAGCTCCTTCAGGGTGAGGGCTTATCTGTCTTATCACTGCTCCAGCTGAGAGTCCAGCCCAGAGCCTGGCACACAGTGGGTGCCCAATAAATACTTGGTGAGAGTGAATTAATACTCCAGCCAAACTGAATGACTCTGGTCCTTCTTCCTGGAACCCTCCCCGCCCTAGCCCCTCACCTTTGTGTGGCTCACTCACTTCCTGGAACCCTCCCCTCACTGTTCCCTCACCTTTGTGTGGCTCACTCACTGGTCAAATCTTGGTCTAGACATCACTTCTTTCAGGAAGCCCTCCCTGAACACCTCCCCCAGAGAGGACTGGACACCCTCCTCCAGCTCCAGCCTTATTCTGTGTGTCCTTAACTTGCACTTACCAGCTTTGGCCATCTTCCTTTCTTGCCTCCCCCATCAGGCTGTGGACTCCTGGAGGACTGAGTTATGGCTGTTCTCTCTGGATCTCCTCTGCCTAGGAGAGATTCTGCTGGGACGAGAGGCCACCTGGGGCTGGGAGCAACCTGAGCACCAGGCATGCCTGGGATCTAATTGGAACTGTACCAGTGTGTGGGACCTGAGGGCATCCCTCAGTTCCCTGATCTGTGCTTCCTCATCCTGGCACTGCAAGGATGTCCCTTCCCTGGCACAGGGCAAATGGCTAATACACCTTAGCTACTAGTGTTTGTAGGAAACTAGTAAAATAACCATTGAATAAATACGTGACCATTCAGCAATTTTTTTTTTTTTAGAGAGGGAGGGGGAAGGGGCAAAGGGAGAAGGAGGGAATCTGAAGTAGACTCCCTGCTGAGCATGGGAGGTAGGGGGCTCAATCTCAGGACCCTGAGATCATGACCTGAGCAGAAATCAAGAGCCAGATGCTTAACCCACTGAGCCACCCAGGTGCCCCCTGAACATCAGCAATTTTAACGAGAAAGCCTTGAGACATACTCCCTCAGAGGAGTTGATGCAGCATTCCACACAACACTGCATCTTAGGCCCACACACACCCTCACACCCACACCGGTGACCCCACTTCCCGCTGGGTAACCTGACTGCCCGGTGACACAGGAGCCACCCACCCTTGTGTCCCTAGGGATACATCAGCCTGGTACGAATGTAGTAGCTGCTCAGGAAATGGGCTCTTACATTTATCTCTGTTCAAACATGATACTCTATTACCTTTCTGAGCACCTCCCGTGCCCTTCTAAGGAGTGTCCCTTATTTCCCATTTTAGATTGGCAGGTCCCACCTGGGTCTCTGAATTTTCCCACTTGGCATCTATGCCTCCCAGTGACCCACACACTTGCCTGGGAGCCGGGATGGCCGCGGACAGCTCACTGCTCCTGCCCATCGCACTGGGGCATCCTGGCCCTGGCTCAGGTTGGCCCTTGGATTCCCACAGTGCTGGCTCCTTCTCATCTTTTATTTATTTTTAAGATTTTATTTATCATTTGACAGAGAGAGAGCACAAGTAGGCACAGCAGGAGAGAAGCAGATGCCCCACTGAGCAGGGAGCCCACCGGGGGGCCTCGATCCCAGGACCCTGGGATCATGACCTGAGTCGAAGGCAGGTGCTTAACCGACTGAACCACCCAGGTGCCCCTTCTTCTCCTTTCAGACCATACTTCGTTACCCGCCCAGAAGCCTTTCCCACCCAGCTCTTTGGGCCCATCACGTCCCATCCCGGCACCCCATTTCAGTTCCAACAAAGCACCCATTCCATCACTGTTCAAAATCATCCTTATTTATTTGGTTACTTAACTCTTTCCCTCACCCCCACCCACCTCCCCGAGAATAAGCTCCAAGAAAGCTGTGATGTCTCCCCTGGTACTTTGCAGAGCTGGCGGATAGAAGATGCTCCATTAGGATTTGCCGTATGAGCGAATTGGCTTCTTTCCATGTGCAGGTGCCTTAGCCTACTCCTGCTGGAGGGTGAATGGAGACAGGGAGGAGGAAGCAGGAGACCCTTGAGTGTGTACTTGGTGGCTGGTTCAGATGTCCTTGATCGATCTAATGCTCTTTGTTGGGCCTGGTGCAAAGATTTCTTTCTGCTTGGCTGGAGAAGAGGGGCTGGGCTCTGGGAGCTGCAGCCCCAGCCCCTGAGCTCTGGAACCTGCTGTGCCAACCCCCTTCTCCATGGCCAGGCTCTCCCAGTTAATCTGCCTGCCCACAGACACAGGAGGAGAGGGCTTTGAGCGAGCCTATGACCGTTCCCCAAGCTGAAGACCTGGAGGGCACAGTCTTCAAGGGGCTTCCCTTGGCCTCAGGAGCCTCCTGAGGGACCAGTGGACTGACCGGGGCGGAAGCTGGGGTTATAGTCCCTCTGCAGGGCGGCAGGGTGCCCCTGGTGTGGGCAAGGTGTCCCCCACCCAGAGGGGCCTCCTGAGTCAAGTGGGGCTGGTTTTCTCCACAGAACAAGATGTAGGTCTTCATTGGAGAAGTGACAGGTCCTAGATTAGGACCAGGGGCTCGGGGTGGCACCGGGGGTGCTACTAGGGCGAGTGGTTTGCCACGAGCACAGTCGATAATGAAAGTCAGGTGAGCAGCGGGGATGGCCTTCTGATGGCAGGCCGGCTTCCCACCTGGAAGGAAGGAAGGAAAAGCCCAAGGCTTTACGTTGGCACAGGAGAGTGTGGTTTCATTCATTCCCTTCCTCCTTCCCTCGAGGAGAGTTTAACTGCCCAGTAGGGTTTTCTAAGGGCAGGGGTTTCAGCACCCAGGAGACCCGAGTTGAAATCCTGCTTTCCCCGAAAAGCATTGCCCCAGGCATCCGAGCTTCTGTACTGTGCACACGACCTTCACGACGGCCTTGTGCGGACTCTGGTGCCTGGAGGAGGTTGGGGGGGTGGGGGGCTGAGGTTCCAGATTTTTAACGAGCTCCCAGGGAATGCCAGTGCTGCTGGTCCTCGGACCACACTGTGTAAGTAATGGGGTCCTGGAGCGAGAGGAAGGTCCTGCCACCTTTTACAGACCAGGAAGCTGAGACTCAGCTTGTACAAATAGTGCCCCCCCCACCCCGCCTCCACACAACCTTGTCCCCACACACGGTAGTGCCCGGGCTGTCTGTCTGTCCCGGGAATCCCTGCTCTTACTATCGTGCCCTCCCGACCCAGCTCAGGGACAAGCTGCGCACCAAGCTGTCGACTTGTCTGTCAACGAAGTGAGCGCCAGTGCAGCTACCCATGAATCCAAAGCCTGTACTCTTAAATGGCGATTTTTTAAAAAAGATTTTATTTATTCATGAGAGACCCATAAAGAGAGAGGCAGAGACACAGGCAGAGGGAGAAGCAGGCTCCATGCAGGGAGCCCGACGCGGGACTCGATCCCGGGTCTCCAGAATTAGGCCCTGGGTTGAAGGCGGCGCTAAACCGCTGCGCCACCCGGGCTGCCCAATAGTGAACTTTTTTGAGTTACCCGAATAACAAATAAATCCACTCTTAACCGTGTGCCCTTCATCACAACACAGGCTTGGAAGGAAGCTCATGTTCTGGTAGGTTTGTGGGCACAGGGAATCCACTGAAGCCCATTCGTGGCTTGCAAACCCCTGCAGCTCCGGGGAGGGTGTCTGTCCTGCCCAGCGCCCCCTTGGCTGGTCTTTCCGCGGTGCAGAGCACCCCCCGCCCCCTCTTACCTGAGCTGGTCTCCAGGTCTGTCTCAAGGCCCATGACTTTGGGGCTAGCTCTTTGGTCACTGGGGTCTCCTGAGGGCCTCACTTCTCCTGCCACCCTGGAGAACTTCTAGCTCTGGCAGGAGGACAACTTCTCAGCAGCCTCTTCCAGGATGTAGCTCCCCACCCAAGGACCAGACCTTTTATATTTACCGGATCCGGATCTGCTGAGTGAATTCCACCAAGAGCCACAGGAACTGGCCTGGGGCAGCTAGCGGATTGCTTTGATCAACAGGGTTATGTCAACAGGATTGTTGTCGGGTCACCGAGAGGCAGGCCTTCTACCAGACACTATTTCTTTCAACACCAGCAGCCTCCTACATGTCCTTTTGTCTTAGCCTGTCCAGACTTAGACAAGAAACAAGTATTTCCCACGGTCCTGGATGCTGGAAGTCCAAATCAGGAGGTCCACAGATTCCGAGTTTGGTGAGGACTCACTGGTTCATGGATGGCTCTTTCCGGAAGGGTCTTCATGGGGCAGAATGAGCACAGATGCTCTCTGGAGTCTCTTATATCAGGGCACTAATCTCATCATGAGGGCTCCACCCTCATGATCTAATCACCCCCAAAGGCTCCACCTTCACACCCCATCTCACTGGGGATTTGGTTTCAAAATATGAATTTGTGTAGGACACGGACAGTCTACAGCATCCTTTAAATCAACCGATTGGGGGATCCCTGGGTGGCGCAGCGGTTTAGCGTCTGCCTTTCGCCCAGGGCGCGATCCTGGAGACCCGGGATCGAGTCCCACGTCAGGCTCCCGGTGCATGGAGCCTGCTTCTCCCTCTGCCTGTGTCTCTGCCTCTCTCTGTCTCTCTCTCTGTGTGACTATCATAAATAAATAAAAATTTAAAAAATAAAAATAAAAAATAAATCAACCGATTATTTTTATTGAAAAAATGTATATACTCTATTATTATCTCTCATTTTTTTTTTTAAGATTTATTTATTCATGAGAGACAGAGAGAGAGAGAGAGGTAGAGACCCAGGCAGAGGAAGAAGCAGGCTCCTTGCAGGGAGCCCAATAGGGGACGTGGTCCCAAGACCCCAGGATCACGACCTGAGCCAAAGGCAGACACTCAACCACTGAGCCACCTCAGGTGCCCCTATTATTATCATTTTTAAATGGAAGTATAATTGATATACAATATTATATTAGTTTCAGGTGTATGACATGGACATAATGATTTGGCACTTATCCGTGTGAGGAAATGCTCACCATGGCGAGTGTAGTTACCATCTGTCACCACACAAAATTATTACAATATCAATTACCCATACTGTATCTTTCATCTTTGTGACTTACTCATTTTATTTTAAAATTATTATTATTATTGTAGATTTTATTTGAGAGAGTGAGCAAGCATGAGTGGCAGGGGAGGAGCGGAGGGAGGGGGACACGGAGATTCCATGCTGAGCGCAGAGCCTGATTTGGGGCTTGATCTCATGACCCTGAGATCACAACCTTAGCCAAAATCAAGAGTCAGCCCCTCCATTGACTGAGCCACCCAGGTGCCCCAACTTATCCGTCTTATAACTGCAAGTTTGTACCTCCATTTTTAAAAAAGATTTTATATATTTATTCACAAGAGACACACAGAGGCAGAGACACAGGCAGAGGGAGAAGCAGGCTCCACGCAGGGAGCCCAATGTGGGACTCGATCCCAGGATCACAACCTGAGCTCAAGGCCGACTCAATCACTGAGCCACCCAGGGGCCCCAGAAATACATTTTAAAAAGAAAATTGGTATTGTTTCATGAACTGTAACAGTATCACTTCTGTACAAGTAACTCTGTGTGGTAAAAGAATAATGGTCCCCCAAAGATATCCATGCCCTGGTCTCCAGAACCTGTGAAAATGTTTCCTGACACAGCAAAGAGGACTTTGCTGTTGTGATGAAGGATATTCCACTTCTAACATCGATTCCGGTGTGTGTGCGCGTGCCTGTATTTCCCACACCAGCAAGCAATTAACTCAGTTCTGCTAGAGTGGCACACAGAAGTCAGAGAAACATTTTACTTACAAGATGACCAGTTTATTATAAAAGGATAGGACTCGGGACAACCAGATGGAAGAGATGCACAGGGCAAGGGATGGAGAAAGGGGAGGAGCTCCTGCTACTCTCTGAGCTCGCCACTCTTCCTGAATCTTCTCCACCACCTTCACGATTGATTAAATCATTGACCATTAGTGACTGAAGGCAATCTCCCAGCCCCTCTTCCCTCCGTGGGGAAGGGACACCCGTGGGTGGGGCTGAAAGTTCCAATCGAATCACTTTTTTGGTTCCCCTGGCCACCAGGCCCAACCTTAGGTGACCTAAGGTCTTTCTAAAAGTCACCTCGCAGAGCACCTGGGCGGCTCAGTCGGTTGAGCTTCTGGCTCTTGGTTTTGGCTCAGGTCAGGATCTCTGGGTCCTAAGATTGGACCTGCGTGGGGATCCGAGCACGGCTTGGAGTCTACTTGTCCCTCTCTCTCTGCTCATCTCCCACCCCACATACTCGCTTTCTCGCTCTCTCTCAAATAAATGAATAAATCTTTTAAAAAATTAAAAAATTAAAATCACCTCATTAGTATAACAAAAGACACCCTCCTTGCTCTCAACACTTGGGCAATTCCAAAGGGTGTTAGGAGCTCTGTGCCAGGAACTGGACAGAGACCAGATATAGATATTTCTTAATATAAATCACATCACTGGTATGGACTTTGAGAGGGGGAGATTATCCTAAATTATCCGAGTGAGGACAATTTAATCACACTAGTCCTTAAAATTGGAGAACATTTACCAGTGGAGTTAGAAGCAGATGTGTTGATGGAAAAAGGCCAGAGACAGGATGTGAGACTCACCTGTTATTGCTGGCTTCGAAGATGGTGTAAGGGGACCATGGGTTGAGGAATCCGGGCGGCTTCTGTAAACTGGAAAAGGCAAGAAAGGGGATTTTTTTTTTCCCTCTAGGACCTGCATGAGGAACTTCCTTGCCAACATCTTAATTTCAGCTCAAGGAAACCCATGTTAGGCGTCTGACTGACTGATAATAAACTTGTGTTGTTGCTTTAAGCTCCTAGATTGTGGTACTTTGTTACAGCAATAGAAAACTGATAGACTGTGCAAAAGTCAAAGAAAATAAAATTAAATTCTAGCTGGATATCATTGCTTGTGTTCTTTGACAGGGCACATGTGAACACCCTGCACTCCTGAGAACCTGGGATGAGAAGGGCACGTCTCATCTGTGGTCTCCTTCCCCCAAGACACATAACCCTGGTCTAACCATGAGAAAAAATACCGGGAAAATCTGAACTAACGGACATTCTGCAAAATACCTGCCTGGTGCTCCTCAAACAGTCAAGATAATGAAAAAGAAGACAGAGAAACCATCACAGAAGGGAGGAGAATAGGAAGACACAGCAATGAAGTGCATTGTGGGATCCTTGATTGGATCCTGGAATCAAGAAAGGATATTAGCAGAAAAACCTGTGATATCCAAAAGAAGCCTGGAGGGCAGCCCCGATGGCACAGTGGTTTAGCGCCGCCTGCAGCCCAGGGTGTGATCCTGGAGTCCCGGGATCGAGTCCCACGTCAGGCTCCCTGCATGGAGCCTGTGTCTCCCTCTGCCTGTGTCTCTGCCTCTCTCTCACTCTGTATCTCTCATGAGTAAATAAAATAAAAATCTTTAAAAAAAAAAAAAGCCTGGAGTTTGGTTAATAGTACTGTACCAATGTTGTTTTCTTAGTTGTGACAAATATTCCATGCTTACCTACAAAGTTAACAATGGGGGAGACTGGCTGTGGAATGTACAGGGACTCTGTAATAATATCTTTGCAACTTTTCAATACATCTAAAATTACTCTGGAATTTTAAAATTAATTTACAAAAGGGAGTAAGGAGAACTCTCATTGGACATCAGTGGAAGTAACCAGAACATCTTCTTCTTACTCTGAAAATTGAAGATTAAAAGGAAATTAGGGGCAACTGAGTGGCTCAGTTTGAGGAGCCAGTGACGCTTGATCTCAGGGTCCTAAGTTCAAGCTCCATGTGGGGATAGATATTACTTAAGAATCTTTAAAAAGGCGGGGGGAGGGGGCGTGGGTAGCACAGTTGGTTAAGTGTCTGCCTTCGATTCAGGTTATGATCCCAGAGTCCTGGGATCAAGTTCCATGTTGGGCTCCCTGCTCAGCGGGGAGCCTGCTTCTCCCTCTGCCTGTGTCTCTGCTTCTCTATGTATCTCATGAATGAATAACTAAAACCTTAAAAAAAAAGCAAAGGTAAACATATATAGATTTATAATAGCAGAGGTGAAAACAACTCAAATGTGCATCAACTGATGAATGGATAAACCAGATGTGATATAGTCCTACAGTAGAATATTATTCAACAACAAAAGAGTGAAATACTGACACATGCCATTGCATGGATGAAGCTTGAAAACAAAGTGAAAGAAGCCAGTCAGTTAAAGACCTCAGGCTGTGTGATTCCATTTCTATCAAATGTTTCAAGTAGGCAAAACCATAGACACAAAGTAGACTCCTTGTTACCAAGGGGCTGAGGGAGGTGGGGAGTGACTGCTAATGGCTCTAAGGGTTTCTGTTTGGCACCATGGAAACGTTCTGAAATTAGACAGTAGTGATGGCTGCACAACTGTGTGAATATAGTAAAACCCACCAGAGTAGATACACACTTGCAAAGGGTGAATTGTATGGCCTGTGAATTATATCTCAATTAAAGCTGTTATTTTTTTCAAAGGAAATTAGCTCTGTCCTACTTCTCTGAATGAACTATATTTCCAGGTAACTATTGTCCTAATTGGAGTGCCTGGCTGACTGAGTCAGAAGAGCGAGGGATCCCTGGGTGGCGCAGCGGTTTAGCGCCTGCCTTTGGCCCAGGGCGCGGTCCTGGAGACCCGGGATCGAATCCCACGTCGGGCTCCCGGTGCATGGAGCCTGCTTCTCCCTCTGCCTGTGTCTCTGCCTCTCTCTCTCTCTCTGTGACTATCATAAATAAATAAAAATTTAAAAAAAAAAAAAAAAAAAAAAAGAAGAGCGAGCTACTCTGGATCTTGGGGTCCTGAGTTCGAGCCTAATGTTGGGGATAGAGGTTATTTAAATAAGCAAGAACTTAAAAGAAGTCCAGCTAATAAGTGTGGTAGCAATCATAGTATCAGAAATGCATCAATTTACAAACTTTAATGAAATCATTAATTCAGGCAAAGATCTTCATTTTTTGTTTTAAAGATTTTATTTATTTATTCATGAGAGACACAGAAAGAGAGAGATGCAGAGACACAGGCAGAGGGAGAAGCAGGCTCCACATAGGGACTTGATCCAGGGTCTCCAGGATCATGCCCTGGGCCAAAGGCAACACTAAACCGCTGAGCCACCCGGGCTGCCCTCTTTTTTCCTTTCCTTTCCTTTCCTTTCCCTTTCCTTTCCTTTCCTTTCCTTTCCTTTCCTTTCTTTTTTTTTTTTGTTTTTTTTTGTTTTTTTTTTTTTAATTTTCATTTTTTTATTTATTTATTTTTTTTTAATTAATTTATTTATTTTTTATTGGTGTTCAATTTACTAACATACAGAATAACACCCAGTGCCCGTCACCCATTCACTCCCACCCCCCACCCTCCTCCCCTTCTACCACCCCTAGTTCGTTTCCCAGAGTTAGCAGTCTTTACGTTCTGTCTCCCTTTCTGATATTTCCCACACATTTCTTCTCCCTTCCCTTATTTTCCCTTTCACTATTATTTATATTCCCCAAATGAATGAGAACATATAATGTTTGTCCTTCTCCGACTGGCTTACTTCACTCAGCATAATACCCTCCAGTTCCATCCACGTTGAAGCAAATGGTGGGTATTTGTCATTTCTAATAGCTGAGTAATATTCCATTGTATACATAAACCACATCTTCTTTATCCATTCATCTTTCGTTGGACACCGAGGCTCCTTCCACAGTTTGGCTATCGTGGCCATTGCTGCTAGAAACATCGGGGTGCAGGTGTCCCGGCGTTTCATTGCATTTGTATCTTTGGGGTAAATCCCCAACAGTGCAATTGCTGGGTCGTAGGGCAGGTCTATTTTTAACTGTTTGAGGAACCTCCACACAGTTTTCCAGAGTGGCTGCACCAGTTCACATTCCCACCAACAGTGTAAGAGGGTTCCCTTTTCTCCGCATCCTCTCCAACATTTGTTGTTTCCTGCCTTGTTAATTTTCCCCATTCTCACTGGTGTGAGGTGGTATCTCATTGTAGTTTTGATTTGTATTTCCCTGATGGCAAGTGATGCAGAGCATTTTCTCATATGCATGTTGGCCATGTCTATGTCTTCCTCTGTGAGATTTCTGTTCATGTCTTTTGCCCATTTCATGATTGGATTGTTTGTTTCTTTGCTGTTGAGTTTAATAAGTTCTTTATAGATCTTGGAAACTAGCCCTTTATCTGATATGTCATTTGCAAATATCTTCTCCCATTCTGTAGGTTGTCTTTGAGTTTTGTTGACTGTATCCTTTGCTGTGCAAAAGCTTCTTATCTTGATGAAGTCCCAATAGTTCATTTTTGCTTTTGTTTCTTTTGCCTTCGTGGATGTATCTTGCAAGAAGTTACTATGGCCGAGTTCAAAAAGGGTGTTGCCTGTGTTCTTCTCTAGGATTTTGATGGAATCTTGTCTCACATTTAGATCTTTCATCCATTTTGAGTTTATCTTTGTGTATGGTGAAAGAGAGTGGTCTAGTTTCATTCTTCTGCATGTGGATGTCCAATTTTCCCAGCACCATTTATTGAAGAGACTGTCTTTCTTCCAATGGATAGTCTTTCCTCCTTTATCGAATATTAGTTGACTTTCCTTTCCTTTCCTTTCCTTTCCTTTCCTTTCCTTTCCTTTCCTTTCCTTTCCTTTCTTTCCTTTCTTTCCTTTCTTTCCTTTCTTTCTTTCCTTTCTTTCCTTTCCTTTCCTTCCTTTCCTTCCTTTCCTTTCTTTCCTTTCTTTCCTTTCTTTCCTTTCTTTCCTTTCCTTTCCTTTCCTTCCTTTCCTTCCTTTCCTCTTTTCTCTTTTCTTTTCTTTTCTTTTCTTTCTTTCCTTTCCTTTTCTTTTCTTTTCTTTTCTTTCTCTCTTTCTCTCCAAAAGATTTTATTTATTTATTCATGAGAGACAGAGGCAGGCTCCCTGAGGGGAGCCCAAGGTGGGACTCGATCCCAGAACCCCAGGATCATGACCTGAACGGAAGACAGACACTCCTCACTGAGCCACCCAGGTGCTCCTTTCCTTTTTTATTGTTTTTTAAGATTTTATTTATTTATTCATGAGAGACAGAGAGAAGCAGGCTCCATGCAGAGAGCCCAATGCGGGACTCGATCCCGGGACTCCAGGATCACACCCCGGGCCAAAGGCAGGCGCCAAACCGCTGAGCCACCCAGGCTGCCCTCCTTTTCTTTTTTAAAGTAAACTTTACACCCAGGCTCAAACTCATGACCCTGAGATCAAGAGTCACTCCACTGACTAAGCCAGGCAGGGGCCCCTATTTTATCTAGTACTTTGTAACATTTTCAAAATGGGCTTGAATTTAAAAAGTGTAGGTCAAGGATGCGTGTGAAGAGTTAAGAAAACCATTTCCGGACAAGCAGAGAAAACATCGCTGCATTTATAATATACTGTTATGTTATTCATGACTTTCAACCTGTGTGTAATCAAACTGATAAAAACCCAAATTGTATAAACAGACATTTGTCAGTTTATCTATAGCTAAACTTTGTCAAGTTTATAGCCACAAGCTGGCCAACCATTGAAATTCTCTTCACTGGGAGAAGGCTCACGTGTACTTAATAATTGAGCTTCGGGAGGACTTTAGGGTAGAGGGTGGATGAGGTTTTGGCTGGAGACTCAGAGGTGGGGGGGGGCTGTGTGTCCCTTGGACAGCTAAGGGGTGAGGGCACTGGAGGGGACAAGCCTGGGGGGAGGGAGTCTATTAGGAATAGACGGGAGCAACACCCCCTAGTGAGAAGCCAGGCAAGTCTTGATCCTTCACTCATTCCAGCAGCAGAAGTACACTTCGCTCCTGCTCTCAGCCACCTGGGCTGAATTTGTAGATTCTCCTTCTGTTTTGTTCTAAGGAGTTTCTGGCATCTCAGCTTCAGTTAATGAGGACCACTGTTGGGTCTAAATTTTCAATCAACCCACTGTGCTGTTACAACACCTGGGTGGCTCAGCGGTTGAGCAGATGGTTGAGCATCTGCCTTCGGCTCAGGGCCTGATCCCAGGATCCAGGATCGAGTCCCATATCGGGCTCCCCGCAGGGAGCCTGCTTCTCCCTCTGCCTATGTCTCTGCCTTTCTCTCTGTGTCTCTCATGAATAAATAAATCTTAAAAAAAAAAAAAAAGGACCATTCTCAGTTGTTTGAGCTGGGACATTAAAACCCCAAAGTCAGGATCCCTGGGTGGTGCAGCGGTTTAGCACCTGCCTTTGGCCCAGGGCGTGATCCTGGAATCCCACGTCGGGCTCCCTGTGCATGGAGCCTGCTTCTCCCTCTGCCTATGTCTCTGCCTCTCTCTTTCTCTCTGTGTGACTATCATAAATAAATAACAAAAATATAAAACCCCAAAGTCTCTGCAATGCCCATTTATATTTATAAATTTAGCCAAGCTTAATATTATGTTCCTTCCTCCCTGACTTAACATGTCTACCTTACAGGTATATTCTCTAGGTTTCAGCTCATTTATTAGTTAAGGCTTCCTTTTTCTTTCCTTTTCCTTTTCTTTTTCTTTCTTTTGTAAATCACCTCTAAGGTCAGACCACGTGATTGTTCCCTGGGGCACTCTGGACTGGGACTCAGATCTGGAGACAAATAAAGGATGGCGATCTCTGAGGGGAATCAGCATATCTTTGCAAATAACTTCCTCAGATAAGGTCATTACGTGCTTTCCAGGGAAAGCAGAGTCAGTCTCATTCAGTGGGAGGAGGGGGCTGCGTCTATGGCAAGAGTTTCAGTTAATTTTAGATTTGGAGAGTCAGGGAACTTAGTCATCTGCATCCGCCCAAACACCCCTGTCTTGATTTCTAAGTGCCACTTGTTCCCATTCCGTGCACCTGGTCAGCCTGTGACTACAGCTTCTGTTGCAATTATATTACAGTTCAGCAACCCACAGGATCAGGTCGGAATTTTGGCTACATAAGCTCTGTAGCTACATGAGATGAGATAAAAAAAAATTTTTTTTAGATTTTATTTATTTATTCATGAGGGACACAGAGAGAGAAGCAGAGACTTAGGCAGAGGGAGAAGCAGGCTCCCTGCAGGGAGCCCCATCCGGGACTCGGACTCGATCCAGGATCCTGGGGTCACAGCCTGAGCTGAAGGCAGGCACTCAACCAGTGAGCCACCCAGGTGTCCTGAGATAAATTTTTTAGAGTAGTCAGGAATGGACCTTGCTTCTCTGGTCCTTTCTTGAGCTGAAAATTTAAACCCTAAATATTTCTTTTTTGAAATTGTTCAGTGCAGTTATAAATAGCCAGCCTACCTGACAGTCCTTATCGTCCTCATTCCTCCGTAATGGTCAGTTGTGGCAACTACTCCATCTATCAAAGCCTGTCTTTATTAGGCACTTTCCCTGAGGCAACAATACTTATTGTGATAAGTGACAACTTATGTAACTATTTTTTCTCTGAGCAAAATAGGCTAGATCTGTATCACCTTTGAATCTAATGCCTTGACCCCTCGGGTACATTTTCTTGCAGAAATAGAAACCTTGCTGGGCTTTCTCTTTAAACTTTTTATTTAAAAAAAAAAATGTAGGCTCACATGCAATTGTTTTTGTGTTGTTTTTTTTCCTTAGAGGAAACGAGAGTCAGCGCCAGCAGGGGTGGGAGGCAGAGGGAGAGGGAGAGAATCTGAAGCCAATTCTGCGCCGAGTGCAGAGCCTATGATCCTGAGGTCGTGACTCAAGTGGAAATCAAGAGTCGAATGCTCACCAGACTGAACCACCTATGCGCCCCAGTTCACATGCAATTGTAAGAAATGATACAGAGCGATTCCACTGCCATCCTTCTTTACCCAGTTTTCATCATGCTAACATCTTGCAAAACTATAGTACCACCGTATCCCAACCAGGATGTATACATTGATACGGTCAAGGTGCGGTACATGTCCATCCTACAAGGATCCCTCATGTTGTCTCCAAACTTCTTTTAAGCAGAAAGAGGTTTGTTTATTTACTTATTTATTTTTAAGATTTTATTTATTTATTAATGACACACACACACACACACACACACACACATACACACGCAGAGGGAGAAGCAGGCTCCAAGCAGGGAGCCTGACGCGGGGCTCGATCTCGGGTCTCCAGGATCAAGCCCAGGGCTGAGGGCGGCGCTAAACTGCTGAGCCACCTGGGCCGCCCCCAGAAAGAGGTTTAATACAGAAAATTAAGCATCTATAACATTATTGGAGGGGCTGAAAGAAGGGTCTCCAGACTGGTCCTCTAGTAATGGCTCCCAGAACACCATAGAACTCACCAACCAGAGGCTACTCTGACATAATCAGAAAGATGAGGAATCAAGGAGCCACCACCACTGAGATCATTGCATTCAACATATCACCAGCAGGAACCCATGGGTCTAGATTTGGGACTAGAAGCTGGTTCCCAGGCTCTAGAATGCTGAGTTTGGCTGTCACCATTTCACAGATGCTTCAGAACATTCATGAAGCTGGAGACTAGCCACCGTGCACCGCTGCAAACCCTCATATCTGCATGACCTGGCTTGCCAGCAGCAATCACCTACCATCACTAGGACAATGGCTATTGCCTCACTTCCATCCAATCTTTCCCACTAGCAGAATCCATCTGTGTCTAGAATTCTAACTGCAACTGAATCTGGGAAATAGAATTTTAACTTTCTAGAATCTGGAAGGAATGGTAATGAGTCCCAGCCAACTACATCCAACACGGATGGACACAGAGGTAGATTTGTGTCCTTTGTATTGGGAGGACAAGGTCCTATTAGACTTGCTTTTATTTTCCTGTAAAAGACAGAGTGAAGGGATCCCTGGGTGGCGCAGCGGTTTGGCGCCTGCCTTTGGCCCAGGGTGCGATCCTGGAGACCCGGGATCGAATCCCACGTTGGGCTCCCGGTGCATGGAGCCTGCTTCTCCCTCTGCCTGTGTCTCTGCCTCTCTCTCTCTCTGTGACGATCATGAATAAATAAAAAATTAAAAAAAAAAAAAAAAGAGTGAAGTCAATTACTGGTAAGCTTTTTAGTTTCCCAAGTGATTGTGAAGGAGGAGTAGTGACTTGGCCAGACCAGCATTTGTTGAAGTTCCTCTTCTGGCTAGTGATCATGAATTTGTAGGAACAGTCTATCTTTTGGGGTACTTTGTCCAGCTGTGCATGGTTGCTTGGATACAAGAAAAAAGAAGAGGAAAGTTGGATTTACCCAGGGTTGGAAAGCTCACCAAATCCATATGACAAGAGGACGAGGGAACAAAGAAGTTCAGGGTGGTGGCAAGACTATTGTTAAAACTCATGGGAAACGGGGGTGCCTCAGTGGCTGAGTCAGTTAAGTATCTGCCTTGGGCTCAGGTGTTGATCCCAGGTCCCCAGGATAGAGCTCAGGTCATGATCCCAGTGTCCCAGGATGGAGCTCAGGTCATGATCCTTGGGTCCCAGGTTGGAGATCAGGTCATGATCCCTAGGTCCTGGAATCCAGCTGGAATCCATTGAGCTCCCTACTCAGCGGGAGCCTGCTTTTCCTTCTCTCTTTGCCCCTCCCTCTCCCCCCCCCCCCCCCCGCCGCTTGCTCTAATAGATAAATAAAATCTTAAATTTTTTATTTTTTTTTTAATTTTTATTTATTTATGATAGTCACACACAGAGAGAGAGAGAGAGAGAGAGAGAGAGAGAGGCAGAGACATAGGCAGAGGGAGAAGCAGGCTCCATGCAGGGAGCCCGACGTGGGATTCGATCCCGGGTCTCCAGGATCGCGCCCTGGGCCAAAGGCAGGCGCCAAACCGCTGCGCCACCCGGGGATCCCTTAAATTTTTTTAAAAAAGATTTTATTTATTCATTCATGAGACACACACACACACACACACACAGAGGCAGAGACACAGGCAGAGGGAGAAGCAGGCTCCAGACAGGGAGCCCAATGCGGGACTCGATCCCAGCAACCGCAGAGCCACCCAGGTGTCCCAGATAAATAAAATCTTAAAAAAAAAAAAAAAATCTCATGGGATATAAACAGAATCAGAGGTGAAGAAAAGAGAAAGCCCGCGTCCTGTGAGGATAGGGAAGTCTGGGGCGCGGAGGTGCTGAAAAGTTGGCAGAGGCCACAAGGGACTGCTCGAGTCTGCAGACACTTTTGCTTCCAGCATCCTCGTTCACACCCAGGCTAATCCTGGATCTGCCCTAAATAGCAAATGGGGCAATGGTTGGCTCGGAAGGGCAGAAAGACACGCGGGGATCTGCAGCCCCGGAGGTGCAACCAGGTCCTGTGCTCCTCCGCCTGGAAGACGTGACAATGGGCGGTTCATTGGCTCTTCCTGAGCCTCCTTTGCCTTCTTCCAAGGGGGAGAAAAGACTCTCCTCCGCGTAGCGAGATTTAATGAGCTCGTGCACGGGAGGTGCTCAGCGCAGCGCCGGGCGCACAGGAAGCGCTGAACGCGGGGAAGCTGTGACTGTAATGGTTGGAACAGAAAACCAAGCAAGGGTTACGACGAGGACGAGTCGAGGCGCCCAAGTGCCGTAATAGAGAACTTCGGGATGCGGAGGCGCATGCGCGGGGCCGCGGTTCTCGGGGCAGCGCGGGCGCTGCGCATGCGCGGGGCCGCGGTTCCCGTCCAGCGCGGGCGCTGCGCATGCGCCGGAAGTCGCAGCCGGGAAGCCGGCGAGGTCGGTTCCGCCCGACTCTGACATGGCGGCGCCCTTTGTCTGCTCTGAAGTGCCGTCCCCGGCCCTCTCGCGGCCGTGATGCACCTCCCTCTACGGTGGGGTCCGGGACATGGCAGGTGAGGGTCAGCAAGCGCCCGGGGCTGGGCAAGTCCCGGGAGCCGGGCGGAGGCGGCGAGGGATGGGGCGCGGCGGGAGGCCGGGGACGGTTGTGTGGGGGAGGGGAGGGGACGGCGGGGACCCCGCGGGGCAGCTGGGGGGGTGCGGGGGGAGAGCGGGCCGGCAGTTCCTGCGGGGGAGCGCGAGTCGGCCCCCGGCTCGGGTGACGCCCCCGCCGCCCGGCTGTCAGCGCCCCTGCACCCCGCGCCGCGGCGGGGGCGGCTGTGCGGCCGCAGGGCGGGGGCCGCGGGACCGGGAGGTGCTGCCCCCTACAAGGTGACTTCATTCATTCATTCCTTCCGCAGACGGTGGCTCGGCACCCGATAGGTTGTGAGGATCGAGCCAGCGCTCGCGGTGCAGTGGTTCAAAGTATGACCCGTGGAGCCGGGCGGCCCTGTGCTCGCCAGCTGCGTCCTGGACGAAGCTCGGGAGGCTCTCGCTCTCTGCCTCAGTTTCCTCCTCCTTAAAGCAGAGACGATCCTACAGGCTGCTCCCTGGGGTTGCCAGGAAGAGCAAATAAGGCAATAGGTGCAGAGCGCGGAGATCCCTAAAGGGCTCTTAGGGGAGTGCAGGCGAGAAAAGCGTTGTATTCTCGGCTGAAGATGGGAGCTTGTGACAAAGCTTAGGAGCTAGTGTGATAGTTAAGGTCTGTGCCTGGAGGACGGAGCTGAAAGGTAAGACGAAAGACGCTGGCTGCGGCCTGGTCCTCTGGGGCCGTGTGAACCTAGTTAAGGAGTTTTCAGTTTTAGGTTAATGGGAAGCCATGGGAGAACCAGATTCGTGGATGTGAAGGATGCATTAAAGGGTACAGGCCTGGAGGCCAATTAACAGGCCGCTAGAGTAATCCTATCTACAAAGGATGCGTGGCCTCCAGTCCGGTTAGAGGGAGACAGTGGAGAGGGAGGTTTCGGAGCATTGACCGAACCTGGTGATGAGTTAGATGAGGAAGTTGGAGGTCAGCGAGAGGTCAGAACTGACCTCCTAGTCTTGATGGGCAGGTGGCGATAGCACTCAGTGTGATCAGTGTGATCGGAGCAGGATGGGGAGCAGGTGTGAGGAGGGAAGGTGCATTTAGTTTTCAACACGTTGAAAGCAGGTGCCTGTAAAACATTCGAGTGGAGCTGTCCAGCGGTGAGCTAGCAGTTGTCATCCACTTAAAAAGTCCCTCAGAAAAAAAAAAAATAAAAAAAAAAAAAATAAAAAGTCCCTCAGGTTGTGGGAGGGGGTGTGCTTACCGAGGGCAAGGGTGTGAAACGAGAAGCAAGAGCACTTGAGACATCCCTGGGGAAGGCTAACGCTGTAGCGTCGCAGGAACCCGGGCACAGTCTTGTCGCTCTTGCTTTACAACATTGTGTTATATGTCTTTTCGGTAAGCAGGAATTTCTAAGTGTAGGCAGTGGGAGCGGGGTTACTCATCTTTGTGTCCCAGGCTCTGGCACAGTGTCTGACGTGCAGCCGGCCGAGGATGATCCAAACAAACTTGTACCGAGCGTCTCCATTGTGCCAGGCTCCGTGCTCAGGGCTCTGGATTTACCTGTGTTTCTTGGACGCGTAAAAGGGCAGCTCTTAGGGAGCTGGTGCCTTTCGGGTTCTCATCAGATTTTCCACTTGGGTGTCTTTGATTCAGGTAATGAGCTGGAGGAGGAGAGCCAAGCTGGAGTTTACGCAGACAAACTGTCAGAAAAGAGTAGCCTGGGCTACTTGGAAATCTGAGGTATGTCTGTAATGCTCAAGGATGAAACAGACCAGGAGGTCAGTTTGTTTGTCCTTCTCTAGGCTCAGCATGACTCAGATCACCCTTTCAAGATAGTTTTTTTTTCTTTCTTTCAAGTTATAAAGTAATGACTACATCTGAGTTTGATTGGGAAATTGTGGCTGTCATTATGTTTGGTTTACCCACAAAGACCACACTATGTTAGTCACTGGGCAAATGCTCACACTTTGTTTTAATCACACACAACCTAACATGCGCTAGCAAGGCAATCCTAAAGTACAATGGCTGAAACAAACTCAAAGTATATTCCTCTCCTCTTAAAAACCTGGAAGTAGGCAGTCCAAGAACTGGTAGGTCATCTTGCTCTGTTCCATGAAGTATCTGGGAACAGGGTTCTAGTGACCATGTGGCTCTCCTTGCTCAAAACCAGGCTTCCATCTCACGGTCGAAGCTGGCTGCTGCAGCTCCTGCCATTGTGTATGTACTCCAGCTGGCAGAAGGGGAAAGACAGAGTGGGGAGCACATGTTCATTCCTTTTAAGGTTCTGATGTTTAAAGATACATATTTTTGTAAAAAATGTCCCCAAACATAAGCATCTGGTATACAAACCAAAGAACGAATCATGACTGTTCCAGTACTGGAGGGAAAGCTGGCTGAGAGAGCCTGCTCCGTCCCTCGGGTGACTGGATTGCTGTCTCTGGGGCTTGGGCTCAGCCTGAGGGGAACCCACTGCATTGGTGCAGGAGGGCTGGGCATTCTCCCCATGCCTCTGTCTCCCCACGGCAGGCTGCTCTGGCTTTGAGTAGGTTGATGTTGCTTGCGCCCGGAGAGTCCAGGCTTATTTATGCATTCAGCTTTTTCTGTGCCCAGCACATGTGACACTGCGCTAGATGCTGGGGATGTAAGACTGGATCCTGGGAGCGAGGAGCTCTTAGCCATGTGGATGATCACGATACAATGCAAAAAGCACCACGGGGGAGGCGCGCGGGAGAAGGATGACTGATTTTGGAAGGCTCTGCTGAAGTGGGGGAGATTAAGAGTGAACGGCATGTTTGGATTTACATCTGTAGAGGTCTCCTCAGATAGAGGCAGCAAGGACCCTGGTGTTGGTTTTGCATCCTTGCTTCCCTGCTTGGTGGCTCTGTGTCTTGAGGGCCAGGTACTTTACCACTGCGCCTCCCGTTTCCTCATCTGTCAAAGAGGGATAATAGTATCAAGCTCACAGAATTGTTTAGAGAACTACGAGAGATCAAGCCTGTACATCACAGGATTGGCCACATAAAGGTGAATTACCTCCTGCTGCGAGGTGAGGGGTGCTTCGAAGCCAGAGAGCCAGTGAGGATTGCAGTAAAGCAGACCCAAATCCATAGTGATGCTGGTGTGCATCCTCCCTCAAGGCAGGAATTATCCAGATTGTGCAGAGGGGATCAGCGACTACTCTTGAGTTCTACCAAGCTCTCTATTTAAAGGTGTCCATCTGTGGATTCTCAGAGACCATACTCTGAAAGGTCTGGTGAGGGGTCCTTTGGGAAGAAAAGGATTGCCTCTGCCTGTTTAATTCCTGCAAGCTCAGATGCTTCTGGGAAGCCTTCTCCGGTCCTGCCCAGCCACCCACCCCAGCTAAGTTTGGAGCTCCTCCTCCGTTGATTTCTTAGCATCCTGCACTGATCTCTTGATGCAATTCATATCTCACATTATAATCGTAGGTTTCTATGTCTCCCTGTTAGCCCACCAGCATCTTGCAGGCAGGGACAGGGGATCGTTTCTCCTGGTAGTCCCACTGCATAGCTTATTTCCTGGCACATAGCCGGTGCTCAGTAACTGTTGTTGGATGGACAGATGGTCAGCCTTGATTAGCTGAAGAGGAACTGGCAGTTAAGCTGGTGAGAACTCCAGTGTGACATGGGGTTGGTGTGCTATTGTTTGAGGAGAGGAGAACCTGATGGTTTATTTGGTATCTGTGCGGTGTATGGATGTAACCATGGTGAACTCCAAGACCTGAGCTATGAGAATGTGCACAGCAGCACTGTCTCAGCAAAATACCAAAGACAACCCAGTCTATTCTCTGTCTTTCTGTCTTTTTCCACTAGAGCATGGTTTCTCAGCCCGGATGTTCTTGACATTTGGGGCTGCATAAACCTTTGTCTTGGGCTGAGCTGTGTACTTTAGGATGGTGATGGCATCCCTGGCTTCCACCCATAGATGACTGTAATACCCACCCACCTCCAGCTGTGGTAGTGGGGTATGTCTCCAGACATTGCCAAACATTTCCTGGGACCAGATCGTCCACATCTAGAACCCTGCAGTAGAGAGTACTGGTTAGAAACATGAACTTCGGGGCACCTGGGTGGCTCAGTCAGTTAAGTGTCTGCCTTTGGCTCCGGTCATGATCCTGGGGTCAAGCCCCTTTGTCTGCTTCTCTTTCTCTGCCCCTCTCTGTGTCATTCTCTCTCTTTCTCAAGTAAGTAAAAATCTTAAAAAAAAAAAAAAAATTTATAAATTAGACATACCTGGGCTCATGCTATTCTTATACTTACTAGATGTGTGCCTTTGGGCAAAATACTTGGCCTCTCCAAGCCTCAGTTTTCTCACTTGTAAAGTGGGGATACTGATGACCTCGCATATAACTTCATTGGCCAGAATTATTGATGAGGTAATGCATGTAAAATGCTTTCTCGAGTCCCTGATTCCATCATTGGTAACTGGTGTTATTATATGTTAGGAGAAGAGGACCCTTGAAAGGGTCAAGAAAAAGTGTGCAGAGGAAGAAAAAAAATGTTTGGTAGAGGAATATGCCCAAGGTACACAAATCAGAAGGTTCTAAAGAATGCACCGTGGAGAGGCGCCTGGGTGGCTCAGTGGTTGAGTGTCTGCCTGCCTTTGGCTCAGGATGTGATCCCAGGGTGTTGGGATCGAGTCCTGCCTCTGGTTCCTTGAGGGGAGCCTGCTTCTCCCTCTGCTTATGTCTCTGCCTGTCTCTCTCTCTCTCTCTGTGTCTCTCATGAATAAATAAATAAAATCTTAAAAAAAAAAAAAAACTATGGAGAGGTGCCTGAGGGATGCAGTTGGTTGAGCATCTGACTCTTGGTTTCAGCTCAGATCATGATCTCAGTCGTCAGATCGAGTCTTGTGTCAGGTTCCAGGCTCAGTAGACAGAGTCTGCTTGACATTCACTCTCCCTCTAGCCCTTCCTGCCCTTCCCACTCATACTATCTCTCTTTAAAGTAAATAAATAAATCTTAAAAACAAAAAGTGGCACCATGGAGTCTTCCGAGCCTGACCCAGTTCCCCTCTCAGATAACTGTTAATAGTATCTGCAGAACTATTCCGTGTGTGTGTGTGTGTGTGTGTGTGTGTATCTATCTGTGTGTCTAGGGAAGACCATTTTTCAAGAGTCAAATGATTTGACTTGGTTGTGGGACGTGAGCCCTGTGAGTAGGAGGGCAGCCTCTATGGGCAGAGCTTCAGGGTTTTACTAGTTTGTCGCGTAAAAGACCAGGTGGCTCCTTCTTTCCTGGAATTCTTCGAAGGGTGGTGGCTGAGTGGGTGGTGAGGAGGTACCCAGACTCGGTGTCTCGGCAGGGTGGCACCACGGAAAGAAGGGAGCCAGCCTGAGAGAAAATGAAGAACTAAGTACATTGTGTGCCCAAAGCATGTTGTCCTGGAGACCATTATCTCCTCCTTTTGCTGGCCACAGTTTCTAGATGATTGAAGTAGTAAAGGTCAAAGAGTAACCATTTCAGCCCTGAGGGATTTCTGCATTGGCCTCAGACGTGTGCGTGTGTGTGCGCGCGCGTGTGTGTGTGTGTGTGTGTGTGTGTGTGTGTGTGTCGAGGGTCAGCATGGGGACCTGGCCCTTGCAGAGGTCCTCACGCTAGCAGTAGCTTGACCACCCAAAGACCAGTTAAAGTAGACCTCCGCTATGTCCTCGCTGCAGATTCTGCAGGAAACCAGGGCTTGGGCTCGGGGAGTCCAGCCTGTTTGATGGGAATTAGACGAAGCAGAGGGCCTGGTTAGAGTTGAGAGTTGCTCACTCCTGTCTACACAGCGGCAGGCAGAGGCTCACCAGGAGGCGGTTCCAGCTGAGGACGGGGTTGGCTGGAAAGCGGGTGTGGTGGGTTAATAGTAACATCAGAAACCTGCTGGACAACTTGCCGACTACAGCTGACACTGTTCTGTGACATCTAGGGGGTTGAGAGAGTAGATCCTTCGAGTCCTCATCACAAGGAAAAAATTGTTTTCCTTTCCTTTCTTGTGTCTCTGTGAGAAGATGAATGTTAGCCAAACCTATTGCGGTCATCATTTCACAACACATGGAAATTCAAACCATCTGCTCTGCACCTTAAACTTACACAGTGATGTATGTCAGTTATTTCTCAGTAAAACTGGAAAAAAAAAAAAAAGAAAATACCAAGCTTCTTAAGAGCTCTGGCAGTAGAACCTGTTGGGCCCACCCCTCCCACACCACTTCCTATGCTGGAACTATTCATCTAAGCAGCCACTTTCCTGTCCCGAATGGGAGGCACTGCCGCCCAGCGGGAAGCTGTGTCTCCAGTGGCTCCCCAGCCTGGTGGGTGAAGCACCTCTCATTTCAGTAGTCTCGGGACTCGGGGGCCCTGTCAGGGACTTTCCTGGTTTACTGTAACTCAGCTGCCTGAGTTCATGCTTCCAAACATTGTTTAAAGTCAGAAAGAACATTGTTTAATTTTGTAAGTTGTTTTTGTTAAATATTGAGTAGATACAAAGGAGAACGTACAGTATAAAGACTAGAGATACAAGGAAACCATGTGCCCATCGCTCAGTTCACAAAGAAGAATGTTACCGGTGGGTTTGGAGCGCCCCTCCCTGATCCTGGCCCACCCCACCCCCAGCTCATCGGTTTTGCTTTTTAGCACTCTTGCTTTTCTATAAAGTTTCACCACGTGTGTTGTATGCTAAACATTGTGTTGTCTCATTTGGCTTGCTTTTGAACTTGATAGAATCATGTTGTTTTTTTTCGGTGTCTTAAACTGTTGGCTTAAGGTGTGTTCTGGAGAGAAATCCAGTGTTGGCCTGTAGTTGTACTTCACTGTCTCAGGTGGTTATGTTCCATTACAAGAGAATTTATTTATCCTTTGTCTTGCTGACAGACATTTGGGTTGTCTTTGGTATTTTGCTGAGACAGTGCTGCTGTGCACATTTCTGGACACGTGCAAACGTCTGCAGGGTAGAGCCCCAGGAGTGGGGCTGAATCACAGGGTGTATGAGCTTCAGCTCGACCCAGTAGTACCTGTTTCCAGAATGCTTCCCCCCGTTTACAGTTCAACTGACAATTCTGTTTGTTTCACATCCTCCCAACTCTGGTTTTACTAGACTTTAAAATTTTTAGTAATCAGATGGGAGTTTTTATCATGTGGTTTTGATTTGCATTTTCATGATTATTAGTTAAGCATCTTTTCATATAGTTATTGGTCATTCAGGTTTCAGCTTCTGTGAAACAGCTACTTTAATCTTTTGCTCATTTTTCTATTTGTCTCTTTGTTGTATATAGACTTCTTGCTTGTTACTGGTTTTTATTTATTTTGTATACTAATCCTTTGTCAGATATATGTATTGTAACTATCCACTTCAGTTTGTGGCTTGTCTTTTCACTGTAGGTTTTTTTTTTTTTTTAAACAAATTCTTAATGTTCATTTTTTTCTTTTACAGTTAGCACTTTTCCTTTTTAAGAATTCCTCCCTACTTAAAGTTTATAAATATATCCTCTATATATTGTCTTCCAAACATTTTATGATAAGGCCTTTTATGGTAAGGTCTTCAGCCCATTTAAAATTATTTTTCTGTGTACTGTGAGGTAAGGAGCTAATTTTTTTTTAAGTGTACCAAATTATCCTAAGAACTATTTATTGAAAAAATACATTCCTTTTACATGGATCTGTAAATGACACCAGTGGCCATTATAATATGTCAAGTGTCTACAAATGTGTGGATCTGATCCTGAGTGCTTTACTATTTATTCTCTTTCTCTGTGCCAATATCACGCTGATTTAATGACTAAATTTTTATGTAACAGTTCTTGGTAAGGTCTTGGCCCTTTGCTCTTCCATCTTCATTTTAGATTGTGCTTGTTGAGTTCCATACAAATTGCTGGGATCTTTTATTAGAATTACTTTGAACTTATCAATTTGGATAGAAATGACTTTTTTATGATATTGACCCTTCCATGAACATGGTTTATCTCTCAGTTTACATAACTTACCACAGTCTAACTTTAGTCACTGTCTCACACCCTACTCTTGAACAGTTAAGGACCTTAGCACACTTTGATTCCCATCACACCCTCCTTTTATTCTATAGGGGGGTATTTCAGTTCTTTTTTAAATTTTAGAAGACCTCATTCAGTATTATTTAGATTTGCTCATTTATTATTAACTAGTTGGTCTTCATTCCTTCTTGCATTTAATACTTTAATTCTGGGATCACTTTTTATCTACCGAAGTACATCTTTTATGATGTACGAATTTGGGCTAATGTCTTTTTGGGGGCCCTCTAAGGGGGTTACCAGTTCTCTGAGGATTTTACCCTCCATTTGATGCCAAGATTTGATAGAGGCAGTTTTCTGTATAGTCTTTTTTTTTTCACTGACTTGTAACTCTGTGTGGCCCCAGCTTTATTCTGGCAGGGCCCTCCTATGAGACCTCCATCCTTGGGAGGGAGTGGGAACTCGAGCTTGCTCAGTTCCACAGATGCCTTTAAAAAACAACAACAAAAAACTTATTTATTTATTTAAAGATTTTATTTATTTATTCATGAGAGACATGGAGAGAGGCAGAGACACAGGCAGAGGGAAAAGCAGGCTCCATGCAGGGAGCCCGACGTGGGACTCAATCCGGGGTCTCCAGTATTAGGCCCTGGGCTGAAGGCAGCACTAAACCACTGAGCCACCCGGGCTGCCCTACAGATGCCTTTTTAATACCTACTCTCAAAGCTCCACTTGCTCTCTCTATTCTAGCCTTTGCTTAATTTCATTTGACCTCTAGGTGTCCCTTACCAATTTGCCAGTTTTTTTATGTATTTTAAAAGAGATTTCACAATTTCTCTTCATTTGCAGCTGTTTGTTATGAGAGTTGGCCTGGATACCTGGTGTGCCAGGCTTCCAGAAATCAAGAGGTTTCTGAGTCTTAATTTTGTGTTTCACCTGGCAGCAGCAAACACCAAAGATTACAATGAAGACTTAGTCATGTTCACTTATGACTTTTACAAGATGTTTTGTGACACTTATTAGTATAAGGAAAGGGAGTTGGTAAGTGCCAATTAACAACAGAATTTTCAAACTGAGGGTCTGTAGAGCCTAGTATTCCATGTCTATCCATCTGTGGAAGTTTTGTCTCTTTCTGAGGTGGAAAGGTCAATTCTTTTAAAGTATGATGGACATGGCCTTGAGTCTGGGTGTGTCAGTGAGACCTGGATCAGCTGACAGCCTCTCTAAGGCTTGATTTGCTTATCTGCAGGATGGGAACAATCATATTAACACCCTTCTTGCAGGATTACTGCGGAGATCGATGAAATAGCATGTATTATGAAGTTCCTTGCAAGCGGGCAGCTACAGCAGCCTTTCCAGTTATTCCCTTTGGTGGCATTCTCTCCATGTGCTGCTGCCCTTTGGAAACAATGAGCCTATGATTTCTGTAACCTCCCAGTTGCTTCACATGGTGGTCCTTATTATATATTAGCAAAGCTGTGTTTTCTCTGTGGGCCACACAGTCCCACCCACAGCCCTTTACCAGGACTCACAATTTTGTTCCAGCTGGGTGAAATCTCCCATCAGATTGGGAAAGCATAGCATCTGCACCGTGGGCTCTCTTATCAGTTACTCCCCCAAGCATTAGTTTTTACCCGACCAATGAATGCATTAAACATTTACATCCATGTCAACAGGCTGATCCTGCTCTCTGGAACACACCTTGGCCCACAGTGGAAATTGTCAGTCTCTTAGGTTTTTGCCAGTCTGCTCCTGAAAGTGGATCTTATGTTTCTTTATTTTTATTAGTGAGGCTGAACATCTTTTTTTTCTGTATAATATTTCTTTTGTGAATTGCCTCTTCATTTCCCTTTCCTTTCCTTTCCTTTCCTTTTTCCTTTCCTTTTTCCTTTCCTTTTTCCTTTCCTTTTTCCTTTCCTTTTTCCTTTCCTTTTTCCTTTCCTTTTTCCTTTCCTTTTTCCTTTCCTTTTTCCTTTCCTTTTTCCTTTCCTTTTTCCTTTCCTTTTTCCTTTCCTTTTTCCTTTCCTTTTTCCTTTCCTTTTTCCTTTCCTTTTTCCTTTCCTTTTTCCTTTCCTTTTTCCTTTCCTTTTTCCTTTCCTTTTTCCTTTCCTTTTTCCTTTCCTTTTTCCTTTCCTTTTTCCTTTCCTTTTTCCTTTCCTTTTTCCTTTCCTTTTTCCTTTCCTTTTTCCTTTCCTTTTTCCTTTCCTTTTTCCTTTCCTTTCCTTTTTCCTTTCCTTTCCTTTTTCCTTTCCTTTCCTTTTTCCTTTCCTTTCCTTTTTCCTTTCCTTTCTCTTCCTGGAGAGAAACATACACACACAGGCAGAAAGAGAAGCAGGCTCCTCATGGGGAGCCTGATGTAGGACTTGATCCCAGGGCCCCAGGATCATGCCCTGAGCCACCCAGATGTCCCAGGAGATTTCTTTTCTTGTTGATTAGTTTTTTGTAATGGTTTTATTGAGGTATTCATGTAGCATCTGATACAGCCATTTAAAACGTACAATTAAATGGCCTGCATTGTATTCTCAGAGTTGTGTGACTATCAGCACTATTTTCAGAACATTGTCATTATCTTAGAAAGAAACCCACCACCCATTAGTAGTCACTCCCCACTTCCCTGTCCCCATCAGCCCTAGACAGTGTGCTGCTTTGTATCCTTATGGATTTGCCTGTTCCGGGCATTTCATGTAAATGGAATCATGTAACATATGGTCTTTTGGCTAGCTTGATTTAGCATAAAGTTTTCAAGGTTCATTCTTGTACCATTTGTCATTACATTTTCTATTGTCCAATATGCTATTGCATGGACAGACAGACCACATTTTATTTACTCATTCATCAGTTGATGGACATTTGGGTTGTTTCCACTTTTTGACTGTTATGAGTAATGCTGTCATGAACATTCGTGTACAAGGTTTTTTGTTTTTTTGTTTTTTTGTTTTTAAAGGTTTTATTTTTTTTTAAGTAATCCCAGTCCCCAATTTGGGGCTCAAGCTCACAACCCCAAGATCAAGGGTTGCATGCTCTACTGAGCCAGCCAGGTGCCCCTGTGAACAGCTTTTATGAGGACCTATGTTTTCATTGTTGCTTGTATGAGGAGCATTTTGTATAGCAAGACTGTAACCCTTATTTACCATATAGGCTGCAAATATTCACCCCTAATTTACACTTAGGGGTAGGAAGGCGGGAAGAGTAAGGTAATATGAATGAAACAGAACATATAGGGGCACCTGCCTGGCTCAGTCAGTGGAACATGTGACTCTTGATCTTGGGGTTGTGAGTTTGAGCCCCATGTTGGGTATAGAGATAACTTAAAAAAAAAAAGTCTTAAAAAATACAAAGAAACAGAACGTTTAAATTTCTGACCAATCTTTCATACTCCTAAGCATTAAGTTTATGCCATGCCTTCCACAGTAAGTGGGCCCTTGGGGCTGGTCTGCATGCCTTATAGGGCATTGGTGCTATTGCAAACACTCTTTCTGTATCTGTCTGTGTCTGTGTCCATTTGTCTGTCTCTATCTCTCAGGCTACCTGCGTTAGGACTGGGAAATGGGAACCAGGCAGCAGTTGGGGGTACTTTCCAACTTTGTCTCAGAAGCTCACACTTCAAAGTGACTGGCTGAAGAACCACCAGGGTTGCAAGTCATCCGTTAAAAGGCTTCCAGCAGCTTTGCTGATTCACCGCTGTTGCAGGTGGAGGGGATCTGAGGGGCTGGAGGTCAGCCAGCACTGTTTGTTCAAGGGCAAGCACTGGGGCCCTGAGCTTCCTTAATCCTCCCAGGGCTCGAGTCCAGAGACTGTTCTAGAGCAGCAGTTCAGTGGCTGGAGTTGAGGAGCCCAGCAGGTTTAAAAAAATCCTTGGAGATTGAGACGTTGAGTTCTTGACCGCTTTTTATCCAGGCCTAACATGAATTTCTGCACTTCCCCCAAATACTCTTCCAAAACATCTTGGCACTCATTTAATTTTTCTCGGTCAAGTCTCACAAAATATTTTAGTTTAATCCTATTGGGAGTAGTAAGTATACAATTTTTTTTTTTTTTAAGATTTTATTTATTCGAGAGAGAGAGAGGCAGAGAGAGCAAGAGAGGCGCAGAGACACAGGCAGAGGGAGAAGCAGGCTCCATGCAGGAGCCCAATGTGGGACTCGATCCCGGGACTCCAGGATCATGACCTGGGCCAAAGGCAGGTGCTAAACCGCTGAGCCACCCAGGGATACCCAGTATACAATTTCATGTTGGCTTCTGTCTGTACTTCTGTGACCGTATAGGTACAGCCTGTGTAGTTCCTGTTCCTCTCAAGATTTCCAATATAGGGAAGGTTTTAAAAGAGGATCTGCTGAACGCTAGGTGAATGTGTCATTTTTTAATGATCATGCACACGGTACCTGTTATACTTTAAATGCATGTGTTTGTAATCTGGCAGTCACGTTAATGAAATCATTTATTCAACATTTACTTTATCTCCTCACTGGAAGGGACCTCAGCAGTCACCAATCCTAGTGAGGAAACAAACCTAGACAAAGTCAGCCACGTGAAACTAATGGGCTGTACGAAGTCCAGATACATCCACCTCTAAACAATTGGTACCCAGCCTCCTGTTTGCTTTTGGCTTGGATCCTTGATCTTAACTAGTTTCATGGAAAAAGCAGTCCTTCCTTGGAATTGTCATGTTCTGTTTGCTCTCTCAATGAAAGCCTCACTATTTCTCCACAATCATTGTGCTCTTTGTAGAAAGCAGGTGGCTTTTGCCCTCAAGGATGAGCGCTTCTGTCTTCTGTTCTGGTTACTGTTGAGCTAGCATTGCCATTTGCAGGGCCTTTGCCCAGTCTTACTTCATGTTAACATTTTATTTGTCATGGGGGCCTGATGAGATTTCACCTCCCATTTTTAGAAGATGGGGCAGGGGTTCCAACACTCGGTTCCCCTTTTTATATGGTTCACCAGTATCACTAGTGTGGGTTTCTGTGTGACAGCAGGAATGATAGGGGCCAGTGTGGCTGCTTTATGCAGTGGGAACTTGTATCATTGTCTCCATTTACAGGAGGGAAATTGAGGTGCAGAGGGCTGAGTATTTTTGTCCAAGGTGCTCGGCTAGCTTTGGTTTGATGCCAAGGCAGGAGTGCTAACTGGGTCCCAGGAGTCCATCAGCAACCTTGGAGCTGCACGCAGAACCGTGTGTGTGTGTGTGTGTGTGTGTGTGTGTGTGTGTGTGTGTGTGTGAGAGAGAGAGAGAGAGAGAGAGAGAGAGGGAGGAAGAGGGAGAAGGCCTCGGCCTCATTCATTATGGTATCAGAGCAGCAAGGCTGGGTCTGGCAAAGCCTTCCATCTGCTCTTCTGGGGATTTTCAGTTTTGTCTCCGTAAGGAATTTCTGCTCATAAAGATTTCTCGGGTGACACATCCTTTGTGCAAATTACCATAATTTTCCGTTTCCCTTCTGAGAAATTTCTTCCTGTTGAGAAGTTTTGAGTCACCAGGTCTTGTAGAAAATGTTGTAAAGTTTTTCTAATAAATAGAGATGAAGCAACTGCAACTTTGTGGATAGTTTCTTTCTTCCTTTTTCTGCTTTTTAAATAGATAACATTTATAAGTGGCAAAAGAAAATGCAGAAATGACATGCAGTGAAAAATAGAGATCCTTCCTGCCCTTGCCCTGCTCCTCTGAGGAGCTCCCTTATACATTTCTTATATGTCCAGCGATTTGCACTTTTTTTTTGGTTTAATATATGAGCTTAGGATTTCACAGCCTGGTTTTATGGTTTTGGACAAACCACACAGCCCAGCTTCCCCTAGTAAGGGTCAGGTACTCTGTGTTAAGGGACTTAGAGCCACTCCAAGAAGAGGTACTTAAGTTTTCAAAGGATATTATAATATCTAGTGGACAGGCCATTTGCACAGGGTGCTCTGAAAGATCCTTGTGAGCATGTGTTAGATCTGGAGCCACGAGCTAAAGCCTTCTGGTGCCAGCTGGGGGTGACATTGTCCCATTTTTCACATCCCAGGGGCCCAGCAGTGTGGGACTTTCTAACTTATTTTTCTGCTTCTCACCCTCCCCTTTTCCCACTGTTCTCCATACTGATGCAGCCAGAGTGACTTTTCTGAAATGTAAGCCTAACCATGGCCCTCTCTTAAACCCTTGGCCAGGCTCCCAACTGTCAGCCAGGGTGAGCACTAGGGCCTGGTGTGGTGGGCGTGGCCCTGCATGTCTGACTCTAGCCTGTCCCTCCCGCTGCGTGTCTCACCACGTTTTCCACTCCTTTCTCTTGTGATGCTGAGGTGTGCTGTCCTGGCCCGCATGCCTGCGCACTTTTCTCTCATGCACCCCTCCCCCCATGGCTTCTGCAGTCCTCAATCTGAATCTCCTTCGTGCCTTTATTCACGTGTCTTGTTAGATGTGGCAAGGTACCGTACCTCCCAGGGGTGGCACCCCTTCAGAACTCCTCTGAAGGTGGTGGCAGAGTCTGGGACTTGCTCCATGGTGGAAGGCCCTTGAGGGTGGGCCCTTAGACAGGCCTGGCCTTGCTACCTGTGGAGCTGTCTGTTCCCAGCAGGCACCTGCACCAGGCAGTGCTCCGCAGTTGATGTGAAGTATGGGCCTGCTACCCTGTTCCCTAGCCCCCCCAGTGCAAAGATTAGCCCCCCAAATCTATCCATACTTAGCTTGAACGGGCACCTCTTCCCAGGCTTTCTGCCCCCGAGTGACACAGTAACAAACGCCTCATAGTAGAAGTTTGAAGCCAGGTGGGAACAAAGTCTGAGTGCTCTTTTGTCACATTGGACCAGGCCACGGCTCCCTCCTTTTTCTCCACCTGCTGTGGAGAGGAGCCGTGCCCTTCACTGGTAAAGGGGGCTCACTTGGGATAACCTGGTTTGTCTTGATTCATTTTTTCCCTTTTTGTTTAACTGCGTATCAGTCACAGACTTCTGTTAGAGAATACCTGATTCCACTTTTGCCAGGATTTGTGTGGTACTTCCTGTTATTTTTTTAGTCCTCACAATTCTCATGTACATGGCGGTTTTCCTGTTCAATGGGTGAACAGTCTAGAACTCAGAGAAGCTTGCCTGAGGCCACCCTGGTATGACTGGGGCCAGGATTCACATGCATGTCCTTTGATCTGAGTCTGTTGGTGTTCCTCTTTTTTATTTTAGAGAGGGGAGAGGGGCAGGGGTGGGGGGTGGGAGAGAATCCTAGCAGGCTCCACGCTCAGCACAGAATCTAGCTCAAGGCTCCATCTCTTGACCCTGAGATCATGACTGGAGCTGAAATCAAGAGTTGGACGCTTAACCAAGCCACCGAGAGCCCCTGTTTCCTCTTCTTTGTCCAGTATTTGCTCCCATAGGGACCCCAGTCCATCCTGTGGCTTATCTACCATCCCTCCCATAGACATCTCTGTGTTGTGTTGGCCCAACAGAACTTCTGCTGCGCCTGCCCTCCCTCTGCCTGCTGTCACTCCTCACCTGGGCCAGTGGCACCTGCTCTTGGCCAGTTTCTCAGGTGACCAGTTTTGTGTGGTCCGTGACTCCTCTTCTTACTGCGCACATTTGCCTGATCAGCTAGCTGACTGTTGGTTCTCCGGAACAGCTTCCCAGTCTGGGTCTGACTGCTTCCACTTCTCCACGCAGGGCCTCCATCTCTTGCTCTTCCCCTGTGTTCCTCTGCTCTCTTTGCCCCCTTGCGGTCACTCCTTTGCACCCAGTCTTCTGGGGGACCCCAGCGTACTTAGAAGAAACTCCAGAGCCAGACTTGCCTCTAAGACCCTGGGTGATCTCAGCCTCTGCTGTGCGGGCGTGGGCTTGTCTCATTCTCTCAGGTTCCTCCTCTCCAGGCATGCCAGCCCCTATGTCAGAGTCACACCTACCTCAGGGCCTTTGCATTTGCTCTCTGTGTGCCTGTAACAGTTCCTGGGCTTAGGGTGGCATGGCTGGTTCTTATACTTCATTCGGGTCTTTGCTTTAGTGTCACCTCCTCAGAGAGGTCTTCCTTGATTGTTTTCTTAAATAGCCTCTGCCTCTTTTGTCTCCACACCTTGTGCTTTTTTCACAGCATCTAGTATGTGAGCTTATCTGTTATACTTATTACCTGTCCTCCCCATGATGCTCATAACTCTAAATAGACCTACAACCAGCACAGGGGAGGCGCTCGTCTAGCACTGGTGAAGTGCTTTTGTCTTTTCTGTGTGTCTGCTCCCTGATTTAGAGGCCGTGGACCCTGAGAGGGGAAGGTGATCATTAGGAGTCGCTGCTCAGCTTAGTCGCCCCCATAGACTTTCTGTATATTGAAGGACATTTCTTCTTATTGCTTCTCAAATATGTATAGGTGCTGTTGTGATTAGTGGAATGGAAATTCTTTTTTCATAGTGGTTTTTGCCCATTATTTTCTCGGTTAAAAAGCGCCAAAAGTACAACTATTATTTCCTGAGGGTCTGCTGAATATTTGACCTTGAGTTAGTCGTACTCAAAAAAGCCAGGAATCACCACTCTGGACAGGCCTGTTCCTTGACTGGATTTATAACCATGTGGGAGCAAGGTCCTGGGGTAGGTGCTGTCAGCAGCTGTGAGTAAGCAGTCCCACCTGGCAGTGAGCTTATTAAACCTGGTAGCGGAGGCGGAGCAACACGTCGGCCTCCTTTCAGGCTGTGTCTGTGTACTGCTGCCCAGGGAGCACTGGGGTGGAGGGCAGGATGTTGGGAGAATGATCGGATGCCACCAAGTCCCCATATTCTGATTTCATCTTTCTGGAAGCAGAGCCCTTAATTTACCCTTTGTCAAGCTTTAAGAGTCCCCAGAGCAAGTACTAGCATGCTGGAGTCCAGACTAGTGTGGGTGCCCCGGGACCCAGGACAGCACTTTCCTCAGGGCCGGCCAGCCTTCCCACTCAGCCATATTCCTGGAGCGTGGGGTCCATTGGGGGTATGTGTGGGGGTCTCCATTCCCTCTTCAGAAGTGTGGAATATTAGAGATCATGGAAACTGTATAATTTGAGAAGCAAAGGCAGCGTTACAACTTAATTTTATATTTAGATATGGTTTTTAGGTGTTTAAAAATCAGTATTTTTTTGTAATACAAACTTCACAGAAACTACTACTGAGCCGTGGCTGGTAGGATTATGTAGAAGGTAACTGATTTTCAGAGTGGGGCCGTTACCCAGTAGAAGATAAAGTATCAGAATCTGTGGCTGTTGGGAAAGGCTGAGTCAGTGTGTTCATTTACCTAAGGGGAGAATTGATTTTAAAAGTTTGAGAAGCAGGGGCGCCCGGGTGGCTCAGTGGTCGAGCAGATATCTGCCTTTGGCTCAGGGAGTGGTCCTGGGATCGAGTCCCGCATCGGGCTCCCTGCAGGGAGCCTGCTTCTCCCTCTGCTTTGTCTCTGTCTCTCTCTGTCTGTCTCTGTCTCTCTCTGTCTCATGAATAAATAAATAAAATCTTTAAAAAATTTTGAGAAGCACAAGCTTAGTATAAGAGCTGTACTTGCTGGGCCAAGAGGAAAGCGCCAGAAGGGCTGGTTTTGTTGGTATTTGCCTCTCTGGCATGTTGCCCTGAAAAGGGATAGTGTCGCGGGGAGGATGGAGGGTCGGGCAGGTGGGTTTCCCGGATGCAAGGCTGGCCTGCCGTGAACGTCACTTCCCTGGCCTGAGTTGGTGCGTGCTAAGCTGTAGACGGGAACCACCTGTGTTGCTAGAAAATCCGGAATGCCGAGCAGCTGGAAGGCGAATGGGGCTCCCTCTCACCTGCCCCTGGACGTAAGATGGCTGTGTCATGTCCAGACCCGCAGCCGGGCACAACGTGTTCTGGGAGCCGGGGCTTGTCGTTTGTCAAAGTCAGCGTCTCGTTGTGTTGGGCTTAATGGCTTCCCTCTGTGTGGCAGTTTGGAAGTCCTGCCTGCAGTGTAGTGCTTGCTAATAACCTGGGTAATATTTCACGTTTGACAGGTGCCCCTTTGACTCGGAGATGGAGCAGGGCTCTGCGGACCCACTTAGAGCTCTGGGCAGGCGCTCCAGCCTTCACCCGGGAGCACCCTCGGGCTTCAACAGAACAGTTGTTCAATATAAAGTGCTTCCCCGACAGAGAAAATTGCTCTGAATGGTTCTTGCCCAGCGCCCCCCCTTTCCCTCTCTCCCTCTCTTCATGTTAATTGGACTCTGGGATTTTTCCAGATTGCTTTTAGAAAGAATAATGGGTTATGATTACAACGTCTTAACAAGGTCAAGTCACTAAATAGTTACCCCAGGTACCCAGCATAAAAGAATATGTAGAAACCATCTGATATGGTCTTCGGCCTAAAAATAAAACTGTGATTTGCATCTGTGCTTCCTGGTAACATTAGCTTGGCGAGTGTACCGTGTGTTGGGCGCTGTTCGGGCTCTGTGCTTACAGGATCTACCTGAAGTCTGTAACACACGTGGGAAGCGGTCCCACTGGCCCCATTTTGCCAAAGGAGGAGCTTTGCTGGAGATGCACCACTGGTGAGGCAGGTGGCCGAACAGGGATCCGGGTCCTACCTGGCCTGACCCCAGAGGCTCTGCTGCCTCTGTACTCAGGGTGGAACTCGACACCCAGGATAGCCATGTTCATAGTTTTTAGGTGGTCAGGTGGTGCCACGCGTGCACCGTGTTTCCTGGCATGTTGAAGAGACTCCATTAATGTCATTTCGTTGTTCCTGGGGGGAGGGGGTCATGGAGTCTGGGATCCCCCAGAATCTTAAGGGTTTCAGCACCCCCGGGGAACTCTTCCTTACGTTATCATCTGCCTGTGGATGTTTTGGAGCTGAAACGTGAATGAGATGCATTGTGTTTTCTGTGGCCAGGCCCCCTGCACCCTGCTCGGCTCCTGGGAAACCTGAGACCTGGGTCTTAGCACAGCCCCTGCGAGAGCGGCCGCAAGCATACTTGGAAATAACCCTGTCACTGCTAGATTGAGTGTGGCACCTGTACCTCACGTTCTTCTTACTAAAATTTTTGTGGACTTTTGAAAAATGTTGCCATACAAAAGTATATGAAATGTATGTTTAACTTAAATAATCTAGGTGTGTCCAAGTAAAGAAATGGAGCACTCCCAGTGTGTCAGAAGACCCCCGCTTGTCCCTCCTCCCATCCAGACAGAACTGTCATCCTGGACGTTTTGTTACTTGTTGCCTTTTCTTTCTTTTCTTTTCTATTTTTTTTTTTTTTAAGATTTTTTATTTATTCATGAGAGACACAGAGAGGCAGAGACACAGGCAGAGGGAGAAGCATCCCCCGAGCAGGGAGCCCGATGCGGCACTCGATCCTGGGACCTAGGACCCTGGGAGCATGACCTGAGCCAAAGGCAGACGCTCAACCAGTGAGCCGCCCAGGTGTCCCCGTTGCCTTTTCTTGACGGTTTTACCGTCCTATCCATTCTCTTGCTGTGAGCAACCACTTCAAAACTTAGTGACCTAAACCATCAGCAGTTTATTACTTCTCCCAATTTTGTGGGTTGACTGGGCAGTTTCTTTTGTTCCACGAGTTGTTGGGGTCAGCATTCATGTGACAGCATTCAGCTAGTAGCTGGGCTGGAGGGTCCAGGAAAGCATCTCCCGTACGGCTGTCTGCTGTTCTTCATGTGGGCTGTGCATGCAGCGTCTACTCCAGGGCCGCTCTGTGCCTCGTCCCTCTCCAGCAGGAGAGCCTGGACATCCCTGCGATGGGGTGGCTGGATTCCAGGAGAGCCACGCGGAATCCGCAGACCTCTTAAGGGCCAGGCCTGGAACTGGCACAGAGTTACTGCATCTTGGTGGTCAGAGCCACCCAAGTCCGGGTGGAATCTCCCAGCAGATGTGGTGGGATGGGGGGATGGTGGCGGCCATCCGTGTCCATGTTGCTTAGTTGGGCCTGTTTAGAATCCCACCGCGGGTCTCCTCTAGGTCCTTCAAGTTTTCATTCCCAAACAAATTCCTTGTGAGGCAGGCCAGGGGTGAGTGTCCAGCTGGGTGGGTGGCCATCTGAAGAGCATCCCACTTCTGACACCATAAGTCAGCCCCATTAATCAGGGACAACCACTGAGCAGCTGGCAGTGGCACAGGGAAGGTACCCGAGTGCAGTGAGGAGTTTCTAGAAGGTCATGCCAGTTTCTTGAGGGGACAAATATGTGCCGGTTTGAGGCTTCATTTTCTGTATCTGACGTGAGCACTTTGGGCTTGGTGGGCTCTGTGGTCTTGTTCTGTTTACATTTTCTTTAGTTCTCACTTTTAGGGTCTTAGAGTAGCTTTAAGGCCCACATTTATCACCCTTAAAGCAAGACAAAGTAAGGCGGAAGGGACCCCCCACACTTTCCCTTGAGTGAAAGCACTGTGTAGCAGGGGTGAGGCTGGGGGAGCCACACTTGATCCCCGGCCTTGGCGATGAGAGGCAGCAGGGCTGTTGATCATACGGTTGTTTCAGATCTCCTTGGATGGCGACGCCTCGGTGCGTGCGCTGGCTGGGGTGGGCAGCTCCCCGTGCCCGCGGGACCCACACGTCCAGCTGTGTGGCCCAGGCAGCCCGCTCACCTCTTTCCTGACCCCTCTAAGCTTGGCCCGATCGTGGTGGGTTCCTGTCACTGTGGAGCGTGAAAGGAAACAGAAGACAGTGGGAGGAGTGCCGTGATCTTCTAGAGCATTTCACGGAGCTCTGGACGGGAGGTTCTCGCTCAGCCCCCGAGGGGAGGACCAGGCCAGCTGGGCCCTTACCTGCTTACCACCTTGCCTTAGGGAGTAAGGGGCTGGTGGAGCTTTCTAGCAGGCTGCCAGCTGGGGGAGGTGGGTGCTGGAGGCAGCTGGGGGCCTCTGGGCTCCACCTGGTGAGGGTTATAACTTGCCTGGAGGGGGGCGGGAGCACTGGGGAGCCCCCGCGGCCTGCTGGCTCTCCCCCGGGCTGATGGCAGAACCAGCCCCTGATGGCAGAACCAGCCCCGGGAGCCAGTGTTTAGGCGACTCTTCAGCACGTGGCCTCCGCCTTTCTCCACCTTTCTGCTCCTTCCTTCCTCAGGCTCTGCTCCCTCCCTTCCTGGTCTCCCACGGCTTCCTCTGCTGCTTCCTCTCACCGTCTCCCCTTTTCTTCCTTTTTAGTCTTTGAATTTGTCAAAACAGGCACCCTTTGGGAGTATTTCTCTGTTGGAACAGCTCTGGGGGACCCTGTGTTGTGCCCCCCACACCCGCATCTGGCGAGGAGCATGGTCAGCATTGGGTGGAAGACCTCCTCCTGGAGGGGTGGGTGCAGGGAGGTGCCTGGCCACCAGCCACCTTCCCCCGACCTTTACTCCCCGGAAGCCTCTGAAATGAGAGCCGGGCCTGTGCCCTTTCCCTGGAAGCTGTGGCGGGGCCGCAGCACGAAGGCTCCTGAAGGCTCTTGAGGGCTCCTGGCAGGCGTGGGCCCCTGGCCCACCCCGCTGAGCAGCTGCCCTTGGGGCCCCCGTGGTACCCCGCCCCCCCACCCCGGGGGTGGGCCCCAGAGTCTCTTCTCAGGTTTACAGCAAGTCAGGTGGCCTTGCAGCTGGGGCAGGGGCGGGGGTCAGCTGCTGCTCCCGGTTGTTTCCAAACTTAGGACACTTCCTCCCTTCCTCCCTGGTCCATTGTGGGTATTGTTGGGTCAGCTGCCGGACGAAGGTGAAGGAGCCAGGCCCCCCCGGCGATGGGGGGCTTCTGCACCCGGCTTCTGAGGACATAGGCAGTGGCTAGGGACTGGGACTTGGCTGCCGGCCGCACCCGCCTTCACCCTCTGCCTGCCCTGTCGGGGGTGCGCTGCCTTCACATCCCAGGCCTGAGTGCCCACGGTCTGGGCCTTTAACCCGGCACCGGACATGGGTCCTTTCCAATGGAGCCCCGCCTCGGTGACATCCTCCAGCTCCCGGACACATAGCCCTGCCTTTGAAAACCTCCCAGACGCCACCGGGTGGGTGGGCTTCACAGCGTTCAAAGCTGATGGGGGGGCTGAGCCCCTCTTGGGGGGTGGGGTGGGCGTGGCTTTCCTTGCGGCTCGTTGTGGCCAGACCACCATACATGGTCACGGCTCCTGCGGTGACTCACACGGGGGGTGGGGGGTGGGGGGTGGGGGGCTGATGTCCCTGAACCGCGGGAGCCCGTGAGGGGCTGCTGGAACCTGGGGGCTAGGAGCCGCAAAGTGTCCTTCGCACCTGCCCAGAAACAGCCTGGGGCAGCTCCGAGCAGACCCAGGCGTCCGATGCCGGGCCAGGGCATGACAGCCTGGCCCTGGTGGGTCCGTGCCAGGGCCTGTGCCAGGGCTGGCGGCCTGTGATCCCAGGAGTGGGGTGCTGACTTTCATTTTGAAATTGGATCTTTCTTGGACCGAGGTGCCTGCTATTTTTCCTATAAAATGCTCATCTGAGATGCACTCTGGTGTGGCGCTGCTGCGGAGGCCCGAGCTGTTTTAGATACTTATTTAGCCCTGGCTTGTGGTAGTTGGTGATTATTCGGCACCAGGCCATGGAATTTTTCTGAGCATATTCACTTGAGACGGTTGTGGGATTTCCAGGCATTAATGAGGTCTTTGACAGAGAAACTGCGGCCAGACCAGCAGCTCTTGGGGTCAGGACCAAGGCTCATTCTTCCACCAGGGACCGACTGGAGAGGTTTCTGGAGGCAGAGGACTCCCCAACTTTATGTGGTTCCCTGAGCCTATGAATCAGAGAGAGAGAGAGATCCCTGCCCCCAAGGGCAGGACTTTGCCAGACCCTGTGCAGGAGAGGGTCCACTCCTGAGATGCTGGCAGATGGAACACCTGTCTTCCCAGACGCACGTCTCACCTGTATATGACAGAATGGGGGGAAAAAACCGAAATAAAAAGGTTTTCATAAAGCCAAATGTATCTAGTTGAAAGATCTGTCCTTTCTTCTAAGATTATGTCCTGCATCCTTTTTTTTTTTTTTTTTAAGATTTTATTTATTCACGAGAGATGCAGAGAGAGAGAGGCAGAGACACGGAGAGGGAGAAGCAGGCTCCCTGCAGGGAGCCCAATGTGGGACTCGATCCCGGGTCTCCAGGATCAGGCCCTGGGCTGAAGGTGGCGCTAAACCGCTGAGCCACGGGGGCTGCCCAATGTCTTTTTTTTAATGCTCTCAGTAATCGGTGCTTTGTGTTTGTTTTTTGACTTTTTAATGTCGTTACCTGGCAAGATGCAGAAGTGCTGTTTTGTGTTGGTCCCTCAAAGCTTTTGGTTTTGGGAACTTTGCTGACCAGTAAACCCAGGGATCTAGGAGCCACTGGTCAGCCTTGGCTTGCACAGGGAATCTGGAGCGATTTACCCTTTGTGGATGTAGTTCCCCTCCTCTGCCCCACATTTCTCACCTGGGAGGGTTGGGGTGGACTGGTCAGGCTGGCTGGCGTCCTTCCTCTGTGCTCACGCGAAGGCCCTGTGGCTTCCCAGCCATGGATTTTCCCCAGCACAGCCAGCAGGTCCTGGAGCAGCTGAACCAGCAGCGGCAGCTGGGACTTCTGTGCGACTGCACTTTCGTGGTGGACGGCGTTGACTTCAAGGCCCATAAAGCAGTTCTGGCAGCCTGCAGCGAGTACTTCAAGATGCTCTTCGTGGACCAGAAGGATGTGGTGCACCTGGACATCAGTAACGCGGCAGGTACCCCGTTGGGTCCAGGGCTGAGCTTGTGGTGGCCCTGTGCCGCGCAAGGCCCTCCTGGGGGCGGCCCTTCAGGCCCTGGGGTGGGCCAGGCCTCCCACGCAGGACTCAGGCCATGAGCATGTGGGCACCTAGTTGCTGCTACGTTTGCGGGGCCTGTTTTGACTGGGAGAGAACTGACAGGAAGGGCTCATGATAAGCTCATCATAGGGAACATAGGCTAGGCTTGTCAGGAGGGACAGAGAACAGGTGGGCTCTGAGCCCCCAACCCCTTCCCCTGGCTGAGTCTGTCCCGAACCCCTACCACAGGGCTGGCCCTGATGGGGATGGCCACAGCTGGGGCTGGGAGGGGGTCGGGAAGACCCGGCATTGAGGAGGGAACCGGTCCTGGATTTGGCTCCTGACCCAGGATGGCGTGACCTTCCACGGGAAGGTCAGGGCAAAGTGGTGTCCCCCCAGTTTACAGATATGGAAGCTGAGATCCAGAGCGGGCAGGTGACTGGCCTGGAGGTCACCTACTTTGTGGCAGAGCCCTGATGAAGGCCAGTGCTGACACCCTCTTGGTGGCGTGTCCTCCAGTGGTGGAGTGTGGTGACTGGGAGAGTACACGGGGGCGGGTGGGGGCGTGTTCACACTGCTGTCCCCTGTGCAGGGTAGGAGTTCACCTGGCCTTCGTGCAGGGTGCTGTTTACACTCTCAGTCCTCTGTTCACACCCTCTACTGCGCAGAGCAGGTGCTCACACCCCTGTCCTCCATGCAGGGCAGCCGTCACCCCCTCCGCCCTTTGGGGGCCTATTTCATTTCAGAGGCTGTGGTCTGCGCTGAGGGTCCTCGGGTTGCCCGCCTGCCCGCAAGTACGGGCCGGGGAGACGGTGGCCTGCCATCCCGCTACCGAGTCGGGCAGCTGAGGAGGCTGCTGGTGCCGGGCCTGGAGGCGGGTCCGTGATGGCTGTCTGTGTCCTTGGCAGGCTTGGGGCAGGTGCTGGAGTTCATGTACACGGCCAAGCTGAGCCTGAGCTCTGAGAACGTGGACGACGTGCTGGCCGTAGCCAGCTTCCTGCAGATGCAGGACATCATCACGGCCTGCCATGCCCTCAAGTCACTCGCTGAGCCGGCCGCCAGCCCTGGGGAGAATACGGTGGCCTCGGCCGTGGAAGGTAAGACACTTGGCGGGCTGTTCTGAGTAGGTGGCTTTGGAGGCAGTGCTGCCTCGGACTCTCTGCTTCTCTCTGGGCCCCAGTTTCTTATCTGGCCTTGCCTGCACCGTGGGGTGCTGGTAAGGAGTAAAGCCTCAGGAAGGGCCTCACAGGGGCCCATCTGCCTACCCCTTCCCCCATTAGCTGCTTTGTGCCCTGCTCCCTTAGCCCTCTGCACTTGGGGGTCGCTCCTCCTGCAGCTCTCTGCTGTCGGGCCCCTGGTGCCAGGTGTGGGACAGACGCTCTTGGTACTCTTTGCAGAGAACCCCGTTCCCCTCCCAAGCACTGACCTCTGACTGGTGGTATTGTCTTGCTTGTGAGGTGTGCTCCCCGACCAGTGTGGGAGCCCCACGGAAGCAGCGGCCGGGACTGCTTATCCCAGGCCCAGGCACAGCCTGGTGTGGAGGAGCTGCCCTGGGAACAGACTGCTAGAAAGTCCTGGGCTACCTCACCCCTCCAGGTGGTGGGCACGGGATGGGAAACGGCAGGTCTGTCCTGTTCCATGTCTAGGAGGAGACAAGAGAGCCAAAGAGGAGAAGGCAGCTGCTACCATGCTGAGTGAGCTGGACCCAGCCGGCAGCAATCCGCCCCCAGGCCCGGGCAGGGAGCCCAAAGAGGAGCGGGGTGGCCAGGCCGAGAGCACGGCCAGCGGTGAGTCGTGGCACCGAGGACCCGGCCGTCCGTCCCATCACCTCCCCAGGGCCCAGAGGTAGGGTGGCACAGGCTACTGTACCCCTTGAGTTCTCGTTCCCCAGAATGACCTGCTGTTGGCTTGGGGGCGCCTGTCCAGCCAGAGCAGAGGCACAAGCAGCTTGAGTTTGGATGTGCTGGGCCCCTGCTCCAGGCCACCGCCGCTGCCAGGGACCTGGTCTAGGAGAGCCATCAGGCCCCTGGATGGAGGGTCCTAATCCAGCCTCTGGTGTTTGCACACCACACCCAGGCGCAGAGCAGACGGAGAAGGCCGATGCCCCTCGGGAGCCGCCCCCCGTGGAGCCCAAGCCAGACCCCACGAGCAGCATGGCTGCTGCTGAGGCCGAGGGCGCCTTGTCGGAGAGCTCAGAGCAAGGTACCCAGGGGCCACCCGCACGCCCAGGTCCCCCGAGGTCCCTCCCCCTGCCCCACCTCCAGCTGATCCCACTGTGAGTCATGCCTTAGCTTTGGGCCCAAGTCATCTTTCCATTCTGGAAATCTGACCTTTGGTTGCACACCCAGCCTTGCTTCTGTTGGCACAGATGTGTTGCTGGTGCAGCGCCCGCACTTCTGCTGCTTCCCGGTGCTGCGCACCATCGGGGAGCCCGGCCGCCCCCAGCACCCGCTGTGTTAGCAAGTCCAGCGTCCTGGGGAACGAGGCCACCGCCCCTCCCAGCGGCAGGTGGCCCTGCCTGCTTGTCTGGGGAGGCCGCCTCCTTTGCTGGCTGTGAGGTCGCGACCTTTGGAGGCCGCTTCTTGCCCTCCCAGGCATCTCAGTGCCTGCCCTTCTGCCCGCAGAGATGGAGGTGGAGCCGGCCAGGAAAGGGGAAGTGCGAGAGGATGAGGGCGCAGGGGCCGCCGAGGTCAAGGAAGAGGGGCCGCCGCTGGAGAAGGGGGAGGCCCCTGAGGAGAGCGAGGAGTCGGCCAGCACCGACTCGGGCCAGGAGCTGGGCGCTGAGGCCCGGGGCCTGCGCTCGGGCACCTACGGCGACCGCACGGAGTCCAAGGCCTACGGCTCCGTCATCCACAAGTGCGAGGTGCGGCCCTCCCTGCGGCCCCCGCCCGCGGCCCCCGCCCCCCACCCCGCGGCCCTGACGCCTGCTCCCCCGCTGCACCCCGCAGGACTGCGGCAAAGAGTTCACGCACACGGGCAACTTCAAGCGGCACATCCGCATCCACACGGGCGAGAAGCCCTTCTCGTGCCGGGAGTGCAGCAAGGCCTTCTCGGACCCGGCCGCATGCAAGGCCCACGAGAAGACCCACAGGTAGCCCGCGCGCAGCCGCCCCCCGCCCCCCGCCCCGGCCTCTGGGTGCCCCGAGAGCCTCACCCCTCTGTCGCCCTGTGACCACCAGCCCGCTGAAGCCGTACGGCTGCGAGGAGTGCGGCAAGAGCTACCGGCTCATCAGCCTGCTGAACCTGCACAAGAAGCGGCACTCGGGCGAGGCGCGCTACCGCTGCGAGGACTGCGGCAAGCTCTTCACCACGTCGGGCAACCTGAAGCGCCACCAGCTGGTGCACAGCGGCGAGAAGCCCTACCAGTGCGACTACTGTGGCCGCTCCTTCTCCGACCCCACGTCCAAGATGCGCCACCTGGAGACCCACGACACGGACAAGGAGCACAAGTGCCCTCACTGCGACAAGAAGTTCAACCAGGTGTGCTCGCGGGAGGCGAGGGTGAGGAGGCGGCGGCTGAGGAGGGAGGGCCGCCCCGCTGCCGGGGAAGCTGGGAGGACGGCTCGAGGCTGGGTGGGCTGGGGCCCCGAAGAACTAGGGTGAGCTGGTTTTCCCTTTTTCACCTCCGGGACCTGGAACATTCCACTGGCCTCGAGGAAAGATGGAGCGCTCCAGGGGCCCCCAGGGAGGGCTGAGAATCCCTTGTCCCCTGGTGGGAGGGGCCTCCCGCACTGTGTTCCTTGGGGTGGCCCTTCTGACCCCTTCCCCGGGCGCAGGTGGGGAATCTGAAGGCCCATCTGAAGATCCACATCGCCGACGGGCCCCTCAAGTGCCGAGAGTGTGGGAAGCAGTTCACCACCTCAGGTAGGGCCGGGGCTGCCCCCAGCCACCCGCTGCCCTCATGCCCCTGCACCCCCAGCCGCCCGCTGCCCCTCACGCCCCTGCACCCTCCAGCCGCCCGCTGCCCCTCACGCCCCTGCACCCCCCAGCCGCCCGCTGCCCCTCACGCCCCTGCACCCCCCAGCCGCCCGCTGCCCCTCACGCCCCTGCACCCCCAGCCGCCCGCTGCCCCTCACGCCCCTGCACCCCCAGCCGCCCGCTGTCCCTCACGCCCCTGCACCCCCCAGCCTCCCGCTGTCCCTCACGCCCCTGCACCCCCCAGCCTCCCGCTGCCCCTCACGCCCCTGCACCCCCCAGCCTCCCGCTGCCCCTCACGCCCCTGCACCCCCCAGCCGCCCGCTGCCCCTCACGCCCCTGCACCCCCCAGCCTCCCGCTGCCCCTCACGCCCCTGCATCCCCCAGCCTCCCGCTGCCCCTCACGCCCCTGCACCCCCAGCCGCCCGCTGCCCCTCACGCCCCTGCACCCCCCAGCCTCCCGCTGCCCCTCACGCCCCTGCACCCCCCAGCCTCCCGCTGCCCCTCACGCCCCTGCACCCCCCAGCCGCCCGCTGCCCCTCACGCCCCTGCACCCCCCAGCCTCCCGCTGCCCCTCACGCCCCTGCACCCCCCAGCCGCCCGCTGCCCCTCACGCCCCTGCACCCCCCAGCCGCCCGCTGCCCCTCACGCCCCTGCACCCCCCAGCCGCCCACTTCCCCTCACGCAGGCGCCCCTTGCGTCTCGCCACAGGGAACCTCAAGCGGCACCTTCGGATCCACAGCGGGGAGAAGCCCTATGTGTGCATCCACTGCCAGCGGCAGTTTGCAGACCCCGGTGCCCTGCAGCGGCACGTCCGCATCCACACAGGTAGGCGAGTGGGCCCGGCGCTGCCGGGGGGCGGGGGAGGGGGGCGGCTGGGAGGTGGAGGCGCCCACACTTTCTCCTGCCCCGTCCCCAGGCGAGAAGCCGTGCCAGTGTGTGATGTGCGGCAAGGCCTTTACCCAGGCCAGCTCCCTCATCGCGCATGTGCGCCAGCACACAGGGGAGAAGCCCTACGTCTGCGAGCGCTGCGGCAAGAGGTCCTGCCCTGCCTGTCCCTCCCCTGCCCCGGGCCCTGCGGGGGTCCCCGGCAGCCTGCGCGGTGTAGGGGGTCAGGATGCCAACCTAGGGCTCAGTTGGGAACCGGGCCAACCACTGCTCCAGTCCAGGCTTAGGTCCCCGGGGTCGGCTCTGATCTAGAGGCGGCGACAGGAGGCCCCAGCTCAGCTCAGCTCAGCATCCCCAAACCAGGCTTGGGCAGTTGGGTGCCAGCCCATCCCTGTGTGGCCCTGCAGGTTCGTCCAGTCCAGCCAGTTGGCCAATCACATTCGTCACCATGACAACATTCGCCCTCACAAGTGCAGCGTGTGCAGCAAGGCCTTCGTGAATGTGGGGGACCTGTCCAAGCACATCATCATCCACACTGGTGAGCCTGGGCCCACCGCTCACCTGTCCCTGGTTCTTGGCGGGGTGGCGGGCAGGGAGGTCCCTCCAGATCGTGGCCTGGGGTGCTGACCCTAGCTGCAGGTGGCCTTGAAGGAGGCTCAGTTCAAACGAGGACCCCCTCTTCCTAGTATCCAGAAGGCACAGCGGCCACTGGAGGCTACCCCAGGGCGCTTGCTGCTGGAAGAGACAGGGCTTTGGGGCAGCTGGAGGCCACTGAGGTCCTCCCCCCTCCCCCCAGCGGCAGGCGAGAACCTTGCCTTCCCCCCCAGGAGAGAAGCCTTACCTGTGTGACAAGTGTGGCCGTGGCTTCAACCGGGTGGACAACCTGCGTTCCCATGTGAAGACCGTGCACCAGGGCAAGGCGGGCATCAAAATACTGGAGCCCGAGGAGGGTGGCGAGGTCAGCGTGGTCACTGTTGATGACATGGTCACGCTGGCGACCGAGGCACTGGCGGCAACAGCCGTCACTCAGCTCACAGGTGCGGGCTGCGGGCAGCTGGGGGTGGTCGTGGGCAGCTTGCCTCTGGGGTGGCCGCGAAGGCGCAGGGCCCTTTGGCCTCAGGCCCTGCGGACTTGGCCCTTCACCCGCAGTGGTCCCGGTGGGCGCCGCGGTAACCGCCGATGAGACGGAAGTACTCAAGGCTGAGATCAGCAAAGCAGTGAAGCAAGTACAGGAGGAAGGTGAGGGGGCGCCCGGGGGTGGGAGTGGGGGGGCGGTGGAGGCCCGGGCCCTCCCCGCTCTGACCACGGCCCTGCCTCCCACAGACCCCAACACCCACATCCTCTATGCCTGTGACTCCTGTGGGGACAAGTTCCTGGACGCCAACAGCCTTGCCCAGCACGTGCGGATCCACACGGCGCAGGCGCTGGTCATGTTCCAGACGGACGCGGACTTCTACCAGCAGTACGGGCCAGGCAGTGCGTGGCCGGCCGGGCAGGTGCTGCAGGCTGGGGAGCTGGTCTTCCGCCCTCGGGACGGGGCCGACGGCCCGCCCGCTCTGGCAGAGACGCCCCCCGCGGCCCCAGAGTGTCCACCGCCCGCTGAGTGACGGGCGGCCCTCCTGTGACTGCTATTTAAGGATGGACGGCGCCCTAGAGGAGAGGGTGGCCCCATTCCCTAGAGAGAATAAATTGGATTATTTTCTAACGCTGCCTATAGCTCCCTGTGGGGGGGGCGGGAGCTGGCACAGCCGTGGCTGGTGCCCCGGGAGGGCTGCTCCCCCCGGGAGGCCGCTCTAGGGAAAGGCTGGCTTCCTCGCCCTGAGTCGGGGTGCGGGCGGCACGCTCGGGGCCAGAGACCGGGGCTCCCCGCAGCCCGTCCCTCATCCGGTCTCCTCCTCGGGCTTCTCACCTGTTCAGCTTCAGGACCTGAGCTCCCCTCTCCGCCACGGAGCACAGCCGTGAGCCCGCTCCCCTCTGCCCAGGCGGGTTGGCTTCCCCGGATCCAGGCCGCCCAGAGCGCCCAGCTCAGAAGCCCACTCAGCCCGAGCAGCAAGGTAGGCAGAGAGCCAGGCCCCCAGGCCCCGGGCCGTCCGTCGGGCGTGGGGAAGCCCGAGGCCTCCACCCTCCCTCGCAGGATCTAGGCCGGGCCAGGGCCAGCTCTGGGGAACCTTTGGTTGCCCTGAGCCGATGGAGTCTACGACCAAGCCAAGGGTCAGAGAGGAGTGGCCGGGAGCTTCGATGGGGGAGGTGGGGACGGGGACGCGGCAAGCAGGGCCACGGAGCCCCCCCCGGCAGGGAGCCCCCCCCCCCTTGGCAGGGAGCCCTGTCGCTGTCCCTGCCCCTCCCCAGGTTTGCTCCCAGCAGCTGTCCTCCCTCATCAGAGGGCGCCACCTCCTCATTCCGCAGGTGTAGGTTGGGAGGAACCCTCAACTCTGTGCCCCTCTAGCTTGTAGGGAGTGGGTCCAGCTGCAGGGACGCCCCCCACCCCCAGGCCAGGCTGTGCCGCTGCCGCTGCAGGGCCGCCGCTCCAGACCCCGAGGAGGAAGGGGGGCGAGACACGAGACGCCAAAGCTTGCTTATTAGGAGGTTTCTGAGTCGGCCCGTGGGTGGGGTTTTTTTCTGTATCCAACTTTGAAGTGCCTTCCGCGTTACCCAGGAACATACAAGTTCAGTCTGTGGCAGAAACCTCTTTTGTACAAGACGGTGACGCTTGGGAGGGTCAAGTGGCAGGGAAGCAGCTGGTCCCACAGGCAGATGTGGGGAGGGAAGCAGAAGCGGGACGAGGGAAGCCAGGGTCCTCCCACCCGAGTGACAATCACATCCACGCTTGACGTGTTTTGTATTTTTTAATAAAGTTTGTAATCCAATGGACACACAAAACAAAACTGCGCTGAGAAAACCAGTTTCATAAATTAATAAGTGTTAGGAAGTTGGGGGGAGAGGTCAAGGTAACAGGAAGAGGGGAAGCCAGTCTTTTTTGTACAGTCTGTGTGTGTGTGTGTGTGTGTGTGTGTGACACTTCCAAATCGCGGGGGCAGGGCCCGTGCTGTAACGAAGCGCACTTATACAAATGAGTGACAATACAAAGTCTGAGTATGAAAATAAGATTTTTCTCTGAAAACACATTTTTGGCACAGATTAAAAAAAATGTATGTCAGGGGAATTTGATTTTTTTAAGTCAGTATTATATATATTTATATATATTATATATTTATATATACACACATCCCAAGTTCTGCATATCCCACCAGGAAAGAAAATCCTTCTGTTTGCTCTTTTTCGATTGTAAACTGTACATCCGGGTAAATCAGAGATGGTGGTGGCAGGAGAATTAAGAAAGGTGACACATCCAAATGAGCAAGGGGAAGGGCAGGGTGGGGACCAAACAACCCAATGAAATGTTCCTTGACCCCAATGTTTCAGCAGAAGCCTGAAGTCCTGCGCTAGAGTCCTCGATGCGTGTTCAGGTACACCAAGACATCCAGAGTGTCACAGCCTGTCTTCACTGTGCAAAAGTCCAAGTCACTAATTTAGTGCAAAGGCAGTTCTGTTTTGTTTCTTAAAAACAAAAACAACAAAAAATTAATTCCACTGCCCAGTTCCTTTTCTCCAGAGGAGAGAGAAACCCAGCCCTAAGGTGTGTGCAGAGTCCATTGGTTGGTGGTCTGTCCTCGGGCTAAATATCATGTAAACACACAGGTAGCAGCACCACTGCCCAGAGGGGTCGGCCCCCCTGAGCCGGGTGGGCGGGCTCGAGGGCGAGGCTGGCGTCTGGCAGTGGAGCAGATCCCCTCCGGCAGCTGCCTCCTCCACCTGACTGGGTTGTCCTGGGTTAACGTTTTGCTGCAGAGCCTCGGGGACATACACCGAGTGGTGACCGTTCAGTGGCTCACACGGAGGCAATGACAATCATGAGGTGGGGAGAAATGTTGGAGATGCTGGCAAGGAGGTCGGGAGCCAGACGGGACAGGTGGCTCTCTGAGAACTCGCAGGGCGGGAAGATCTGTAGCACGTAGGCGGGCTGGAGAGGGGGACGAGAGAGAAATGGGATCCCCGGTCTCCACATCAGCCACCCCACCCCACTACCATCCCGTAACATTTCCAACTGGGGGCTAGGACTGTGCCCACCAGGAGGGGCCTACATGTCAGAAAACCAACCGAATTATCCTGGGAGTCACCTCCGCAGCAGGAAGTAAAAACCCCGCTGTCTCAGCTGACCCTGGGTTAGCTCTAGGGTGGGCAATGGTGGCCTTGTCAGTGTCCTCTATCCAAAACACCCTTTTGCCCACATCTGAGCCCCCTCTGGACAACCCTAACGTGGCCCTGGGAGCCCCTGCCGGCAGACTGGACAGCCTGCCCGCCTAGACCAGCCCCCACGTACGTGTCCCAAGGAGGACACCGAGCTGACCTGATTGGAGCCGGGGTTGGGAACGTTGATGATTCCTGCCGCCTGCTTGGCCTGCAGGTAGGTGATGAAGGCCGCCTTGAGGGACTCGGTCTGGCTCACGACGTCCTCTTGGTCGCGGCCACAGGGCAGAGCCAGCAGCAGACAGTAATCTGTCTCCACCTGTGACAGAAGCCGTCGTCCAATCAGGGGACTCTCGGCCAGACCACAGCCCCATGCCTGTCCAACCCGGGGTTCGGCTCCTAAGTTCACAAAGGCCCCCCCCCATGCTGAGGTGACCTCAAGAGTCCACCCAACTTGTTGATTAAGGAAAACCCTGTTTCCGAGCCTAGAGGAATCTTGCACCCCACCGCAGATAGAACAGGCCAGGCGTGCCACTCCCACACCCCAAGGGCAAGCCCGGTCCTCCCTCGTGGGCAGGGCAGCCGCCCGCCTGGGGCCGGAGACTTACCGTCATCCTCCGGGCAACCCCTTCCAGCTGCGAGGCCTCCAGCCGCATCCTCTGGGCGATCCTCAGTGGGGGGCCTCCCTCAGAGAGGGGCAGAGACCGATGCGCCAGGACATTGTTGCCGGAGACGAAGTGGAGCTGCACGGCAGCCGTGTCATTCTTGAGGGCCAGCAGGCCCTGCCACACGATGGGGTACTTCTGCTCTCAGGGAGACAGACAGGAAGTGAGCTCGCAGCTGGAGAACAGAGCCATCCACGCTGGACATGGCTCCAGGCAACAGCTTACTGGCCTAAGTGGGGACCTTAGGACATTTAACCCGGCGCAGAGGTTGGAGGGGAGCGGGGGGCCCCTGCCCAGGCTTACCTTCAGAAGCTGGACCATATCCACAGGCCTCTGGGAAGTCAGGTGTGGAGAAGAATCTGGTTTGGGAGCGGGCTGGGCTTCTGTGTGCGTCAGAGCCAGTCCTGGAGGGGTGCTGGGGCTTGAGGTTGTGGGGACAAACAACGGCTGCTTTGGGGCGGCCTGAGCAGGGAGAGGGGCCGGGAGGTCAGGCTTCAGGGAGACAGACACGGGGGAGGGGTAGGAGGTCTGGCTCGTCTCTGCCTGCGCCCTCTGAACCTGCGCATGAGGCTCGGCTGGCCGGCTTGCGGGCACGGCGGGGAGGCGCGGCTGCTCTACTCCTGTCTGCGTCCCCTTCGCCTCCTGGGAGACCTGAGGCAGCTTGCCGCTTGGTGGCTGGCCTGGCTGGCTGAGCTGGGAGGGCTGGCAGGGCTGCGTGGGCTGGGCAGGCTGTGTGGACTGCACGGGTTGGGCGGGCTGTGTAGACTGTGCAGGCTGAGCGGGCTGCAAAGGCTCGCCTTCAGGAGCCGGGCCCTGGAGTTCGGCGGAGGAGAGGGACGGAGAGTTACACACAGCACCCTGCCCTCACGCCTTGTCCCCCGCCCCCCTCCGCCCAGCCACGGGCTCCGGGGCAGGGTCAGCTGCGGGCGTCCCCTGGAAGTGAGGCCCAGGGCAGTGATCCTGTGGGCACGCGGGACTGAGGGTCCCGGGAAAAGGTCACCAGCTCGCTCCCACCACCCGCCCCTGCCCGATCTCCCAGAGAGCTCCTTCCAGTCTCAGCCCTCTGCACGCTGATCGGATTCCCTCCTCCTGCAATTTAGGGAGCACCTCTTTAAAACCACGGAAAGGGCGACCCATCCCAGGGTCCGTGCCGGCACGCCACCCGCCACAGGGAAGGAAGCTGCCGTGTGGCCCTCACCTGAGCGGGAGCCTTGGTCCGAGGAGGTAGGCCGATGGAGGCGGCAGCAGGAAACTGAGTGTGCGTGAGCTGAGCAGGGCCGTGGTAGGTGCGGATGTCTCCGTATCTGTACTCCTGAAACAGCTCCCCACTGGAGTGCACGATCTGCACGCCGTGCGTCACCACCACGGGCGGGGTCAGAGGAAGCCCCTGGAGCTGGTTGCTGGGGGTGACGGTGAGGATGCGGGCCTCACCGTGGGGGGCGGGGGCCGGGGGGGCCTTGGCTTCCGCAGTCTTGGCCGCATCTTTCCCGGGCTGCTGAGGGACCTTGCTGGCCGGTGGCACCTTCACCACCCCGTCTGCCGCCCGGGGCTGCTCGCTGACCGCTGTCACATGCGGATGCACCATGATCCTCACGTCCCGGGGCACGGTGTACGGGTGCAGCCGGTACTCCGACTGCATGACCAGCACCTCTGACTGCACAGGGGCGGCAGCTCGAGCAACAGGCAGGTGATAATGCACTTCCTCCTCTGGGGGATGCTGGGGGGCCAGGGCTGGCACCCCCGCTGCGGCTGGCTGGGGCGTGCCCGCCCGCTGCGGGGCCCTGACCTCTATTTGCTGGGGCTGCAGAGGGGCCCTTGGTGAGTGAAGGGTCTCTGGCCGGATGCTGTAGGTGATGCTGGGCAGTGTGGGAGTGTTCATTCTCACTTCGCCCTGCGACAGGTGGCTGAGGGACACCGTTTGGGTGATGCTGTGGGGCGGCATGATGACAGACTGTTCTGGATGTATGCTAGAGATGAACTGAGGCACAGGAATGCCTGCAGCCAGCATGACCGTGGCATTAGTGGAGAGCGCGGTGGACGTGGTGCTGCTGGGGTGGCATGCTCTCGGGAACGGGGACGGAGCGGGCCCACTGGGTCGAGGAGAATGTGCATCTGGCTTTGTGGCTGCCAGATGGGACACTGTTCGATCTGTCGGGGTGCTGGGCCCCGAGGCGACATGGTTCACTTCTGCAGGCAGCTTGCTGGGCAGAGCAGGAGGGTGGTGGGGGTTGAGAGCCGACCCCAGATTAGCTGGCTGGAGGACCTTGGTCTCTATTTTGAGGGTGACAGGGTCAGCAAGCTTTTTATTCGTGGTGACTATGCTGGGGGTGAGGACCAGCTGGTTGTGAACCAGCACCGGGGGAGTGTTTATGCCCTGGGTGAGAACCTTCACTGTGCCACCCTGGGTGACAGGTGTGGACACAGAGAGGTGAATGGGCTCGGGCTTCTCCAGGGACGGACGGTCAGCCTTCACAGATGAAATCACAGGAGACGCATTATACGTCTGGGCTGTCAGTACCAGGGTGGAATGGGTGGCCACGTTCGCATAGCCCGAAGGAGCCTGGGGGCCTTTGGGCGAAGGCTGTGATGGGGCAACAGAGTCGGGCTTGACCTGGGACTTGGCCACCGACTGCTGGAATTCTATGTCCATGGCGCTGGCCGGGGGGATCTGGCTGATTTTGGCGCTGATCCGCTGCGGCCCTTCAGTCTTCTGCCCCGAGTAGCTCAAGAGCACCACCCCTTCGGAGGTGTTCACGCGCAGCCCAGCGCCGGTGCCCGCGTCTGCCGGACGGTCGTCGATCACGGACATAGACCCCGGGTGGAACCGGCTGTTCTCATTTGTGCTCGGTCTGGGTTTGCACTTTGCCGATGGCGTGATCACCGCACCGGTGACAGTCACCGCACCTGTTGTAGTGGCAGTCACGCTGCCGGATGCAGCAGTCACCGCACCTGCCGTGACAGTCACTGCACCCGCATTCATGGCGCCCGTGGTGGCGTTCACCGTGCCCACGGTGGCGTTCACGGCGCCCGCGGCGGCATTCACTGTGCCCACAGCGGCGTTCACTGGAGTGGTGAGAACATTCACCGGCCCCGTCAGGACATTCACTGGGCCCTTGAGGACGTTCACGGGGCCAGCAGGAGTGTTCACCAGACCTTTAAGAGTGGTCACTGAGCCCTTCACGGGGCCCTTCAGGGCGTTGACCGGGCCGGTCAGGGCGTTCACTGGGACCAACGAGACGTTCACCAGGCCGGTCAGAGCACTCACCAGGCCGGTCAGGGTCTGAGGAGCTGGTTTTGCCAGGGTTATCTTTTGCGAGTTCTCCAAATCAATGCTCACAGGCATCCGGCTAATCACAGAAGTAATTTTGGGAGCAATGACGGGAGCCACCTTTTCCTTTTCAGCGGCTGCTGGAACCTCTGGGGCCGGTGTGTCAGAGGTGTTGGGTACCGGAGCTGCTGGTTTTTCTTCTAAAAGAGACTTCTTAGGCTCCACCGGAGGGGGGGCTGGTGCCTCGTGCAGGCAAGGGGCAGCACTGACAGGCTCTGCAATGGCAGTTGTCACACTCGTGGAGGTGATGCCAGTGGCAGATACGTATTTGGGGTCCATGAGGATCTTCCTCAGTGTACTGGAGCTGGTGTCGATGTCAGAAGCTTTTGTGTCTGGGGGAAGAGCTGGAGACGGGGTGGACTGAGCCCGAGGCTCCTCCTGCCTCGTGATCCACTCTGTGACCTTAGCAGGGGGACTCTGATGTGGGACGCCCCCCGAGGTGACAGGGGGTGGGAGCTTTGCTGCAGTCACAGAGGGGATTGTGGGGGTGGGTGTGCTGGAGTCACTGGGTGGGGTCACGGGGTCACTCTCGATGATGGAATGCACCTTGAATCTGGCTTGAGGCTCGTCCTCCACTGGCGCTGGCTGGGAGGGAACAGGGAGGTCTGGGAGTGCGGACGCTCTGGCAGGAGTCTTCTCCTCAATGCTGCTTTCTTGGGACAAATTCTCCACAGATGGAGTCTTGCTTGAGTCCAAAGCGCAGGATTCAGGCGGAGTGGCCTGGGGCTTTTCCCTCTGCTGCTCTTCCTGTGGAGTCTCCGGGGGTGGCACTGCTGTCCCCTCGTCTGTAGCAGGACTCTTGCTTTGAACTTGGTCAGGTTCCGGGATGTGGGTCTCTGCAGTGGCCCCCGTTTTCTTATTTGTATTCCGTTTGCGGCGCGATCGACTTGTCTTCTGGCGCCCTTTCTCTTTCCGAGTAAGAGTGACTTCTGCTTCTTTTGATGCTTTGGCTTCTGGCACTGGGTGGGAGGTTTCGCTGCCGCTCCCCCCAGCTTCCTTAGTATCTGCTGGGCCTGCTGAGGGGTCAGTGGCACTGGCTGGTGGCCCAGAAGATTCTGTAGCAGCTGTGGTCTCCAAGATGCCAGACACGGCCTCGTCGGTCTCGGGCTCCATTCCTTCCCCGGGGGGCTGCGGCGCTTGAGAGCGGGGCTGCAGATCGGTCTGGGCTTCAGCGGGGTAAGGTGCAGCTGCGGGGAAGTTTTCTGCCTCCCCAGAAATGTCATTGATGATGGAGCCAATGGCTGCAGCCAGTTCCGTTTCACTTGCTTGGTGCGCCGGCTTGTCCCCATCCTCGGTGGAGGAGCCCTCGGGCGCATCTGTGGCCGCCGCCGCCTTGAAGGCGGCAGCCGCGGTCTCAGTGAGCTTTGCAATGTTCTCCACGGCCTGCTCCAGCTCCATCTGCTTGGCTAGCTGATTTGCTTCTGGGGACGGCGTCGAGGCAGACACGTCTTCCTTCTCTTCCGCGTCCTTATTGGCAGGGGCCGGATCGCTGCTCACCTCGGCTGAGAAACCCCCTTCCTTCGGGGGATTCTCACTCTTCTCGGCGGGCCCGGCCACCACCTCGGCCTCCTTCTCCACTGGCGGTCCCGTGGCACCCGCCGCCACACTGGGACTGACACTGGTGTCCACATTTTTCAGATTTGCAGATTTGTCCACTGCTGACCTAGCGTTTCGGGATCTTCCTCTCTTTGACTTGGAGTTCTTTTCAGGGGCTTTTTTCTCCACCACTTCAACTGCAGGGGCTTCTGGTGCATTTTTGTCTGTGCTCATTTCTTTTCTGTCACGTTTTTGTTCACTTCCTGCTTCTTCTTTATCAGCCTTGGATTTTGTGTTATTTTCCTTCACGTTTAGTTGGGGACTCACCTCAGTGGCCACTTCCTGACGTTCGGCATCAACTTTTGGCTCATTTTTCCCCCTTTTTCCTTGTGGGCCACCAGCTGCTCCTGATTTTTGGGCTCGTGGGGACCTCCATCCCTCAGCTGGTTTGAGTGTCTCAACTGGTTCTTTTGCCTCAGTCTCCTCATCTTCTTCGGCCCGACGGCGTGTTTTTGGAGGCCTCCCCCTCCTTGGGGTCGTGGGGACTGCCGCGGCCTCCTGAAGCTCTCGCTCCAGTCTCTTCCTGGTCACTCGTGGCTGCTCCACCGGCTCCTTGACGGGAGAACGGCTCTCGTGGTCACCCATGGTTGCATAGACACTCCTCACGTTCCGGCGCCTTGTTCGGCTGAGGGGCAGACTTGGTTCAGGGTGTTCCGGGTCTGCTGCTGCATTTTTAGAGCCAGTCCGTGTAATCTTCTCTGCCTCCAGCTTCAACTCTAAAAGCTTCTGGGCTTCTCCCCGAGGAGAAGTGGACCGCTTGAGTTTCTCCCGGTCTATGCGCTCGCTCTTCCTCGTGACCGGCTTCTCCACGGTACTTGCTGTGGCGGCCTGAACAGGGGTCTTGGAACGCTTGCTTTTGTTTGTCTTTTTATCTTTCGTGGCAATGGGGGGATCGACCTCAGTGTCTTCAGAAGCTTGAGGCTGAACCTCAGGGACGACTTCAGCTTTCTGATTTGCAGTAGGCTCAACATGAGCAGCTGAGTTTGGCTTTTCCACTTTGGGCTCATCAGCTTCCTCAGGCTTCGGGGTCGGTTTCGGGAGTGCTGGGGTACTATCAGGCTCTGGATCTACAGTGGCCTCTGCCTGGGAAAATGAGGCCCCGGGGGTCGGAGGCTTGGTGTCCATATAAGGCAGCTGATCAGCTGATGAGTTCTCTTCCACAACCAGTGGAGCCCCGGCAGCATCTTTACTGGTGTCCACTCCTGAGGGCAGGTCGACCTGTTCGGTTTGCTGCACAGCCGTGGCAGCCTGCTCCGACACAGGTTTTGCTTCTTCTGAGGCAGAGGCTGGCTCCCTGGGCTTTTCTTCTGTCACCAGAGGCACCTCCCCAGCTTTTTCGCTGGCTGTTGTCTTCTCCAGTGACGATGATGCTGACTCTGGAGCCACAGCTGTCACAGCAGGAGGCCCAGTCGGAGGGGGAGTCTTCAGGTCTGACTCCTTACTCTCCGAAGCAGGTTCTGGGGTCTCAGGATGATCCTCAGTATCCTCCTGCTTCTCAACCTCTTTGGGTTTTTGGTCTTTTTCCTTTTCTTTCTGTTGCATTCGTGTGAGTTCCATAAATCTGCTATGGAAAAGAACTACTGGCTCTTGAATCAAATCGGCTGTGCTGTTTGCTCCATCAGATGTCTGCCGCCCATACAACCTCCCAGAAATGAAGTCGGATTCTTCATCTTTTCTCTCTAGATGCTGCAATCGCTTGGAATCTTGTTCAAAAATTGAGCTGTGTAAAAAACGAGATGCAAATAACTCTTGTCTTTCCTGTTCTTCTTCTTTATGATCATCTTTTTTATCATCCATTTTTCCTTCTGAATCAGTCCGAATTTTCTTCTTTTTCATGTACCAGGATGGAATAGGTCTTGGAGCAGAATCAACCTTTTCTTTATCTTTGTTGTTTCGAAAATTAGCGAAACGGGAGTCCCAATCAAGAAAAGACCAATTTTCTTCTCGAGATGAAGACAGCGATTTAGCTCTTTCAAGCAAAGCCTTAGTGTCTGGTGTGATTGTCTTATCCAATGCAAAAGAATAAAATTTGTTCCTTTCTAAAGAACTGGAGAGCCTTTCATCTCGCTCACGTAATTTGTCTTCTCTGTCCCTCAATAAAAAAGACAGCCGAGAACTCTCATATAAAGCAGAGGCTCTGGGTGAGTGGGACTTGTGTTCACCATCTTCATCAGAATCAGAAGGTACCTCACCAGGTTCCAAGTCACGTACAGACCTCTTTCGAAGGCTGTCTCTCTTAATTATGCTGTTTGGGAAACTCACGTCAAATCTGCTGGCATCTTGTTTCATTTGAGAATCCCACCGATTTAGTTCCTCTTCAGAATTCAAGACAGAGAGCTTTATTTTGGCCATGTCTGCCATCTGTTCTCTCCTGCTAGAATCATACGGATTAAATTTTAAGGACTCTTCTCTGACTGTTATGTTAGAATAGGGGAGACCTTTTTCATCCACTTTAGGAGACCCTTTAACTGATATGAGCCTAGGGGAGCCTACAGGGTCGTCTTCCTCATGGAAGGAACTGTGCCGGATACTTGGAGAGCCGCCAGTCCTTTCGGAGTCTTCACTGATTTGGCGTGAACTTCTGTAATTCCTCTCTCTCTTGGTGCAGATATCAAAATCAACATGGTCCGTTCTTTTCTTTTTGCTTGGAGGAGAGTCATCAGTAACGTCTTGGGGGGGTTTGCCTACCTCGTGAACCAGACTCCGTCTTTCATATTCATCTACATCTTTTTTAGGACTGCCAAACTTCTCAGACTTGGCGATTTCCATCTCCATCTGCTGTTTTCTACGACTCTGTTCCATTTGTTTTCGGTAACTCTGCGTGTGATCAATATCAATGCCAATTTTTTCTTCAGTATTTACCGAATGTGGTTTCTCTTGGCTTGGTTTACATTCAAGTGTCTCATCACGAAGACTGCAATAGTTTTTCCTAATATCTTCTCTCTCTGGTCCCTGATCATCTAATAACGGCAGCTGTTTGATTTGTGATTTTGAGGGAATGGGCTTTTTTGACTGGATTTCTTGATTTTCCACAGATTCGCATACTGGTTCTCCCAGCCTTGCTTGCAGGTCTGAGTTGGGCCTTGAGCCAGTCCCAACAGAAACACTGGCAAGCTCCTGACAGTCTTTAGGGCTGGGAACAGCATTAAGTCTGTCTAGTTTGATTTTTTTAGATTCTCGTTTAAGAATTTCTTTCCTCACAGGTTTTCTTTCCGACTCTCCTTCCCTCAGCAGAATGACATCTCTAGATGATAGGTCAGGCTGCTTTTTTAAAAGTACCCGAGCCTCCTCCATCTCTGGACTACTTTTCTTGACTTCTGATTTTTGCCTTTCTGCTTTCAGATTAGAATCTGCAAAACGCCTCTTCCTTGCTTCCAGCTTCTCCAGATCTGCTGCACTGACCCCGTCAGCAGTCTGCTCTGGTTTTAGGTGCTTCCTGGGCTTAGGCCTACCTTCCTTATCAACCACTTCTATGTGGCTTGACAGTCCCTTTTCCTTTGGCACTTTCATTCGAATAGATTCCAGTTTAGACAAGTCAGATTTTGCAGGTTCCGTTTGACAGACCTGAAGTTTCTGATCTAGGACAGAAGACTTGGCAGTGTCATTATCAAGCTTGGCTTTCAGCTTTTCCAAAGGAGTGTGGTCAATAACTTTCCCCTCTTTCTCTTTCACTCGAGTCAAAACCACACAGGGCATAAGCTCCAGACGGTTTTTTGCTATTCCTTCTTTGTCAGCTTTCTCTCTGCTCAGTTTATTAGAACTCCGTGATTTTTCAGGGCTCTGTTCTCGCTCATTTTCTTGGTCTGTCTCTGAAGACTGAGAACTAGGGGAATGAACTTTTCCTTTTCGTTTCTGCTTTTCAGTTTTATCCTTTTCTACTTTTTCCTTCCTTATTAAGCGTCTTTCTCTTTCCACTCTCTCAGGATCAAAAGTCCTTTCTTTATCTGTCTTTTCATTTTTTGTATAGCGTTCCAAACGAGATTTGTCAAGTTTATCATATCTTGGAGGAGAAAGTGAGCTACAGCTCCCACTCCGGTCCGAGGACCGGCTATAAATCCTCCTTTCAGAATCACTTGGCAACCGCTCAGACTGTGAGGGAGATGCTCCAGGACTCTGTGGGCGTCGCAAGTGCACTGGGCTCTGACTGCGCTCAATTGGCCTCCTCTCATGGTCTCTGTCCCGATCAGACTCAAACCTTTCACGTTCTCTCTCTCGTTCCCTTTGCCTGTAACTGTACTCCCGAATATCTTGTTCATAAGGATCGTTTCTGTAATCCCTATATTCCCGAGGATCGTCATAGTATCGTGATTCATAGTAGTCTCCTTGGTAAGTTTCCCATTCTGAATAAAATTCTCTCCCTCGGGCTGGATAGTCCCGTCTGGAGTCCTCAGGATATGTGCCTGGAGTACGAACATTCTCATAATATGTACGATCTTGGCTATAGTCATAAGATCCCCTTCGTTCCTCTCTATGAAATATGAAAAAGAATGTATTAGTTGTTTTGTTTCCTTGTCACTGACATATTAAACCACACACATGAGATTAACGAAGTCCTGCTTCTAAAAATCTTGGGTGTCTGAGTGGCTCAGTCGGTTAAGCATCTGCCTTGGGCTCAGGTCATGATCTCAGGGTCCTGGGATCGAGCAGGGAGCCTACTTTTCCCTCTACCTCTGACCCCTCCCCTGTTCATGCTCTCGTGTTCCTATGAAATAAATAAATAAAATCTTTAAAAATAAATAAAAGTAAAATAAAACTCTTTGCCATTGTTTACTCATTAGATGTGGACTGTCCAATACTATCCGTAGCCACAACCCACATGTGGCTATTGAGAACTTGAAATTTGAGATGTGAATACAGAATACACACTGGACTTGGTAGATTTAATTTTAAAAAAAGAAATACTTTAATATATTTAGATTGGTTATATGCTGAAATAACATTTTAGACATACTGAGTTAAATAAAATTAATTTTACCTTTTCACTTTTTTACTGTGTCTACTAGGATATTCACTTATTTATTTATTCATTTTTTTATAATTTACTCATTCGTTCATTCAGATAGAGAAAGAGACAGAGACACAGGCAGAGGGAGAAGCAGGCTCCATGCAGGGGGCCCGACATGGGACTCGATCCTGGGTCTCCAGGATCACACCCTGGGCTGCAGGCGGCGCTAAACCACTATGCTACCGGGGCTGCCCTAGGATATTTAAAACCACAAATTTAGTTTGCATTATGTTTCTACTGGACAGCACTTCAGCCCTTCTTTATTCTTTAGGTTGAAGTATCATGACTTATAATAAGCACTAGTATTAAACGGTATCATATCCCCACATTCGTAAGTCTTTCATAATTACTTTTCTGCCAAAAGATTTTTTACCACAACTTGGGAAACAAATGTATTATTGGGAAAGAGAATAATCTAACTGAAATCCTCCTACCTACATGACCCATATAACATTGGTAACACCTCTATCACAATTCAAAAAAAATGTTGGAAGTCAGTCTCCCTTATAAAATGGTGGTAAACTTTCCTCATAAGGCTCTTAAGAAGATTATATAAGGTAACAGTTTTAAGAACTTTCCTGACAAAATGCAAGGCACATACTTGGCCTTTAGTAATGTTACTTTTCCCCAACCACCAACTGAACACAGGCTTTGTGTGAGATTCCTCAATTGTAAAGGAATTCAGCATGGTTTTCTTTGATAGTGACCTATCCAGGGCATTCAAGATAGGATTTAATTTACACACAAGAACATGTATGAGGGGGGATTCCTGGGTGGCTCAGTGGTTTAGCACCTGCCTTTGACCCAGGGCGTGATCCTGGAGCCCCAGGATCAAGTCCCACATCAGGCTCCCTGCATGGAACCTGCTTCTCCCTCTGCCTGTGTCTCTGCCTCTCTTTCTCTCTCTAGTGTCTCTCATTAATAAATAAAAAATATTTTAAAAAAAGAACATGTATGAGGGATAAAATGAAATTTACCTGTAACAAAGGACAATTCTTTCACTCTCATTCATTGTCCATTTTTGTTCCCTCAAGCAGGTCATACATTCTACACAGTACTGCCTTTTTTATTTTTATTTTATTTTTATTGGAGTTCAATTTGCCAAACAGTACTACCTTTAGTGGCTTACTAAAACATAAACAAATCTAGAACTTAAGCCCCTAAAGGAATGAGGTGGTTTTTTTGTTTTGTTTTGTTTTGTTTTGGTCTTCTTGTAACGGTCTCAGAGGAAGCACTCAAGTACCTGTTGAAAGAATGAATCTTAGGAAAATATGTCAGGGGTGCCTGGTAGCTCAGTTAAGTCTCTGCATTCAGGTTAGGTCATGATCTCAGGGTCCTGAGACTGAGCCCCGCAACGGGCTCCATGCTCAGTAGGGAGCTCCTCCTTCTTCTCCCTCTGTCTCCCACCTGCTCATGCTCTCTCTCTCTCAAATAAATAAAGTCAGAGGATGACAGACTCCTAACTCTGGGAAACGAACAAGGGGTGGTGGAAGGGGAGGTGGGCAGGGGGATGGGTGACTGGGTGACGGGCACTGAGTGGGGCACTTGATGGGATGAGCACTGGGTGTTATGCTATATGTTGGCAAAGCAAACTCCAATAAAAAAATATACCAGGGACCCTCGGTGGCTCAGCGGTTAAAGCGCCTGCCTTCGTCTCAGGGAGTGATCCTGGAGTCCTGGGATTGAGTCCCATTCAGGCTCCCTGCATGGAGCCTGCTTCTCCCTCTGCCTGTGTCTCTGCCTCTCTCAATCTCTCTCTGTGTTTCTTATGAATAAATAAATAAAATCTTAAAAAAAAAAAAATATATATATATATACCAAAAAAATTTAATAAATAAATAAGGAAAAGAAAAATGGAAGGAAGGAAGGAAGGAAGGAAGGAAGGAGAAAGGAAAGGAAAGGAAAGGAAAGGAAAGGAGAAAGGAAAGGAGAAAGGAAAGGAAAGGACAGGAATAAAGAAGAAAAATAAATATGTCAAAGCTACTACTGGGTGATGTTCTAACTCTCTCTCTACAGCAAATGAAGCATCTAAGGTTTAACATTCAAACACTGGAAGCATCAATAACACACTGTTATATGTATTTATACGGAATTTCTCAGTTTAGAGAGAATATTTTATGAGAATATCTATATTATTTTGTTTAATTGGATTCAAGATGATCTTTCTAGAGTTCCACAGGAATCAGATTCTTTGCCTAAATAATGGCCAGCCACCTTAAAATAAATGTTTCAAAGCATGGAACTTGGCTAATTCATTGCCACCATAAATACAAATTCCAAGGAAGCAACTTTTCATACATAAAGGTAAACATACTGTATGCTTTCCAATATAAATTAAGACATCTAGAATGGTCACCGGTTCACTTCCCACATTGAAAGTAGGCTTGGGGCAACTGGGTGGCTCAGTTGGTTAAACATCTGCCCTCAGCTCAGGTCATAATCCCAGGATCCTGGGATCGAGTTCCACATGGGGAATCCCTGCTCAGTGGGGAGCCTGCTTCTCCCTCTCCCTCTGCCTGCTGCTCCCTGCTTGTGCTGTCAAATAAATAAAATCTTAAAAAAAAAAAAAAAGATATTTAACAGTAAGCTTAAAGTCATACTGTAAAAAGAGTCAAGGTTATGTTTTAGATTAATCAAACTAAAACTATGCCCCCAAATATGAAAAAGTTACATAAATCAAAGGTATATGCATAAACATTAGTGCTAGAGCTCTGTTCAGTTTAATAAATACTGATTCTGCACATATTTTGGTGGGCCCTCTGACTACCAAAAGAAATGAGTGTTCCTGTTCCCAAAGAATGCAACTCAAGCAGGATAGACAGTACAACTGCACACTGGTACCATGGACAAAAGGGTCTCCAAAGAACCTAGAAAGGACAAGTTTTGAGATAACTATTCACATGACTACACAATACCTCAACTCCTTGGGACACCTGGGTGGCTCAGCAGTTGAGCTTCAGCCTTCAGCTCAGGGCGTGATCCCAGGATCCAGGATCAAGTCCTGCATTAGGGGCACCTAGGTAGCTCAGTGATTTGGTGCCTTTGGCCCAGAGCATGATCCTGGAGTCCCAGGATCAAATCCCACATCAAGCTCCCTGCATGGAGCCTGCTTCTCCCTCTGCCTGTGTCTCTGCCTCTCTCTGTGTGTCTCTCATGAAAAATAAAATCTTTAAAAAAAAAAAAAAAAAGTCCTGCATTAGGCTCCCTACAGGGAGCCTGCTTCTCCCTATGTCTCTCCCTCTCTATGTCTCTCATGAATTAATGAATAAAATCTTTAAAAACAAAAATCCCACTTCCCCTAAGTAGTTGGGAAATTCATCTAAAGCATAATGGAATCTTGTAAATTCATCTTGATATCATTTTGGTAGTATAAACCTCAATGCACTAGCAGGTAGCACTGGGTTTATCTCCTGCCCAACATCTTAAACTGTGACCTTATAGCGAAGTCATCTGATCTTCAGTTCCCACCAAAAGTAACACAAAAGAGTCATGGCCCTACCTCTCTGACACAGTATTTGAGGGAATAAATGAAATGCTACTTTAAAAGTGCAGTGCCCTATGCAAATCAGTCACTATTTGCATTTCTGAGCTAAGCTATCATTAAAGCATTTTTTTCATTCATGCATTAACTATTCCTTCCATTCTATGGAAAGGGCAAATATCCTACAGTTCTGCTGCAAGGAATGCATTCCATAAGCACTGCCCTCTGAAACCAAAGGGGGCAACACTGAGTCACCGTTAAGTCCCACATCATCCCACTTCCTACACCAGGAGATAAACGCCATTCAACAGGGATAAATAACCATGGATAAGAGCCAAAGAACAAAGCCAGAGCTAGATCATCAGTAAAATGAGTGAACTTAAGTGGTAATATACAAAAAGTAACACCCACACAATACTATCCAACCCTCACAAGATAGTATTCTTTGAAAAATATTTAATGTATGCAGAGAGGATTTTAATGGATGTTTTATGTCTTAGGTGTCACTAGGCCATCAACATACTTGCCACCAGCTTACCGGTAAGAATTCCTATAAGCGCTTAAAATGTTAACAATGATTTCAAACTGCTACTTGGGGAGTCAGGCTGGAGAACGTTTTTCTCTCTCCATAGACACATTAATTCTCCATATGCACATGCCCATGCTTTCTCACACATACACGAACTGACACAGGAAAGCCTTGTACTGAAACTGATTTTCTGGCTAGAGGACTGTGGGTTCCAATCTATTAGTGAAAAACACTCAAATCCTTAGAAGTTCAAGCTTTTGGGGATTTGGCTGTGGGGTACATTTTTTACTTCAAAAACCTCCCCAGGACCAGCCACATGGCTGGCTCAGTTGGTAGAGCATGTGACTCTTAATCTGGGGGTTAAAAATCCAAGCCTACATTTGGGTGTAGACATTGCTTAAAATCTTTAAAAATAAATACATAAATAAATAAAAATTAAAAACTTTCCCAGTATTCAATGATTCCTGTACAATGTTCCAAAGAAATAACTCAAAAACAAACAAAAAAACATACCTTCTATGACTTAAAAATAAAGTGGCAAGAACAGGCAGTAAAAAGGGAATGTATTCCCAGGCAGCACAATCAGGATTTGACTCATACTTGTTGAACTAGAGTAACTAAAGGCATTTTCACACACAGCCTTTTGTTTAACACATATGTACAGGGGTGGAGATCCAGTGGTGACATTCCAGGAGACTTAATCATAGAGGCATGTCTGGACAAACAGCTTGACCATATGGATGATAGTTTCTACTTTCAAATGTGATTGGGTACTGAAGCACTTGGTGACACGATGTAGATGTTTTAGTATATTCAGTCTAAAAAAGTCAATTATCATTTTGGGGACCATTTTAAGCTACAGAGATAGCCTGGTTCAAACTATGAGACTTAAAAATGATTCTGGAACTGCAAGGTTTCCTACAAGCAGCAGAAAAGAATATCAAATACATTACCATGACCAAAAAAAAAAAAATAAATAACAAGGGGAAATAAGTTTTATTTTTTACATGCTAAAGTTACCAATTTATAATGCTTTGGCTTACTGATTCACAAATACTTATTTAGAATATTCAAATTCAAAGCAAAAAGAAGGCTCTTGATAACCTTTTCAATTAAAAAAAAAATTTTTTTTTTAAAGTAGACTCCATACCCAGTGTGGAGCCCAGTGCAGAGCCCAAACTGCTGACCCCGACTAAGATCAAGAGTCAAACATTCAACTTACTAAGCCACCCAGGGGCCCCTCAATTTTTAAAAAATTAATTGTACGAGCACATGCACATTAATAATATGGATGTTGTAATTACTAAATATACAGGCACTTAACAGTTTCCAATGCCCTTCAACATGTTATCATGTTTTTTTTTTTTTTTTAAAGATTTTATTTATTTATTCATGAGAGACACAGAGAGAGAGGCAGAGACACAGGCAGAGGGAGAAGCAGGCTCCATGCAGGGAGCCCAATGTGGGACTCTATCCCGGGTCTCCAGGATCAGGCCCTGGGCTGAAGGCGACGCTAAACCGCTGAGCCACCTGGGCTGCCCCATATTTAATTTAAAACTGTTAGGCAGGATGATTTGTACATAGTTATTATCTAACAAAACAGTAACTCTTTCAAATTATAATACAAGCACTCAGTGAGAAACATATTTAGCTTAACCTAAATCCCACAAGCCACATGAAAACTGGATTCATAAAAATAAACCTATGTTTCTATATGAGGGGATAAAAAGGAAAGAAGTTTTTCTGGGATGAGTGTAGAAAGAAGGGGTGAAAAATAAAATATAATACCATCTAAATTTGATGTATTTAAACAAACAAACAAATAAATAAATTTGATGTATTTGAAATTTTAAAATTCAAACTATGCTGACAGTTTAAAATGCATACCTTCTTGCTTGGAAAAAAAATACATACCTTCTTTCTGCTAACATTTCATAAAAGTCTCTAATATCTTGACCAGATTTTTCCATACAGTGATAAAATGCCAGCTGACTTTCCCGATTTGCAAAATCCACCTTAAAAAGAAAGAATAGCAGGTGTTTGATTCACGTTTCAGCAGTTCAAGATGGAAAGCGTTATCAAATTTGAAAACCCTTCCCAACACAGCCCTCTGAATAAATTTCAAGTAAGAGCAATCTGTCTCAAGTAAATCAAACAGTCCTCATAACTGAAACTGTATTTTGTTAACCTAAAATCTCTCTCAAATTCAACACACATCTTGATGAAGAACCATAATTTAAGGTTCTGGAACAATACTGAGGAGTGGAAAAGGCAAAATGGAAAACTGAAACAATACCTATCGGGATTCTAAGTTGCCAAATAATCAGATCAATTAAACCCAGCAATTTGTGCTGCATGTGAATTTGCTGGAACCACAGCAGAACATAAAATATGGAAGAACAATTAAACTTCACTCACAGCTTGGCCTCAGAGTCATTTAAGCCTATGATACCCATCATCTATCAAGATCTTGTTTCAAAACACTTGTTTCCATCTAATCATCATAGGTACTAAGTGCATAAATTCCTTCAAGTCATCATGTTTTTAAACAAAAGATTTTTTTTAAGATTTTATTTATTTATTCATGAGAGACACACACACACACACACACACACACACAAAGAGAGAGACAGAGAGGCAGAGACAAAGGCAGAGGGAGAAGCAGGGGACCCGACATGGGACTTGATCCGGGGTCTCCAGGATCACGCCCTGGGCCTAAGGCGGCGCTAAACTGCTGAGCCACCCAGGCTGCCCTAAACAAAAGTTTTTAAACAAAAACAGCAGATAAAAGATAGACTGTTCAGTGGTTACCCACTCTCTAGGAGAGGAGGAAAGAAGAGGAAAAGAGGATCATTCAGGAAGCCAGAATGACTGACCCTTCGAGCTCCTGGGTGTGCAGATGCCCACAGGTGAACCTGGGCCAGAGTGTACTTAGGTGTGCACTGTAAGCATAATGTACCTTGGGTGTAAAGCAGCACATTCCCTTGAATGACATGATTTTTAGGGAAGGCTCTGTGGCTAATGACCCAGTGGCCTCAAGTAGCCAAGTATTCAAAAAGTATACAATCCTCTTAGAAACAGGACATATAGTGCATATCCTGCAAACCACTCCCCTTGCTGGCCACCTACAAAATGTGTTACTAAGAGGGTGGGATCTCAATATGATTTTGTTTCACTTCTGTTTAAAGTCATTCTGCACACCTTAATTTTATTCCCACCGATTTTCCTCCCTTTGGTCTCTTTTACAGCTGCTTGTGCATATTCAATTTCATTGTAGAGAACCAGGGCCATGCCTTTTAAGCGGTCAAACACCACCTATAAAAAAGCAAAAACACAAAACAAAAAACAAATAAGAGCCTCAATCGTGGATATCATGACTTGAAGTAGATCATGCCTTTATTTTGTTTTTCTGTATTTTACTTTATTTTCCATGTTGACGGAGTCCTATACTATACTCGAATAAGCATTCTTGTAGTTTTGGCTCAAAAACAACAACAAAAAAACCACCAACACCCTTGAACGAGAGAAAGCAACGTAGAGCACTGAATCAACAATAAATTTCAGTAAATTTTGGTTATAAGTACTATTATCTTAAAGCTCCTGGATTTTTAATTTACATCAGCAGTCTTTATGACGTGTGTTTCTTCCAACAATCAAAGCTACACTGAAAGAAATGCTGACATTATGTGCCACACCCATCACAGTGGGAATCTGCTCTCAAGGAGTTCAAAGCTCTACTTTCACATAATGGAACGGGGTCCAGAGAACCTCCTACTGCTGTGTGTGGGTAGGGTACATTGCCAACATGGGTTAGATGTGTATTCTGTTGTATGACCGTCCCTTTAAAGTCATCTTCTTTGTTGTTGTTATTGTATTTTTTTAAAATGAAGTCTAATTACATATTAGTGTGAATGTGAATAACTAGATAAATAGGCTGATTTTAATGAGATAAAATTATAAAAACCCCTAAGAAACATTCTATTTAACAGTATTATGCAAATTAGTTTCAAAATTCATCATCTTGGCTAGTTCAGAATAGTTTTACAAAATACTTCTGCATACCATAAACTAACAGATGCTGATGCCTTTCTATGACAACTTAGGAGTTATTAAAGAAGAAAACAATACTAAACTTGGGGCTGAAAGGACAGAATACCAAGAACACAGTCAGAAGCAACCGGACACCAACACCAAAACCTCCCACCTACCTTTACCACAGGCCCGTATCGGCAGAAATGTCGTGTTAAATACTGATCTGACACGTTTGAAGAAAGGCCATCTAACCACACGCAGTTTGTAGGCATGCTTTTTCCAAAACCCAGCTAGATAGGAGAAGCAAACTTTCTATTAGTAAAGTCACCAATTATTCAATTATAGAATTCTGAAAAAAACCTATCTTCTGTAGGAATCTTATCAAGCATCATCCCAAGGGGCAACCATCTGGTATAAAATCAAATAGAAATTTACACAAAACTAATTCTGCTAGGGTAAGCGAGTATTAATTCATCAGATTTTAGTTTATGGACTCTGGGCACTTAGCCATTTTTTTCCCAGGCAGATTTTCTTTTTTTTTTTAAAGATTTATTTATTTCAGTGGGGGACGGAAAGAGGGAGAAAGAGTCTCAAGCAGACTTCCGCACCGAGCACAGAACCCAACACAGGGCTCGATCTCACAACCTGAGTCAAAACCAAGAGTTGGACACTTGATTGTTCCCAAAATCTTTTACATAATCTCTACAACTCATCGTGGGACTCAAACTTACAACCCTGAGATCAAGAGTTGCATGCTCTACAGACTGAGCCAGCCAGGCGCCCCAGCAAGTATTAATTCAGTTTGTAATATAGGAGGATGAGGATGGAATTATATCACCAATACGATTATCTAACTGTACTGCCATTTTAAACAATCAGACACACACAAAAAAAACTTCTAAATTATAACATCATAATAACTTATGCAAAGTCCTTTACCTTGAGGCGATTATTTCCAAGGTACTCCCCATCCATCTTCTTAATAGCTTTACAAACACTGGCAATATCACAGTATTGCAAGAATGCATACTGAGGGACTCCATTTACTTTCTTAATATCAATATCCTGAAAAAGCCAATGAGTATCACTTAGTGACATGCCAACAGGAAAATAAATAAGAATAAACCAAACCCAAATGAAGTGCATATTTCTCAAAACAGTCATAATTCCCAAAAATCATTTTCTTAGTTAAAATTGTTTATTGAAATGCTGTAAATAGCCTGAAAGACTACACAATACAGCATCTGGAGTCACAACCATGCAAACCTTCCTATGTGAAGCTCTTTGCAGGAAAGAAATTACAACTTCAAAATTTTAAATCCATAATACCTGTATTAAGAGAAATCTATGAATAAAAAAAGGCTGTGCTTGACTCAGTAGTGCATATACTAAAACTGGAACAATACAGAGAAGATTAATAAAGAAAAGGGAGCCTATTTAACAAAAACCTATGAAATATAGTTGACCTTGAGCAACAATGTGGTGGCAGTGAGGGAGTTAGGGCACCAATCCCCAAGGCAGTTGAAAATCTACATATAACTTCTAACTCACCAAAACTTAACTATTCACAGCCTACTGTTGACCAGAAGCCTTGCAGATAATAGTCCATTAATACATACTTTGTATATATTATTATTACTATACTCTTAAGGTAAGCCAGAGGAAAGAAAATGTTATTAAGAAAATTGTAAAGAAAATTGTCCACATATAAGTGGATCCATGCTGTTAAAACCCATGCTGTTCAAGGGTCAACTGTAATTCCCTTCTGCAAAAATTTAAAATCCTTACTAGGGGCAGGCCATTTAAAATGTAATATATGAGAAAAGCATGAATGGTAAAGAAATCAAGTTTTCAAAAAGTGACTTAAAATATGAGATCCTAAATTAGAAGACTCACTCTATCAGTATATCTAATGGAACCAATCCTGGTGACTGGTATATATGGTAATAATCTCTCATATCCAGAATGAAGAAATATATAAATACTCAACTACTTTGTGAAGATGTATCAGAACACCATCCCTAGATTAAAGAAATGCTCTATAAAGTCACAGCCCTATCTCTTTATTTCTTTGTTAAGTTTACTTATTTATTTTTAAGTAGTCTTTACACCCAACATGGATCTTAAACTCAACCCTGAGATCAAGAGTCACATGATTTTCCAACTGAGCCAGTCAGACACCCCTAACCCCATCTCTTCAGAATGCTTGAAATCTGTACTCACACCTGACACTCTGGTCCTGCCTGCTTAGACAAGGTGGTGTAAAAATCTTACTTACATATGAAACCGGTCCGGAGAAACCAGACACCAGAATACCAAAACTTCAATAATGACCCATATTGTGATTATCTAAAAAATTCTGTGAATCACAATATCTAAAGTATTGTGATGACCTAAGCCTCATTAAGGGTCATGAGTCAATAAGCAAAAGCTGAAACAGAGCAAAATGAAAAATGCATTTAAAGAGCTGTTTAGTGAGACCTTTAAAAAAAAAGCAGTAATTTATATTCAAAATAGTTCTACTTAGGTAATGGTAAATAGGGGCTGATTTTCACCATAATGTAGAAAGTAACAACTGAGGATAACTCCATTTAAGAGAAATGGTCTCCAGATTCAGATTCATCACATAGGTTCTTTTTTTTTTTTTTTTTTTTTTTTTTACATAGGTTCTTTTAGCTATAGCATAATTTGTTATCAATAAACAGCAGACCATTTCCCCAAAGTTTGTGTGTCATTAAAAGTCACCCTCATAACAATTGGAAATGTGATGAAGTGAGGTTTTCAAACAGAATGCTGAGAAGCATTGCTCTTAAAACTCAGTAATCACTCCATTTTCAGCAACTCTGTTCATGAAAATGTATCTATGTGTCCAAATGTAACTTCTTATACTCGCTCAAAATTCAAAGTAGCAGCCATCCTCCAATGAAAGTATGTTTGGGGGTACCTCAGTTGGTTAAGTGTCTGCCTTCAGTTCAGGTCATGATCCCAGGGTCTTGGGATCGAGCCCCACATGGGGTTCCCTGCTCAGCAGGTAGTCTGCTTCACCCTCTCACTCTGCCCCTTCCCTCTGCTTGTGCTCTCTCTCTCTCAAATAAATAAAATCTTAAAAAAATATATGCCTGAAAGTTATATTAATTCATAGACTCATAAATGCCAATGAGCAAATTAAATATTAGGTAACTGCAAAAAGAAAAAAAGCTGAAGCCCACATAGGCAAGTGAACTCCAGGTCACTCATCCAAGCAGGCAGCACAGCTGGAATTAGAGGATATGATAAAAGAACTTAAATTAAAATAACTGAAAAAGAAAATGTATGTTTTGCTGTTTCTCTAAATATATATCTTATTTTTTTCTTAACTTTCTACCAACCACTTCTCTCACCTCTACTCCCTATGAGGTTTAGATCAGCTACAAGCCCAAATGTTTTTTTTTATATATATATAATTTTTTATTTATTTATGATAGTCACACAGAGAGAGAGAGAGGCAGAGACACAGGCAGAGGGAGAAGCAGGCTCCATGCACTGGGAGCCCGACGTGGGATTCGATCCCAGGTCTCCAGGATCGTGCCCTGGGCCAAAGGCAGGCGCCAAACCGCTGCGCCACCCAGGGATCCCAAGCCCAAATGTTTTATTCTCTAGATTATGTCATTAAAAAAATAAGGATTTTTGCTTACATCACGGTAAATAAGGATAGCTGGATGCGTGCACAAGCGTGCATACACACCCCTGAAAGATTAACAATTATTACTCCTACCCAGAACATTTTTTTTACTCTCCAAAGTTCAAAATTATATAGCAATTTCTTTGCTGTTATTAGAGAGACAGAAATAATTTTCCTACTTTTTCAAATATAAAACAAAGTAGTATATATATCCCAAGGGTACAAAGCTTAACCAAACTATTTTCATTAGAAAGGGACTCCAGTTTTGAGTCATAAGAACAACAACAACAAAAAAAAACCCCTCCAAATTCCTAAATTTAACAATGACTTGAATATAAAAAGTGATTCTAATTAAAATTTCAAAATAGAACTGAGCTTCCAGCATGACATCCACATTCCAGTAATCCCCAAGGTAGTCTGAAGTGCACTATGAGAACACAATATTCATACACTAAAGCTGCTGCTTCTTTCTTACAAACATATTTTCTTCTCTTTATTTCCCTTCCAACTCACAAGACTAGAGACAGCATGGACAAAGAAAAATAAGAAAAATGGATTGAAAGGGATGCGTGATCCTGGAATCCTGGGATCCCTGCATAGAGCCTGCTTCTCTCTCTGCCTGTCTCTCTCCGCAGGTCTCTCTCTCTCTCTCTCTCTCTCTCATTCTCCTGAATAAGTAAATAAAATCTTGGCGCAGCCTGGGTGGTTCGGCAGTTTAGTACTGCCTTCGGCCCAGGGCCTGATCCTGGAGACCTGAGATTGAGTCCCACATCGGGCTCCCTGAATGGAGCCTGCTTCTCCCTCTGCCTGTGTCTCTGCCTCTCTCTCTCTCTCTGGGTCTCTCATGGATAAATAAATCTTAAAAAAATATAGATAGATAGATAGATAGATAGATAGATAGATAGATGATAGATAGATAGATATAGACAGACAAAATAGAGACCAATACCTATTATATAGTTTCACATACACACATAAAACAGTTCCCCAATGAGTTTTCCTGCATCATCTTTTTAGCTGGAGTTAAAAACACATAGGGCAAAGTATTTATTACACCATGTAAATAACACCTTTCCAAATATAATCTGTACTATGCTTTATGTTTTACAACAAAGATCTAAAACTGTTTTTACTGTTAAAAAAAAAAACAACATACCACAATTTCTCCAAAGCGCTGGAAGATGTTGCGAAGGTCATGGTAAGTAGTGGTTTTTTCAAGGTTGCCAATAAAGAGAGTTCTTGTTGCTTTGGGGTGAAATTCATCTATCCTTTCATCCAAAGGACGAAATTCATTTTCACTCTCTGTTTCTGTTAAGTGGGATGGGGGCAGGGTAAAAAAGCAAAGAGGTTTTTGTTTTGTTTTGTTTTGTTTTTTAAAGTAATCTCTACACACCCAATGAGGGGCTGCAAATTCATAATCAAAAGATCAAGAGTTGCATGTTCTACTAACTGAACACCAGCCAGGTGCCCCAACAAAAGTGTATTTTAATGTGTATTTATATATCATGGGAAAATCTACACTTAAGCTAAGTCTCTAAAATATTGGGCTTGAATATCATACAATCTAAAAAATTAAATATACATTTTCAGAAACAGCTGCCTTTTGCTAACTCCAAAGGCTAAACAAACTTGTCAACAAAACTTAGGGGGAAGGAACACATTCTTTGATCTTTAAAACAGAAAAGTGGACTGAATTTCAGTCTGTAAATTGATTTGTTTTAAAAATAATCACTGACACAGAAATAGATTTTAAACCCCAACAAAAATAGTAATTACTTAAGTCTAATCTTAGGTTCCAGAAATTATGCAGCAGGCTCTCAATGGGAAGTATAAAACTACAATCTGAAACACATATAAAACTCAACTGAAAATAGCTACATTACTTAATTTACTTTATAACATTTTAGAAAATAGCATTTTACATTTGTCATGCTAATTAACACAGCCCAAGTGTCTGAATGTAGCAACTGTTAGATACAAGAATAATAACTGTTTGAAAACTGACTGAAGTAGCACTTACAAACTTGCTATTGCAAGGTCCCCAATGACAAACAAGAGGAGACTCAAGGACTCCTATGTTTTCTATTTCTTATGATCAAAAGCCCTGGTTCAGTGTCTAATTCAACCATGTCTTTTCTCTGAAACTCAATTTCTAAACCTGGTCCACAGCAGATCATTCAATGTTTCGTCAATAAGAACTATGTAACACAGCCTATATGCCTATATGTTCTCTCTCTTTTAATGTAAAACAAAGCCATACAAAAAAAGTTAGTATTTAATCGACTTGACTGAAACAAAGTGTTTAAGTCCGTGCACTGCATATTACTGATGTCAACAACAAAGATATTAAAAAGATTCAACTTCTGAGCTGCTGAGTGAATTCACACAGAACACACCTCACTCCTGATTTCAGTTTCATAGCTCTAATGGTAGCTCAGCTTAATCTTTCTAGCCTCATCAAGGAATATGTACTTTAAAAAAAAAAAAAAAAAAGGAATATGTACTTTCATGGAGTCAGGTGGACCCAGAAAACCACCAGGGCTCATGTGCTTGACTCTATCCTGTATTTTCATTGTATTTTCCGGGGAGAGATCTCATTTCAAGATCAACTAGGTCTTCTTGAAACTACCTAACAGAGGGCACATATTTAGGAATACTTCATTTAAAAGGGGAGAAAAGGGATCCCTGGGTGGCGCAGCGGTTTAGCGCCTGCCTTTGGCCCAGGGCGCGATCCTGGAGACCTGGGATCGAATCCCACGTTGGGCTCCCGGTGCATGGAGCCTGCTTCTCCCTCTGCCTGTGTCTCTGCCTCTCTCTCTCTCTGTGTGACTATCATAAATAAATAAAAATTAAAAAAAAATGTTTAAAGGGGAGAAAAATAAAAGAAAAAATAATTCAGAAATATCTTCAGCTTTTTATTCCAAAAGGCAGAATGCAACCATTCAAATCTATACCTGTTTTATTTACACCATATAGCTCAGTAAACATTTCAAAACCAGAAATTCAGTTTAGCAAAGATTTTTATAAAGTGTATTTTCCACATGTAATCTATTTAATCTTCATGATCAGTTTAAGTCTTAATGCCTATGTATCACTGAAAAAATTCTACTATCCCGAATTTTCATGTTTACTGGATTGCAATGCTCCACACAGGATTAAGAAAGCATAATCTTAGAAGCCACCAGGGGTCTATCTGCAAAGATGGGCTTCTTAGATTTAGATCTTTTTTTTTTTAATTCCAAGAGGTCCTTGACCTAAGGAAACAATCACCTCCATACATTTCAATACAAAACATTTATGACTTAACCATCCAACAACATAATTCCAACCATGTCTCCATACTCAACATTCCATTGCTTTCAAATATCCCATTCAATAAATGTCTCATGCTGTCCCACTGGGAAAAATACCTTCAAGCTTTCCCAATGTCTGAACCAACCAATCTTCTCAAAATCTTCCAATGGTGGGTGTGGTTAAAGCCTAATTTACATCCTGGGTGCTAGTAACTAATTAGGTAAAAAAAATTTTACAGTAAAAATGTCAAGCTAGCATTATCACTTGGAGATCTGAGGGCCATCTATTAATAATGCCCCAAATTAGATTCCCAGCTACTTAATAACTAACTATGCATGGCTCTAAAAACTATATGGATTATACATTCTAAATATTATTCTTTAGGCCAATTGTGACTTGTTCTAAATGTGATAAATAAGAACTCCTGAGTTGCACTCAGTTCAGTATAACTTAGGCCAATATGTCTCAAACTTGACAGAGGAGAGAATGCAAGGGCATAACCAATAATCCCTCTAAATTCCTGTGTTTATCATAAAATTATGTACATTTTGCAGTCTTCCCTCTAAAAACTCTGTGCCTATTTTAATATATACAAATATCATTTATACATTTTCATCAGGGAAATTCAATTTTTTCCCTTTAATTGTCAAATAAACTAATATTCCAAGAGAATGGGCTATGGTTACCCTATAAATTCCACTCAAGGTTTTAGTCTTTTGTTTGTAAGCTCTACACCCAACATGAGGCTTGAACTCACAACCCTGAAATCAAGGGCTATATGCTCCACAGATTAAGCCTGCCAGGTGCCCCTCAAAGTCTTAATCTTAAAGTCTGTCTCAGCTACATAATGTGACTGCATAATTTAAACATTTGTTTATTCCTCCACAAATTTACTTGTAAGTTGTTATAAATCAGGAGTTTCCTAACTTGAGTATGTGAATTCTGAAAATTATGCTGAGACAGGGTCAAGGAGTCTGCATTTTAAACAAGCACTATAGGTGGTTCTGAAACAGGAGAAACACTGACCCAAGCCATGCTTCAGAAGACTTTCTGCCTTACAATAGGTCTTACAGGCAGGTTCAAACTAATAAACGGTCCCCTTGAAATTCTCAGTGGGTCACACTCCTCAGACTTAATCCTGATTTTCTTTGTTACTATCTTTCAAGGTCATAGAAACTAGAACAACAGATCCCATTTGTGCTGGGCATAACAGAAGTAAAACTGGTCTAACTAGCCCCTCAAATAAGCGGAACAAGTAGTCTGTTTTCTAATTCAAGGTAATTCTGATGTCATTCTCCAAAGAACTATATCCTTATCTCAGTTAGTTCATTCTTTAGGGAAGGCAGGGCTCAACAAGGGCTAAAAACTACACTTTCCAGACTCTTCGATGTCAGCATTTTTCCCTTACAGGAAGGGATCTTTACCCTCCCTAACCAAAATATAATTTCATTCATTTGACCAAATGTACTCAGTCTTTAAAATAGAAGACTTCGGAAATATGTCAATAAATAAAGCTGGAAGAACACCAAGATTCAGAAGAGGCTGCCTTTTCATAAGTGTAAATACAAATTATACTAAAAATTAGCCTCCTTTTTCTTACCTGGTCCTATCCATGCTGTTACTTCAATCTGCATGCCAAAGAAAAGTTTTCCTTTTGATGCAGTCAATGCTTTTTCTTGGTCCTCTTGCTGCCGAAAGAACACCAGACCATACCTCTCTTCTGAAGTTCCATGGATCTGCACTGAAGTCACCTTTCCAAATTTCTTAAATTCATGGAAAAGGCCATCTTTAAGGCTTGTATCTAAATCCCCCCCAAAAAAACAAGGTGTTTATTTTTCTTTAATTTAGTTACAACTTAATAAGTAAGTTACAAAATCTTTAGCTTGATTTTTTTTTAAAGATTTTATTTATTTATTCATGAGAGACACAGAGGGAGAGGGAGAAAGAGAGAAGGGGTGGGGGCAGAGACACAAGCAGAGGGAGAAAGCAGGGTCCATGCAGGGAGCCTGATGTGAGACTCAATCCGGGGACTCCAGGATCATGCCCTGGGCCAAAGGCAGCGCTAAACCGCTGAGCCACCCAGGGATTCCCTAGCTTTTTTTTTTTTTTAAAGATTTTATTTATTTATTTATTCGTGAGAGACACAGGGAGAGAGACACAGAGAGAGGCAGAGACACAGGCAGAGGGAGAAGCAGAGGCTCCCTGCAGAGAGCCCAACATAGGACTCGATCCTGGGTTCCCCAGGGTCATGCCCTGGGCCGAAGGCGGCGCTAAACCACTGAGCCACCTTAGCCACCCGGGCTGCCCCCTAGCTTGATTTTTGACTTAAGTTTTGTTAGCATTAAAACATTTCTCTTTCAGATAAGATAACTCTAAAATGGCATGTTAGAGACCCCTGTACAATTCTGAAAATAAACAGAGTATTGGAAAATTATCACACTGGGTATTTGATAAGAATGATATTGTGGCTATAAGAAAAAATGCCCTCCTATTTTACAGACAACTAAAAAAGTATGTATCTTTAAGTCGGTATGAAACGATAGAACATCAAGGATTCACTTATAAAAAGAAAAGAACAGGAAAGAAGGAAAATGGAAAGCAAGTCTGACAAAATTGATAATTTTTAAATCTGGGGTATGGAGTAAGGGGTGTTTATTTTGCTACTACTACTTTTGGTCTTTTGGTTAAGTTTAAAACTTCCATGATAAAAATTTTATATACACATATACATATATACATCTATAAAATTTTTAAAGACGTGAGAAAGCAAGCTGTATTTCTAGCTTTCCAAGCATCACGTCAATGATAAAATTGTGTGGGAAGCAGCATGTAACATGCTAATAACTTTAAGGCCTTCTACAGATGAATCATACCCATCTAGGGAGTCTTGTGTTAATTTGCTTCATTATAAAAATTAAAATTGTAAAGAAAGACAAGCTAATTTTACTCTCATCCACTCCTAAACAACTAAATAATCTAAATCAAAAGCTCATCAATATTTGTCCCTCAGTATCTCCATTCACAAACCTGGTATGTAGGTTTTTAGTGGCTGTTTTAATAAATAATTTAAGTGGGATGCTTGGGTGGCTCAGTGGTTGAGCGTCTGCCTTTGGCTCAGTGTGATCTCAGGGTCCTGGGATCGAGTCCTCTGCCTACATCTCTGCCTCTCTCTGCATCTCTCATGAACAATTAAATAAAATCTTATAAATAGGGACGTCTGGGTGGCTCAGCAGTTGAGCATCTGCCTTTGGCTCAGGGAGTCAGTGATCCTGGAGTCCCAGGATCGAGTCCCACATCAGGCTTCCTGCATGGAGCCTGCTTCTCCCTCTGCCTGTTTCTCTGCTGTCTCTCATGAATAAACAAAAAAAATTTTTTTTAATCTTATAATTAATTAACTAATTAATTAATCACTGAAATGAGCTTATCTTAGAAATACTAAGTTTGGTATTTGTTAGTTTGACCATCTACTAACAGTTATTTACATGCTCAATATGTCTAATGTAGAAATAACAGTATAGCATGGTCCGTTGTCAAAAATATCAGGAGTAAAGACTTCAGTATAGTTTTATGCTAAACTTTACCATTATTCATTATTTTCCTCATTTAAAATGTTACTATTTTGTTTTGTTTTCAAAGATTTTATTTATTCTTGAGAGACACAGAGACATAGGGAGAGGGAGAGGGAGAGGGAGAGGGAGAGGGAGAGGGAGAGGCAAGCTCTCTGTGAAGAGCCTGATGTGGGACTCAATCCCAGGACCCCTTGATCATGACCCAAGCCAAAGGGCAAGACACTCAACCACTGAACCACCGAGGCCCCTAAAATGTTAGTATTTTGAAGTGGGTTTCCTATCATAATTTTATGTTCAAAGTTTTTTCACAGAACACAGGACTCCAGGATGATATAACAAATTCAACTGATAATAGTATTTCTATAATTTCATATCAAATTTCCCTGTATCAAAATACCTAACCCAGAAAGCATATTTAAAGTATAAAAAAATAAAAGTGCTTTCTTTATATAACACGCACCAGTCTTTGTGTATGTATGTACATACAATGTGCACAATATATACATACATATGTATGCATATATAGTAAATACAAGTAACATGCAATCTTCATATACATAGAGTTATAATCATCACTTGCTTTTTCTTACATGGAATTAAGTATTAATGAACCACAAGAAGAAAGCTTGTTGTCACCATAAAGCACAGAATTTAAGTTGCTCAGTCTCACATTCCCCCCAATAGCAGCAGAGGAAAGTACACCAACAGAAACTTTTACCTGTAGAGCGTACTGGAAGATTCTGAACCTTGATCCCAAAACTTTTACGTGGCTCATCTTTTTCCAGGGATGAAAGCAACTGGGAAGTAGGTGCTGGGACGGCTGCTGACTGAACAGATCGGGCGGGAGAGTCGTCGCTAGAACTACTGCTGGAATCAGTGCTGGAGAAGGGCAAAAACAAAAACAAAAACAGAATGAGTATCATGTAAAACTTCTTAAAATCAACAGGTAGAAATAATTAAAAGCAACCATATACATTTCTGGTCTGGGATTCTGGCCACCCTTCCCTCTCCACATCTACTTCATACTCCCACCTTGGAAGGCAAAACAGAGCAAACACCAGCCTGAAACATGGAAGCAAAAGTAACGATATTTTACTACCACATGCCCTCCTAAAGACAAATGTTTCATTCTGTGCAAAATGTGAACAACTTTTTCTGAATGAAGACTAATAATAAATATAATAAAATAATAATAAAAGAATAGTGAATATGTGGTTTTGGATTCAGAGACCTCAATTCAAATCTCAGATATAAAGCATGTATTCTTGGACAAGAAACCTCTTGCTAAGCCTCAGTTTCTACATCTATAAAATGGAAATTAAAAAAAAATAAAATGGAAAAATAAAATGGAAAGTACCTATCTTGCAGGGTTACAAATTAAATAAAATAACCCACAGGTTTATAGGGTTTGGAATATGACACCATCAATAAATGAAGTGGCACTGCTCTGTTACTATTATTACTGCTGCCACCACCACCATCACCACCACCACCATTTTAGGGGTGTATTAATTTTGAGGAAAACAAAAGTATTCTAAATAAATTCCTAGGTAATTTAAAAGTATTTGAGGGATTAATGAAGAAATATTATGTAAGTTACTTGAGTCTTGTTGGTTTAGGCTCTTTCCCTCTGAGTAATGTGGGAAATGAGTCAATGAAATTGAGAATTTATTATTCTTCAGTTTGATACAATCCTCAAAGGGGCAAACAGTTGAAAGACAAGGAGAAAATATTACCTACACACTCAGATTAAGAGAGAGATATATTTAAACAAGTTTATTATACCTAAGAACTACATGAATAATAGGAAAGTCTCTTTTCAGTACTGGATGTGCAAAAGACTGCTATGGTTTTCTTTTGTTACAGCATTCTCAAATATATTAATAAAAAACTATTTACAGGATCTGCTATTTATTTACAGGCTTCTAAAATTTTGCTCTACACTTTTCCCTCCCTATCATGGAAGACTTATCTTTTAAGCAAATAACTCCAGGGGAGGGGTGGTTAATTCACCTCAAGTATACCCACTAGAGGAAAGACCTGATAGTTTTTATCATCTGGGCTAAAACCACAGCTCTCATTGTCAAGACAATCTCTAAACCAGCCAGATAAATAAATCCAACTCAACGAACTAAGGCAAATTTGCCATTGCTTTTTAAGAAATAAACAAATATTATAAGAAAACAGGGTATTCTAAGAATTTACACAGCATTTTTGTTTAGCTCTCAGATGCTAAGGCAAAAGATGAAAACATCACAAGGTTATCAGAGCTCCCTGAAGTTTGAAACACAGAGAAAAAAACCTATGCTAGTAAGATCTAAAAGGACATAACTGAGTTACAAAATACAAACTACTTGGGATAGAAGCCTCAAGATAGGACTGCAGATTGTCATGTGAGGTTAGGCTTCAGTTTTCTCCATAAAAAGATTTTTTTTTTAAGATCATTCAGTAAAGGTAGTGTTACTAACAATAAGTAAACAGGATACTATATTTTCATTCAAATTAAGGATTAATAAAATTGTCTTTTAGCACAAAAATCCTTGTTATATGTATTAAGTCCTACAAGTAATAAAGAGTATTGGGGAAGCCACCATATGATTACAGTATAGGATATGTTATATAGGATTACCAGCTTAATTCCAATGACTCATTAACAAAAAAAAAAAATTAAGAAAAATACTTTAATTACAATAATGCCACTATTATAAACACCAAAATTCCTTAGCAACAGGGGGTAAAATAAATATGGGCAAGAGCAGAATTTCTGCTATTGAAACAATCAGTGAGGCAACAAACACCAAGTTCTATATAAGCCTCTATCATAAAAATGCAGGTGAGGGGTGCCTGGGTGTTTCAATCAGTTAAGCATCTGCCTCCACATGTGGGGGGGGGTCCCTGCTCAGTGGGGAGTCTGCTTCGCCTTCTCCCTCTGCTCCTCCCCTCACACCCCCACCTTACCTGTGCACACTCAAATAAATTAGCCACCCAGATGCGCCAAAGAGGGAAAGTTTTTAAAATGAATTACAAAATGATAAAATGACTTCACTTCTGGGTTCACATTTCAATATGCTAATCTAAACTGCAATATGCATTTCCAGTGTAGTTTAACTAAACATACTATAGATTTTAAGATCATAAATCAAAATGGGAAAAAAAAACAAAAAATAAAAATAAAAAAATAAAAAATAAATCAAAATGGGGGCACAAATTTAGACCCCCAAATATTTTCCTGTCCTATTAAACTGACAGGAACCCCAAGTGCCCAGAAGAGCCCTACCATTTTTAATTTTAAAAAATTCCAAAAAAATAAATAAAATTAAAAATAAAAAATTCCTGTTTTTATAATTTTGTTAAAACTAAAGAATCACAACAGTTCATCAAAGCATATGATATAAAGGTGCCCAGGTGGCTCAGTAGGTTAAACATCCAACTCTTATTTATTTTCAGCTCAGGTCATAATCTTGGGGCCATGGAACTAAGCCCTGTGTCCAGCTCCGCACTGGGCATGGAGACTGCTTAAGATTCTATTCTCTCGGGCAGCCTGGGTGGCTCAGCAGTTTAGCACCGCCTTCAGCCCAGGGTGTGATCCTGGGGACCCGGGATCGAGTCCCACGTCGGGCTCCCTGCATGGAGCCTGCTTCTCCCTCTGCCTGTGTCTCTGCCTCTCTCTCTCTCTCTCTCTCTGTCTCTCATGCATAAATGAATAAAATCTTTAAAAAAAAAAAAGATTCTATTCTCTCTTCCTTGCCCTCTGTCCTCAAACTCTGCTCCCTCGTGTGTGCTCTCTCTAAAAAAATAAATAAATCTTTCAGGGCGGGAGGCAAATGATATATATAGTATATAGTTGTTTCTTTCTTTCTTTCTTTCTTTTTTATATATAGTTCTTTCTTGAAGGCCAACAGTAATGAATGAAAATCTGTTCCAATCTAATGGGACACCTGGGTGGCTGAGTCCTTAAGCATCTGCCTTAGGCTCAGGTCCTGATCTCAGGGTCCTGGGATAAAGCCCCACATCAGCCTCCCTGCTCAGCAGGGAGTCTGCTCCTCCTTTTCCCTTTGTTCCTCCCCCTTGCTCATACTCTCTCTCCTGCAAGTAGTTATGATGGTATATCAATAGTTTTAAGACAGTAAACTTTAAATTTACCTGGTCACATCATATTACATTTTCAACATCAATTAAAGTTCTAAATGGAAAAGAACTTGAAAAAACAAAAAACACAATTAAAAAAATTTTTTTAAAGATTTTGAGATAGAGTGAATGTGGGGGGCAGGGGGGACAAGTAGACTCCCCACTGGGTGGGCAGCCCCGACCCAGGGACTCAATCCCAGGACCCTTAAATCATGACCTGAGCCGAAATCAAGAGTCTGCTGTTTAACCAAATAAAACTACCCAGGCACCTTGATAAAAACAATTTAAAAGAAATCTAGGCAATGGGGTGTCTGGGTGGCTCAATCAATTGAGCATCCTGACTCTAATCTCAGCTCAGGTTTTGATCTCACAGTTGTGATTTCAAGCCCCACACTGGGTTCTGTGCTGGGTGTAGCACCTACTTAAAAAAAAAAAAAAATCTAGTAACACTTTTCCTAAGCCCGTAAGACAACTACAATGAATTACTTCTTATATATGCTTATAGTTTTTAATTAACATTACTAAGAAAACTGGGGCACCTGGGTGGCTCAGTTAAACAGCTACTTTTGGCTCAGGTCATGATCCCAGGGTTCTGGGATCAAAGCCCTGAGCTGAGCTCCCCTCATAGTCTCTCTCTCTCTCAAATAAATAAAATCTTTTTTTTTTTTTTTAAAGATAGATTACTAAGAAAACTAAGAAGTAGATCTGATAGAAATTTCCATAATAGAAAAATATAATAAGCAACTAGTTACTTAACAATTTTTTTAAAAAGATTTTATTTATTTATGCGGGACACAGAGAGAGGAGGCAGAGACTTAAGGAGAGAGAGAAGCAGGCTCTATGCAGGAAGCCTGATGTGGGACTCGATCCCAGGTCTCCAGGATCATGCCCTGGGCTGAAGGCAGGCACTCAACCGCTGAGCCACCCAGGCATCCCAATTCTTTTTTTTTTAATGGCAAATAGCTTTATTTTATAGGAACATTTTACCAATAAAAGGGAAAAATAAAATATAGAAATTACAAACGGCAATTTATTCGGAAGCAGATAAAAAAGAATAAACATCAGGGTGCCTAGGTGGCTCAGTCAGTTAAGCATCTGACTACTGATTTTAGCTCAGGTCATGATTTCATGGTCATGAGATGGAGCCCTATATGGGGCTCCATGGGTAGTCTGCTTGAAGAGTCTCTTCATCTACCTACGCACATGCTTTCTCTAAAATAAATAATTTTCTAAAAAAAGGAATAAACATAAGCGGTACTAAAGTGTACATGAGTTGGCAGTGCAGTTGTATGAGCAATTTAGTGCATGAAACCAGGTGGCCTCCCAACAAAATCATATGGAAGATGCTGGTCAGTGCCCAGTTATAACCTGTGGCAAAGGCTCCCTTGTCTTCCACACAGCAGCTACAGTTTGGGGAGAAGCCCACATTCCTGAGCCCTACTGGAACTCTGCTGCCCCCACCACAGCTGGACCAGCTCCATTCCAATGCAGGTGTCTGCATCAGTAAGCCATTACCCTGGCTGCAGGGAGAGGCATCTGCAGCTCTAGAATCCCCTTGTAACTCTAAAATCCCCATCTGGCAGATCTGCCTTTGCCACAGTCTATAGGGCCCAGGCTGCCAGGGAAGGGACAAGGCCCTCTGGCAATGGGTGGTAACCTCTACATAATTATTAATAAGAGCAGAAATCAGGATGCTAGGATTCTCTTACCTCAAATTATAGTGTCATATAATCAACTATCCCTGTTCCTACACCCATTTTATATACAGAACTACAATGAGCATTTGACTCTTCACACTGAAAATGTCAACGCACTGGGATACTATTTATAAGATGACTCAAGGCTAAATTTGTTCATCAATGACAGACATTAACATCTGGATCCTTGTATTTGTAAACATTTGATTATGGTAAATATTTATCTGTTAGTTTTTTAAAGCTGAAAGATTGAAAAGCATTTAACCAAATTAAGTTGAGAAACAAAAATCTGGCATAAAAGGAAAAAGGAACAATTAAAGCAACTAGAAAACTTTGCAATTAAAAGCTAAGAGGGACCATTTGTTAAAAGCAGATGTAATATCAATTTTCCAACAACCTCTCTTCTATCAGGCAGCTAATAATTTTCTCTCTACATAATATACAAACTTGAATAAAGAGGGGGAAAAAGATGTAAAATGCAGATTTTTCCATCAGGCTTTGGCAATTCAAAACACTGTCTTCATGCTTCCATCAAATGAGAAGGAAAAATCATGTAATTTCTTTAATGGGATGTATCACCATACCAGGTAATAATAATTCTACATCCAATTTCTTACAGGTCAAAATTTTCAAGATAATCCTATCATTTTCATGCAGGAGTTCTCTAAATGTGGCTGCAGGGACCTGGGGATCCCCAAAGTCCTTTCAGGAGGTCTGTGAGGTCTTCCTTATTTCAATTACATATCTGTGTGAGGCCAGATCTTCTTCTACCTCACACAAAAATTATAATAACAGTTTGAATACAGGAGTAGTTAGGAGAACCTAGCTATCTGATTAGACCAGACTTTAAAGAGATTAGCAAAAAAATAAAACGATGCCACTTGTCTCACTATTTTTGGTTTTAAAAAATAGTTATATTACTCCAGGTGAAGATCTAAACTTAGCTAGGGAGGTCTCTCTCCAGAAGCAAACACAATCTTGAGGTGAACAGCTCCTCCAAAATCAGGAATGAAGATCTTCATCTCCACTATGAAATCTTTATTTCTTTTGGCCTTTTCTTGCTGTTTGCTTTTCTTTTGCCCCTACTTGTTTTGTTTTTTTCTCTCTCTTTTAAGGCACAGGAAAACAATGTACCTTAACCCTGGTAATTGTCATTAAATCTATCACTGAGGCCACAGATACACAACAAACGTTCCTAGAATTTCTTACTAGGGTGGTTTTATTTTTATTTTTATTTTTTAATTTATTTATTCATGAAAGACACAGAGAGAGGCAGAGACACAGGCAGAGGGAGAAGCAGGCTCCATGCATGGAGCCTGATGTGAGACTCGATCCCAGGACTCCAGGATCACACCCTGAGCCAAAGGCAGATGCTCAACCGCTGAGCCATCCAGGCATTCCCCCAGGGTGGTTTTAGATAACAGAATTGCCCACCCCGCCCCCCGCACACCTTTTTAAAGATTTTATTTATTTATTTGAGAGCAAGAGAGATAGCAAGCGAGCGAGCAAGCACAAGCCAAGGGGAGAGAGGGAGGGAGAAGCAGACTCCCCACTGAATATGGAGCCCAGTGTGGGATCATGACCTGAGCTGAAGGCAGACACTTAACTGACTGAGCCACCCAGGTGCCCTCAGAATTGCTTTAGATTGCTTATTGGCTGAACAGTGTATCACAGCAAATACTTCCTGCTGTATACGTAGATCGCACCTCTGATGTTATAGCACATACAAGAAATTAGCCAACAAGCCACCTGGCTAAAACAGGCTGATGCCCCTTCAGGTACATGTTTGGTTTCACAGGGCCCTAAGGAGAATACTTCAGTCTCTTAGCATTATGCAACTGACAGTCATCATTGCTGTCTCCCTAGTGGGCTATATTCTCAGGGGTCTTAAATTTGTGTTTGTAGCCATCAGCAGAACCTCAGTCTCACTTGGAGAAACAAACAAAATGAACAGCAAAAACAATTCTTTCAGACCTGACATTACAACCCATGAGTTTTTGTGATAGTGCACTAATACTGAATTTTTGGTTACTCTCTTGTGTGTGAGAGGATGACCAAAGGAGGAGGGGTTGGAAGAGAGTTGTTAATTAAGCAAAGAGGCCATGAGACTGAGGTGGTTCCAATACCTTAGCAGGTTATGTAAATAAACCAAAAGTTAACCCTATAGATGCTTCATGTTAAGAAAGCAAACCCAGGGGCGCCTGGGTGGCTCAGTCAGTTGAGTTCGACTCTTGATTTTGGCTCAGTTTATGATCTTACAGTTGTGGGATCAAGCCCCCATACTCAGTTCTGCAATCGGCATGGAGTTACCTTGGGATTCTCTCTCCCTTTGCCCGTCCCCTCAGCTCATGCTCTCTCAAATAAATAAATAAAATCTTTAAAAACTAAAAATAAATAAATAAAAAAAGCAAACCTAAGGACAATCACAGTGAATGATGCTTTTCCAGGTGAGGCAAATGCCTACACTGTAACTGATCAAATGATTCGCTTGCTTTGCTTCCACCTTATCTCTATAAAAAGCCTTTCCCCTAGCTCCTATTGGTGCAACACTCCAAACTACTTCTGGTTGGGCACTGCCCAATTAAAATTTTTTTTTAATTTTTAAAATTTAATTTTAAAAAGATTTTATTTATTCATGAAAGACACACACACACACACACAGAGAAAGGGGCAGAGACACAGGCAGAGAGAGAAACAGGCTCCATGCAGGAAGCCCAATGCGGGACTTGATCCCTGGACTCCGGGATCACTCCCTGAGCCAAAGGCAGACACTCAACCGCTGAGCCATCCAGACATCCCAATTTTTTTTTTTTTTAAGTAGGCTTGGGGATCCCTGGGTGGCTCAGCGGTTTAGCGCCTGCCTTTGGACCAGGGCGTGGTCTTGGGAGTCCCGGGATCGAGTTCTGCGTTGGGCTCCTGGTATGGAGCCTGCTTCTCCCTCTGCCTGTGTCTCTGCCTCTCTCTCTCTCTCTCTCTCTCTCTCTCTCTCTCTCTATGTCTATCATAAATAAATGAATGAATGGATTTGAAAAAATAAACAAAGTAGGCTCTACGCTGGGCCTGAACTCACAACCATGAGATTAAGACCTGAGCTGAGATCAAGAGTCTGACTGACACCTGACTGAGCCAGCCAGGTGTTCCAAATGTATTTCCTTCTAATTGATTTTTGCAAAAAAAAAAAAAAAAAATTTGATTTTTGCTCGGGGCATGTAGGTGGCTCAATTAAATGTCTGACTCTCGGTTTCCACTAAATTCATCATTTCAGGGCTGTGAGATTGAACCCCACATCTAGCTCTGTGCACTTAGCGCAGAATCCCTTTAAGATTCTCTGCCTTGGGACACCTGGGTGGTTCAGCGGTTGAGTGTGTGTCTGCTTTTGGCTCAGGTCGTGACCCCGGGGTCTGGGATTGAGTTCCACATCAGGCTCCCTGTGGGGAGCCTACTTCTCCCTCTGCCTCTGCCTCTCTCTGTGTCTTTAATGAATAAATAAATAAAATCTTAAAAAAAAAAAAAAAAAGATTCTCTCCCTTCCCCTCTGCCCCTCCCCCACTGGCACATGTGCCCTCTCAGAAATAATCTTTTTTTTTAAAGATTTTATTTATTATTTATTCATGATAGACAGAGAGAGACAGACAGACAGACAGACACAGGCAGAAGGAGAAGCAGACTCCATGCAGGGAGCCCGACGCGGGACTCGATCCCGGGACTCCAGGACTGCGCCCTGGGCCAAAGGCAGGTGCCAAACCGCTGAGCCACCCAGGGATTCCCCAGAAAGAATCTTTTTAAAAATGAAATGATTTTTATTCAAATTACTGAGTCATATCAAATTACTTAATAAACAAAAATTTCAAATTAAAAGTCTTAATTTCTGATATGGCAAATGTCAATAGATATTACTTATAACAAACTAAAGCTCATAATTTGATATAAAAGGATCCTGAGGGCAGCCCCAGTGGCGCAGCGGTTTGGTGCCGCCTGCAGCCTGGGGTGTGATCCTGGAGACCTGGGATCGAGTCCCACATCGGGCTCCCTGCATGGAGCCTGCTTCTCTCCCTCTGCCTGTGTCTCTGCCTCTCTCTCTGTGTCTATGAATAAATAAATAAAATCTTAAAAAAAAAAAAAAGAAAAGAAAAGAAAAAGGATCCTGAGCCCAGAAAGTAAAGAGCAAAAAGTCACTACTTTAATAGACAATCTGAAGTGATCCCACTTCTATTTTCAACACTTCCACTTCTGATTTAACCTGAATTAACCTCTGTATTATACCTGTTTTTTATAAGGAAGGAAATACTCATCTCTATGGTCTAGAGTAAGACACCTCATTTTGTCTCTCTCAACTTTAATTTCTCTAGTGAATTAACCAGACCTCATGACCTTTAAAGGTCCTGCTCACTCTAGGTAGGGGTCTATGACTCTCCACCTACTTCTGACCACTCATCTCTAATAGCTCCCAAATATCTGCTGGGTAAAGTCCACATTCTTCAAGAGAGGACCCTTTACAACTTGACCCCAAACTAATTTTCTACTTGCTCCTTCTCATTCCCTTGTCTCGACCCTCTTGTCCCACCAGTATCTATCCAAGTAAGAGCAATATATCGGAGTGCCTGCCTAGCTCATTCAGTAAAAACTGTGACTCTTGATCTTGGAGTTGTGAATTTGAGCCTCATGTTGGGTGTAGAGATTGCTTAAAAATAACTTTTTTTAAGAGCAATATATCAATTTCTAGTCATAGGCATCTTTTTTTTTTAAGGTTTTATTTATTTATTCATGAGAGACACACAGAGAGGCAGAGAGACAGACAGAGGGAGAAGCAGGAGCTTGACATGAGACTCAATTCCAGGATCCTGGGATCACCACCTGAGCCAAAGGCAAATGCCCAACCACTGAGCCACCCAGGAAACCCCTTTTTTTTTTTTAATTAGACATAACTCTTTGGTTAAATTACTTCTTCTCTACTCCTTAGTTTTCTTGTAAATGTGAGGGATGTGACAAGGATTGATTATAAAATGCTCAAGCACCTCGCCTAGCATATAGCAAGTACATAAAGAGCTCTTACCCATACCCATTTCTATAGAAGACGCCTTTCTGCCCCTCCCTGCCTGCCCTGTCTTTGAAAAGTAACTCCAAAAAAAAAAGAAAAGAAAAGAAAAGAAAAGAAAAGAAAAGAAAAGAAAAGAAAAGAAAAGAAAAGAAAAGTAACTCCAATAAAATGAAGGTATTAAATAACTCGGTCTCTAAGAATAAAATGCAAACTTCTGATATTACTTTAGTGCAAACTGCCAAGGTTCCTTCTTTCTTCTTTGATGTTTCATTAATTAGTTAAGAATGCTAATGGCTGTTCTAATGTTCCAGAACTTTAACACTAATAACCTGAGTTAAAAATCATGGATACGGGGCAGCCCCGGTGGCGCAGTGGTTTGGCGCCGCCTGCAGCCCAGAGTGTGATCCTGGAGACCCTGGATCGAGTCCCACCTCGGGCTCTTTGTATGATGCCTGCTTCTCCCTCTGCCTGTGTCTCTGCCTCTCTCTGTGTGTCTATCATGAATAAATAAATAAAATCTTAAAAAAAAAATGGATACGGGCAGCCCCGGTGGCGCAGCAGTTTAGCGCCGCCTGCAGCCTGGGGTGTGATCCTGGAGACCCAGATCAAGTCCCACATCGGGCTCCTTGCTTGGAGCTTGCTTCTCCCTCTGCCTGTGTCTCTGCCTCTCTCTCTCTCTCTCTCTCTCTCTCTCTCTCTCTCTCTGTCTCTCATGAATAAATAAATGAAATCTTAAAAAAAAAAAAAACCTTAAAAATAAATAAATAAATAAAAATCATGGATACCTGTAAAAACAAAAACAAGTCTTGCATTTCATGCATCCTGTTATCGGTGCCCTCCATCATAGGACGTTTCTGGTTGTCATAACTGAGGGTGGAGGTGAAGCTTACTTCTACCTAATGAACAGAGGCCAGGGATGCTGTGAAACATACTCCAGCACACAGGACAGGAGAGCCCCACAGAAAAGGATGATCTGTGAACAGTGAATAATGCCAAGGCTAAAAAACCTTGCTTACATTATCTGTCTTCCCTTCTTTTGAAAAGCAATATGCTAATTTTAAGCTCCAAATGAAATGTGGAATCCTTTAAAGTGACTGTTCTTATTACTAATATATTACTTTATAAAAATATTTGAACAACTCTGAAACTTACAGAAAAAAATGTGGAAAAAAATGTAGATTTCTGAAAATCTGACTCAAGAGGAAGCTAGTATCACTTGATTTTGGAAAACATGATAAAAAGGGAAACTCCTAACAGCTTTTTACAATACATGCTTTGCCATATCAATAGCAGAGTCACAATATTATACAAAACTGTTCTCTTCAAGTAAGTAATTGATGAAATATACAACACTGCCTCCCATACTCTAGTAAGGTTTACATCAGTGGAAACTATTCCATCCGTATTTAAATGGTTTCTGAGTTCGGTAGCTTTATCCTCAACCTAGGGATTCAGGGCGGTAGTTTAGTATCACAATTAGATTTTTCATCACCAAAGTACCATGTTCAGAAGAATTAGTAAAACTTCTATTTGCATATAGAGCATGATGGGGGTATTTTGTTGTACAAACACTAAGACATTTTAAATTTGCCTTTAAAAATGACAATATAAAAATATAAAAATAATATAACAGCAAAAAAACAAAACAAAACAAACAAACAAAAAAACAAAACAAAAAAACAACCCGCCCAGATGCAAAAATAGTCACCTTTGATTTTAAACAGACATTTCTCCAAGGAAGATTTACAAATGGCCAAAAAGCACATGAAATGATGCTCAATATGACTAATCAACAGGGAAATTCATTTGAATCAAAACCACAATGTGATGCTATTTCACACTTATCAGGATGGCTATTATAAAAAGCAAAGTATAATGAGTGTTGACAAGGATGAAAAGAAGCTAGAACCCTTATGCACTGCTGATAGGAAAATAAAATGATATAGACATTATAAAAAACAGTACAGCAGTTCCTCAAAAAACTGGAATTACCAGAGAATTCAGCAATTCTACTTCTGGGTATTAAACCAAAGGAACTGAAAACAGGCAGCAAGCTTACTGCAGCAGTGACAATGGGATCTCTAACACTTTCTGCCAGACTCGTAGAGGAGAAGTGACGAGACTTTTCAATATTAGAAACAATTAAGGAATAGTAATTTTAGATCATTTGCCAAAATAGCAATCAATGTGCTTCCTACAATTTGACTTCTGAGGCCGTGAAGTAAAGAAATTGGGTCCCGGGGATCCCTGGGTGGCTCAGCAGTTTGGCCACTGCCTTCGGCCTAGGGTGTGGTCCTGGGGTCCCGGGATCGAGTCCCACCCACATCAGGCCCCCTGCATGGAACCTGCTTCTCCCTCTGCCTGTGTCTTTCTCTCTTTTTCTAATGCATAAATAAATAAAATCTTTAAAAAAAAAAAAAAAAAGGAAAGAAAAGAAATTGGGTCCCAAAGAGTACACCAGGCAATTTCTGAAGCCTGTCCATATTCAGGTAGAGATCAGAGAAGCCCAACTGAAAGAACTATGGAATGACAGGGACAACTGTGGACTGAACAAAAGTTCTTTTTAAAAGGGCTATTTTTGGGGCGCCTGGCTGGCTCAGTCAATAAACATGTGACTGTGATCTTGGGGTTGTGAGTTTAAGCTCCACGTGGGGGTACTGAGGTTACCTAAAAAGGAAAGAAGGAAGGAAGGGAGGGAGGGAGGGAGAGGCGGGCTAACTTGAAGATTATGATTTTCTGACTTTGGAGGAACTAAGGTGATTACCAGTGGAAGGAATTACATGTAAAATTCCTCAAATATTTACTGGCTTAAAAAAAAAAAGAGAATAGAAACCAGGGATTCCAATAGCTATTTGTACATCCACATTCACAGCATGTTTAAAAGCCAAAAGATGGAAGCAACCCAAGAGTCCATGGACAGACAACTAGATTTAAAAAAAAGTATAGTATCAAAATAAAATGGAGTATTATTCAACCGTTAAAAGGAAGGAAACTGGGCAGCCTGGGTGGCTCAGCAGTTTAGCGCTGCCTTCAGCCCAGGGCGTGACCCTGGAGACCCGGGATCGAGTCCCACGTCAGGCTCCCTGCATGGAGCCTGCTTCTACTTCTGCCTGTGTCTCTGCCTCTTTTTCTCTCTGTGTCTCTCATGGATAAATAAATAAAATCTAAACAAACAAACAAATAAATAAATGGAAACTGACATAAATTACAACCTGAATGAACCTTGCGGACATTATGCTAAATGAAATAAGCCAGTCACAAAAGGACATATACTTCATGATTCCACTGACATAATATATTGAGCATAGTCAAATCCACGGAGATAGTAAGTAGAATGGTGGTTGCCAGGGGCTGGGGGTGGGAGAATGAGAAATTGTTGAATGGATACAGAATTCCAGTTTGGAAAAATAAAAAAGTTATGGAAGTGGATGGTGGTAATGGTTGCCTAACAATGTAAATGTACTTAAATTTTTTTTTATTTTTATTCATGAGACACACAGAGAAAGAAGCAGAGACATGGGCAGAAGGAGAAAGAGGCTCCCTGCCGGGGAGCCTGATGCAGGACTGATTCCCAGGATCACAACCTGAGCCAAAGGCAGACATTCAAACCCTTGAGCCGCCCAGATGCCTCAATGTAAATGTACTTAGAACTACTGAGCTATATATATTTAAAAATGGCTAAAATGGGGGGCGCTTGGCTGGCTCAGTCAGTAGAGCACACAAGTCTTGATCTGGAGGTCCCAGTTCAAGCTCCATATTGGGTGTAGAGATTACTTTTTTTTAAAAAAAAAGGTTAAATGGTAAATTTTATGTTATTTTGACACACACACACACACACAGGACCTATAAAGTAAAATACAAAGTGAGCTGTTATTCTCTTTGCACCTTAGAAAAAGATGAGAGATTCCAAAACAGTCAATGAAACAGGATTCCTGCTGCTTTTTGTCAATAAGATTCTGCTACATCAAAGGGTCTCAAAAAAAAAAATAATAATAATAATAAAAGGGGTCTCACTACCTGGTTTATCCAGATAAAGTTCCTCAAAATTATTTCAGAGAAAGGAGTTAGCTCTAACTGGTGATTCTACAACTATCTATTCCAAAATATATGGGGAAAGCAAAGGTAATGGAAAAGTCGTCTAAATTCTTTCAATTTGGGCTACTTATTGAGAGTAACTATGGATATATTAAAGAATGGGATTGTATTTTTTATTATGGAACCATTATTTTAATTCTAATTTTATTTTGGTCCACAGATTTCTCCTTCATTAGAAACAACAAAGACAAAAAAAAAGAAAAAAAAGAAACAACAAAGACCTGGGCTCAGGTTAGGATCTCAGAGTCCTGGGATTAAGTCCCACATAGGGCTCCCTGCTCAGTGGGGAATCTGCTACATCCTCTGCTCCTCACTCCACTCATTCTCTCTCTCTCTCTCTCTCTCTCTCTCTCTCTCTCTCGCAAACAAAGTCTTAGAAAATAAAAGAAACAACAAAGACTTGTAGTGGGGAAAGATCTGATTAAAAAAAAAAAAGATTAAGAGTGAAAAAGACAAAAAGGAAACCTTTCTTATTAGACAAAGAAAAGAACCATATTCTACTAGCAGTAATTTCTCTTTTTACTACAATCAGCTTTTATTGCTGACATAAAAAAAATTAGTAATTTATTCCCTAAGGACTTATAAGTTTAGTAGAAAGTATACACCTCAGAAGTTAACTTTTCTTGAATTCTAGTTCTCATCTAGTCTTTATGAGCATTTACAAATATCAAGCATGTATAAAGGTTAAATAAGTGATGGGTTCACTTTTTTAAAAAGATTTATTTATTGAGACGCTTGGGTGGCTCAGTGGTTGAGCATCTGCCTTCAGCTCAGGGCGTGATCCTAAGATCTGGGATGGAGTCCCACATTGGGCTCCCTGCACAAAGGCTGCTTCTTCTGCCTGTGTCTCTGCCTCTCTCTGTGTATCTCTCATGAATAAATAAATAAATAAATCTTTAAAAAAATTTTTATTTATTTTAGAAAAAGACAAAGTGTGCATGTACAAGCAAGTGGGGTGAGGGGCAAAGGGAGAGGGAGAGAGAGAGATTCTCTGGTAAACTCTGTGCTGATAGTGGAGCCTAATGCAGGGCTCAATCCCAGGACCCTGAGATCATTACCCAAGTCAAAATCAAGAGTTGATACATGCGGTGCCTGGGTGGCTTGGTTGGTTAGACATCTGCCTTTGGCTCAGGTCATGATCCTGGGGTCCTCAGATCAAGCCCCACATTGGGCTCCCAGCTTGGCAAGGAGTCTGCTTCTCCCTCTCCCTGCTGCTCAACCTCCTTGTGCTCTCTCACATGCAGTCTGTCAAATGAATAAATAAAATCTTAAAAAAAAAAAAAAAAGAGAGAGAGAGAGAGAGAGAGAGAGAGAAAATTGATAGTTAACCAACTGAGCCACCAAGGTACCCCCTGGGTCCATTTTACAGGTAAGGAAGATTAATACTAAATAAGTATAGTGATCATGGTCACTAAAGTGGTAGCAAACTCAACCACAATAATTGAAATAATTGGTTAATCTTCCTCTTCTGAAATCCAAGAGTTTACATAAATGAGGGAAAAACAAAATCATTAAAGACTACTTCAAAAGGTTGGCAGAGGTAAGCGTGGGTGGCTCAGTGGTTAAGTGTTCACCTTCAGTTTAGGGCATGATCCTGGAGTCCCGGGATCGAGCCCCACATAGGGCTCCCTACATGGAGCCTGCTTCTCTCTCTCCCTATGTCTCTGCCTCTCTCTCTCTCTCTCTCTGTCATGCATAAATAAATAAAATATTTAAAAAGAAAGAGAGTTTGGCAGAAAATACTGCTTAAAATTGAGCATAAATATCCTGTATGTGGTTAGCTGCCTCACAAAAGATTAAGTAAAAGAAACTCTTTGGGATGCAATTACAGCTGCAGCTAATGTTTTTCAGTTTATTATTTACTGTCTTTGGGTGGGGCTAAGTAAAGGAACATGGAAATAGTTAATCTATAGGATGAGGGCTGGATAATTAAAGTTTACCCCCCAAAAACCCTAAAGGAATATTATTCAGCCTTAAAAAGGAAGAAAATTCTGTCATTTGCTACATGGATGAATCTGTGAAACATGTTAAATGAAATATAAGCCAGATGCAAAAGGACTATATTGTATGATTTCATTTTTATGAGGTACCTAGAGTAGTCGATTCTGTAGAGGTAAAACAATAAAGCAGTGATTGCCAGGCAACTGGGGGAAATTTTGTTTGTTTTGTTCTGTTTTTAAGTAAACTCCACACTGGGCGTGAAACCCAGTGCGGGGCTTAAACTCACCACTCAGGCGCGCCCCTATGGTTTAACAAACATGGTTTAACTCAGGTTTCAGTCTGAGAAGAAAAAGCTCTAGAGATGGCTGGTGGTGATGACTGCACAATGTAAATGTATTTAATGCCATTGAACTGTATACTTTAAAATGGTTAGAATGGCAACTTTTATGCTATGTATATTTTGCCCCAATTTTTTAAAAAATGAAGCCTTACAAGTTTTGGAATTAAAAAATATAATTTGAGGGACGCCTGGGTGGCTCAGGGGTTGGGAGTCTGCCTTCTGTTCAGGGTGTGATCCTGGAGTCCCAGGATGGAGACCCAGGATGGAGTCCTGCTTCCGGCTCCCTGCGTGGAGCCTGCTTCTCCCTCTGCCTATGTCTCTGCCTCTCTCTCTCTCATGAAGAAATAAATAAAATCTTTAAAAAACTGTGTGTGTGTGTATATATATATATATATATATATATACACACACACACACATACATATAACTTGAGGGGCACCTGGGTAGCTCAATCTGCCTTTGGCTCAGGTCATGGTCTTGAGGTCCTGGAACTGAGCCCCTTGACAGGGAGTCCCTCCTGCCCCTCCCCACCACTCATGCTCTTTCTATCTCAAATAAAGAAATACATAAATATTTTTTTTAAAAAAGGAATTTTGGGATCCCTGGGTGGCTTAGAGGTTTAGCACCTGCCTTTGGCCTAGGGCGTGATGCTGGAGTCCCAGGATCGAGTCCCACATCAGGCTCCCTGCATGGAGCCTGCTTCTCCCTCTGCCTGTGTCTCTGCCTCTCTCTCTCTTTCTCTATCATGAATAAATAAATAAAATCTTTAAAAATAAATAAATAAATAAATAAATAAATAAATAAATAAATAAATAAATAAATAAATAAATAAAAATAAATTTAAAAAGGAATTTTAAGATGACCAACCAGCAGATACCTACTTACAAAGTGCTAATTACCATTTTACACTCAGGTTTTAGGGGATGGAGAAGTCGAGCCCATGTTTTAGATTCTGCAACAGATTCTGCTAAGTACAAAATTCATAGTAGGTAAAGTAAAAAGCTTATCTTTCTATGTATTGTCATTGTCCCCAAAACACCTTGCCTTAGAATTACTTTTGGCTTAAATTCCAAAGAGCTTGGGCTCACGGAGTCATTATATTCTTGGCCAACCCTTGGCCAAGCAGAAAACCTGCTACTCAAGTAACTCAAAGCAAAAAGCATCAAACATGCATTATCCCCAAAGGTTATAAGCAGATATAACACGTCTGCCCAAGGAACAAGAAATCCTGTAGGGCAGTTCTAAATCCTTTAGAACCTCCATGAGTTATCTTATTCAAGGAACAAAAAGGAAATCTAAACCGTCAATTATAACACGGTGGATTTTTTCATTCCCTTAACCACATGCAATATATAAAATCGGATGTATTTGTCTGAACAACCAAAATGTTTCAAAATACATGAACCAAAAAAGCATACGGATCAAGTGAAACCATAGTGTTTTTTATTCCAAATGGTTATGTATAACTGATGTAACTTTTACCAAACCCACAAGTCAATTTTAACTTTGATTTTTGCCTTTTTCCAACTGAACTTTGGTGGTAATTATGTCTCCTTCTTAACCAGAATAAAAAAGAAGTTTGCTATTTCCCACTTCTGAACTCTCAAGGCAGTTACAGACTCAAGAGGTTAGAAGGGCACCTAGTTCCCCAGCAGGAAGCCTAAAGTCATCTGCTATTTGGTATACCCGTTTATTTATTTGTAAATGACTTCAAATTACTCACTAAACTCCAGCCTAAAGTCCTTCTGCTTAACCAACTCCTGCAGTTTCTTCCAGTGGAAACAAAACTCAAAGCTACAGTCCAAATGGCTCCAACCACCATGACAAAGCACATTCAGTCAGCTAGTTTGCTATTCCCTCCATCACCAAAAATAAGGTTCAAAGAATCACAAAACTCAGAATTGAATTCTACTCCAGATACCAACATTGCACTGCATGTTAGCTAACTAAAATTTAAAGTCAAACAAAACAAAACAAAAAACAAACACAACAACCAGTTTTGGTAATATAAATCCTGTCTAGAAGCAACATGGTATCCACTAAATAGTCTTATCCTAGTTCCAACATCAGAATTCCACTGTATGTTAATAGACACATTTTAAACCTCTTTCAAGGGCAACCAGGGTGGCTCAGCGGTTTGGTGTCGCCTTCCGCCTAGGTTGTGATCCTGGAGACCCAGGATTCAGTCCCATGTTGGGCTCCCTGCATGGAGCCTGCTTTCTCCCTCTGCCTCTCATGAATAAATAAAATCTTAAAAAAAAATTATTAAAAAAAAAATCAACCTCTTTCAAAAGTATTAAGCATCACTTAAAACTTATTTTCCATTTAAGGTGTTTTTTTTTTTCATTATTAAAAGAATTGCTCTGGTTAAAATGATTTAATCTTCTTCTTGGAATAAAGCATTTTAAATTACACAATCATCATGAGAATACAACTTTAGTACATTTGCATCACCCCAAAAAGAAATCTCATACCTATTAGTCACTCCCCATTGTTTTTTTTTTCTTTTTTAAGATTTTATTTATTTATTCTTGAGAGAGAGAGAGAGAGAGAGAGAGAGAGAGGCTGAGACACAGGCAGAGACACAGGCAGAGACCCAGGCAGAGGGAAAAAGCAGGCTCCATGCAGGGAGCCCGACGACGTGGGACTGGGACTCGATCCCGGGGTCTCCAGGATCACACCCTGGGCGGCGCTAAACCTCTGAGCCACCCAGGCTGCCCTCACTCTCCATTCTTTTCCATCCCCAGTCCTAGGCAATCACTAATCTACTTTGTATCTATATAAATGAATTCACCTTATCTGGATATTTCACATAAAAAGAATCATATAGCACATAGCCTTTTGTACTGGCTTCTTTCACTTAGCATGTTTTTGAGGTTCATCCATGTTATAGCACAGATCAGTATTGGTGCAAAGACTAGCCAAATTATCAAGTGCTCCGCAGCCACAGGTGGCCAGTGGACAGTACTGGGCAACCTAGTTCTAGAACCAAAAGCTCCTCAATAAACAAACATGTCACCTGTTAAATAAGAGATCATGTTAAAGCCATGAGAATCCTTAAAGAGAAATGCCATTTATGACCAATAACACTTTAGAAGTTTTGTAGGGGTTTTTGTTGTTTTTAAGGATTTACTTATTTAAGAAAGAACGAAGGAACTGGAGGGGCAGAGAGAGAGGGAGAATCTCAAGTAGATGCCACGTTGAGTGCAGAGCCCTACACGGGGCTCCATCTCAGAACCCTGAGATCATGACTTGAGCTGAAACTAAGAATTGACACTTAACCCACTGAGCCACACAGGCTCCTGACACTTTAGAGGTCTAACTTTATTTTTTTTTTTTAAGACGTATTTATTTTATTTGAGAGAGAGAAAGAGCACACAGAAGGAGAAGCAGACTCCCTGCTGAGAAGGGAGCCCAGTGTGGGGTTCAATCCCAGGACCCTGGGATCATGACCTTAGCTAAAGGCACACCCTTAACCAATTGAGCCACCCAGGAGCCCCTAGAGGCTTAATTTTATTTTATTTTTTTTTAAAGAATTTATTTATTTATTCATGAGACACAGAAAGAGGCAGAGACACAGGCAGAGGGAGAAGCAAGCTCCATGTAGGCAGCCTGATGTGGGACTCGATCCCGGGACTCTAGGATCACACCTTGGGCCAGAGGCAAGTGCTAAACTCCTGAGCCACCCAGGGATGCCCCGAGGTTTAATTTTAAAATAACTGTTATAGTATATATAAAAACCAACATGAAAAATTAATGCCAGCGTGTTATCTTGATAAAGCCACAAATATTTCTCATTATAATTCAAGACAGCTCCAAAAGGTGAGCAAAATGATTCTTAAAGGCATAAATTTCCACTTTAGAAGTACAGAATTGGGGGGGCAGGGAAAAAAAAATAGAAGTACAGAATTAAAAGAAAAAGTTGATCTTAGTTCCAGGGTACCTACCACTTTATACTTCAAAAACTATCTTTGTTGGGGATCCCTGGGTGGCTCAGTGCTTTAGCACCTGCCTTTGGCCCAGGGCAGGGTCCTGGAGTCCCGGAATCGAGTCCCACATCAGGCTCCTGGCATGGAGCCTGCTTCTCCCTCCTCCTGTGTCTCTGCCTCTATGTCTATCATAAATAAATAAACCTTAAAAAAAAAAAAAAAACCATCTTTGTTGATGATTTAAAACAAACAAAAGGGGCAGTCCCGATGGCGCAGCGGTTTAGCGCCACCTGCAGCCCAGGGCATGATCCTGGAGTCCCGGGATCGAGTCCCACATCAGGCTCTCTGCATGGAGCCTGCTTCTCCCTCTGCCTGTGTCTCTGCCTCTCTCTCTCTCTCTCTCTGCATCTCTATTAATAAATAAATAAAATCTTAAAAAAAAACATTAAAAAAAAATTTTAAATAAAAATAAAAAAAAAACAAACAAAAAATACCTACCCACCCCTTGATCAGGATTATACCAACAATTCACTCAAGTTTTATTTTAAAAGTTTTAAATTTAATGCCATTAAGAAAAACTCAATTGTTATTAGCTAAGCCAAATTCTAAAAATGTCCAACCCTGTTTTATTGAGCTATATATAATGTCTCCCCACCTGATTCTATGTATATATTTTACTACTTGCATGGTAGGATATAGTTCTAATCTCTTCTATACCATGAAAAATTATTAGAGTATGACTCAGATTCTTAGGAGAAATTCTCTATTTTGCAAGCTAATCTTAAAATTTATTTCATTTAGGGGCGCTTGGATGGCTCAGCTAGTTGGGTGTCCAACTCTTGGTTTTGGCTCAGGTCATGGTACCAGGGTCATAACATCAAGTTCATGACTGACTCCAAGCTCAGCTCCGAGTCCAAAGGAGTCTCTCTTTCCTCCTCTGCCCCTCCCTCTGCTCACATGTGTGTGTGCGCTCTCTCAAATAAATAAAATCTTTTAAAAATATATATATGTTTTACTTAATATTCTGTCTATCTGGAAAGAGGAAATTCATTTATTGAATAAAGTGATTTAGGAAGATGTTCTATAGAGGTCACTTTATACAACAATTTCTAGCAACTGTAAACTCTAGTAGCATATAATTTAATGAATGACCATATGATTTAAGTAAATAAATTAACAGGGGGCGCTCTATTTTCTCATAAGAGCAGTCATAAAACTACCCTTTATAAATAAAGGCAATCACTCAGGTTATACTCTAAGACATAGATTTTTTTTAAAAATTAGGGACACCTACGTAGCTCAGCGGTTGAGTGTCTGCCTTTGGCTCAGGTCATGATCCTGGAGTCCTGGGATCGAGTCTCACGTCGGGCTCTGCAGAGAGCCTGCTTCTCCCTCTGGCTATGTCTCTGCCTCTCACTATGTGTCTCTCATGAATAAATAAATAAAATCTAAAAAAAAAAAAAAAATTACGGGAAGGAACCTGTAGTAAAATCTTGGCCAAGTCCGAGCTTCAGAAAATGGCAATGTTTCATTTACTTTTTAAAAAAAAAAAGATTTTATTTATTTATTCATTCATGAGAGACACAGAGAGAAAGAGAGAGGCAGAGACACAGGCAGAGGGAGAAGCAGGCTCCATGCAAGGAGCCTGATGTGGGACTCGATCCTGGGTCTCCAGGATCACACCCTGGGCTGCAGGCGGCACTAAACCGCTGCGCCACTGGGGCTGCCCCTGTTTCATTTACTTTAAAATAAGATTACTACATTTTCCTTTATATCTATAATAGATGATCCCTTATTCAGGGCCAGGTGAAATTATACCAGGGTTTCTAAGAATGACCTCCAAATGCAAACAATTCAAAAAAAATATAAAAGAGAACACCAAAACTGCTCTATCTGAATAAACTTTTACTGTAAGTAAAAGAGACTAATGGGGGTTTCTTTCTTTTTTTTTTTTTAAAGATTTTATTTATTCATGTGAGAGAGAGAGAAGCAGAGAGAGAAGCAGGCTCCACGCAGGGAGCCCCATGTGGGACTCAATCCCGGGTCTCCAGGATCACGCCCTGGGCTGAAGGCAGGCACTCAACCGCTAAGTCACCCAGGTGTCCCCTAATGGGGGTTTCAATCTCATTCCAAAAGTCTGAAACATAAGCAAGATTATGGAAATTTCCATTTTCTATATACACCCCTGGCATCCAGAAAGACAAAAATAAATGTACTCTTTTTTTTTTTAAATGTACTCTTTTATTTGAGGCTTTAATTTATGGCTTAGTGACTTCTGGGTGTTCTCTGATCAAGAATTAGGCCATGTTTAATCACTTAATTCCCTTATTTCTCAAAAAGGAAAGCTAAGAGGTTCTTTGTATGCAGAAAGTAGCCATGACACTAACAATTTGCAATTTAAGCATATTTTTAATTATTTATTTTAGCACAATATTTTTTTAAAGTGTCAAAATTCAACACAGTACTTTCAATTTCTAAATTTATTGTTTAGGATTTGAATTTGAATTACTTTTTGTTAATTTGAAAGCAACATTTAAAAATTTCATTTAACAGTTTAAAAAGTTTTACTTCAGGGCACCTGGGTGGTTCAGTTGGTCTCTGGTTCAGGTCATGACACCAGGCTCCTGGCTGGGGGAAGGGGCAGGGGAGAGAGTCTGCTTCTCCCTCTCCCTCTAATAAGCAAAATCTTTTAAAAAGTTTTACTTCAAAATTAAAACTCACAAGATACGGAGTCACAAGTTTATCCCCAAGTCTATGTTCACTTCTTCCACCTAACAATCAAATCAAAAAAACAAAAAACAAAACAAAACAAAACAACAACAAAAAAAAAAAAAAAAAAAGAAAAAACACAACCCAAATGGAAAGAATGAGGGTAAGGGAGGGACAGTTCATCACTTCAGACCAAATTCACTAAAAGCAAAATTCCTGGGGAACTTGGGGAACTTTAGAAATTAGTTAAATAAATTTTCTTTTAAAGATTTTATTTGTTCGTTTGTTTGTTTGGGGGGAGGGAGAGCACAAGCAGAGGGGAAGGGCAGACAGAGAGGGAGAGAGAGAATCTCCAGCTGAGGGCAGAGCCTGACACTGGGCTGGATCTCACGACAAGATCAGGACCTGAGGAGAAATCACGAGTCTGAGACAAAATGGACTGGGCCACCCAGGCACTCCCAATTTTTGGTAATAAACTCTTTATCACCAAGTGCAAACCATGTTATTATGTACCCAAGCAGTGGCAGACAGTTTTTCAAGCCTTGGCTTTTAAAGGGCAGAAAACAAGTAAGTTATAGGGAAAGCAAGAGAGTAATAAAGTAAAGATGCACTGGAAATATCAGAGTTCATACCAGCTTCTAGTTTTAAACTCCTTACTATATCTGAAATGCCACCCCCTAGGAAGGAACCGGGTTAACTGGCAGCCACTTCACAGCCTGCTCCTCCCCAATGCCTGCCCAGTCCCAGATCAGACGCCTGCCTGGTCCCCTGCCCCACCCCCTGGTTGAGGGCTGGGCAGAAACTCTGGCAAAATAAGGAAGCCTCTGGGAGGTGGCAAGCGGCCAACTCAAACTGGATGATTCCAGTTTAGGCTGGTTTGACTCACAAACAAGCAGTTCTTAGCTTTCCCCACAATATTCAGACACACTGGCTGCCCAGGCAGTACACAATGAACTCTCCTCATTTGCTCTCAGCATTAAGTCTACCTTGTTCTCATTTCCCTAGCAGCAGGGGATCTTAAGTGAAAGCTAGATTCTCAGTACAGAGCAAATATGGATCAGCCTAGTACTCGTTTCCAAAACTGCCTATTCCATACAGAACCCTGACACCACCTATTACCTATGGAAAGCCTTACTGAAATGCTTGTACTTGACACTAACAAAAAGAGGAAAACCAGAAAGGAAATCGATCTATTTATAGATCTGTACAATGGAAGTTAAGTCCATCAAAACAATCAGAAAGCAAACACCTCCATTTTCCATATTTAGCATTAAAAAGGCTTGGCTAGGGATCCCTGGGTGGCGCAGCGGTTTGGCGCCTGCCTTTGGCCCAGGGCGCGATCCTGGAGACCCGGGATCGAATCCCACATCGGGCTCCCGGTGCATGGAGCCTGTTCCTCCCTCTGCCTGTGTCTCTGCCGCGCTCTCTCTCTCTCTGTGACTATCATAAATAAATAAAAAATTAAAAAAAAAAAAAAAAAAAAGGCTTGGCTAGGGCAGCCCAGGTGGCTCAGCAGTTTAGTGCCGCCTTCAGCCCAGGGCCTGATCCTGGAAACCCAGAATTGAGTCCCATGTCAGGCCCCCTGCATGTAGCCTGCTTCTCCCTCTGCCTGGGTCTCTGCACCCCACCCCCTCTCTGTGTCTCTCATGAATAAATAAATAAAATCTTAAAAAAAAAAAAAAAAAAAGGCTTAGCTAGCTAATACGATCCCAAAGACAGAAGGTTGTAGGCAGCTTATTGCCCCCAAAATAAACTATATAGCAATCTAGAAAGGAATGTGCTTCAAAAATATAGGGTCTTCCAGCTGATGGTGGGAATGGAAAAAGATACCTACTAATACATACAGCCTCCCAACAGATACATACATGTATACATATATGATTATATATGTGTACACACACATATGTGTGTGTGTATATATATATTCATTGGGGTGTACTCCCCAAAGCACACACTGCCAAACATTTATTCCATGCTGCTCAACAGTCCCAAAACTGCATTAAAAGGGGAATGAGGGATCCCTGGGTGGCGCAGCGGTTCGGAGCCTGCCTTTGGCCCAGGGCGCGATCCTGGAGACCCGGGATCGATTCCCACGTCGGGCTCCCGGTGCATGGAGCCTGCTTCTCCCTCTGCCTGTGTCTCTGCCTCTCTCTCTCTGTGTGTGACTATCATAAATAAATAAAAATTTTAAAATAAAAAAAAAATAAAAGGGGAATGAGCAAATGCTTTTCTTCTAGAAAGTAATAGTATTTGAGGGAGCTATTCAAAATACAGGGAGACTCTGTGTACTTTAAATCTAAGTTTTCTCCAGGATTGCAGACATACTAATATGCTTGGTATTCTCTTTTTTCCCTCAACCCTTCTCCCTCCAAGTAGGTAACTTTTTAAAGAACTCTGATACCTGGGATCCCTGGGTGGCTCAGCGGTTTAGCACCTGCCTTCGGCCCAGGGCGTGATCCTGGAGTCACAGGATCAAGTGCCACATCAGGCTCCCTGCATGGAGCCTGCTTCTCCCTCTGCCTGTGTCTCTGCCCCCCTCTCTCTCTCTTTCTCTGTGTCTCTCATGAATAAATAAAATCTTAAAAAAAAAAAAAGAAAAAAGAAAGAACTCTGATACCTGACAATTGTATCCATAAAAATAAAAAAAAATTTCTATGAAAAAAAAAGGAACTTAAGATACCAATATTTCAAGAATAGTCAGTCATAGAGTCAATGAAACCATTAGATGGCTTCTATTCAATTTCATCACAAGTAAGAGTTGCAAATTTCAAGATAAAAACTTTTTTTAATAATTGGAAATAGAGCAATGACTACATTTTATTTACAATACTGATTTTCAACAAGATAGTCTTCCTACTGAAATCTAAGATAATTTCAGCTACCTAAAAAAGTAAAAATGAGGGCAGCCTGGGTGGCTGGTTCAGTGGTTTAGTGCCACCTTCGGCCTAGGGTGTGATCCTGGAGACCCGGGATCAAGTCCCATGTTGGCTCCCTGAATGAAGCCTGCTTTCTCCCTCTGCCTGTGTCTCTGCCTCTCTCTGTGTGTCTCTCATGAATAAATAAAATCTTAAAAATGAAAAAAGTAAAAATGAGGCAGAAGTGCAAAATAATAAACGAGGCTAATCAGCTATGTAAAATGCATTAAAATAAGGGCGCCTGGGTGACTCAGTTAAGCAACTGCCTTCAGCTCAGGGCTCAGGTCATGATCCCAGGGTCTTGGGTTTAAACCCCATCAGGCTCCCTGCTTAGCAGGGGGTCTGCTTTTCCCTCTTCCTCTGCCCCTCCCACTACTCATGCTCCCTCTCAAATAAAATCTTTAAGAATATATAAAATTTTTAAATGCATTAAAATGGTATTTTACTTAAGCTTAAAATAAGCGTGCAAATATTTTCATTTTACATGGAAGGGGCAAAAAATAAAGAAACATCCCTTCTAAGAATATTTATTTTCCTTGACTTTAGCTTCTTAAAGGCTTAGATAAACCTTTACTGTTCCTCCTTGAAAGTCCTCTGGATGCTCCCAAAACATATACGTTATCCCCAAATCAATAAACATCTATGGTTTATTTTCACATTTTAGTTAGCATAGTTTGTTTCAATCGTTTCTGTGCAAGGGCATCTTCTCGATTGAGGATGCCGTGGACATCCTTTGAGGACACACTCAAAGAACAAAAAAAAAAAATCTCTTCAATTTAAGGGATTCAAAAAAAAAAAAAAATTTAAGGGATTCATCTCAAACTGACAGATATAAACAGCAGCAAAGAGGAAAAAGTTGGTATTATGCAATAAAACCAACTTAATTTCTACTCTCACTTCAATCCTATGCAGCTACAAACAGAAGAGCTGGGAAAAGAAATGTTTCTAAACATCAATTTCCCAAATACAGTTTTATTTGTTGTATCATTTTTTCCTGAAATTTAAAGGCATTACTTTTAGTGGTAGTGACTTTCTTCTGTTTAAAAAAAGGAATACAGGGGATCCTTGAGTGGCTCAGCAGTTTAGCACCTGCCTTTGGCCCAGGGCATGATCCTGGAGACCCGGGATTGAGTCCCACCACATCAGGCTCCCTGTATGGAGCCTGCTTCTCCCTCTGCCTGTGTCTCTGCCCCCCTGCCCCATGTCTCTCATGAATGAATAAATAAAATCTTTTTAAAAATTAATACAAACTATTTTTGTGCCTCTAAATATATCTAAGAATAATCACAGTGCAACAAAACCAAATTTTATCTCTAAATCCAGAAATTATCTGCCTATTTCTTATAGCTAAGAGATCATGTTTGACGATTAAAAACTCAGACAATTGTGTTATGATTAGACGTTACAATAATCACCAACAAACTAATTATTAATTCCCTTATGCTTAAAAAAACTGACTTTTGGAGAACCTGGCTCCTTCAGTGGAGCATGTGACTCTTGATCCTCAGGGTCATGAGTTTGAGCCCCATGTTGGGTGTAGAGGTTACTTAAAATCTTTAAAAAATAAGAAACAACTGACTTTTACTTAAAATATTTATTAAAACTACTTCCATATCTGATAGCTTCCAGCACATTATATATAAGCATAGAAAACTGTATAGTCAGGTAATGAGTGTTCCTTCCCCAAATCAACATTCTCAATAAGCATTACTTGTAAAATAAGAGAAATGGAAGGTACACTGTCATTATGATACATAAAATGCCACCAATCTCAATGTACTCCCTTCTCACCTTATCCACTTCATTCATAATCTTTCACAAGCCTGCAAGACGACAGCAATTTTGGAAATTCCTACATGAACCTGAAAGAAAGTTCCCCTTAAAGTCTCCTTACTTAAATAAGTAACTGCAAACCTCCTCATGAAACCATAGACAAAAAAGGTATGTGAATAAAAATCCCCCTCTAGGGATCCCTGGGTGGCAGGTACAAATTTTTTTTTTTTTTTAAGTACAATTCAGATAAAATCATATTAAATGGTCTATCAGGAAAAAATGAGTAGGGTTACAGACAACTTTGAGTAAATTTACTCAAAATATATAAAAGAAATATAGGATCCCTGGGTGGCGCAGCAGTTTGGCGCCTGCCTTTGGCCCAGGGCGCGATCCTGGAGACCCGGGATCGAATCCCACGTCGGGCTCCTGGTGCATGGAGCCTGCTTCTCCCTCTGCCTATGTCTCTGTCTCTCTCTCTTTCTCTCTGTATGACTATAATAAATAAATAAATAATTTTATAAAAAATAAAAATAAAAGAAATATAGAAACAAGTTCTACAAATAATACTAGCAATAGTAGTATTTTTCAGGACATCTGGGTGGCTTAACGGTTAAGCCTTCGGCTCAGGGCGTGATCCTGGAGTCCCAGGATCAAGTCCCACATCGGGCTCCCTGCATGGAGCCTGCTTCTCCCTCTGCCTATGTTTCTGCCTCTCTCTCTGTCTCTCATGAATAAATAAATAAAATCTTTTTTTAAAAAAAGTATTTTTCATTTTCCTTTCAAGAAGTAAATTATTCCTATTGCAAAGCTAAAACATTAAACAAGAGAGGGGCTTTAGCATAAATCACACTATATCTGGCACCTGGGTGGCTTGGTCAGTTGAGCATCTGCCTTTGGCTCAGGTTATGATCCTAGGGTCCTGGGACCGAGTCCCACCTGCAGAGCTGGGAGGAGCCTGCTTCTTTCTGCCCTTCTGCCTCTGCCTGCCACTCCCCCTGCTTGTACATGCGCTCTCTCTCAAATAAGTAAATAAACAAACAAATAAATAAATAAAATCCTTAATTAAAAAAATCACATATCTTAATACAGCATCAGTGTTGAAAAGTCTTGAAGTGTTGCTTGAAGTTCCATATGCATTTCTTGTTACTTTAAATAAATATCACAAAGTCTATTTCAAATGTCAGTTTTCCTGCCCTGGAAGTAAGAAAAAAGAGTGCCTGTCTACTGTCTCTCTGTCCCCAAGCTTCTTCCTTAAATCTTCCAACTATGAGGGCGCCTGTCTGGCTCAGTTGGTACAGCATGTGACTCTTGATCTCAGGGTCATGAGTTCAAGTCTCACATTGGGCAGAGCCTACTTTAAAAATATCTTCCAACTATGACAATATAAGAGAAATCCTAGTAATATAATAACTATAACAAAAAAATGTGAAAATTTCATCAAATGTTTTTTAAATCACTTTATTCTAATTTTAAAAATCTATTAAAAAGCTTGCTCTAAAAAAAAAAAAAAAAAGGCTTGCTCTAAACTCTGATTTAATCAGGGTGCCTGGGTGGCTCAGTTAGTTGAGTCCAACTCTTGATTTAGGATCAGGTCATGATCTCACGGTTGTGAGATCCAGACCTGCATTGGGCTCCATGCTTAGTGGAGAGTCCACTTGAGATTCTCTCTCCTTCTCCTTCGGCCCCTCTCCCCACTTGCATGTGCGCTCTCTCTCTCAAAAAAAAAATCTAATTTATTCAAAACAAGTAACTAAGCCTGATTTAATACCACATGACTTACCAAAAGTCACAAGGATACAATGTCACTCACTTCAGTTATTTTCATGTAGTTATCTTCGCTTATTACTACATTCACTTTGCTTCCACCTAATGACCAGTTTTGTGATTAGAAAGAATAAAACTCTGTAGTTACCTGACATATTAAGACAGACAAACTAACAGGGTTCAGAAAAACAAAAAGGAAAAGGCTGTCCATAGCCCAAAAAACTTTTAAGGGAGGAGATGGGGCTGTTTTTGGAAAGCTGGAAAGATGCACTAAAAAAATAAAAATAAAAATAAAAAAAAAAAGAAAGATGCACTAGCCATAGACACTCAAGGTTAATATAATTGCATTAGCTTTTAATTAGACACATGCAGTTTTGTTTTGACTTAGCCATTGTAAATGTTTAAGCTAGTTCTATTCTTGGGGCACCTGGCTGACTCAGCCAGAGGAACATATGACTTTTGATCTCCATGTCAGAGTTCAAGCCCCACACTGGATGTAGAGATTACTAATAAGTAATAATAAACTTAAAAAATATAATAAAAATAAATAAATAAAATAAACTAGTTCTTTTCTTGGGTTCCATACAACCTATCTTATTCCATACATTTGGTGCACACAAAAAAAGAGTACTACTTGGATGGCTGGGGGGACACCTGGGTGGCTCAATGGTTGAGCAAGTGCCTTTGGCTCAGGGCATGATCCCGGGGTCCTGGGATTGAGTTCCACATCAGGTTCCCCATGGAGAGCCTACTTTGCCCTCTGCCTATGTCTCTACCTCTCTGTGTGTCTCTCATGAATAGATAAGATCTTTTTAAAAAATAATGAAAAAAAAATAGATGGCTGAATGTAAACTCAAAAGTTAACTTTAGGCTAAAAAGAGATTCAGAGGAATAACCTATTGAATAGGAGGGTAGAGGATAAGGACAGATTTAGGTTTATCCAAATCTCAATTCTCTCTCTTTACTTTTTCATCCATTTTTCCCCAGTCAGTAACCTCTATAGGGTATATAATAAGGACTAACTGCCAGGATACCTTTTCAGCAATCTGGTGAAGTCTATGTACCACTTTTCAGAATAAGATTTCTAAATGCATAAAGTAAAATAAATAGGAATAAAAGGGAAAACAATGATATTGACAGTTATTAAAATATTTAAATTTTTGTGATATAGTAGTGTTTTCATTAATATTAAAATACAATACTTAACACTGAGTTTAATAACTACTTCCCAGTAATGAGGGCTAGAAGCCCCAGTTTGAGATATCTACAACTGTAATAAATTACCTGTGGATTTATTTTTTTTTTAAGATTTTATTTATTTATTCATGAGAGACAGACAGAGAGAGAGAGAGAGAGAGAGATCGATCCTGGGTCTCCAGGATCAGGCCCTGGGCTGAAGGCAGCGCTAAACCGCTAAACCGCTGAGCCGCCCAGGCTGCCCTACCTGTGGATTTAAATTGTTAACAAAGTAACTCATACAGTTAATACTACTGTTTTTTGTTGCCTCCTTTCAAAATGGGAGGCAAGGGACGCCTGGGCCAAAATGGGAGGCAAGGGACGCCTGGGCCGCTCAGTGGCATGATCTTGGAGTCCTGGGATCGAGTTCCACATCGAGCTCCCTGCATGGAGCCTGCTTCTCCCTCTGCCTGTGTCTCTGCCTCTCTCTGTGTGTCTCTCATGAATAAATAAATAAAATCTTAAAAAAAAAAAAAAAGGGAGAAAATACTTAATCTCAGTTACAGGTTACTAGCGAAAAGTTGTGATTTTCCCCATCCAATTTCAGGGGGCCTATCAGGGACCCAGACAGCCCAATCATCTTTGGTTGTGATCAAAGTAAACAACAGAGAAACAAAGCACAGTCAAAAACTAAGATATGAGTAAAGTTAATGTTAAATTTAATAAATTCCTCAATTTCTTTAACCTATATTACAGAAAATTCATTAACATGACAGGAAAAAGAAACCCAATGATAGGAAACTACAGGCATAAAGTATGTTCAACTTCAATCAGGACTTTTGAAATAAATACATTTGTGGAATTCATGTACCTAAAAATTTTCTGTTGAAAGGAAAGAGCAACCTATAGCACCACAGAGCTGCACACAGGAAAGTTTATACCATTAAGTCTCAGTACTCACTAGTTAAATACTGAGAACAGTTACCCAGAAACTGTAGGTGTGTCATTTATAAAGAGTTCACAACCAGACTGCTATCAATCCCATGTTTACTCATTGGAAATGTACTACTAGGAATCTATTCAGCAAAGCTCCAACAATTAAGGGGGGTGGAGGGTGATTAACTTCCCAGTCAGTCATGCAGACAGAATACAAGCTTGTTTCTATAGCTAGAACCAAGCTGTATTTTATCTACTATAAGATGCTAATTTGAAATACTTTTAAAGAACTTGGAAGGTCATAGTTTCACAGTCATAAAGTTTTAAAGATTACAAAAAAAAGGAAAAAAAAAAAAACTTATTTGCTCCAAAAGGAAATTAAACATTCAGAATCTACATAACATCTCAAAATATTACACTCTGAAGTCAACATAATAGTAAAGGAAAAGAGGACATCTGATAAAAGGAAGGCTGAACACCTAGGGATAAAGATATGCTCTGCACACCATGAGATTTTATTTCCCGTACTTGCTTCAGTCACATATAATGACCAAATCTTTTAGCTATTTACATGAATTTTGCTTTATCCACTGTGTTAAGAATCTAAGTATCTAAGTATTTCAACTATTTATTGAACATGTACTTTGAGAAAGACAATATGCTAGGCTCTATGGTGTACACAAAGGAAGACCTGGTCCTATTCTTACAGAATAGCATTGAAAGGCCCATCACTCAGTCCCATCTCCAGAAAGTTCATTGCTTCACACAAATCAACATAATCTGATTATTAACATAATGTCTCTCCCACGTGTCCCAAGTTAGGCTTTCTCAGAGTCCAAGACCTCCTTCTCCAAGCTACTGAAATAGCCTCCTCACCACAATTTGTCTTTCCTAGTCTAAATCACCAGCTGCCTTTCTGAAGTAGAAGATCTCAAACTATCTCCCTTCTCAAAATCTTTCAACCACTCATCTCTGCATAAAGAACCAAACTCAAAATTATCATGGTGAAGTCATTCTAAATTATGTGCTGTTCACAAAACATTCTTCCATTTGTATGTATGTCTTCAGGTTGTTCCTTCAGCCTAGCTGAAAACTTAGGTCTTCTTGTTATAGTCCTACATAACAGCCTTCATAATCCTAAATCACAAAAACTTCCAGTCCTAAATATGAATCAGGTAGCTGACAGAAGAGGAAACATCTTCAAAAACTGCAATTTAGTCCCCATGTACATTTTCAAAGCTATCCTATCTTTGTGACAGTTATTTTTCTGACTGTAAATATTCAGAAGCATACAGCTGTTCCTTTAGATTACATAAACAGGGATTAGCTCCATCAAATTCATCAGATGGCCTCTGGGTTCCAGCTTTTGAGCCTACAATGCTAATGTTTCTCCAACTCCAACATTTCCACAATTGGTTGCCTTTTCGATAAAATATTCACAATGGAATGCTATTGCATCCCATTATTAGTGAGATAGGTTTAGGGAAAAGACTAAAACTTGAGTATCTTAATTCTATGTAGGAGAAAGTAGGACATGACAAGATGTTATATTTAACTTACAGAGTTCAAACAAATCTTGTCAATCATTTATCTCAACAATATACCAAATAAAATCACGAGAAGTTAAGGGTTTTCATCCATGTCACAGAAATGCCACACTGGAGCCAGAACTTAATTTTCCCCAACTACATGATCATTTACTTTTCTTACATGATAATTCTAAGCAGGAAATACTAAAGAAAAATAATCTGGGTATTTCAACCAGGTCAAAAATTTATATCCTGTAAATTTATTTATTCATGAAAGACAGAGAGAGCGGCAGAGACATAGGCAGAGGGAGAAGCAGGCTCCTCGTAGGAAGCCTGATGTGGGACTCAATCCCGGACCGGGATCACTCCCTGAGCCAAAGGCAGACACTCAACTGCTGAGCCACTCAGGGGTCCCTATATCCTGTCAATTTAAAATACATACCACCTAAATATAAAACTAGAATATCTAGGATAAATAGATTGAATAACAATAACTGGAAATGAGGAATGGTTAAAGACTATCAACAACTGAAGCAGTAATAATACAGCTAGAATTATTAAAGGCAGCATTTATTTTATATAGGTATCAAGCTAAGCACTTTAAATACATTTTTTCATTTTAATTTTCTCAATAACTTTAAAGCATGATTTTTAAAAAAGATGAGAAAGCTGAGGCATAGACAGCTTAAGTAACTTGTCCAAGATTATAAAATGAGTAAGCTATATGGTCTACCTAGATTTGTGATAAACTTCTAAGCTGTTTCCTTTTAAAATTATCTTCAGGTTATTATTTTCATCTTTAGAATAACAATCCTTTGTAAAAAAGAAATTCCCAACTAATGAAATTGGCTCACTCAGCCTTAGTGAACAGCTAAGTTACAACTTGCATTTAAAGAAAGCTTTTCTACTTGAGTTTATAAATTGGCTATCACCTTGATGCTAAAATCAGTTAAAATGTATCCATAAGTTGATTTAGTCATTGATAATAAATCTCAACATATTTCATCAATACATCTTTAACCCAATAGCTTTTATGAATTTTCAACCAAAATAATAGAAATAAATTAGCATTACACACCCAAGAAATTAAAAACTTTAAAGAAATACCACATTTTCAGCGGCACAGGATTTACTTCATTCAACTAAAGTTACTGTTTTTCTGCCTCTTTTGGCCATTTTAATAATGAGCATCCGGAGCACAAAACAGTATTTGCAAATTGCTTAGCTTTAGGTACTTGACAGAATGGTGAATTCCATGGCCACCAGCTAATCAAAGCTTCTTCACTCATTATATACATGACGCAAGATTACTTTAAAAAATATTACTATGCTATAAATCGTTATCACTGATCGCTGAAAATTTGTGACAATTTATTCAACAGCTCATCTGTTATAACAAAAGGCTGTTAACCTACCTGTCACTGCTGGTACTACTGCTGCTGCTGATTGAATCACTACTGGAGGATCTACTCCTAGAGCCGCTGCCGCTAGGGGACCTTGTGGGTCTAGACGCTTGGCTAGCCAGCCTCTGAGGAGACTGATTTCTAGATTGGGATGAATGTGGTGACCGACTCCTGCTGTGCTGGTAATTCCGCTCTGGCCTTCTGCCTCGTACCTCCCGGGTAATATCATCCCTGTAGATATCCCTGTGTACCACACTGGGCAGTGTAAACTGCTCCCGAGCCCTAGGTTCGTATCGGGGGTCATGAGCATCAAAACGGTTTGGACTTCGACTCCGAGAAGTATAATAGAGCCCATGTTGTAAAGTCCGCTCGCGAGGATCTCTATAGTAATCCTGATCGTAATGTCTTGTCCGATCAAATCCTCCCGTCCCCCGTTCATGGTGTCCATAGGCACTATGTTCATAAGCACGCTCCCTGTTATCTGAAGCCCTGCATTTAGGAGGGGGGGAAAAATATTTAATCAATCAGAAAAGGGCAAGCAAAACTAAAAGCAAGTCATGCAAACATTCATTTCAGCATTGTCTGTCTTTGCAACTGGTCATTTTCTAAACAGCATTAACCTACTTAGTAAGCAAACACTACCAAGCTTAACATTTTACTTAACTCCAAAGATTATTTTCATAGCTGAGCAATCATTGTGTATATTGGGCTTTCATGACTAGTGTTCTGGAAGTCAGATGATCTTTTTATTAGGGATTTTCTGGCTTATATACAGAAACACACATATACCATCTCCTTTTCATTTGTAGTTTATGAAACAAGAAGGGACTGTCATTTTAATATCAAAGTTTTCTATACTTACATCTGATTAAAATATGCACCAGATTTTTACTTAACACATTTATCTTAGGCAAAATTTCCATGACACATTTTAACACAGACATGAAAGCCCTATTGCAATGTATGTCCCAGCAGTAAGAGGGCATTTTCAAAGAAGCCCAGAAAAAAAATTTTTTTTTTTTTGCCAGAAAAAAATTTTAAGTGTAACTTTTTCTCATTAACTTTCGACTTCTTAGGTAATTATAAAAACTATCAGATTATGTAAACTGCTGTGCCCAAACAATCATATTTAATAATAGAAATGGAATCTTAAAAGAAAAACAAAGAAAACCACTTAGGTTATACTGGGTTGACACATGCTATTCTATGGTAAATTTAATTAAGGAATAAAGATTATTTTATTTCCTGGTACTATCAAATTCCACATAGTTTTTAAAAGGCCTATTTTATGATTCCACTTATTAATGTTTATACTTAATATTTACAGAAAATATGTTCTCTTAGATTTTAGCTAAACTCAAATTGCCTCTGATGAAATTAGCCAACTTTGGGAACTGTAAGATGTTCGAAGGCTGTTACTAGTAATGCTTAATCTAAAAACACATTTCTGTAGGATGTAAATAACTGCCAACCTACAGTTACAAAAAAATTGTTGCATATTCAATTATAGACATGCATTTATGTGTTAATATTTAAAAAACAATTCTATTCCTATAAGAAATCTTATTTTCTACTCTTATAGGATACCAGAACTCATTTCCTGAGTTCCTAAAAGATCATTTCATCACTTGAATCTCAATTTGAGATTGAGTTTCTTCTCAATCTTTTCTTTAGATCCAATCTTCTATCAAAAGATTAGGAAATCGTCAAAGATACAGAAGAATTAGAATCTCTCCAGTGAAGAATATGTGGCAAAAATCTTACAACTAAGATGTATGTCCCCAATACATACATAGATCCAAGTCTCTCCACTAATCTTCATTTTTACCTACCATTTCACTTAGTAGCAACCATACCTTCCTAGGATGTTTTTGCTTTTTGTTGCTGTGATGTAAGGCAACTGGCATGGCAAAAAAGTCAGTAATCTCTTTCCTACTTAAATTGTATTAAATAACTTTCTCCTTTCTAAATTTGCTACATTTCTGGTATTTGGATAGATATTTCAATTTCTAACAAACAACAGGGTTTCCTTTGAGATTTAAGAGAAAATTTCACAAATAATTCAATTAGCACCCTATCAAATGTTAATTGGTAAAAAGCTGCTATTAATAACAAGCAACAGGCAATAGTTCTAGGAGAATTACTGCTATAGCTGATATTTTATAAATATGCAAAGTTCTTATCCATTAGGAAGATACAGAAGGCAGGCACAAGAGCTAGCAGAGCTGAAATCTAATAGCTATTCTTTGATTCATCTATTAGTACTAAATACTTCTAGAGTTAGTGGGGGGAAAAAAGAGTTTGACTTGGGTTAGGAGAGGGGCTAATATACACAGGTCAGGACATACCAACCTTTTCCAAGTGTGGAAACACGACCTATAATCCCAATTAAATCTAGGGAGAGAATTGTGAACATAACTTCCCCAATTTTGGCCCCTCTTACGGGGGTAATCCACCTTCTTAATGGGCAAGGGTGTCAAATGATATTTAGATGAACCACAAGGAAAAAAAAAATCTTAGTGACCAGATAAAATAATTCCACTGGAAGCAAGTAGTCCCAGACAAACTGTAACTCTCAAACCCCCAGACTTCTTTCTTGAAATAGTAGACAATTATAAATTCATCCACATTCATAAAAATTTCCAGCCCTAAGTAGGAATCAGGCAGCTGACAGAAGAGGAAATATCCTCTACAATTCCACCAAATGAGGAAGGAACAGTTGCTCCCCATTAGTTCACCTTTGTAGCCATCCAGCACAGTCAGTTTTGATTGCTGTATCCACAACTGATCGTCACCATGTGTTCAAGGCTAAAGTATCTTTAACTGGACAGCAACTTGCTTAAGAAACAAAATAGTAATCCTCTTCCCCTGGGCTAATGGAATCTTGACTGCATGACATCCCATACATTCCAGCAATTAGAAAAGAATGGCTATATTCCAGGATTTAGAAACATTCATCATCTCAATTTTCCCCCATTCCATCAAGGAGTATAATTCCAACATGGAAACTGTGTAGATCCAAAATGGAAAAAATCAAACATTGCCTTCACTCTTCTTCATCCAAGAACAGATTTCCAGATTAAAGTATTGTTTGTAGAATCCAAGCGGTTGAATCATTATGGTCTGCTAGGTTTTTTGTGACAATCCAATTTGTATGCTTCATGTAGTGAAAATTGAGAAGCAGATATCACTTCTAAAAGAATCTGTAGGCTATATTCCAGAAATATTCCATATAGTACAACCACAAAATCTGTAGCCAAATAGCTCCATCAGATAGCAGAGATATATCCAAGGAAGGCCTTCACATTATCCAAGAGAAGGAATAATTAATTCTAGAAGACAGGTAACTCCAAAAATGATACTGCCATACAATATCTTCCACCATTTTACATCTCAGGAGTAGATATCCAACCAGCTGCAGGAAATATCCTCTACGATTCCACAAGATACCAGCCACTGGGATAGAAATCACTTCCGTTTCCAACCCAAAATAGGAAACATTGAGAATGCCCAAAACTTTAAATCCATCTGGGGCCCCTAAATATGAGTTTCTGTTTCTCACCATATCAAATACAAAATACCTGCCTACAGAAACCTTGGAACTTACCCATCAAGTCTCCGCTCATAACGTCCTTCTCGTGCATGAAGTGATGGGGGGGGGCCATAAGCAGGCCCTCCACCACCTCCTCTGAACCCAGAAACCTCTCTACTACGAGATGCTATGGAAACTGTATCATCCAATCCCCGAGCAGCACTCGGAATGGTGCCTGGTTCATTATAATCCGTGCGTAGGTCTCTATCTCCCATTTTGTTGACTGAGTTGTGAGCTTTCTGTGCACTTTTGATGTCCACAAAATCCACAAAAGCAGCCACTCCTCCTTCAGATCCCCGCTTGGGGAGAATTTTGACACTTTCCACACGTCCATATCTGGAAAAAATAAAACAAACATTATTATCGCATAACAATTATTATCCAGTTTTTGAAAATTTGTTTCTTAGACACTTTACATAATCTATGTATGTGGGAGGAGTTGCAAAGTGACTTTTTAAAAAAAAATTATTTATTCATAAGAGACACAGAGAGGGAGAGAGGCAGAGACACAGGCAGAGAGAAAAGCAGGCTCCATGCAAGGAGCCCGATGTGGGACTCCATCTTGGGACTCTAGGATCACATCCTGGGCCAAAGGCAAGCACTCAACCGCTGAGTCACCCAGGCATCCAGACTTTTTTTTTTTTTTCTTTAAGATTTTATTTATTCATGAGAGATACAGAAAGAGAGGCAGAGACATAGGGAGAGGGAGAAGCAGGCTCCCTTATCCAGGACTCAATCTCAGGACCCAGGGATCAAGATCTGAGCCAAAGGCAGGTGCTCAACCACTGAACCACCCAGGTGCCTGGCAAAATGACACTTAAAATGGCTTTTACCCTCACATTTTTCTTTCATGGGGCAAAAATTTACTTTTTTTTCTTTTTTCTTTTTTTTTTTTTTTAATAAACTCTACACCCAATGCGAGGCTTGACCTCATAAGCCCTGAGAGAGTCACATGTTCTACTGACTAAGTCAGTCAGGGCCCCAAAAATTTACAAAGATTTTAACCATTTTATTGCTCTCATTTCTTAAATATTTACTAAATTACCTTTTAAGAACACTTAGCTGAAATGAATCAGAAGTCTTAGAAATTATTATATATATTTAAAGATTTTATTTACTTATTTATGAGAGATGCAGAGTGAGAGGTATAGACAGGAGAAGCAGGCTCCATGCAAGGAGCTTGATATGGGACTCAATCCTGGGACCCTGGGACCACTCCCTGACCGAAGACAGACACTCAACCCCTGAGCCATCCAGGTGTCCCGAAATTATTACATTCTAAAACAGGATACTAAACCTAAGATTGTTCAATGTTACTTAGAAATCTTTAGTGTCGGGATCCCTGGGTGGCGCAGCGGTTTGGTGCCTGCCTTTGGCCCAGGGCACGATCCTGGAGATCCGGGATCGAATCCCACATTGGGCTCCCGGTGCATGGAGCCTGCTTCTCCCTCTGCCTGTGTCTCTGTGCCTCTCTCTCTCTGTGACTATCATAAATAAATAAAATAAATATTTAAAAAAAAAAAAAAAAAGAAATCTTTAGTGTCAAAAATAAATAAAAATAAATATTTAGTGTCTATTAAAGTAAAAATTGTAACTAAAACAAGCTAGTTTACAGAGTTTAACTCATTAGTAAACATGATCCTACTGAAAAAATGAGATGATCCCACACTCCTGACTTGAAGGTAAAATAAATCCAATTATTTTGTGTATCCGTTTGAAGTGACAATCTTATTTTTAAGATTTTATTTATTTACTTGAGAGAGAAAGCAGAGCCAGGGGAGGGGCAGAGGGAGGAGACTCCCTCGAGTGCAAGCCTGCCATGGGGCTGTGGCTCCATCCCAGGACCCTGAAATCACGACCTGAGCCAAGTCAGAAGTCAGACACTTAACCAACTGGGCACCCAGGTGCCCCTGAAGTGATAGTCTAATTTTTTAATGCAGTTTTCTGCTATTTAAATTTTTCAGAAAAAAATAAATAAATAAATAAATAAATTTTTCAGGAGGTTACAACTACTAAAATTTATAATTTAGATATATTTAAGATTGTTTTTCATATAAATTAATAAATTTGAACATATCTTTTGACAGAACATATGGTCCCACTTTTATTCCAAACGAAGAAAAATGCTTACTATGTCTGCAAAAGAAAAATTTTAGGGCACCTTTTGTATTTGGAAGATACATGTGAGAAATATAATGATTTGGAATTTTTTAAGTCATGAAAATTCTACAAATTTCATTAGGAGTTAACTATACTTTATGTACTTGTAATCTGGCATTTTAGAAAGGCAGGCACAGCACTTTTAAATATAGCATTCTTATTTGCTGACAACCCCAAATCATAATTTTACACTTCTCCTGAAGCTGACATTATCAGAAAGCAGAACTTTTCTCTTTACATCCTCCAGTATGATTTAAGTTATTACCTCTTACAAGGGAAACATAATCCTAAAATTTAGTTTCATCAGGCAACTGAACTAGAAATAACAACATTACTTGTTACTAAAGTAATGAATAGATCTTTTTTTTTTTTAAGATTTTATTTATTTATTCATGACAGACAGAGAGAGAGAGGCAGAGACACAGGCAGAGGGAGAGGGAGAGAAGCAGGCTCCATACAGGGAGCCTGACGTGGGACTGGATCCCAGGTCTCCAGGATCACACCCTGGGCCGAAGGTGACGCCAAACCGTTGGGCCACCGGGGTTGCCCTGAATGGATCTTCTTAATTTGGAAAAAAATTTGTTAGAGGGGCACCCTGGGTGGCTCAGTTGGTTAAGCATCTGCCTCAGGCTTAGGTCAGGATCCCAGAATCCTGGGATCAGGTCCTGCAACAGACTCCCTGCTCAACAGGAGTCTGCTTTTCCCTCTGCCCTTCGGCCTTGCTTGGGCGTTCTCTTTCACACTCTCTCTCAAATAAATAAATAAATAAATAAATAAATAAATGAAATCTTTGAAAAAAAAAGAAAAGAAAAACACTTGTTAGAAATTGGAATAGTTCTTTTCTTTCCGTACAAACATTGAACAATATCATCCAGTGTATCTGACAAAGGACTTGTATCTAGAATATAGAAATCTTATAATTCAACCCATTTTTTTAATAGCCAAAACACTTCAACAAAGAAGATACACAGGTGGCAGATAAACAAGCATATGCTCAAAATTAGTAGTCATTTGGGAAATACAAATCAAAACCACAATGAGATACCACTTCATACCCACCAGGCTATTTAAGGGGGAAAGAAAAAGGAAGAAAAGAACTAGTGTTGACAAGAATGCAGAAAAATTTGAAATCTAGTACAAGCTTGGGGAACTGTAAAATCATGCAGCCACTGTAGAAAAGTTTGGCATTTTCTCAAGAAGTTAAAGCATAGAATTACCATATGACCCAGCAATATCACTCCTTAAGAAGTGAAAACTGGGGCTCAAATAGATACGTGTACACCAATGTTCACCGCAGCATTATTCACAATAGCCTAAAGATAGAAACCCAAGGAATGATTAAACAAAATGTGAAATATACATACAATGGAATGGTATATTAAGACATAAAAAAAAAGGAAGTCCTGATACATGCTACAACATGGATAAAAATCTAAGACATCATATTAAATGAAATAAGCCAGACACAAATGGACAATTAGCTTATGATTATGTTTTTTTATGATTACATTTTTAAAGAGTATGTATGTATGTATGTATGTATGTATGTATTTATTTATTTAAGAGAGAACAGAGAGTACAAGTAGGGAGTGAAGGGGGAAAAGGAGCAGAGGAAGAGGGAGAAGCAGACTCCCTGCTGAGTAGGGAGCCCAATGCAGGGCTCAAACCCAGGACCCTGAGATCATGACCTGAGCCCAGGGCAGAAACTTAACTGACACTGAGCCCTCTAGGTGCCCCTATGATTCCACTTATAGGAGTTACCTAGAACAGCTGAATTCATAGTGATAGAAAGTAGAACAGAGGTTATGAGGAGCAGGGAGAAGAGGGAAATGGGTTACTGCTTAATGGGTACAGAATTTCTGTATGGGATGAAAAAATTCTAGAAATAGTAGTGATGGTTACATATATCATTGAATGTACTTGATGCCACTGAATCATAAACCTAAGAGTAGTTAAAATAAATGTTATATTACACATATTTACCACACTCACAAAGTTTATCACTAAATGGAAGGTTGCAGGATGCCTGGGTGGCTCAGCAGTTGAGCCTCTGCCTTTGACTCAGGGCATGGTCCCGAGGTCCAGGATGGAGTCCCACATCGGGCTCCCTGCCTGGAGCCTGCTTCCCCCTCTGCCTGGGTCTCTGCCTCTCTCTGTGTGTCTCTTATGAATAAATAAAATCTTAAATAGTCACATAGGTTTTTCTATTAAAAAAGGGATGGGGGGCCACCAGAATGGCTCAGTCAGTTAAGCATCTGACTCTTGATTTCGTCTCAGATCATGATTTCGGCTCTACCCATCAGCAAGGAGACTTGAGATTCTCTCCCTCTGCCCCTTCCCGTGCTTGTTTCCATTTGTGCTCTCTTTATCTCAAATAAATTAAAAAGAGATGTCTGGGTGGCTTGAGCCTCTGCCTGTGGCTCAGGGCATGATCCCAGGGTCCTGGGATTGAGTTCCACAGCCGGCTCCCTGCGAGGAGCCTGCTTCACCCTCTGCCTGTGTCTCAGCATCTCTCTATCTCTCGTAGATAAATAAAATCTTTAAAAAATAATAATAAAGGGACACCTGGGTGGCTCAGCGGTTGGGCGCCTGCCTTCAGTTCAGGTCGTGATCCTGGGATTCGGGATCAAGTTCCGCATCAGGCTCCCTGCGAGGAGCCTGCTTCTCCCTCTGCCTGTGTCTCTGCCCCTCTCTCTCTGTGTCTCCCATGAATAAATAAATAAAATCTTTAAAAAAAAGTTAGCCATAGAATACAGGGAAGCAAATTTTTTAAGCTCATGTACTGAAAAACAAAGAGTTAATTACAATACTGAAAGAGGGACCAAACAATCAATGTATAGATTACAAATAGAGAATGAAGTAAATCATGCTTCTTCCTCCAAAGCGTGGGCTCACCATCTCTATCATTTTTATTTAAGGGGAGCACACTTTGAAAACAAGATGCAAGTTTATCTTCCAGTTCAACAAAGGAGAACTCAATCAGGTATTCTAACTACATTACTCTATACTGAGAAGGCTATACTGAGAAGGCTAGAAAAACCCTATACTGAGAAGGCTAGAAAAACCCAAATTAAAAAAAAATAAAATAAAATAAGGGCGGCCTGGGTGGCTCAGTGGTTTAGCACTGCCTTCAGCCCAGGGTGTGATCCTGGGGACCCGGGATCAGGTCCCACGTCAGGCTCCTTGTATGGAGCCTGCTTCTCCCTCTGCCTGTGTCTCTGCCTGCCTCTCTCTCACTCTCTGTGTGTGTCTCTATGAATAAATAAATAAAATCTTTTAAAATAATAATAATAATAGGGACACCTGGGTGGCTCAGCAGTTGGGCTCACAAATAAATAAAAATCTTTAAAAAAAAAATAAATGAGACCATAAAGAAATTAGGTTAAAAAGAAAGAAACTGTGTTTGCTACAAGCTGCAGTACGTAACTATTTAATAGGTCTGTCTTCAAAAACGGTCAAAAAACAATACAAGTTTCTGTTTGGTCAAAAAGGTTCAACATTTAAAAATATTAAATTGTTCAACATACACTGTATTCTTCTGAGCTTTTTGTGTTTTGTTGTTGTTGTTTGTAAAGATTTTATTTATTCATGAGAGACACAGAGGCAGAGACATAGGCAGAGGTAGAAACTGGCTCCCAATAGGGAGCCCAATGCGGAACTCGATCCCAGGACCCCGGGATCATGACCCAAGCCAAAGCCAAACACTCAACCACTGGGCCACCCAAGTGCCCCTCTTCTAAGTTTTTAAGAGTCAATTTAAAAATTATCCAAAATAGGGGTGTCTGGCTGCTGGTTCAGTCAGTACAGCACGCGACTCTTAATCTCAGGGTCATAAGTTCGAGCCTCACACTAGGTGTGGAGCTTACTTAAAATAAAAAATTTTGAAGCCCCTGGGTGGCTCAGCAGTTGAGCAGCTGCCTTTGGCCCAGGGCATGATCCTGGAGTCCTAGGATGGGGCCTGCTTCTCCCTCCTCCTATATCTCTGCCTCCCTCTCTCTGTGTCTCTCATGAATTAAAAAAATAAAAAATAAATAAAAAAATAAAATTAAATAAATAAATAAATAAATAATAGAGCTTTTTTATTTTATATATATTTTTTAATTGGAGTTCAATTTGCCAACATAGAACACCCAGTGCTCATCCCATCAAGTGCTCCCTCAGTGCCCGTCACCCAGTCATCCTATCCCCACCCACCTCCCCTTCCACTACCCCTTGTTCGTTTCCCAGAGTTGGGAGTCTCTCATATTTTGTCACTCTCTCTATTTTTAAATCAATATAGTCCTTTAAAAAAAAATTTATTTATTCATGGAGACACGGGGAGGGGGGGGAGAGAGAGGCAGAGACACAGGCAGAAGGAGAAGTAGGCCCCATGCAGGGAGCCCAATCCCTAGGGCTCAATCCCTAGTCTCCAGGATCACACCCCAGGCCGAAGGAGGCGCTAAACCGCTGAGCCACGCCTCTCAAGAGGCTGCCCCTCCTTTTAATCTTGCTATCTTTTGCCTAAGTACAAATAATAAAGATAGCAAAAGACAAAGAATCCCTAAAGCCAGCAAAAGACAGTCACCCCACAGCCCTAGTATCACTGCAGAAAAAGCTAGTACCCTGAGAGATGTTTCTCTACTTGGAGAGACAGGGAGAAGAGTGGAAAAAGATGACAGGAAGAATGATTTGTAATAGTGTGGCAATTTGCATTATCTCTCTGCCAAATAATAGTAATAGTAATAATTTGTTATATAATCTTGGGTCTAGGAAAGACAGCACATGAGATAAAATCTCTATATCATAAAGAAAAAGACCACATAAATTCTATTTGTTGCCTTCTGGAATGTACATGTATACATGTACCTACTAAGTGCAATGTGACTTTTTAAATGCATTACTCTAGAATGCTTCCACAAATTCAATAGTTATAATTTGAACAGCTTTGTATGGTCTCCAGGAAAGAAAAAAAACAAAAAACAAAAAACAAAAGACAAAACACACACAGAAACCAAATAAATATTACAGTTCCTTGAATAGCAAAATATAGCCAAAAGATAATTGGGCAAAAATACTTGTAATACATGACAAATAAATGTTTCCCTAAATATAAAACAGTTCTGACAAATCAGGGAAGACAAGCCCCCCCCCAAAAAAAAAAAACAGGCAAAATACCTGAATATGAAGTTCTTTTGAAATATGCATATACTGAGGCACCTAGGTGGCTCAGTCAGTTAAGTGGCTGACTTTGGCTCAGATCAGGATCTCAAGGTTCTGGTATCCAGTCCCGCATTAGGCTCCCTGCTCAGTGGGGAGTCTGCTTCTCCCTCTTCCTCTGCTGCTCCTCCCACTTGTGTTCTTGCTCTCTCAAATAAAGAAAATCTTTTCAGGACTCCTGGGTGGCTCAGTAGGTGAGCATATGCCTTTGGCTTAGGGCGTGATCCCGGGTCCTGGGACTGAGTCCCACATTGGGCGCTCCGTGGGGAGCCTGCTTCTCCCTCTGCCTACTGTCTCGGCGCCTCTCTCTCTCTCCTTCTCTCTCTCTCTGGGTGTGTCTCATGAATAAACATATAAAAAATATTTTTTAAAAATCTTTTCTAGGGCAGGCTGGGTGGCTCAGCGGTTTAGTGCCGCCTTCGGTCCAGGACATGATCCTGGAGACCCAGGATCGAGTCCCACGTCAGGCTCCCTGCATGGAGCCTGCTTCTCCCTCTGCCTGTGTCTCTGCCTCTCTCTCTCTCTCTCCGTGTGTGTGTTTCTCATGAATAAATAAAATCTTTAAAAAAAAATCTTAAGTAAAAAAAAAAAATCTTAAGTAAATAAATATAAAAAATATGTATGTACACACAGGGGGCACTAGTTAGCTCAGTTGATGGAGCATGTGACTCTTGATCTCAGGGGTGTAGGTCAGGCCCAACCTTGGGTACAGAGATTACTTAAAAATAAAATCTTAGGGGCACCTGAGTGGTTCAGTTGGTTAAAAGTCTGACTTCAGCCCAGATCATAATCCCAGGGTCCTGGCAGCAAGTCCCACATGATTCTCACATCCTCCCTGCTCAGCAGGAAGTCTGCTTCTCCCTCTCCGTCTCCCCATCCCCTCCCCCCTCCCCCCCCCCCCCCGCTTGTGCTCTTTCTCTTGCTCTCTCTCAAATAAATAAAATCTTTTGAAAAAAAATTAAAAATAAATAAAATGTGTACATACAGATAGTAAAAAGAAATACACTCAAAAAACCTGTTTAATTTCACTCAAAATTTTGAAAATAAAAAGTTTGAAAAAGGTAACATAATACAAAACCCTAAATTTTCATAATACCTAGGTACTAGTCTAAATAATAGGCACTTTCATAACACTGTAGGAATGTAAGTCAGAAAACCTCTTAGTAAGACAATTTCATAGTACTGATTAAGAACTAAGTACACATCCCTAGAAATTCCATTCACAAAGATTGATCATGCATGTGTAATTGCAGGTGTCTGCAAACTATACAAGACTGCTTACTGCAACACTGCTTATAACTGTAAAGAAAAACCACCATTCCACTTTCTGTCTATATGAATTTGACTGCTCCAGGTAGTTCCTGTAACTAGAATAATATAATACTTGACCTTTTGGGATTTATTTCACCTAATAAAATTTTATCTATATAGTTAGTTTTTGCTTTTAAAATAGACTCCTGGAAAAAATAAATAAAATAAAATAAAATAAAATAAAATAAAATAAAATAAAATAAAATAAAATAAAATAAAATAAAATAAATAAAATAAATAAAATAAATAAAATAAATAAAATAAAATAAAATAAAATAAAATAAAATATAAAATAAAATATAAAATAAAATAAAATAAAATAAAATAAAATAAAATAAAATAAAATAAAATAAAAATAAAATAGACTCCTGGGATCCCTGGGTGGCGCAGTGGTTTAGCGCCTGCCTTTGGCCCAGGGCGGGATCCTGGAGACCCGGGATCGAATCCCACGTCAGGCTCCCGGTGCATGGAGCCTGCTTCTCCCTCTGCCTGTGTCTCTGCCTCTCTCTCTCTCTGTGACTATCATAAATAAATAAAAATTAAAAAAAAATAAAATAAAATAAAATAAAATAGACTCCTCACTCAGTGTGGAGCCCAATGCAGGGCTTGAACCCAAGACCCTGAGATCAAGACCTGAACTGAAATCAAGAGTCAGACACTTGGACAGCCTGGGTGGCTTAGCGGTTTAGCGCCTGCTTTCAGCCCAGGGCCTGATCCTGGAGACCCAGGATTGAGTCCCACATCGGGCTCCCTGCATGGAGCCTGCTTCTCCTTCTGCCTGTGTCTCTGCCTCTCTCTCTCTCTCTCTCTCTCATAAATAAATAAATAAAACCTTAAAAAAAAAAAAGATTCAGACACTTAACCAAATGAGCCACCAGGTACCCCACCATATTTTTTTTTAAAAAGAAAAAAAAAAGAAAAAAATAAAAAATAAAAAATAAATAAAACAGAAGAAAATCAAATTTAATAGGCGTACACATGAGGAATCCACATAAATGTAAAATTCCCTCACTCAGCATAATTTCTTCAAGGTTTGTCGATGTTGTATCATGAGTCAGAATTTCCTTCCTTCTAAGGCTGAGTAATATTCCATTGTATGTATTCTATTTATCACAAATTTAATATCTGTTTATTCTGTTTATCCATTCATGGATCATCAACATTATGGCTTCTTCTAACTTTTGGCTATTGTGAATAAGGCTGCTATGAACATAATAGATTACTTTTTTCATATGAAAAACTATTTACTGGTTCTAATTCAGAGGATTTAAGAAAACTTGAAAGACCAACGACAAGCTTAATTCAACCAACAAAACTATACTCATCTGTTTACTGAATCCATGGTGAGTGCCTAGAATCCTGTACGTGAAAATTTGATGACTAACTCTTGAGAAAAGCAATGTTTTCAGCAAAGCCTTGAATGACAAATTCTTCAGAACTATTACAGGTATCATTACCTCAGTGAAAAAATACACATATACACATATGCATTATTTTACACCAATCTAGTGAGAACCTATTTACTAAGTAAAATTAATTTTGGATATGCCTGGCTGGCTCAGTCAGTAGAGCATGACTCTTGATCTCAGGATCCTGAGTTCAAGCCCCACGTTGGTCACTGAGTTTACTTTAAAAAATTATTTTAAGTCAATTTTTAATAAAAGGATAAAACTGCTCAACTGATACATAAACCTCTGACAGATTATTCAATTAGGGGGAGAAAAAAATTCCTAACATTCTATAATCTTTAGATCCTACTGGTGAGATCAAATAGGAAGAGTGGATCTTTTAGCCAATCTTAGAAATACTTCATGAAGTACTTCTCTCTAGAGCACAGGAGAGACGAGTCTATCCTACATGAACCAAAACACAATACAGGAACATGATGACCACTAAGTTAAAATCTGGACTTTTGTGCTCACAATACTTCATGAATAACCTCATAAATGTGTCTGATTTACACACTACTTTTCTGGGAAAAGTTCAAGTATAACTAAATAGAATGCAAATGATCATAATTAATGATTTCATAATAACAGTAAATTAAGCAGATGAAGAAAAAAGGAGCAAAGCAAGCTGATCAACAAAAGGGAAGACTAGAGAGAACAAAGCTGAAGAAGCAGAAGCCAAGAGAACAAAAAATAGCAAAAATCCACATCAAGAGTAGCTAGCATGAATACATTTGAAAACATGCTTCTTACTTAGCTAACCAGGACTATTACAATTGCTGAGAAGAAAGTCACTTTTAACCTTATAACTTGCGGGCAGCCCCGGTGGCGCAGCGGTTTGGCACTGCCTGCAGCCTGGGGTGTGATCCTGGAGACCCAGGATCGAGTCCCACATCGGGCTCCCTGCGTGGAGCCTGCTTCTCCCTCTGCCTGTGTCTCTGCCTCTCTCTCTCTCTGTGTCTATGAATAAATAAATAAAATCTTTAAAAAAAAAATAACCTTATAATTTGCTTCTTGGTAAAACAATAAGTTAAACATTGATTCTGGGAAACTTTTGAATACTTCTAACACTTCACTTGACCAGTGACTTTTATCCTTATTTCATATAATATAGTTGCTAAAATAAAACAGAAGACAAAAACATGACCCCACTTTTTTTTTTCCTAAAGATTTTATTTATTCATGAGAGATACACAGAGAGAAGCAGAGACACAGGCAGAGGGTGAAGCAGGCTCCTCGCAGGGAGCCTGATGTGGGACTCGATTCCAGGACCGGGATCATATCCTGAGCCAAAGGTAAACATTCAACCACTGAGCCACTCAGGCACCCCGGCCCCACCTTTTTGTAATTACATAAATCCCATATTCTTTACTCCACTATGAGTATCTTTGTAAAATCTTTGAAGACTACTTCTACTCCTAGATTTGGGAAATAAGTTCTTTATCACTCCTCAATCTTAAAAGGTCTTTGGATTTATTTAATTCCAATGTTTTTTTTAAACTTTTGCTTCCCAATAAAGAACCATGGCAAGGAATTAACCCAATCCATATAAAAAATGAGTCACAGGGCACCTGGGTGGCTTAGTCAATTAAGCCTGTGACTCTTAATTTCAGCTCAGGTCCTGATCTCAGGGTCACAGGATCAAGTCCTGTGTGGGGCTCCATGCTTATCACGGAGTCTGATTGTCCCTCTGCTCCTCCCCCTGTTCATGCTTGCTCTCTTTAAAATAAAAAAATAAACAGAATCTTAAAAAAAGTCATTAGCTGGGACACCTGCGTGGCTCAGTGGTTGAGCATCTGCCCTCAGCTCAGGTCCTGATCCAGGGGTCCTGGGATCGAGTCCCAGATCAGGCTCCCTGCAAGGAGCCTGCATAGCCCTCTGCCTATGTCTCTGTCTCTCATGAATAAATAAATAAAATTAAAAAAAAAAAAGTCATAGCCTGTATGTCAATCATTTTATTAAATACGCAAACTTTCCCAGTCCACATTTTAATCTGATTAGTTATAATCTCTAGAAATAAAAAGTTTCTTCTACAAACAAAAAATATTTTAGAAATTACAAAACATTCAGAAAAAAAAACAGAAAGACACTGTTACAACAAAATTTTCAATATGATCAACACAAGGAAAATCAAATATCGTAACTCCGTGAGACCCTAAACTGTGATGATAAGTTCCTTTTATACATCTACTTTTAGAATAACAAAGCAAATATATGCTGAAAGGATGATCTATGTCAAAAACCACTGTGGACAGGGTTACTTTACGAGAAAAATAGATGTGAGTGATGAGAAAAACTAGAGTATATCCTTATACACTTTACATATACACTATTTTTTAAAAAATCAACTGCAACATAACTTAAAACTATTTAAAACTTTACAAATACCGGGATCCCTGCGTGGCTCAGCGGTTTAGTGCCAGCCTTCCACTCAGGGCGTGATCCTGGAGTCCCTGGATCAAGTCCCACATCGGGCTCCCTGCGAGAAACCTGCTTCTCCTTCTGCCTCTGTCTCTGCCTCTCAATCTCTGTGTCTCTCGTGAATAAATAAATAAAATCTTAAAAAAAAAAATCAGAGAACAAAGGGTGAGATATTAACATATACCTCAAAAAGTGTTTTTGTTGGTTTGTTTTCTTTTTGAGGCGGGGTGGGGCAGGGGGAGAGAGAGAATCCCAAGCAGGCCCCACACCACGCAGAGCCCAACTAGGGGCTGGATCCCATAACCCCAAGGCTCAGAACCTGAGCCAAAAGTCAAACTGACTGAGCCACCCAGGCACCCCATGGACAAGAATGTAATCAGCAAAATTCACACAGTCAGAAACTATAGAATAATCAACCTGGTTTGCAACAAATTAAGTTGTAAAGAGAGAGTAAGATTAAAACCTATATATTAAAAGACTTCAACAGGCAAAATATTCATCAAGAAGTAAATAAACTGGGGGATCCCTGGGTGGCTCAGTGGTTTGGCGCCTGCTTTTGGCCCAGGGCGTGATCCTGGAGTCCCGGGATCGAGTCCCACATCAGGCTCCCAGCATGGAGCCTGCTTCTCCGCCTCTGTCTCTCTTTCATGAAAGAATAAATAAAATCTTAAAAAAAAAAAAAAAAAGTGGTATACTTTAAAAAAAAAATCTTGCAAAAAAAAAAAAAAAAAAAGAAGTAAATAAACTGGGGATCCCTGGGTGGCTCGGCAGTTTAGCGCCTGCCTTCGGCCCAGGGCATGATCAAGGCCCACATCGGGCTCCCTGCATGGAGCCTGTTTCTCCCTCTACCACCGTCTCTGCCTGCCTTTCTCTCTCTCTCTCTCTCTCTCTCTCTCATGAAATAAATAAATAATCTTAAATAAAAACAAAAAACTGTGATATCTTGACTAGGGTCGTAGTGGTAGCTACGACGATGCCTACATCTCTCAAAATTCAACGAACTTTACACTTTAAGTAATCTATATGCAGATTAAACCTCAAAAAATTTTAAATTTATTGGAGCTTAAACACACAACCCCAAGGCCAAGAGTCTCATGCTCTACCAACTGAGCCACCCAGGTGCCCCCCAACTTTAAGTTGTTTCAACCAAATTTTTAAAGAATTACATACCACCAATTAATTACAATTGGTATGCCCTTAATAGAGTCTGAGTTCAGAAAAAGATTTTTGACTACACAAAAAAAATTTTTAAAAACCAATCCATTACAAACTTTAATAGTGGCTGGATATTTGAAATAGGAATATATCTATTTAAACAATCCTTACCTTGTAGGCATAAATACTGAAATATTTATGGATAAAAGTAAGATGTCCAGAATCTACTTCAAAATAATACAAACATTCCAGGGCTTGTGCCAAAGAATAAGGGTCTTAACTCATTAAGGAATCCCTTGGAAGGGACCAAGAGTATATCCGAAGAGAGGGAAAAAATGTTGAGTACAGCCACTTTGGAAAACAATAGGAGGCTCCTCAAAACATTAAAAATAGAACTACCATATGATCCAACAATTCACTTCTGGGTATTTATCCAGAGAAAATGAAAACACTAACTTGAAAAAAAAAATATGTGGATCCCCATATTCACTGCAGCATAATTTACAACAGCTAAGACACAGAAACAATCTAAGTGTTCATGGACTGAAGAATGGGTAAAGAAAATGTAGTATGTATATACATAATGGAATACTAAACAGTCATAAAAAAGAAGGAAGTCTTGCTATTTGAGACAAGGTGGATGAACCTTGAGGGCATTATACTAAATGAATCAGAGAAAGACAAATACCAAATGATCTCATTTCTGCGTAGCATGTTAAAAACAAGAAAACTCACAAGCTCACAGATACAGAGAACAGACTGGGGGCAGAAGGGTGAAATGAGTAAAAGAAAGGGGGGTCAAGGAGATCCCTGGGTGGCTCAACGGTTTTTTAAAAATCTTTAAAAAAGAAAGGAGGTCAAAAGGTACAACCTTCTAGTTATAAAATAGTCACAGGAAGAGATGCCTTGGTGGCTCAGTGGTTGAGCATCTGCCTTCTGCTCAGGGCATTATCCTGGGATCGAGTCCCGAGTCCCACATCAGGCTTTCTGCAGAGAGCCTGCTTCTCCCTGACTAGGTCTCTGCCCCTCTCTGTGTCCCTCATGAATAAAGAAAATCTTAAAATAAAATAAAATAGTCACAGGGATATAATATGCCACATAGTAACTACAGTTAACAATATTGTATTACTTGGGAACCCTGGGTGGCGCAGCGGTTTAGCGCCTGCCTTTGGCCCAGGACGCAATCCTGGAGACCCGGGATCGAATCCCACGTCGGGCTCCCGGTGCATGGAGCCTGCTTCTCCCTCTGCCTATGTCTCTCTGCCTCTCTCTCTCTCTGTGTGACTATCATAAATAAAAATAAAAAATTTAAAAAAAAAAAAAAACAATATTGTATTACTTATTTGAAAGTTGCTAAGAAAGTAAATCTTAAAAGTCCTCATCACAGGGATCCCTGGGTGGCTCAGCGGTTTGGCGCCTGCCTCTGGCCCAGGGCGCGATCCTGGAGACCCGGGATCAAGTCCCACATCAGGCTCCCGGCATGGAGCCTGTTTCTCCCTCTGCCTGTGTCTCTGCCCACCCCCCCCCCCCATAAATAAATAAATAAAATCTTCAAAAAAAAAAAGTCGGGATCCCTGGGTGGCGCAGCGGTTTAGCGCCTGCCTTTGGCCCAGGGCGTGATCCTGGAGACCCAGGATGGAATCCCACATTGGGCTCCTGGTGCATGGAGCCTGTTTCTCCCTCTGCCTGTGTCTCTGCCTCTCTCTCTCTCTCTGTGTGACTATCATAAATAAATAAAAAATTAAAAAAAAAAAAGTCCTCATCACAGGAAAAAAAAGGGGGGGGGCACCTAGGTGGCTCAGTTGGTTAAGAGTCTGACTGTGGCTCAGGTCATGGTCCCAGGGTCCTGGGATCAAGCCCTGAGTCAGGATCCCTGCTCAGCAGGGAGTCTGCTTCTCCCTCTCCCTCTACTCTCCACCCCCCTGCTCATTCTCTCTCTCTCTCTCTCTCTCTATCTTTCTCCTTCTCACAAACAGGTAAGTAAAATCTATTTTTGGGGGGATCCCTGGGTGGCGCAGCGGTTTGGCGCCTGCCTTTGGCCCAGGGCGCGATCCTGGAGACCCGGGATCGAGTCCCACGTCGGGCTCCCAGTGCATGGAGCCTGCTTCTCCCTCTGCCTGTGTCTCTGCCTCTCTCTCTCTCTTTCTCTCTGTGACTATCATAAATAAATAAATAAAAATTTAAGAAAAATAATAATAAATAAATAAATAAATAAATAAATAAATAAATAAATAAATCTATTTTTATTGGGGACCCTGGGTGGCTGAATGGTTTAGCACCTGCCTTTGGGCCAGGGTGTGATCCTGGGGTCCCAGGATCAAGTCCCGCATCAGGCTCCCTGCATGGAGCCTGCTTCTCCCTCTGCCTGTGTCTCTGCCTCTGTGTGTGTGTGTGTGTGTGTGTGTGTGTGTGTGTCTCACGAATAAATAAATAAAATCTTTTTAAAAAATCTTTTTATTTTAAAAAATAAATTTAAAAAACAAGAAAAAAAATTTAACTATGTATGGTGACAGGTATTAACTAGACTTATCTAGTAGACATTGAAATATATACAAGTATCAAATTATGTTATATAACATTAGTTTTTAGTATCAATTATAACTCAATTTTTAAAAAAAAGTTAAGGTCAGTGAGGTTTATGAGAAGGTAGGGCATGGGCAAAATTTTGCTTAGATACCATAGAAAGTGAGTGACTGACAACCAAATAAATAAATGAAGCAATGATGATTCCTAATATTATTTTCTAAGAAACAAACTCCTTTCTCTTCTGTGTGACTCTCCCCTCTTCTACGTGACTCAGCACATAATAAAGCTCAGACTGATCTAGTGATTAAGTTCATGTCACTAAGTCAATGGTGGAATTAGAACCAAAACTACAATTTTAAGAGTCAGGTAGCTTTAGATCTGCTTTAAACCAGAGAGAGATGAATGTATTGATCCACAAATTGTCTCCTAGGAAAGAAAAAATCGGGGGCAAAAACATGCAAGTCATTTCAAGTCCTACCTTCCTTTCTTTCCTTGTTCCTCACCCTCACCCTCAAATGTTGGTTTCCAAAGAAATTAGTTGAGAGAGGGGGGATGTGAAACAGAGGCAGCAGGGGTGATGTGCCCAGAGTTGGGGGGGGAGGCGGGGGGGGGGGGGGGGGGAATGGAGCAGGAAGGCAACAGAATGGTCTATTAGCTACACTGAGAACAGAACTGGTTGAGTAAATAACACTAAGAGTAACAGCAGTCAGGTTTCTCATCGTCTACGAAAAAATTTACAAATATGTAATGGAGAAGTTAGAAAGAATCCTCATGTATTGGAACATGTGAAGTACAGATAATGTGCATATATGAAAATCAAATACAAAGGGTAAATAGTAAAGACATTAACTTAACCAAGTGAGCAAAGTTAAACTAATATCCCCAGTGGTAGGATGGATCCACACTGTTTGCCTCCTTATATATTACTCTGAGATGGGCACAGAATCGTTTCTGTGGTATTCTTGCCAAGAATGCATGCCCTCATCTGGTCATGAGGTAACACCAGACAAGCTCAAGTGGAGGCCATCCTGCAGAATGAAAGGCCTAGGTTTTGTTTTTGTTTTTTTTGTTTTTTTAATTTTATTTATTTATTTATTCATGAGAGAGAGAGAGAGAGAGAGAGAGAGAGGGAGCCAAAGACACAGGCAGAAGGAGAGGCAGGCTCCATGCAGGGAGCCCGACATGGGACTTGATCCTGGGACTCCAGGATCACGCCCTGGGCCAAAGGCAGACACCAAACCACTGAGCCACGCAGGGATCCCCAGGCCTAGGTTTTATAAGACTATCAGGCACATGAGAATTAGGGTAAGACTGTTCCAGAATGATGAGATGCAACCATAAACAGCAATACATGGATCAAAAAAGAAAAAGGAATATTGTTGGGATGGCTGGCATCATTTCAATGGGGTCTATGGACTGGGCAGTAATAACTGTGCCAATGTTGGTTTCCTGACTGGGAAGACTATGAAATGCAACGGAAGAGTGTCCTTGTTTGGGTAAAGTATGTACTAGAGAGAGACTTTCAGGGTAACAGGATAGCATGCCACAAAAAGACAAGAGACAGTAATGGAGCAAATGGTGCAAACTGGTAACAACTGAGGATTTTTTTTTCCCAGAGATTTTATTTACTTATTCATGAGAGACAGAAAGAGGCAGAGAGGCATAGGCAGGCTCCCTGTCGAGAGCCCAATGCAGGACTAGATCCCAAGTCCCCGGAACCATTCCCTGAGCTGAAGGTAGATGCTCGACCACTGAGCCACCCAGGCATCCCACAACTAAGGAATTTAGAGGAAGGAGATGTGGGAATTCTTTGTACCATATCATGAACTGTATTTCAAAACATTTTAAATAAGAAAATAACACCACTAAGAAAGAAGTGGATCTAAGTCTGGACAGGCCTTCATTCTGGTGTATCAAATACCATCATTTCAAGGAGGCTGTACTTATTCCCCCCATCCTCATGACTCTCTATCCCTTCCTTTGCTTCATTTCTCTTCATAAGGCAGGATAGGCCACAACTGATGGTTGTTTGGGCTGAATGCCGAGTACATGGGATTCATCTACTATTCTTCTTTTTTTGTATATACTCAAAATTCTCCAAAGTAGAATTTTTAAACTATAAAATAGTAATATCTATGCATCTTTATTAATACACTAAAGTATCTAGCAGCATGTCTAATAGCTACTTTACTTTCCAAGTTGTGATGAGCATAAATGATTTGCAAACATGGAAATGAAGTCAGAAAGAATCTTCTGCAGGGTACCTGGGTGGCTCAGTGTTAAGCATCTGATTTTGGCTGCTGCTGTGATCTTGGGATCCCGGGATCCTGGGATCCTGTGACCCAGCCCGCAATGAGCCATTCCACGGGCTCCAAGCTCAGCGGGGACACTCACCTCGTCCCTCAACTCTCTTCTTCTGCCCCTCCCCCGCAGCTCATGCACACAGATGTGCGTGCATTCTCTCAAATAAATAAAATCTTAAAGAAATTTTTAAAAAAAACAAGGTGATTTTTAAGGAATCTTAAATGGAAAAAGTGCCTTTACTGTAGACAGTGTACTAGTATAATTTTTAAAAATGCCTGAGACAAAAAAATTACCACCTACCAATTTAATGATTTATAAAAGACACAAGTCACTGTATGCCAAATGTCATTTTGTAAAATATAATTTTTTAAAGATATTTATTAGATAGCTCAAGCATGAGCAGGGACAGAAGCAGAGGGAAAGTACCTCAACCAGACTCGGCATTGAGCAGGGAGCTGCACGCAGGGGCTTGATCCCGGGACCTTGAGATCATGACCTGAGCCAAAATGAAGAGTCTGACACCTAACCGACTGAGCCACTCAGGCGCCCCTAAAATACAAGATGTTTTTTAAAAGAGTACAAATGTCCTAGTTTTCAAATCAAAGGAATAAAATGGAGTGAAGGTTTAAATAAATCGGCCAATTTTAAGAATCAAAAAACTATAAATGTATTGCACAAAAAAGTACATACATTCCTATCACGTTTACACACAGTGTAACAAAGTCAATACAAGCTATAATCAGAAAATCTTCATTCCATTTGTCAAAACTCTCAAGTTACCCAAACTCTGCATTTAACACGCAAAGACATATACATAACTCTAGAGGTTAAGGCTGGACTAAAAACCTAGCACCAAAACATGCAATAGGAAAAATAATAGTGTTTCCCATTTGAAGTTTCCCACAAATACTCCTTAACTTTAAGAACTGGAACTGCTCCTTCTACAATAAAAATCTCTATGCTAAACTTCAATTTATCTCTATATTCAAAATGAACTCCCAAATAATTAAAGCCAAGAATTCATTAAACTTAAGTGAGGATTTTATAGATATTCTTTTGTGGGTTCTTTTTAGATGTTCAAGCAATTTTCAAGTTGGCAGATGCAGACACATGTAGGGGGAAAAATCTGAATATTCTAATACTGTAAAATTATACCGAGAACATCTTTTCATGGCAAAGTAGATTTCCATGCAGTGAAAACCAGTTAGGTAGCACACAAAAATTATACAGTTTGTAATAAAATGATTAAACATTCTAACTGGTTTCCACAACAGAGTATACTACCTTCACTCAAAATTGAGTAGCTCTAAGGCAAATAATAAAAAAAAATAATAAAGTATCAAGGTTAGAAAGTTAACTATAGAAAATTACTTTGTCTCCTTGTTCAGCAGGCTAAGATATGTCTGTTTCAAGAGCGTAAACAACATTTATTACAAAGCATCCAATAAGGAAATTCAGGAGCCCAATTTTAATAAATATACATACTCAAGTATTTGCAGGCCACAAAATGCTTACTCTAAATACTGTGGACTAGTTAACTACAGCTCCAACACCACAGATTCTTGTAAGTAAAAACAAATATATCTGGACGCCTGGGTGGCTCAGCGGTTAAGCGCATCTGCCTTTGGCTCAGGGTGTGATCCTGGGGTCCCAGGATCGAGCCTCACATCGGGCTCCCTGCATGGAGCCTACTTCTCCCTCTGCCTGTGTCTCTGCATCTCTCTCTCATGAATAAATAAATAAAATCTTTAAAAAAAATATATATATATATATATACACACACACACACATATATCATCTCCAATTGCATGTATTAGTTTTCACGAGCTGTTTCAAACATTTTTTTTTTAAATTTAAGCAAAATTTCAAAGTAAGGAGAAAGTGAGACTTAAGACCATTTGGAAAAACTTTCCCATTACCACTATCTTTATAACTTCTGTATAAATCTTCCCAAAGCATGAGTGCTCTACAGGATTAGAAGTGTCTCATAAATCAAGCCCGCAATCTCTTCATAAGCATTCCAAACAATACAATGCCTGAGCAATCAAGAATCTACAAGAAAGGTAGTTGAAAAACATGTCCCCCACAAGTCAAACACCACCATTCGTCCTGGCACCGAGCCCTGTTTTCCTCCAATCTGCCAGAGGCATTCTACTCAGGAAATAAAATACAACATTTCAAGCTTTCTGTATTAATTTTTTAGTGCTATTTCTCAAGATAATTTTTTTTTTATTTTTAAAATGTACAAAAGCCCATCTGAAAATAATTAACGAAATTGTAACATTCAAAGCCAGAGCTGTTTCTACATAGAAACAGGCTGGGCTCTAAAAAAGAAACGATGTAGCAATGATGTAAGGCTAGAGTGAGTCAAATTTGTTTTAAGTCTAAAAATACCTCTAGTTATAGAATACTGAAGACAAGGAAATTCTTCCACTATATTTTTACTGTGTCCCCAAAGTAAAGAGATCCAAATACATGAACATATAACATGTATTCCAGCTATTGAAACTCAGAAAACCATTGTAATAAGACATTTAAAATTAGCAAAGCCAAAATACATTTTCAAATAGGTCTCATTCTTTGACAACATTTTTACATAAGCGGCTACCTTGCTCTACCTCTGCATGATTTTTAACATATTCTACAAAACTGGGAATGGATGGGAAGAACCTGAATACGTGATTTACTCAAAATGGGCAAATAAGACATAGAGAATTTTATATTCTTTAAAGGGCTCTATTCGTTCGCTCACTCTAATTCAAAGAATCATCTCTGCACACACCTCTCTCTCTTACAACTAAAAGACAGCAACCAATTGTTGTGTAACTCCTCCCTTCCCCCCTTCAACCCAGCTAACATACAAAGGAAAGGACTTTCTCTATTGTGCAAATTCAGTCCCTGCAACAGATCTTTGTTAACTAAAATCTGATTCAGAAATAGTGCTCATTTATTTTTTTTTCCACTGGAATACAAAAACTGTAAAGAATAGTAACACAACAAATGTTATTCTTATTTCAAGAAGGTAAAGTCAAATTTTGAAAATGCTCTGATTACATTTTATAGATTTGGTCTTTCTTTGGTACGGAAAGAAAAAAGCCAAATCAGCATCCTTCCCTCAATCTATTTTCCACCAAAAACACTGATCAAAATGTAAATAATACAAAGAAGGTTTGGGTTTGACCCCTCCCCCCCCCCAACACACACAAAAGTACCTCTAAGCTGCCCTGCTCCCAAAACTGTCTGGTTTAATCTTAAAAAAAAAAAAAATCCAAATACTTACTACAAAGGCCTAATCAGTGTTACAAGAATAATCATTTTGAAAACGTTTTAAGTAATGTATTCCCAATATACACCACTTAATCCTGTAAAACAGTTATTAGTTAATGTTGTAATTAGCTAGGGAAAAGTGTAAAAGCTGGTAAAAGGTATTATAGGGTTTATCTCATTCTGATTTCTAGAAAACACTACAAGTGTGTATCCTTACATTTCCTTCCAGAGCTATCATTCTAGTACAATTACCTTTTTACCCTTTCACTTAAATTACTCAAATTTTCCTCCCAGTAACAATCACATTTTACAAAACGTTTTCGACAATAGGGATAAAAGGCTTTGAATTCCTCCAAACAGGGTCCATTTAGCTCCACAGCTGGAAAGGCAAAAAAAAAAAAAAAAAAAAAAAAAAAAAAAAAATTTCTTGTACATATCTACGAATAAACAAGCAGCCATAAATAGAGATTACCTGTCTTGGGGATCGGGTGGGAAGTGGGGGATGGGAACTAGGAATCCCGATGTCAGGGGTGAAGGGGAGATTTTTCTTTGTAAACCCTTTACATTCTTTAAACCCTTAAGAATGCACAGCCTTTTCAAAGAGCTAAGGGCATTTGTTTAAACGAAATTTTAAATTTCTTTTAAAATAAAGGACTTTGGTGGCTTAGTTTTAAGATAATCTTCTTTTATCAGTAGCATCTGCTTGTGCTCTGCAATAGATGAGATACCCCTTTAAACGCAGTCAGTGAGCAATGTGCCCGCTAAGCCCTCTTTAATACGGTAACGTTCCTCCAGACCTCCGCTTTCGAAGGCAGCTCGCATCCTCCGCCCCCTCCTCCCTCTGTGCATTCTGAGATCTGCTCTGCTGATTCCCACATAAAGTGGGTCCTGGCCGCCATTTTAGAAAGTCATTCACACAAGCCGGACCGCAGCACCATCCACTTCAAAACCTCCCCCCAAACTCCCTCGGACGATTTCCTCTTTGCTTTCCCTAACCCCTCATCTTGTGAGGAGCCAAACTCCCAGCAGCAGCAGGCATGCAACGTCTCTGGAATGTGCATAATGCGAAATGACACGTCTGGCCAGAACACTGAGGAGCAAAGCGAATGCTGCAATGCACGTGTTTGCACGTCGATACCGACGGATTTCCCAGGCAGAGAGAGACCTACAGAGAAAAGTCCACCAGGAGTTACGAGCGAGCACACCTACGGGGCTCCGCCACTCCAACAACCTGCACCTAAATGGCTTTCCCCACCAAAGCACTGAGGGCACCGGGGCTGTGGGTGGGGCAGCGCCAGGGAGGGAAAGTTCCCATCTGCTTCCCGACCGAGCCCCGGGACTCGGCCCCTTTATCGCGGGGCGGGGGGGGGGGGGGGGGAGGCGAGTTTCTGCTCCCCGCCCGGCCTCGCCTGGTTTCTCAGCACAACGTAGTAAACACCGGGAGAGTCCCTGGAAGCGCGCCTCCCCCAGCCCCGCCGAGGACGGCGTTAGCAGGTTATGAATGGCCTCACTATCGCCGGCTCCTTTTCACACGCGGACACGCGCAGACGCGCGCTCCAGCGGCGAAGACTTAATACCCCAGTAGCAGCAACCACCGACAGCATCAATGATCCTCCATTTATACGGCACGGTGGAGCTCTGCTGCCTCCGCTTCCATTCCCCCGTCCGAGCTGCTCAGGGGCAGGCGACGCAGGCTATTTTTCCCATGGTGACTCACTAACCAGGGCGCTCCAAAATCTCCTTCACTCACTAGAGAGTAAGAGGAATTTAGAGTAAACCAAGCTTAAAAACCTTTCGGGGTCTCGACTACCGGGAGAAACCGTGGTTTTTCGAGGACGATCAGAGACGGGCGACGGCGACGGTCCCCGTCCCCCGCGGCGGGCCAGCATTCTGCACCGAGGACTCTCCGCTACGGCGGCGGACGCTCCACAAAGAGGGCGAGCGCCGACGTGCCGCTGCGGAAGACGCATCGAAAGCTCTGCTCTCCACACCCCGCCGCCGACACACGCTCTGGGGAGTTTAAGAGCAGCTCCATGTCCCGCTCGTAGGAGACCCGCATCCTCCCGACCGCCGATCCAAGAACTCCGGGCGGGCGGGCGGGCGGGCGGGCGGGAATCCCCGCTCCTCCAGGGGCGGCCCCGGGGCTTCGCCGGGCGGCCGCGGAGGGGCACGGCCGAGGCCCTCGCGCGCAGCGCTCCCCGCAGCGGGGCTGCCCCCGAAGCCCGCGGGCCCCACAGGGCTTGACGGCGGCCGCGACGGCCAAAGAGCCCAAACAGGCGCACAACTTCTCTTCAGGCGGCGTCCCCGCCAGCCCACCGCGCGCGCACACGCACACGCACACGCACACGCGCACACATTCCTCTAAATTCTCCTTTTAAGATACGTCAAAAGGAGAAACCGCGAGCTCGCCGTCTCCCCGTCGTCCCGGGGTCACCAGCCGCTCGAGAGCGGCGCCCAGAAGCTCGCAGCGTGCCCCCGGCTCCGAGCTGCTCCCGCACCGCCCACCGAGGCTGGCGTCCGGGCAGGACCGCTCCTGTCGCACTCGCCCGCCTCGAGGTCACACGTCTCCGGGCGGGAGCTGCGGCGGGAGCCCGGAGTCGGCCGCGCCGGGGCGCCGGGGCGCGGGGACGCCGGGACGCCGGGACGCCAGGGCGCGACCCCTCCGCCGCCCCGCCGGCCGCCGGGCCGCTCCGCCGAGGCCGAGGCGAGGCCCAGCCGCCGACGCGGGCCGAGCGGCGGCCACCCAGCCGCGCGCCGCCTGCACCCGTCCGTGGGTCCGGCCCGGTCCCCTCAGCAGTTCCGCGCACGGGGAGGGGCCGGCAACGGGCCGGGCGGGCAGCAGCGCCCGCGGAGAGAGCGCGGCCCAGCGCCGCGTGTCACTCACCGTTTGAAATGCTCGATGATCTTCTCTTCCCGCACATTCTCCGGTAAGTTGCCCACCCAGAGGTGCCTGGTTTCCCGGACCATGCTGGGCGGTGCGCCGGCGGCCGCTGGTGCGGGTTCTCCCTCGCCGGCTTCGTACGAGCCCGTCAGCGCCGGGAGGCGGGCGCCGAGGCCGAGGCGGCGGCGGCGGCGGCTGCGGCGGTGGCGTCGGCAGCGGCGGCGGCTCCTCCGGCTCCCCCCCGTGCAGAGACCATCCCTCTCCCCCAGGTTCTGACTCTCGGGCCTCGCAGCTCCGCTCTGCCGCCACCACACACCCGAAGCCGACCCTCGCGCTCCGGCGGCGCATGCGCCCGGGCGGCGGCGGGCGGGGGAGCGGGGAGGAGGGGCGAGCGGGACCCGGGCGGCCGCGGCTACGACGGAGCTGGCGCTGTGGCAGCCGGACGCTTCCCACCGGCGCGCGCGGCCCGCCTCCCTCGCCGCGGGCACGCGCGCGTCCGCCCGCCCGCCGCGGCCGAGACGCCGAGTTCCTCCCAGCCGGCGCGCAGGCGCGCGGGGGAGGGAGGAACGCGGGGCCTGGAAGCGACGCTCGCGCGCCTGAGCCTGAGGCGCACGCGCGCTGCCGCGCAGGGAGCCGGCCGCGGGGCGGGCGCGCAGTCAGACCTGCGGCGCTGGGCGGGCGGGCGGGCGGGGGCGGCCTCCCGCCGCTCGGGCCCGGGTCCCGGGAGCCGCCGGCCCGCGGGAAGAAAGGAGAAAGGCGGCTGGCCCTGAGAGGGCTGCGCGTCGGAGCGGCGGCCGGGGCCCGTCCGGGGGGCAGCCGCGTCTCCTGCCCCCTGTCGGCTTCTGCCCGCTTCCGGGCGCTTGGATCCCCGCCCGCTTGGGAAAGTGTCAACTAGGCCGCCCTCCGCCGCCCCGCGGAGCAGCGACGGCCTCAGAAACCCGTCCCTCCCAAGATCATTAGCTTGTAACGTTAAGCAACTGTACTTTATAGAGGACCTTGCGAAATGTTTTTGCAAGATATCCTAGCTGATCCTTATGGTACGCCGGGAATACGAGTGAACTGCGACGGCCACACGTGTGATAGTGTAAAAAAAAAAAAAAGGGATTTACACGGAGATTTACTATGATTTAATATCTAAGCATAGGAACGGATCAGACCTCTCTGGCCTTCCCAGGCCTGAGGACCTTTAAAGACCACACCTGAGCTTGTGTATAAAGGCCAGTTAGGGGCGCCTGGGCGGCTCGTTGGCTAAGCATCCGCCTTCCGCTCAGGCCAGGATCCCGGGTGGGGTATTCGGCCCCGCGGGGGGCTCCCTGCGCTGCGGGGGCCTGCTTTCTCTCTCTCCCTCTGCCATCCCCCCCCCGCTTGTCTGTGCTCCTCTCTCTCTGTCAAATAAATAAATTACTTAATAAAATACCCATTAACAGAACCCCAGAGAAAACCCACAAAATTAAGACAATTGAGTCCAGGAAAACGGAATCGTTTAGAATAGTCAGCCACTCAATTTTCTTTTCCATTCTTTATTAAGTACAGAAATAAAATATCAAAAGTGCGGTGCTTCATGTACACACCACATTTTAAATATGTGGTCTCATTCACTGTCTCCTTATCACCAAACTATGCTATTTTGAAGTGGAAATGTGGTCATCCGGATGCGCCTGGGTGGTTCAGCGGTTTAGCGCCTGCCTTCGGCTCAGGGCGTGATCCTGGAATCCCAGAATTGAGTCCCGCGTCGGGCTCCCTGCGTGGAGCCTGCTTCTCCCTCTGCCTGTGTCTCGGACCCTCTCTCTGTGTCTCTCATGAATGAATGAATAAAATCTTAAAAAAATAAAATAAAATAAAGAAAAGGAAATCTGGTCATCACAATCAACGGCACTAGTACCTGGGGTCACCGGTGCATAATTAGTTTCTTAGGTGCCACAGACAGTAATGCTCCAAGTCGGTTTTTTTGTTGTTTTTTCACCACATAGTCCTAATGTGAGTTTCTTAATGATGGTGTCTGGCTGAGAGTCACATCAACTTTTCTTGTATTTGGTTTAATCGCCCATACCAAATAAACTTGATCAATTGAGATAATCTCTCCTCCCTCCTCTCAGGACATTGAGGAAGCTAAGCAAGCCCCTGCCTTACACAGTTGCAACAATTACAGTACAAGATCAGCTAGCTGAGGTGCTAACCTTACCACCCATTTGAAATGATTTTTGGAATTTTGACAAATTACTTCTAAAACTTCTAGATTCCGAGCCAGGTAATTTAACTGGCTTAACTTCAGTAAGAGAAACAGAAGGAGGTGGTCAAGAAAATCTAGAAACTGAAAAGCCCCACTACAATATTGGCACTCATTGATAATTTAGTTAAGGTATTTAGTGCCACCCCAGAGGTTAATCTTGTCTTCATTGCAAGTCAGTCATTAAGTGAAATGGAGATTTGTGTTCTTAAAAATATTGTGGAATTGACTACTCAGTAAAAAATAATAATAATAATAATAATAATAATTAATTAAATTAAAAATCCCACATTCAGATGCAGGATTGGCCATTTACATTTGGCCATTTTTTGTCACAACTATCACGTAAGGAGTGTCAAGAGCACACTATTAACCTAAACTCATGAACTATATAGTTCTGCCTATACCACCGCAGTTGGTGTTGAAATGACATGCATTTTTCCATGAACCATGCATTTCAATATAAGCAACCACAATTTGAAACACATTTTAAAATAGGATGTAAATTACTCATTTAAAATTTCATAGGCTCTGAATTAGCTGAAATCTCTTGGGAAAGACCAAAGTGCGATCATGAAGAAGAAGAGATTCAGCTCAGTTGCATTAAGACGGGCAACTGACAAAGAGGATGATTCACAATAGCATCTTGCAATTACAGAAGGAAAGGGCATATCTCACCTTCCATGCAGACTTCAGTCAAAATCATGTTGAAGACAAATCAAAGGGCTGAAAAAAAGGGGGGGGGGGAGGAGCCTTTTAGAAGCAAAATCATTACATTAGTTAATTATTGAATACGGTATTTTGCATCCATCTAGGACTCCCACAGAACAACAAAAGAATAAACTAGAACAAAATAAGAAGCAATTAAGATATTTTTTCGAATGCGTTCTTCAATGGCACAAGAATGAGGGGACATTAAGTAAAAGTTAAAGCAACATGTTTACCACCTAAAATTTTTTTTGAACTAGTTCTCTTAGGTTAGTCTAAAGGTCTTGTAACAACAGTGCTGATTTTCCATGTAAAAAGCAGAGTAGATACTTAATTTCTGTAAGTTAATTTGAAATGGGCAGTTATTTACGAATACTTTACAAATACCTTTAAGTCCCCCCACCTTTGGGAAGTAGTGGAGGAGAAACCTGGTGGAAAATTACCAACACACAAATCGTTAAGCAGTTGAGTCAAAGTTCTCCCAAAGACCTTTAGAGATCATAGAATGTCAAAAAGATTAGAAGCAAATGTCAACTTAACGGTATCATTTCTCATCTTGCCAGAGATTCACCAAACATCCAAGAAACAGTCTCTCCAACAATATAAAGGCTAGCAAAATCCCACCAAACATCATTTGATAGCATCTTATACTCAGATTCTCTTGAAGTGTTAGTCAAAATAACTGGCACCAAAACTAGCAACCAAAGCAATCATTTTAGTTTCTCGGGTTTTTAAAATGTCAACAGACATCAGCCTAAATGGGTAATTCAATAGTAAAACAACATTTTAATTTTTATCTGCTTAAATTCTTAATGTGCTCCTATGATGCCAAAAGAAAAAAATATGACACGAATTTCAATTGAACAGATTCATTTAAAGGAAAAATAGCTCACATTTAGATGATAGGTTCAAACGAGTGATCCAAGTAGGAATTTTATCTTTATTAAACTTAAGAGTGGCAGGTTAAAAGTACTGTCCATGTTCCTTACTGATTCTTTCAGCATAACAAATGCTACATGACCATGAGCTTCATATTATACTAGAAAAACACAACACTGATGATATAATGAGAGACATTATATATAACAGAAAGAGTCCTGGGTTAAGAATCAAAAATTCCAATTCCAATTTTGTCACTGTCTATAATGAACGAGCCATAGCAATTAAATCCTGAAAGTCTCAATATCCCTATATGCAAAATGAAATAATCTGCTTTCTCTACCAAAAAAGGTTGCTAGAAGGATCAGAAAAGATGATGTATGTAAAAGGACTTGGAAGTAACACACCACAAAAATATCATGAATACTATTAAGTTGACCACTAATTTCATATTAATGTCAAAACTAAGCATCAGTTGAAATTAAGAACATATCATTATCAATTTTCAGGGTTTTTTTTTTTTTAAGATTGTATTTATTTATAATGAGAGACAGAGAGAGGCAGAGACACAGGCAGAGGGAGAAGCAGGCTCCATGCAGGGAGCCCGACGGAGGATTCGATCCCAGGACTCCAGGATCATGCCCTGGGTGGAAGGGAGGCGCTCAACCACCAAACCATCCAGGCGTCCCAATTTTCAGGGTTAAAGCCTATATAGGTCCTATAGTCCAATCAAAATGCAGTGATCGCATATTAAGTACATAGTTCTTTGTTCATTTTTGCTTTTTCTATTCCAAAGTTCTTAATAACAACAAAACTGGTAAGTACATGCCCATTGCACACTCCCAAATCAAGTGTCTGATTTTTTCAGTGCCTTTCATTTTTATTGGCAATGTATCAGGAAACACTGGGAAAGCTTTTCTCTACTTCTGTCTTTGGTACAAATATTTACAAAGGCAGAATTTCTTCATCAGCATTTATCTTTGTATGTTTTCAACAGCAAGGCAACCCACTCTGTTATTCTGATTTTTAAATTTATTTTAACAATTAATAATTGATGCTCATTGAAAAAGATCAAAAGTAGGGTGTGATCTCTGCTTTCATCTATGATAAATGGATGGTGAAGTGAATTTCCTCATTTGAGTATTAATGATAATTCAGAAAGATAACATTAAAAGCAGAGCCATTTGCAACGAGGAATTAAACTAGATGTGTTTTTAATCAGGTCTTATTTTCACACTGTGAGGAGCTCCTGTATTTAGCATGCTAGACGTGCTCAAAGAGTTCAGTCATGCGTAATGGAAGCCCAGTTGGGGAAAGCATCTGAGCCTCAAACTCAGGCTTTGAATGCTAACCTAGCCAATAGAGCAGATAAATTAATATCAACATTTAAACAGGAGGACAGAATCATTACCAGGAATTTAACAATAATTTGGTTACAAATTTAGTCCTAAGCTATTAAAATTAAGCTATTTCATGACAAAACATATACTTAAAATATAAGCATTTGTTCCTAAAGGCATCAAATAAAAATAAATTAACTAGCTCTAAAATGATCAAAGCCTACTTGACAACTTGACAATACAAATTCCTTCTATTATTAGAATCAGTTTTTCTCAAAACAGTAGAAAATAAAACTGACAACACAGCTATATTATCCTCAAAAAGCGTTTGACATATTGTAGTTTTGAGGGTCAACTGGTGAAAGAGAGACCAGTCCATTAACAGATTTATTTTGATATAGCAGACCCAGTCTGGTGGAATTACATATACATAAATTATCAGAACTTCAATCAATTGAACATTAGCCAGCTAGTCCTCTAAATCATACTTTCAGCAAGCTAACATCTCATAATCTCCTTTACTGTTCAAACTCTAAGTAAGCTAAATAATTTATCCCACATTGTTTTTAGTATTCCAGAAATGAATGTAATGGCTGACATTTTCTTTAAAAAAAAAAAAAATCCATTCTTATGTTTTTACCATTTCCTTGGAAAGTTGCTCTATGAGGAAACACTGCTAATGCACCTAATATTCAGAATTATGAATATAATTTATTAATGTTTATGGAATTGGGAAAAATGGACTGGAAGGATATTTGCAAATACATTAATCACAGCTTTGACTATGTGGTAGAATTTAATTTTTTTCTTTCCATAAAGTTAACGTGCCGTGTAGTTTCAAGTGTACAATATAGTGATTCAGCAATGCTATATACATTACTGAGCGCTCATCATAAGTGTCCTCTTAATCCCCTTCACCTATTTCACCTATTGCCCCCACCTACCTCACCTGAGATTTAAAAATTTTTTAAAGTTTTTATTCAGGGCAGCCCGGGTGGCTCAGTGGTTTTGTGTCGCCTTCAGCCCAGGGCGTGATCCTGGAGTCCCGGGATCCAGTCCCACATCTGGCTCCCTGCAAGGAGCCTGCTTCTCCCTCTGCCTGTGTCTCTCTCATGAATAAAGAAGTAAAATCCTTTAAAAAAAAAAAAAGTTTTTTAGGAAATATAGATGAATAAAAACTTTTTAAAATTAAAATCTTAGATGAATAAAAACTTTATATTTTTTAAAATATTTTATTTGTTTATTCCTGAGAGACACAGAGAGAGAGGCAGAGGGAGAGACACAGGCAGAGGGAAAAAGCAGGCTCCATGCAGGGAGCCTGATTCGGGAATATGATCCTGGAACTCCAGGATCACGCCCGGGGGCCAAAGGCAGGTGCTAAACCACTGAGCCCCCTGGGGCGTCCCCCTAAAACACTTTTCAATTATAATTTCCTTTGATTAACATATGTTGCATTTATAATTAGAAAAAGATAATAAAAACACTTTTGGAAGTCAGTCTCTGGGTTACTTTAAGTTCTCTGAAATGTTGATGTTGGACTATACTAAATCAACATATTTATGTTAAGGGGTCCCAGGTGAACAAAATGTTATTATTCACTATGTTAATTTGGAGATTTCACTCAACCTTTTAAACCTCTATTGTTGATCCTCATGTGAGAAAAAATTTAACCTTCTTCACTAGCAGTGATATACATTAACCAAATCACTCTATGCATAGGAGATTGGAACTTTTAAACACCAGGAAGTAAGCAGAATGGAAATAAATAAGGCTATTGATTAATTCAGAGAAGATAAAGCATACTTGATGGAATCTCAAAAATAATACCACCAAATAAAATGCGTTTAGTAACTTGTTACATATGTATTGAAATTTTCAGCATACTTAGGGTTTTAAGCTCCCTGCTCTAGTTTGAAGTAGAAAAAAATTTAAAAACTTATTTATGGGGACGACTGGGTGGCTCAGCATCTGCCTTAGGCTGAGGGCGTGATCGGGCAGTCCCAGATCAAGTCCCACATTGGGCTTCCTGCATGGAGCCTGCTTCTCTCTCTCTCTCTCATTAATAAATAAAATCTTTAAAAAAAACTTATTAAGGTACTCCTTTGAAATGTTTTTAAAACTATGTCCTTTTTGGGATCCCTGGGTGGCGCAGCGGCTTAGCGCCTGCCTTTGGCCCAGGGCACGATCCTGGAGACCCGGGATGGAATCCCACATCGGGCTCCCGGTGCATGGAGCCTGCTTCTCCCTCTGCCTATGTCTCTGCCTCTCTCTCTCTGACTATCATAAATAAATAAAAATTTAAAAATAAATAAAACTACGTCCATTTTAATTGAATTATTGTTATTTAATAGTAATACCTCTTTAAATCACATCACTACCTCAGTAATCTTCAGGATGGTAATGATTGCTAATTTTATATAATATTCCACAATTAAGACACCTAAAACCTTTTGGCCTAAAATAAAACCATACTATTTGAAGACTATATAAGACATGATTCCTTTCTGAATTAAATGATGGGATTATTTTTAAGGCTTTAAAAAGTTAAATTTCAGTATTTTGACAGAGGAGCTCATTGAACTTTTTCAGGCCATATACTACAAAAGTCATGAGAAACACTGCTTATACTTTTATTTGGAAGATACTTTGGCTGGGGAAAAAAAAAAGAATTCCTCAGGCTAACTCTCTTGGAGGATGGTAGATTAACTTAAAATGACTTTTCTAAGAAAACAGAACCATTAAGAGTCATAACCAATGATCTCACCGTATACTGTTAGCTGGTGAAGGGGCATAGTGGGATGAACTAATAAAAGGGATCTGTGTTTTCCAGATAATTGAAGCACACACAAGCATAAACCTTTCACTTAAAACACTCGGAAAAGTGGCTTCAAATCGGGTTACTCTTGTCTTTCACAATTTTCAGCTTAAATATATTGTACCATCAAGATCAGTTTCCAGAGACTCTAATTATTAGACTCCATCTAAAAACTTTGTTTTTATGCCTATTTAAAATTATAAAACATACAAATAAATGAATAGGTTCAAAAAAAAAATATGTGGCGGGGGATCCCTGGGTGGCTGAGCGGTTTAGTGCCTGCCTTGGGCCCAGGGTGTGATCCCGGGGTCGGGTCCCACATGGGGCTCCCTGCATGGAACCTGCTTCTCCCTCTGCCTGTGTTGTCTCTCTGCCTCTCTCTCTCTGTCTCTCATGAATAAATAAAATCTTTTAAAAATAATAAATAATTTAAAAAGATGTGGCATGCCTGGCTGGCTAAGTGGGTAGTGTATGAGACCCTTTTTTTTAAATTAATTTTTTATTGGTGTTCAATTTACCAACATACAGAATAACCCCCAGTGCCTGTCACCCATTCACCCCCACCCCCCACCCTCCTCCCCCCCTTCTACCACCCCTTGTTCGTTTCCCAGAGTTAGGAGTCTTTATGTTCTGTCTCCCTTTCTGATATTTCCCACACATTTCTTCTCCCTTCCCTTATATTCCCTTTCACTATTATTTATATTCCCCAAATGAATGAGAACATATAATGTTTGTCCTTCTCCGATTGACTTACTTCACTCAGCATAATACCCTCCAGTTCCATCCACGTTGAAGTTGTATGAGACCCTTGATCTTGGAGTTGTGAGTTCGAGCCCTACTCTGGATGTAGAATTTCCTTAAAAAAATTTTTTTTAATTATAAAACGTAACAAAATTTTCTTCCCCTTACTTAGTGGTGCTATCCTTACTTTATGGACTCTGACTTCTGACTTTAAAGACTCATTAACCCTACTTTGTTAGGACAGAACGTCTAACCAAAATCCTGCCCATTCAAGGGACAGCTGATCTGGTCGTTTCCAAGCTTCAAAATATCGTCTCGCTGGCAGGAGGAGAATTCTATTACTTGCTAGCGCTTCAACAGCCTGTTCAACAGCTTTTTATATACTACGAGTTCCTGTTAGGAATCTGGCACCACCTCAAAATTCCCACCGGGAAGAAAGCTCTCCCTTCCTTAGGGCCCACTGCGTGGCTCCGCCCAGAGCCTTGACCCGCCCTGACCTCGGCCTCTGCGCGGTCACTGGTGCGCCCGCACCTGCGGGGCAGCGGAACACGCCGCCCAACGACTTCAGAGCCAAGAAGTGCGGCTCGCGACCCTAAGATGTCAAGTTGCAAGTGCCACGTCCGTCTTTGGGGGCCCCCGAGGAGCCTTGTTCGCGGACCTGCTCCCTCTTTTCAACCTTCCGTCTGCAGGGCTCTGAAGCCGCATTACGCGCTGAACCAATGCAGGAAGGCAGTGCCTCCCCCCGCCCCGCCCCGCCCCCCCGGGAAACGAAGGTCCTTCAAAAGGAAGGGGGGCGGGGGGGGGCGGCAAGGAAACAAAGCTGGGGCTGGAGACGTGGCCGACCTCCGCGACCCGCCGAGGGAACCCTCCTTAACCTCAACCTGCTGGATTTCAGACACGGGCTTGCACGGAAGTGGATCCCACGGCCAGATAAAAAGAGGTGGGGGGTGGGGAGGCGGTGGCCTTTTTTTTTTTTTTTTTTAAGAACCCACAACCCCGGCCGTCATCTCCCCCACGCTCCTAAGGAAAGAGGAAAAGGAAAATAAAACCAAAGGCACCTTGAGAAAGAGCAAAGGCCGTTGCTATGGTGACCACTCCGCGCAGCCCGGGACAAGGAGCTGCCGCGCCGGGGCCCTTTGTTTGTCCGCGGCCGCGCACCCAGGGCAGCCCGCCTCGGCGACCCGGGGCAGCGTTCCAAAGAAAGGACACCTCTATTATTCTCGCTTGGCGAGCACGACGCGCAGCCCCGCCACCTCCCCTCCCCCGCCCCCCTCCCCCCTCCGTCGGAGAAAGCGCCGCCGCCGCGCCGCGGGCGCCCGACCCAACATGGCGCACGCGGGGCTGGAAGGAGGCCGACCGGGCACGGCGCGACCTCAGCCCCTGGGCACGGGGCGGGGGGGGGAACGGGGTCGAGGACACCCCTCCAGGGGCTGCGGCGGCGCCCGAGGGGGAGCTGAGGAAACGGGAGGAAGGAGGGCGCGCCCGAGACGCCCAGACGCACTTTGCCGGCGGAGACGCCCTAGTGCGCAAGCGCGCGGAGCAACGGGGCGACCGCCGAGGCCCTGCCCCTCCCCCCGCCGAGGCCCCAACGCGCCTGCGCAGCCACGGGGCGTGGGGGAGGGGAGGAAACCCCGCTCCCTCCTCGTGAGAGCGCCGCGCCCCGCCCCGCCCCGCCCCGCCCCGCCGCGCGCGCACGCCCCCCTCTCACACTTGCACACGCGCGCGCCGGACTCGCCGCCCAATCCGGCGCGCACGCTCCGGGAGGGAGGCGGGGCGGGGGCTGAGCCCGCGACCCCCTTTTTTTTTTTTTTTTTTTTTGGTGGGTAAGATGTTTCCCTGAGAAGTTTCTGGAAAGACGGAGCCCGAGGGAAGCTGGGGGATGGGGCGCGCAGAGAAGCGAGCGCTTTCTGAGAGAAAGAAAGCGGAACGTCCGGAGCGGAGCCCAGGAGCGCCGGGACCTCACGGGGACCGCAGCCGCCGCGCCCTCCGAGGCCCCGGAAGACCTGCCCGGCTCACTGGAGGCCTGCGTGGAGGGAGAGCCGACCCCGCCCGGCGCCGCCCGCGCCTCCTCCGGCTGCAGCGCCCGCCGACCTGGGGCTCCCGGCCCCGTGTCCTTTGACCCCCCCGCCCCGTCCCACTTCACGCTGCGGGCTTGGACGCCCCAGGGGGCGGCCGCTCCCTCCCCGCGCCGCTCGGCTCCGTCGGCCTTTGCCCCCTGAAGTCGGCCTCCGGCCGCGGGGCCCCGCCCCGTCTGCGGGCTCGAGAAGCGGCGTGGAGGGTCGCCGGAGCTGTGGCGGCGGGGGGGGGGAAGGGCCCACGGCGCCTTTTATTGCTCCGCTCGTGGCCTGGCGCGGCCGCCATTTTGTAACGCGGCCGCCATTTCGCGGGGCGTTGGGGGAGGGGCGCGCGCCGCCGAGGCCGGCGGGGGGCGGGGCCGGCGACGACTCCAGGGGTGGCCACGCCCGGTGCCCCGCCCCCGCCGTGCCCCGCCCCCTCGCCCCCTCGCCCCAGCCGCGAAGGCGAGCGCGTCCCCTTTGTTCTTGGCCTCTGGGCTCGGGCGCCGCCGCCCCGGAGCCGCGCGTGCGCCGCGTGTGACCCCGACCGGCCGCAGGGGAGGGGCGTGGGGGGGCGCCCGGTCCCGATTCCCGGCTGCCCGGGGCCCCTCACCCCCACCCCCCGCGGAGGTGAAGGCGCTCCCTGGAGCCCTGCGCGCCGAGGGGAGCCGAGCCTCGGCAGCGGGGGGGAGGGGCCCACGGGGCGTGCCTCCTGCACCCGCGCAGCCGAGAGGTCGGGCTCGGGAAAAAGAGAACAAAAAAAAATTTTTTTTTTTTTTTTTTTTCTTTTTAAAAGTGTCTTTGAAGTGCTGTCACCAGTAGGAGAACCGAGGCGTTGCCGCTCATTGGCTGGCCGCGAGGCACGCACTGCGCAACTGGTTTCTGATAGGTTTTACGGCCCATTATTTCCATCCGAGCCATAAACTGGAACAATAGACGGGGATGTATTATTTCTGTCTGCCCAGAACCTCTTCCATTTAACTCTTCTAAAGCTCCCCCTGAGTGTGTAAATAGAAAATTGACTCCCTAAAACGTGCCTTCCAGTGTCCTCTTCGAAACTTGAAAGAGCCTTTGTCTTCCGAGATTTCAAGGGAATATTTAACGCGAGTGTTGGCATTTTAATGTTCACTTTTGCGGCTTGAGTCAACAAAGCCAGGAAATTCGAGAGTGAGGCTGCCGTCTTTGTCCTCCAGCCTTGCCTTTTTTTTTTTTTTTTTTTTTTTTGTGCAAGGTATTTTTGTTGAATGGTGGTGGTGGTGGTGGTGGTGGTGGTGGTTTTAAGTTTTGTTTTTCTTCGCGGCAGCAGGAGTTCCTAACCGAGCCAACCCTTCTCTGGCTCTAGTCTTTGGGTGTTGCAGCCACAGTAGGGTTTCACGCCCGACACCCCTTACTGTGTAGGAATTACAGGGGGTTGGTTATTTGTTTCAGTGATAGGGAGTTAAGCTCATAATGACAGGATGAAAAGTTTTTAAAAAAAAATATATGGGATTGTCAAGGGAACAGATCAGGATTTGATGGCTTCCAGATGAAAGAAACATCCGAGGAGTGGCTGTTAGATCCCAAATTTTGTCTTCGTTTCAGTAGGAGCAAAAGCACTGCGTGGAATTTTAAATTTTCATGCTCCCATCTCAATATGAAGCACAATATTGTACATTTTTTTTGACATTGAGATCTTAACGAAAATCATTGTTTTTGAAATGCTATTACATTTTTTGCCTTCACGGCCAAGATTAAGCACTATGAAGCCATTCATTTTATTGGGAATTAGGACAGATTATCCTAATAACACAGACAACACGTTATGCCTTTACGAACCAGGCAGTTGAAATTTAGAAAATGATTGCACAATTCACTTTGTACAGATGTAGGTGTTCCACCTAATTCTAATTCCTAGAATTTGTTTTTTTATTTACAAAGCATGTTCTTATTTCACACCTTTAACTGTTACACTTAATACTAAGCTAAAAGAAAAAAAAATACTAAGCTAAAAGCACATCCTTTGTTTTTGTTTTTGTTTTTTTGCACAAAATATTTTCAGTTTGTATTTTCTTTAGAGTGGGTGGTATTTTGTGCTGTTCACCTCTCCCTTAGGACCAATGGCATGGGTTCGCAAAAACAGTTGAACAGAAATTCAGGAAACTCCTCTCCCATCTTTATGTTAGCCTCAAAACATTTTCCAGCTTGCTAAGCCAGAAAGCCCGAACAGTATTAAACAGGTGGACTTTAAACGTGCAGAGAGCCATGTTCAAATAAACAGATCCTGAATTACAACAATCTCATGATCTGTCCTTGGAATAAATATGCTTTGTATGTAGTCTAGGACTGGTTTCATTTTGTCAAATCCTGCAGGACGAGAGAATTCCACCATCGCCAATCCATTGTTCCCGTAGTTTTTCTTTTTCAACTGTGCTGCTGAATTCATTTGTACCACTTTGTGTTCCTAGAGAGAGATTGGATGTTAACTAGACCCTTTAATTATACAAAGATCCTTAGCCAGGGCAGAGTCTAAGCGGTATGTGCTAGGCCTCTTGGGCTTATTTTTTTGGCATTTGGTGAAGATCGTGTGCAGCTTTTCTAAGCAATGTAGAAATGCTGAAGATCTCTAGCCATTGTTCCAGGAAAGGACAGCTTTTTCATGCCAAATTCTAGCATAGGAGGGAATTTAAAACAATAACCGTAATAACCTTTTCCTGGTAAGGATAAATGAGCTCTTTTAGAGACTTTAGTAATATGGGAAGTTCTTCAAAATATTTTTGGCAGCAATGAAGCACTCCCACATGCTGTAATAGTCTTCCCTTTTGAGGCAAAACTCAGAAATTCAGCACTTCAGAAGTACTGGAGTTCAAAGAACAAATCTTTGCAGCCAATAGTATGTTTCTTAAAAAAATAGAAACACGTCTATGAAAATAAGACTCCTGGAACAACCCAACATTTGTCTTGCCAGAGTACAAATAGTCATTCCTATAACTAGATTCTATCCTGATAATTGTGCAGATTATAGGAACCTATTGATTTCTCATTTCGGCATCATTTATTTTTTTTTAATTTTAATTTTTTTTTATTTATTTATGATAGTCACAGAGAGAGAGAGAGAGGCAGAGACATAGGCAGAGGGAGAAGCAGGCTCCATGCACCGGGAGCCCGATGTGGGATTCGATCCTGGGTCTCCAGGATCGCGCCCCGGGCCAAAGGCAGGCGCCAAACCGCTGGGCCACCCAGGGATCCATCGGCATCATTTAAAGGGCTTATATAGGGCAGCCCGGGTGGCTCAGCGGTTTAGCCCCGCCTTCGGCCCAGGGTATGACACTGGAGACCCAGGATCCAGTCCCACGTGGGGCTCCCTGCAGGGAGCCTGCTTCTCCCTCTCCCTGTGTCTCTGCCTCTCTTGTCTCTCATGAATAAATAAAATCTTTAAAATAAATAAATACACAAATGGCTTATATAAACAAACACATCAAGAAGTCTTCTAAAAAGTCAGGATCTTTATTATTTTATTTAATAATCAACTTTGTGCCAAGTATTTAGGATATGTCACTGAAGAAAACAGATTGCTGTTCTCATGAAACTTAACTGGTTTGGGGACAGAGGTACAGGGGTGTGGTGGGAGAGAGAGAAGAGACAAGGATAGAAGCAGGAGTCCAAGAGGAGGCTGAGTAACCCAAAAGAAAGATGGGGGATGGCTTCACTGCCTAAGGGATCCTGGATATATATATATTTTTTTTTTTTTAGATTTTTTTTTTAAGATTTTATGTATTCATGAGAAACAGAGAGGCAGAGACACGGGCAGGGGGAGAAGCAGGCTCCACTGGCTGAGCTGCTGGCGCTGCCCATGGATCTATTTTGAAGGTTAATCCAAAAGGCCTTGCTGATGTATTGATCATAGAGTTGATAAGAGAAATCAAAGATAAACCTGAGGTTTTTGACCTAAGCAACTAAAAAGGTTGAGTTGTAATCAACTGAAATAGACTGAAATCAACACTGGCTAGAACAGGGTTTTGTTTTGTTTTTTGTGGGGGAGGGGAGGCTTGTTTTTTTAATATATTTGCCAGAGGTGTGGAGAGAGACCAAGCAGGGGGAGCTGCAGGCAGAGGAAGAAGCAGGCTCCCCGCTGAGCAGGGAGCCTGACTCGGGGCTCAATCCCAGGACCCCTGGGATCCTGACCTGAGCCACCCAGGCACCCCTGCCAAACCCTAGGCACAGTTTTATAAAGGAATATTTAGAGCTCAGTTTTACGTATGTTCAGTTTGAGGTATTAGGTATTCAGATGGAGACATTAGGTAGGCTGTTGGATGTGAATCTCGAGTTCAGAAAGAAGTTCTGAAGATCTATATTTTTATGTATTATTTATGAGATCCATCGTATATATGTGTGTGTGAAACAGAGAGACAGCCAGTGAGACAAGACTGGGAAGGAGAGTTTGGGAGTTATCAGCATATGAATGGAATTTAAAGTCTGAAACTGGATGACCTCACCAAGAGAATAATCAGGAAAAGGAACCAGGAAAGCCCCGGGGCACTCTGACACTTATGAGGTCTCAGAAGTCAGGAACTTGCAAAGCCTCTGAGAAGGAACAAACCAGTTAGGGAGGAGGAAATCCCAGAGAGAGCAGTGTCCTGGAAGTGAGAGGAAGAAACTGAAGGAGGAGGGAGTGATCAATGTGATCGCCTGTGGAATGCTGCCAAGAGGTGAAGGGGAGGCCGGAGGATGGCTGTCGGAGCACCGAGGAGGTCATCGGTGACCTTGACAAGAGAAGTTTTGGTGGAGCGGTGGGGCAAGAGCTCGATTGGACTAGATTAAAGAAAAACATCACTGGGGATCCTTGGGTGGCTCAGTGGTTTAGCGCCTGCCTTCGGCCCAGGGCATGATCCTGGAGTCCTGGGATCGAGTCCCATGTCGGGCTCCCTGCGTGGAGCCTGCTTCTCCCTCTGCCTGTGTCTCTGCCTCTCTCTGTGTCTCTCATGAATTAATAAATAAAATCTTTTAAAAAATCAGTTTATCTGGAGTGCCTCTGGGAAAAGTAATGCAGTAGACTTGGAGGGGAAGATGCCAGGGACGGCGATGGTAGAAAGTACATTCCATCTCACAAAGTTCCTGGGTCAGTGAGAGACTCAGGAACTCAAAACCTGTAGGCTCCTGGGAGAATGATTACACCCTCAGGATATGGTCTGCTTCTAGCCCGGTAGCTGTTCCATAATGACATGAATAATACACAATTTCTTTGGAAAAGAATACTACCTTCCTACAGACTCTGCAAATTCTGAACTTGGAATTTGGTCGGTACCTGGAAGAATTTGGTCAGTAGGCCAAAGACTCTAGCAGAGAGCTTTTCCTGGAATTTATGTAACCGTCAGTGCTCACCGGCAGTCTGAGGTGATTCAGCCAGTCGTGCAGTGCTTGCTTAGAGATGCAACAAAGCAGACCTTGCCCTCGTTTCTCAAGCCTGTACCTCAATAATCCCTGATGACTCTGCAGCATTTGTTGGACTTCCTGTAAAAAGCCTAGACCAATGATGGCAAATTGACTCTGTCACAAGAATAGTAATGCCTTAAGATCGAAGTGCCCCATCGTTTCCTTTCAATAGGTTTCCTGCACCTGTCCCACGGGAGCCTGCTCCGGCAACAGCAATCCCTAGTGAACGACAATTAACTGGATTGGCTGTGTGCTTTATTTGAAAACGTGTTTATCGTCCTGGGTTTGAGCTCCACTGTTAGAATCCTCTGTACTGATAAATATAGATCAGTTAAAAATTTTAAATTTTTACAAAGATTTTATTTATTGATTCATGAGAGACACACACACAGAGAGGCAGAGACACAGGCAGAGGGAGAAGCAGGTTCCATGCAGGGAGCCTGATGTGAGACTCGATCCCAGGACCCCAAGATCATGGCCTGGGCCAAAGGCAGGCACCCAACTGCTGAGCCACCCAGGCATCCCGATCAGTTAAAATCTTTATTTTCAATTGTATTACCTTACTATTTCTTAGCGGAGCATGTGATTAAATACGGATTTAAAGTATTTATGGGCATTTTATCCTGAAACATCTACGCTGAATAGTCATTGAAACCATCTCTATTTGGAAGTATTTATCAATTTGGATGCAGCCTAGAATGTGGTTAAGATTATATTTCCTAATACTCATGAAATGCTGCACTGGCTAGCCTATGTAGTCTTCAACTGGTTTTCCCTTGTCCCAGCACATGCTATGCTTCTATCAGTTACCCTGATTTGTCAGGGTTCTTTTGAGGGCTGAGGAAGACTGTCTCCCTACAATGAAATATCAGAATCCTAGGGCATTCTGATACATCTGTTTTGTGGGACTTTCTCACACCTCCTGAAAATCACTGATGTAGAACTTAAGGATTTTATTTATTTATTAGAGAGAGAGCATGTAGGGGGAGCAGCAGAGGCAGAGGGAGAAGCAGGATTTCTACTGAGTGGGGAGCCTGATGTGAGGCTCGACCCCAGGACCCTGCCTGAGTCAAAGGCAGACACTTAACCAACTGAGCCACCCACATGTCCCTGATGTAGAACTTAAATATAGCTGAGCAACCCAGAGGCCATTTTCTTCACAAACTGGTTAGTTGACTTGAGGTTTATTTCCAATGATATGAGTGCATCAGTTGCTGGCACGCAGGATATATCATGAATATTTGACTTCCTTGAAAGGTCTAAGAGTACTACATTTTTAAAAAGACATATCTCCTTTCTTCTTATTTATTTTTTAGTAGGCTCTATGACCCACGTGGGGCTTGAACTTCAGAGCCCAAGATCAAGAGTCACATGCTCAACCAAGGGACCCAGCCAGAACCCGCATAGCTCCTTTCTTATTTTGAAAAAAATATAACATTTAGGGCAACCCGGGTGGCTCAGCGGTTTTAGCGCGCCTGCCTTCGGCCCGGGGCCTGATCCTGGAGACCTGAGATCTAGTCCCACGTCGGGCTCCCTGCATGGAGCCTGCTTCTCCCTCTGCCTGTGTCTCTGCCTCTCTCTCTGTGTGTCTCTCATGAATAAATAAATAAAATCTTTAAAAATATATATATAACATTTATTATATTGGAGAAATTGAAAATATTTGTACAAATATCATGCTGGATGTTTCTAGCCATTGGTTATCGTTTTGCCTTTTGAAAAAAAACAGAACAAAATTTAGGTTTTTTGTTTTTCTTGACAAACCCTCTGAATATTTGAACTTATCTCTATGTGAAACATGTTGAGTTCATTTATTTTGCATTTGTTTAATAAATGTTTAATTGACTTATTTTTTATTTTTTATTTTTTAAAATATAGTATTTATTTATTCATGAGAGACACGGGGAGAGAGAGGCAGAGACACAGAGGGAGATGCAGGCTCCATGCAGGGAGCCCGACGTGGGACTCGATCATGGGATTCCAGGATCATGCCCTGAGCCAAAGGAAGACACTCAACCACTGAGCCATCCAGGCATCCCTTAATTGACTTTTAAATAGAGAATGGAGAGTTGGCTGCACAAGGAAAGCAGAAAAATGGAGAGGTAGCTGGTAAAAGATGAGTAGCTGGAGAATATGATATCTAGAGAAGTTGGCTTGTTTTGAGGTGGAAGAAATTATAATACTTTTTTTTTTAATTTTTTATTTATTTGAGAGAGACCAAGAGAGTGGAGGGAGGGGCAGGGACAAACAGACACTGTGCTCAGTGAAGAGCCGCACACACAGGGCTTGATTTCACAACTCTGAGATCATGACCTGAGCCGAAACCAAGAGTCGGACACTTAACCAACTGAGCCACCCAGGCACCCCTACAATACTTTATTGTAACACTGCTTATATAATAGATAATCGATGTGGGCAGGAGAGTTTGACTGGATCCATGTTCTTAAGTAGGGGAGAAGGACTGCATACAGGATGGAATTGGCTTTGGGAAGGAGTATAAAATGGTTCATCTATCTCCAGCCAATTAAGCCAAATGTTCTGTTTGGGGCACACCCCTGGGGGCTGGCGTGCAATGGCTGCAAACAGTACCCTCCTTGGTAGTGTATGCAGCTTGTTGCTTGAAGGGGTTGCCTTCAGGGACCTTGGAGACAGTGGACGTTCATGTCTGACCTCATGCTGTCCCCAATCTAGGCTCCAGATAGGTATACAGGTGCCTTTAGAAAGCCTCAGGGCATAGTGACCAGAGTCCACATTGGCCAGGTCACTATGTCCATCGGTACCAAGCTGCAGAACATGTGATTGAGCTACCAAGGAACATGTGATTGAGGCTCTAAGCAGGGCCAAGTTCAAAATCCCTGGTTGCAGGAAGATCCACATCTTCAAGAAGTGGGGTTTTACTGGGTTTAATGTGAACAGAATTAAAGACATGGTGGCTGAAAAGCATATGCCCGGTGACCATGGGGTCAAATACATCACTAATGGTGACCCTCTGAACAAATGTCATGCCCTGCACTCGTGAGAACTTTGATACTGCTCTCTCCTTATTCATACCCATCAATAAATCCTACTTTCTGTCCAAAAATAATAAATGGAGGGGCAGCCCGGGTGGCTCAGTGGTTTAGTGCCTGCCTTTGACCCAGGGCCTAATCCTGGAGACCAGGGATCGAGTCCCACGTTGGGTTCCCTGCATGGAGCCTGCTTCTCCCTCTGCCTGCATCTCTGTCTCTGTCTCTCTCTCTCTCTCTCTCTCTGTGTCTCTCATGAATAAATAAAATCTTAAAAAATAATAATAGATGATAAATAGAAATTGTTCCAACTTAATAAGAGAAATGATGACATCATACAGCAGTCAAGAGGTTTTGATTTACTTCCTATGTTCTTGGGCATGTCTCGTAAACTTTTTTGGCAGGATCTCTGTGTGGTATATTTGCTACCAAATGATCATTTTCTAAAATAGTGCCTGGCAAACAGTAGTTGTTCAATAAATATTCACTGAATTAATTTTAGGAACTATCTATTAAACCTCTATACTACATATGCCACATCTATTCCACGGGGTTGTTTCAAAGATCCAATAAAACGAGAGAATGGAGTAAAAGTGCTTTATCATCCAAGAAATGCTATTCAAATCAAAGGTGTTTGTGTTTAGAAGAGTTAGAATAAAGTCCACTGAATTTTTTGACTCCTTAAATGAGAAATATATAAATGTGAAAACATGGTCATTGTTGCTTATACTTTTTTTTTTTTTTTTCCTCAGAGGGATCTATCAAAACTTAAAGAGTTTATCAACTGGCTTGAAATTCAAGGTGGACTACAGCGTTACACAAAATGGGGTTTGGCCTTTTAACTCGCGTAACATCACAGAACTGACAAAGTATAAAAAGGCTAACATACCAAAACCATCTAAGTCAGCTAGTTTTATGTGAATAGCATAAATAAATGTTTCAAGTTACATCCTTTTAAGTTTGTTGTCCAGGATCACTACATCTCACATGAGGCTCAAACTCACAACCCGGAGTTCAAGAGTTGCGTGCTCTTCTGACTGAACCAGCCAGGCACCCCTCAAGTTACATTTGTAATTCTGAGCACATAAGTATTATATGTCCTTTTCTTTCTCTCTTTGTTTTGCTTTGTTTTTTGGTAGACTGTAATTTCCAGAGCAAATACTGTATTGGAGATGTGGATTTACTTTTCTGGGTAACAATAAAGCTTCAAGCATATTGATGTTTCTGCTGAGAATTTTTTTTTTAAGATCCCCTTTATTTATTTGAGACAGAGCATGAGCGGCGGGGGCGGGGGGGGGGAAGAGGGTGAGAAGCAGACTCCCCATTGAGCAGGGAGCTCAATATGGGACTCAATCCCAGGACCCTGAGGTCATGACCTGAACTGAAGGCAAACAGGCTTAACTGACTGAGTGACCCAGGCTCCCTGTGAGAATTTCTTTTCTTTAAGATTTTATTTATTTATTTGAGAGAGAGAGAGAGAGAGAGCATGAGTGCACTGGCAGGGGGTGGGGCAGAGGGAGAGGGAGAGAATCTCACAGACTTGCACTGAGCATGGGGCCTGATGCAGGGCTCAATCTCATGCCCCTAAGATCATGTGTGACCTGAGCTGAAATCGAGAGTCAGACACTTAACAGACTATTTATTTTCATGATAAATCTATATGATTTTCCTATGTATTATAGTACTGATCTAGACCAAAGTTCTAACTGATAAGAATAAGAAAAAAAATTCCCATTCAGTGCATTTCCATTTTCTTACCATTCCAGGGACTAAAGTAAGTAATATACTTAATTGCTGGAGTTTGAAAGCAACTTCCTATATGCTAAGGTGTTTTTTTTTTTTTCTCAAGTAAACTCTACCCCCAACGTGGGGCTCAAACTCTGACCCTGAGATCAAGGGCCACATGCTCTATTGACTGAGCCAGCCAGGTGCCCCATGCTAAGGTTTTATTCCCTAATCTTTGGTTCTGATGGAATATCTGCAAGGAGAAGTAAATCAACTCATGCCATCATTTTCAATTTTTCATTATCACTGGTGATTAGATATTACATAATTAGCCAAGGTCATACGAGAGGATTCAGTGGAGCAATTTAGGATTAAATCTAGAAATTAAACATTAGGAACTCACTGGGATTCCCATAAGTGTTTTTAAGTGTTGTAATACGGGGATGCTTAATTAGACTTCCAGCTTAGTTCCTGCTGTTACCCAGCACCAGGCCTTTTAGTATTACCTAGAAAAAATAGTCAGTTCTCAGAAGATCTCAGAAGTCAAGCTCAAGCTGAGGAAAGATGTGTGCTGAGTAATGCAACTCAGCCCACTTCCTTGTAAAGCTGGAAGTGCCATATGTGTTTTTCTAATTAGCCCCAATGGATTCCTTCTAGGCATGATTAGGTGTCATGAAGCCAACCATTCTGCCTCTGGGGATTTGTGCATTCTCTGTGAAATTGCTCTATACCATCTGATGCGATAGTTTCCCTATACACGTTTCCTGTTCTGGGTCACGTCGAAGGATTGTGCCACATGGTCTTAACCTACTTTTGTCCCCTCCTGCCTTGGTAAACAACAACAGTGGTGACACCCACAGAATGTACCTGCCCTTGAAGTAACACCCATCCATCTTGCACCTTGCACAGGGCACCTTTTAATCTGGAGGATCCCCAAACCTGCTGCAAACATTAATTATACTTCATAAATACCTCAGTGATACTAGGCTGCCAGCCCCATAGCCCCATTCCTTCCCCAAATGAAGAGATGGAGCATCTTCTTCAGCCCACTCAGAACAAGGACAAATCTGGGTCATGAGCACAGCTCCAGTCACATACTTAAAAATGTCCCTAGGACTGTAAGGGGAACTAATTTATTCTCCATGTTCCCCCAATAGAAAGGGGTGTGTGTGTTTAATGTGTGTTTCTTTCTGAAATACCTCTCTTTTGCTGCTGATTTGGCTTCTGTGTCTTCTTTTCTAGCTAGACGTGGGGATGTTTTTTGTGTGTGTACTTGAATTCACCTTGGGCAATTTTTTTTTAATTTTTATTTATTTATGGTAGTCACAGAGAGAGAGAGAGAGGCAGAGACACAGGCAGAGGGAGAAGCAGGCTCCATGCACCGGGAGCCCAACATGGGATTCGATCCCGGATCTCCAGGATCGCTCCCTGGGCCAAAGGCAGGCGCTAAACCGCTGCGCCACCCAGGGATCCCTAGCAATTGGTTTAAAATAAAATGAATGTCTTACATTTACACTCATATGTATGCATATCATCAACAAAACCAATTCAGGCCCTTCTGATCCACTTCATTCTCTTTTCTTTCTTTCTTTCTTTCTTTCTTTCTTTCTTTCTTTCTTTCTTTCTTTCTTTCTTTCTTTCTTTCCTTTCTTTCTTCTTTCTTTCTTCTCTCTCTCTCTTTCTTTCTTCTTTTTTTTTGGGGGCGGGGGGGACAGGACCATATATTGATTTGATTTTGGTTCTCTTGGATAAGACAGTGCACTTTGGAGACACCTTAGCTAGGGCTGCCCTCTTGAGGTTACAGAGGCAGCCGTCTCATTCTAACGCCCAGATCATGCCTGAGTGTGGGAAAGAGCTGAGAGAAAACAGACAAAAGGACCAAGGACCAATTGGTCATTGTCATGATAAATCGAGATGCTTCTGATGTGCTGATGTGGTAGTGTGGTGAGAAGAGCCCTAACAGGGAACCAAGGTTGCTCATTTGGCCTTGGCAGACTGTGATCTCCGGCTAGTCATTTTCTCTCCGTGCCTCAATTCCTCAACAACAGAATGGGAGTTGCTGGGGCACCTGGGTGGTTCCATCAGTTAAGTGTCTGCCTTTGGCTCAAGTCATGATCCCAGGGTCCTGGGATCGAATCCCACATCAGGCTCCCCAGGGAGCCTGCCACTCCTCCTGCTTGTTCTCTCTTTGTCAAATAAATAAATAAAATCATAAAAAGAAAATAAAAAAGAATGGGAGCTGCTGATCTAGTCCAGGGCTCAGCCAACTTCTGTAAAAGGCCAAACTGTGGGCAGCCCGGGTGGCTCAGCGGTTTAGCGCCACCTTCAACCCAGGGTGTGATCCTGGAGACCCGGGATTGAGTCCCACGTCGGGTCCCTGCATGGAGCCTGCTTCTCTCTCTGCCTGTGTCTCTTCCTCTCTCTGTGTATCTCTCATGAATGAATAAATAAAATCTTTTTTTTTAATATTTTTTTTAATTTTTAATTTATTTATGATAGCCACAGAGAGAGAGAGAGAGGCGCAGAGACACAGGCAGAGGGAGAAGCAGGCTCCATGCACCGGGAGCCCGACGTGGGATTCGATCCCCGGTCTCCAGGATCGCGCCCTGGGCCAAAGGCAGGCGCCAAACCGCTGCGCCACCCAGGGATCCCAGTAAAATCTTTTTTAAAAAAGTCCAGACCGTTACCATGTTGGGCTTGATGGGCCATATTGTCTCTGTGGTGGCTACTCCACTCTGCCATTGTACTCAAAAACAGCCACAGACAAAATGTAAGCAAATGAGTGTGAAGATGTTCCAATTAAACTTTATTATGGACACTGAATTTTGAATTTCATGTAGTATTCCTGTGTCTGGAAGCATTATTCTTCCTTCAATTACTTTTTAACCATTAAATATGTAAAAGCCATTGTAGAATGCCCCAGGCCGTAGAATAAAACAAGCAGGGAGCCAGATATGGTCCAGGGGCTGAAGTTTGCTGACTTCTGGACCAAAGAATCTCAGAGAGCCCTTCTAGTTTAATCTTCCACAACTTTGAAAGTCAAGTTAACTATAGTTCCTTTTCATTTCTATTTCTTGGGGGATACATGCTCTTCTAGTGTGACAGGAGGGACCTTAGAAGACACATTGCCCCCCACCCCAAAAAAAAAGATGCCTGCTGGGGCACCTGGGTGGCTCAGTCCGTTGAGTGTAGGACTCTTGATTTTGGCTCAGGTCATGATCTCAGGGTCGTGAGATGGAGCACCACACCAGGATCCTCACTCAGCACAGAGCCTGCTTAAGATTCTCCTCTCCCTCTGCCCCTCCCCTACACTGAGTGCTCTCATTCTAAAGAGAAGAAAAAAGGTGTCTGCCAAATTCATACTGGCCAGCTTCAGACACTAGCAATTCTGTTTTTTTTTTTTTTTTTAAGTAATCTCTACACCCAATGTGGGGGCTTGAACCTACAACCCCAAGATCAAGAGTCTCGTGCTCCACTGCCTGAGCCATCCAGGCACCTCTGAACACTAGCAATTCTACTCTGAGAGCTGCAGTGTCTGGTACAGTAGCCACTAGCCACAAGTGGTATTGCCCATTTGGAATATGGCTAGTCCAGGCTAAAATGTACTGCCAGTATAAAATGCTCACCAGGTTTTGAAGACTTAATACTAGAAAAAAAGAATTTAAGCTATCTCCTTAATATTTTATATTAATTATGTTTTAGTATATGTGCTGCCGATGACCACTATATTATGTTTTTTTTTTAATTTTTATTTATTTATGTATGATAGTCACAGAGAGAGAGAGAGGCAGAGACACAGGCAGAGGGAGAAGCAGGCTCCATGCACTGGGAGCTCGATGTGGGATTCGATCCCAGGTCTCCAGGATCGTGCCCTGGGCCAAACGCAGGCGCTAAACCGCTGCGCCACCCAGGGATCCCTATATTATGTTTTAAACAATATTTTTATATACTAAAATATATTAAAATTAATACAAAATAAAATAAAATTAACCCTGTCCCCCCCTTTTTTTTAAGATTTTATTTATTTATTCATGAGAGACAAATAGAGAGACAGAGAGAGGCAGAGACACAGGCAGAGGGAGAAGCAGGCCCCATGAAGGGAGCCTGATGTGGGACTTGATCCCGGGACTCCAGGATCACACCCTGGGCCAAAGGCAGGTGCAAAACCAGTGAGCCACCCAGAGATCTCCAGTCCCCTTTAAAAAAAAAAAAAGATTTATTTATTTTGAGAGAGAGAACGAGTGTGCGAGGGGCAGAGGGAGAGAATCTCAAGCAGATTCTGTGCTGAGCGCAGAGCTGGATGCTGTGTTCAATCTCATGACTATGAGGTCATGACCGGAGCCAAAGCAAGAGTCAGATGCTTAACAACTGAGCCAACCAGGTGCCCCAACCCTGTCCCTTTTTGTTTTGAATATGACTACTAGAGGATTTTAAATTACATGTATGGCTCACATATTTCTATTGGATGCTGCTGCTCCCCAAAATTGCTTGTGTCATTGATTTAAGATTTATCCCTTTTGCAAATGCAATATTCTTCCATTCGAAATAATACATTTACCTTATCAGTAAATATTAATGAGGATGTGATAGAAAGTTGAACATGGATTTGGAGGAATAGAGGCTCTAGAAATTGTGTCTGGAAATGGAAAGTGGCATTTTTATAATTAAAGATGCAAAGACGGGCTGAGAAAAGGAAGGATTGGGCATCTCCCCACTCGTCAGCCTTTCAGAGTTCTTTTTTTTTTTTTAAGAAGATTTTATTTATTTAGTCATGAGAGACCCAGAGTGAGAGGCAGAGACATAGGCAAAGGGAGAAGCAGGCTCCCTGTAGGAAGCCCACTGTGGGACTTGATCCTAGGACCCTGGGATCAAGCCCTGAGCCTAAGGCAGACGCCCAACCAGTGAGCCACCCAGGTGTCCCATCCCTTCAGAGTTCTCAGGGTCCATGTGGCAGTCTTAAGGAACGAGCGCTCCATCAGTGGTCAGGAAGACTGGGTCTCGGCCTAGCTTGTAGCTTACAGTGTCACAGGCAGGTTATTTTGCTTCCACTTCCTTGTCTCCAATATGAGGATGAAGATGCCCCTGCATGCCTTGCAGAGCTGAGAATGTGTGTGAGTGCTCATGAGCTCTACAAGGCTGCAGCAACATCCAGCACATAAGGAGAATTTGCCCGGTTGGATTAGCCACCTCCCACTGACTAGCAAGCTGTACTCCTCCCTCCCCTCAGCTGCAATCCTGCTGCCCTAAAATCTGTGCACTCTGATTGTCAGTTACAGGTCAAGGACCCACCCTTTAGTGACAGCTGGCCCAAGCCTTCCAACTTAGGTTGTCCCAAGTCATGGAGGCTGATTTATTAAGCCATGCCTATCCTATAGCCAGCTCCAAGGAGTGCCTTGCTGGGTTAAACTCACATGTTTCATCCAGTTAAAAAAAAAAAAAAAAAGGCCACCAATCCTTGCAATGGTCATTCAGATACGCGATGCTTTTTCCTGGCTCCAGACTTTATCTCTGCTGTTTCCTCTGCCTCTATTGCTTTTTCTTGAGATCTGCACGTGGAAGTCTCTCCACATCAGGTAGATCTCAAGTAGCACTTCCTTAGGCCTTTTTTGTTGTTGTTGTCTATTTATTCATGAGAGACACAGAGAGAGAAGCAGAGACACAGGCAGAGGGAGAAGCAGACTGTATGCAGGGAGCCCGATGGGGGACTTGATCCCAGGACTCCAGAATCATGCCCCGAGCCAAAGGCAGAGGCCCAACCACCGGGCCACCCAGGTGCCCCTCCTTAGGCCTTTTTGACCATCAAGAACACCTTTCTCTTCCTTTCTCTTTCTTCCTTATACTTATTTCAACCTGCAACCTTTAAAAAAAATTTTTATTATTATATTTTAAGATTTTATTTATCAATTCATTCATGAGAGGCACAGGGAGAGGGGCAGAGACACAGACAAAGGGAGAAGCAGGCTCCCCACAGGGAGCTCAATGTGGGATCATGCCCTGAGCCAAAGGCAGACACTCAATTGCTGAGCCACCCAGGTGTCCCTTTATTATTATTATTTTTAAGTAAACTCTACCCCAATTCTGGTGGGGCTTGAACTCTCCACTCTGAGATCAGGCATTGCATGCTCTACTGAGTCTGCCAGGTGCTCCAAAATGGAAGTGGCTATCACGTGGGTAATGGATTGCAAAAGCGTTGATGGAGGAGCAAATGCAAGAATGAGTCCAGAAGCCTGCTCTCATCACGATGCTAATGGGCCATCGTTGGGTCAGGTTTCCACCTTATTCCAGTGGATGGCTGCCCCAAACAAAGAACCACCTACCCTGTTGCCACAGAACCAACAGGTTTCAGCTTGAAGAAGTCATGTGACTGACACCAAGAGGTATTTCAGAATTTCTTCGGGACTAAAATTCCTATTTGTTTGTATCTGCCTCAGAGATGTACTTGGTTTGTATGTGGTTGTTGGATTGGATTCCAGTCTTCGCTAATATTGTCCGCTGCCTCTTCCCACACTTGTCTTTTCTCCTCCCTTTCTCCCTTCCCAGCCCTATGCCTGTGAGTCAAGATTCACCTCCAGGAATGCATCCCTCCCCAGGCCCTACTGGTCTCTGAGCTCTCAGAGCCGTTTCTTCATTGTACTCATTTTAGCCTTTTTCTACACATACTCATGTGGTTCGTGCCTTATCTCCCTAATTAGGTTGTCTGATTCTAGAGGGTGGGAGCTTTTCCACGTACAACTTTATTTATTTATTTTTTAATTTTTATTTATTTATGATAGTCACAGAGAGAGAGAGATAGAGGCAGAGACATAGGCAGAGGGAGAAGCAGGCTCCATGCACCGGGAGCCTGATGTGGGATTCGATCCCGGGTCTCCAGGATCGCGCCCTGGGCCAAAGGCAGGCGCCAAACTGCTGCGCCACCCAGGGATCCCTCCACGTACAACTTTAGAGCTGGAAGGAATTGTAATGTTTATCCCTTAGTACATCCTCTCACTAACGCCTGTGTCACTTTATGACATCTCTGACAACTTCTGCTTTGGTCTCTTGAGGACCTCTGGTGCTGGGGCCCTCCTTACCTGAAGATGTCTGGCTCAGTGTAGGAATATAGGAAGGTGTTAAATACGGAGCACCTGGAGGGTTCTTCAGAAGAGCCTGCAACTCTTGATCTCAGGGTTGTGAGTTCAAGCCCCACATTGAGTGTGGAGCCCACTTAAAATAAATAAATATACTTTTAAAAAAGAGATGTTAAATACAGTGTTGTTGAATTCAAGCTACTTCTCCCTTAAGGCTGAGTCAGTCCTTGGCTGGGTGTGGGATGCAGAAGAGAGAGAACATTGAGGAATGAACAATGTTTTGGCTAAAAATGTTGGGGAATGTTTCCAACAATCTTATGTCCAGGCTATAATTCATGTGCTGTGATTCAGCTCTTGCCCAGTGTTATTTAGGGTAAGTGAATTACAAAACATCAACTCAAATACCTCTTTCTTTCTCCCTTAGGAGAGGCTCTAGTGTAATTGTTCCGGATGACTTTCAACAAGGGGCTGGATGAGCATCTTATCCACACAGCTAGCACTTGTCAGGAGCTGTACAGCTTACCAAGCCCTTTCCAAGACTTCAGCTCATTAGAAAAAAATTTTTTTAAGTTTTAAAAGTTTTATTCATTTAAGTTATCTCTACAACCAAAGTGGGACTCGAACTCACGACCCCCCAGATCAAGAGTCGCATAGCTCTTCTAATGAAGCCAGCCAGGTGCCCCTCAGTAGAACTTTTGGATTGGGGCAGCATTACCCTAACTTTATAAAGGAGGAAACTGAGATCTGAATTCAGTTCTGAGGATGGCAGAGCCGGTGCTCAAACCCTAGTCTTCAAGGTCTAAGAATCTAGTGCTTTGTTTTCACTAAGGTAGACAGTCATCTAAAAAACAAAACAAAAAAAAAAAACCACTGACACTTTATTTATTTTAAATATTTTATTTATTTATTCATGAGGGACACACAGAGAGGTAGAGACACAGGCAGAGGGAGAAGCAGGCTCCCTGTGGGGATCCTGATATAAGACTCGATCCCAGGGGGATCCCTGGGTGGCTCAGCGGTTTAGCGCCTGCCTTTGGCCCAGGGCGTGATCCTGGGGACCCGGGATCGAGTCCCACGTCGGGCTCCTTGCATGGAGCCTGCTTCTCCCTCTGCCTGTGTCACTGCCTCTCTCTGTCTCTCATGAATGAATAAATAAAATCTTAAAAAAAAAAAAAAAAAAGACTCGATCCCAGGACTCCAGGACCATGCCCTGGGCCAGTGGCAGGTGCTAAACCACTGAGCCACCCAGGTGTCCCCCCAGTGACACTTTAAATAGAGTGGGGATCCCTGGGTGGCTCAGTGGTTTAGCGCCTGCCTTTGGCCCAGGGCGTGATCCTGGAGTCCCGGGATCGAGTTCTGCGTCGGGCTCCCGGCATGGAGCCTGCTTCTCCCTCCTCCTGTGTCTCTGCCTCTCTCTCTCTCTCTATGTCTATCATAAATAAATTAATTAATTAAAAAAAATAAATAGAGTTCATTCTGTCTTACAAAGGCTGCATTTGGCCCTGGAGAAAGGATCAGGGTCAGCGACTAGGTATGGATGCAGATTCCTCCAATACCAGAAATCCCAGATAAATGGCAGGGGCCAGCCAAATACTTCTCTAGTCTTCCTGTCTCCAATCTCCCCCTCTGTCTACTTGAGAAGTAAGCAAATTCCTCAAATTCCCCCTGCCCCATTTCTGTGAAATGCTTACCTGTGTGCTAGGATTGGCCTATGTGTCCAACAGGGGCTGCTTTCCCAGGAGGGATGACTTCAGGGGCTCCTGGACACTGCTACTGGCTGCCTCCCCCATCGCACCCCACTCAACAGCTAGCTCAGCTGAAATGTCACTGCTAGAGCTTCTCTCCTTTTGCTTGAAGTGTGATCCCTGTTAAATTCAGAAACATGTTGGGAGTGGTGTCATTTTAACACCATTAGCAATCATGGATCTGGGTGAATGAGTTTCAGAGTCTTTCCTAAGAGTACTAGGTTGTTGTTTTTTTTTTTTTTTCCCCATGGAAAAATTAAAAAAATCACACGAGTCATAAATATTAATTGCAAAAAAGGAAGCCTACCAGTAAGATCAGGAAAGAGTCCCAGGGCAGACCCACAACCTGAATGGGTGGCAGAACCAACCTGCACAAAGACAGACTGGCGAGGGAATGGTACTGGGATCATCTGTAGCCCGTTTGGAAAGAAACACAATGGTGCTTATCTCACTACAGGAATACAAAAATCAATCCAGATATTAAGTACGAAAGCAAAACTTTTAAAACTTTCAGAAAAATATAGGATGATTGTTATGAGCTCAGGGTAAAAAGAAGGGTTTCTTTTTTTTTTTTTTTTAATTTATTTATGATAGTCACACAGAGAGAGAGAGAGAGAGGCAGAGACATAGGCAGAGGGAGAAGCAGGCTCCATGCACCGGGAGCCCGACGTGGGGTTCGATCCCGGGTCTCCAGGATCGCGCCCTGGGCCAAAGGCAGGCGCCAAACCGCTGCGCCACCCAGGGATCCCTCTTTTTTTTTTTTTTTTTTTTTAAGATTTTATTTATTTATGAGAGTGAGCACGAGCTGGGGGAGGGACAGAGGGAGAAAAAGACTCCTGCTGAGCGGGGAGCCCAATAAGGGGCTCCATCCCAGGATCCCGGGATCATGATCCGAGATGCAGGCAGATGCTTAGCCAACTGAGCCACCCAGGTGCCTCATAATGATAGGTTTCTAAAGATTAAACAAATAAACATACAACAAGACACAGACCATAAAGGAAAGAATACATTAGCTCCATTAAAACTAATCAAAGGCTATCTTAAAACAGAGCATCTCAACTCTGGCTGCATATAAGAATCAGCTGAGAAGCTTTTAAAAAATCCTAGTATCCCATCCTTTCTGGGAGTAGGCCCTAGATACAGCCTCACCTCAAACATTTGCAAGGTCTAGAACAAGAGTACCAGTGTGTGAGGGGGCGCCTGGGTGTTCCAGTTGGTTGAGCATCTGCCTTCAGCTCAGGTCGTGATCTCAGGGTCCTGGGATAGAGGCCCACATCGGGCTCTCTGCTCAGGGAGGGGCCTGCTTCTCCCTCTCCCTTGGCACTGCTCTCCTCACTTGTGATCACACTCTCACATGCTCTGTCTCAAATAAATAAATAAAATCTTAAAAACAACAACAACAATTTGGGTACCTGGAGCCAGGTGAAGGAATGAGACTATAGGCTTTGCAGGTGGGTGGGGGGCATATCCCTCTGGCTGTGTGGACTTGCTACTGAGCAGGGTCTTTTAAAGTAAAACCTAGGGCAGGGGTCCCTCCTACCTCGGTTTTAGGATGGAACTGCTTGAGCACCTGTACTCTTTTTTGTTAACTCTTTACTGGTTTTTATTTTTTTATTTTATTTATTTATTTTTTTCTTTACTGATTTTTAAATATACAGATACATGTATAGAAAAGTACAAAAATCATAGGTATACAGCTTGATGAATTTTCACAAATATATTGATTAAGGATATATGTATTTATCTGCCCCTCCCATCCCGGCTCTCACTCTTTCTCTCTGCACTCGCTCGCTCTCTCTTTCTAAAATAAATAAATAAATCTTTTTAAAAAATCAATTCAATGTAAAGAGGTTAACGTTTTAACTTTATTAAAAAACTGGTTACAAATAAAATGCATTCAACATACAATTTGGGTGCTATATAAGTCCAAAGCACGAGAAGGGACAGCTCCCTAAAATGTCCCTCTGGGATGGGACACAACAGTGTGCTGTGTACTCTTCAACCTTTTCTATAGGTAGAAGTATGATTATGGATTTTTGCTAAAATGAGATTGTTCTAGATAAACCCTTCTGAACCTTGTTTTTTTCACCTAGCAATGATCTCTTAAATAGATTTTCCCCTCATAATGCCATGCTTCAGAGAGAAGAGCAGTTGGAGATGGAGAACACCTTCCCCTTTCCTCCCCACACACTCATTTCTGAAAATCCAGCCCACGTATCACCTCTGTGAATCCATAGGATGCCAGGGTCAGGGAGACCCCAGAGATTTGCCAGTCTGTCCCTCCCCCCATGTTACCAATAGGGAAACTGAGCCTTGGGAAAGAGTTGCATTTGGCCCAAGGTTACTTGGCAGATAGCAGCTGAGCGAGGACCGGAGCCCTGGAGCAGGGCTCTGCACTTCCTTCATACAAGCTGCTTCTCTGGGAACCATCATGCACTATTTCTTATCATGAAATCCCATTGTATATGCGTATGCACCTGCTGTCACATCCACGAGGATATCCTGTGTCTACTCATTGAACCAAAAGGTATGGAGCACCTACCATGTGCCAGAAAGCAGTGACATGGACGGAGGAGGCTCCCATCTTGTGGCACTTAAATTCTAAAGGGGACAGTCGGCCAATAAAGATACAAGGCGATTTCTGGCAGAGATAAATGTGGAGGAGAAAACAAAATAGGTGTGTGGTGTAAGAGAGAACGAGCAGACAGGATTGGGCACCAACCATTGCACACTGTGGCTCGCAGTCCCGGGTCGGAGTGAGAGAAGACACCCACCAGCCAACCCTAAATTTGTGTCTGCTTACCACACAGCCTGTGATCTGCTGTGCACGAATATTTTTATAATTCCCATCACCGTCCAACTAGCATAATCGCATCGTGACTGGTGTGTGTCTTAAAAGGGTCAATTTGTTTAATGTAAACATTTAAAATGTACTGTAATTTTGGTAAAGCCACGTTAGCATTTCTTCATTTGGTAACGTATTGGGAGCACCCCTCACCCTTACCCCTGAATGGAAGCATTCCAGAGTCCTCTTAGTCTCTACGGGACCCTAACTTAGAGGTACTTGTGCTTTCTGGACTTGTAATTGTACATTGTCAACTCCCTGCAGGCAGGAGGAAGTCTTAATGTTCTGCCCACAGCTGCATTAATATTTGTTGGGGGAGATCATTATCAAAGAGAAGGTCACCACTGTGCCCTGTAGCCTGTGTGGGATAAAGAGGCAGGTACATCACCCAACAGACACAGCTAGACTGGGGACTTCTTTCCCCAGAATGCTCAGAGAACATACCCAGCTGTCTCCCTGCAGGGGTTTTGTTTACTCTGTCCTGAGTGTACAGTCAGGACAGAGTGGGAGCCCACGAAGTCGGGGCCATGGAGAGAGACCCCAGCTTCCCAGAGACAAGCCTATAAGTTGGGAGGTGACAGGCTGATCGCGGGGACAAGCCCCTGGTATTGGCAGGGTTTCTCACTTGTCCCTAAGGAGACAGTATAGAGTCGGAGGCATTTGGTTTCTGAAGCAGATTACCTATTTTCCACCGCTAGTCCCTGGTGTCAGACACTGTTTCCACTGTGGGTGTGGGAGAAGAAAATACGAAATAGGCTTGGCCAGGTGCAGTGGCACCTGGCCCGTGGGCCAGAGGGGGCCTGTGGCTGGCTGCTCTGTTACAAGACAGCTAGCCCACACATCGCCCTCTTATTTGTTTTCTATTTTCAGTTTCTACGAATACATGTTTGTCTGAATCTGTCCAGGTTGCTGTAACAAAATACCATAGACCGGATCGCTTATAAGCAACAGAAATTTATTTTCTATGGTTCTGGACACTGGGTAGTCTAAGATCAAGGCACAAGCAGATTTGGTGTCTGCTGAGGACCTGCTTCCTAGTTCATAGACAAGGATTTTTTTTGCTATATCCTCACATGGAAGAAGGGGTGAGGAATCTCTCTGGGGCCTCTTCTTAAACGGGCACTCATCCCATCATGAGGTCTCTGCCTTTGTGATCCGATCACCTCTAAAATGCCCCATGTCCACACGCCATCACGTTGGGGTTGGGATTTCAACACATACATTTGGTGGGGGTGGAGGGGGGTCATGAACATTCAGTCCATTGCAATGTTCATTGTGAAAAATCAAAACAATATATATTTTAAAGTAGGAAAATTATAATCTCTAATTTTTTGCTATGATAAATAATGCTGGAATAAATGTCCTTATATATCTGTCCATCTGTATATACATAATAGGAGTCTGGATGATGTTTTTTTAAATTTTTTGTTTGTTTTGTTTTAGAGAGAGGACCAGTGCAGGGGCATGTGGGGAAGGCAGAGGGAGAGGGAGAGGAAGAGCAAGAGAATCCCAAGAAGGCTCCAAGTTCAGCAGAGCCCAAAGTGGGGCTCAATTCCATGACCTTGAGATCATGACCTGAGCAGAAACCAAAAGACATATGCTTAATCAAATGAGGCCCCCAGGTGCCCCAAGATTCTTTTTTATTTTTATGCAATCTCTATACCCAACATCGGCCTTGAACCCACAACTCCAAGATTAAGAGTCCCATGCTCCATGGGCTGAGCCAGCCAGGTGCCCCCTGGATGATGATTCTTTTAAAAACACTTACTTTTGGGGATCCCTGGGTGGCGCAGCGGTTTGGCGCCTGCCTTTGGCCCAGGGCACGATCCTGGAGACCCGGGATCGAATCCCACGTCGGGCTCCTGGTGCATGGAGCCTGCTTCTCCCTCTGCCTGTGTCTCTGCCTCTCTCTCTCTATCTGTGACTATCATAAATAAATAAAAAAATTAAAAAAAAAAAAAAACACTTACTTTTGGGTGATGAACATTAAGGAGGGCATGTGATGTCATGAGCACTGAGTATTACAGAAGACTGATGAATCACTGATCTCTACCTCTGAAACCAGTAATATGTAATATGTTCCTTAATTAAATTTATTTATTTTTAAAAGATTTTATTTATTCATGAGAGTCACAGAGAGAGAAGCAGAGACACAGGCAGAGGGAGAAGCAGACTCTTCCACTTCAGACTCACTGGTTCAACATTTGCATATTAACAAGATCTCCAGGATTTTGTAGGCACATTTTAGTTTGAGAAACATTGAGAAGTGGAAGATTGGGGCACCTGGATGGCTCAGTCAGTAAAGTGTCTGCCTTTGATTCAGGTCATGATCTCAGGGTCCTGGGATCGAGCCCTGCACGGGGCTCCCTGCTCAGTGGGGAGTCTGCTTTTCCCTCTCCCTGCTGCTCCCCTTGCTTGTACTCTCTCTCTCTGTCAAATGAATGAATAAAAATCTTTTTTAAAAAATTAAGTGGAAGATTAAGAGGCAGATAGAGTTAGCTCTCTGCTCACCTCTCAGAGATTGGAGAGGGTGTGACCTAAAACATTCTTCTGGGTTGAGTCTGGTCTTGTTCTCTAAACTATCAATTTTAGGATACTCATCCTTTTAGGGAGAGAACTCACTAGACCAGATCATTTCCCTCATGTGTTTTTCTTTTCTTTTTTTTTAAGATTTTATTTATTTATTCATGAGAGACACAGAGAGAGAGAGAGGCAGAGACACAGGCAGAGGGGGAAAGCAGGCTTCATTCAGGGAGCCTGATTTGGGAATATGATCCTGGGACTCCAGGATCATGCCCTGGGCCGAAGGCGGGTGCTAAACCACTGAGCACCCCAGGGATCCTCCTCTCTGGTGTGTTTTTCGAACCAGGTGTGGAAACCTAGGCTGCCTTAGGATCTTGAGCTGTCAGGGCTGGGAAAGGCCAGAGATGTCTTCAATCCAGCTCAGCTGCTGCCCTGCCCACCCTTGCCCCTCCCCCACATCACCGGTGAGGCCCTGAGAAGGGTGATAATTTGCTTAGTTTCCTGCCCACATACTGGTGGCCTCGGTTCTGACTCCCAGCCCATCATTCCCTGTTTCAAAGTTTGGTCCACTACCTTTTTTCTATAGATTCAGCTCATCTTTTCAGAAAAAATTATTATTTTTTATTTTTTATTTATTAATGATAGTCACACAGAGAGAGAGAGAGAGGCAGAGACACAGGCAGAGGGAGAAGCAGGCTCCATGCACCGGGAGCCCGACGTGGGATTCGATCCCGGGTCTCCAGGATCGCGCCCTGGGCCAAAGGCAGGCACTAAACCGCTGCGCCACCCAGGGATCCCCAGAAAAAATTATTTTTAAAATATTGGTTTATTATAAACGAAGTATGTGCCTACTGGAAAGAATTCAAATGACATAAAAATTTCCCCAACAACTCTGTTCTAAGGTATCTATCCAAGAGAAAGGAAAACAGGTCACACGAAATACCTGTACGTGAATGTCCGCAGCAGCACTATTTGTAATAGCCAAAAATGGAAATAACCCAAGCGCCCACCAGCTGATGAATGAAGAAACAGAATGTTGTATTCATACAATGGAATATTCGACAATACAAAAGGACAAAGCACTGATATATGCTACCACATGTGTGTGCCTTGAACACATGCTGAGTGTAAGAGGCCAGTCCTAAAAAACCACGTATGATTCCACTTATAGAAATGACCAGATTAAGGCAAACCCAATGAAACAGAAAGTAGATTAGTGGTTGCCAGGGGCTGGTGGGTGGGGGAAATGGGAAGTGACTACTCGGGGGTGTGGGGTTTCCTTTTGAGGGGGGGTGTTGGGTTTCCTTTTGGGGTGATTAAGGATGTTCTGAAATTAGACACTGGTCATATCTGTACAACTCTGTGAATACACCAAAAACTACTTGTGAAAAAAATCCTTTAAAAGGGTGAATTTTTTTGGGGGGGAGAATAAAAGGGTGAATTTTATGGTTGGTCAGTAAAGCTATTCTTGGGCAGCCCCCGTGGCTCAGCAGTTTAGTGCTGCCTTCAGCCCAGGGCCTGATCCTGGAGACTTGGGATCGAGTTCCATGTCGGGCTCCCTGCATGGAGCCTGCTTCTCCCTCTCCCTGTGTCTCTGTCTCTGTGTCTCTGTCTTTCTTTCTCATGAATGAATAAATAAAATCTTAAAAAAAATGGGGATCCCTGGGTGGCTCAGTGGTTTAGCACCTGCCTTTGGCCCAGGGTGTGATCCTGGAGTCCTGGGATCGAGTCCCACGTCAGGCTCCCTGTAGGGGAGCTTCTCCCTCTGCCTGTGTCTCTGCCCCTCTCTGTCTCTCATGAATAAATAAATAAAATATTAAAATAGAAAGCTATTCTTAAAAAAAAAAAACGGTAGGAGGAAGAAGGTAAAATAATCTTTAAGTCACCCTGCCCCAAGTTGCTAACTCATTCCTGCCATAAATACTTAGCCTGCGGGCTGAGGACTCAACATGAAGCAAACCTCGTCCTAAGAGCAATGTCACCCCCGTATCCGGAGCCCCAGGGCCAGCGCCCACCGGCTGCAGAGTTTCCACCACTGATGCCAGAACCCGTCCCCACTCGCTCTCTGCCACCCCAGCGCCCGCCAGCCACTGCCCCCCCGGTGACAGCCACCTCCACCCCCCACCTCCCTGGGCAGCTGCACATGGCACGAGAAGGACCCGCCGCCTTGCCAGCAGGCTCGCCCTACATTCACGACACGAGGCCCCAGTGGCGCTTCGTGCTGCCGGGTGCCACCGTCATTCACTCCACAGGAGTGTCGCGCGGCCTCTGTAACACGGGGACAGCGATATTTCTGCCTCTCTGGTGTTGGCTCCCTGAGCACCAGGCAGCGGGCTCCGGTTGGGGGCGGCCCTCGCTTAAGGTCTCTGGTCTGCAGTCCGAGGGTCCCCGGGGACCTGGCCTCTGGGCAGCCACCGGGTCTTGGCGGCCACTGATCATCCTCCCGAGGGGGGAGGGAAGAGGCTCAGGGCAGGGAGCTGGGCCGTAGGAGAGGGAAGGTCACAACTTCCTGCAGCCAACGACGTCCCACGTGGTGCGTCAAGCCTGAGTCAGACCACGGAGCCCAAATGGAAACTTACCAGGGCCTCAGAGCGGGCGTGTGCGAGTCGGGGTGCAGGCCGCGACACCCCATCCTGGACAGAGGAGGCCGGCTGCCCCAGGAATCCGGGCTGTGCCTCCCTCCAGGGAGCTGGATCGAAGCCCAGGGGAAGGAGGAAGTGTGAACACGGCTCCCCAGTGACTCACTTCGCCCATCTGGGGCAAGTCAACTCTCAGCCCTGCCGGAAGCCCGCTCGCCTCCCACCCAGGGGATCATCGCCCCGGGTCAGCGCATTCGAAACACTCCCCCCGGTCCACCTGCACCCTGCTGTCCTCCACCTGGGTGTGGGTGTGTTCAGATGCTTGCAGGTGCCTGCCCGGGCCTAGAAGTAGGTCTTAGCAGAGACAACAGAGGGCATGGGAGCAGTGGGAAAAGCCCTGTTCTGGAAGTCAGGACACCTGGGGCTCTGCCCTGGGCCTGGCAGATCTCACAGCCTCTCCGGGCTCCCGTCTCCACTTCTTTGAGAATGAGAATGGGAAGCTGGACTCCATGTCCTACCGGCCCCATGGGCTCTGGAATCTGCCAGGGTTTGGGGTTCCTCTGTCCTCAAGGGAAAAAACCCACCTTCTCCCCCAGTGCGAGAGGCCCTTGCTGATTTGGTCCTGCCTCTAGGGACCTCCTCCTCCCTCCTCTCATAACCCCAGCAACATTCAGCTGTGCCTGGCTAAGAGAGCAAGCACCCGGAATGCCCTCAGCACAGCACCTTCGTTGGCTGACACCAACTCATCCCTTGGGCCCCCCCCCTCGGACGCTACTCTTTCTTCGGCCTTCCTCTCTAGGCCCTCCAGCCGCGGCATCCTCCAGCAGGGGCTGTCCTCTTCTCTCTCTTCCCCATTAAATTGACCTCCCTGTGAGGGTAAGGACCCACATAGAGAGGACTCAAAGAATATTTTATGAATGAATGAATGAACTAATGAATGAAGTGGAAGCTCCAGGCAAGTGGAGCTATGGTTTGCTTCCTCCACACGGGGCCTATGTGAGGCTACCCCAGAGCTCTTCCCTGCCAAGGAGGGGGTGCTGATTGGAGGGGGTGCAGATTTTCAAGGGAGGTTCCAGCTGGCTTCTGGCCATGCCACAGCCCCAGGCTGTCTGACCCATGACTCACGGGCCCCAGAGTTTTCTCAGCCTTCTCCGGCCTTCTTTTTCTTCTTCTTCTTCTTCTTCTTCTTTTTTTTTTTTTTTAAAGATTTTATTTATTTACTCATGAGACACACAAAGAGGCAGAGACACAGGCAGAGGGAGAAGCAGGCTCCCTGCAGGGAGCCCAATGCAGGTTTCCATCCTAAGATCCTGGATCACAACCTGAGCCAAAGAGAGACGCCTAACCATCTGAACTACCCAGGTGCCCCCTAAGAAGAAACTTTTAACCTGGGAACAGTTTCAGATAAACAGAAATGCTCAAAGATCACACAGTTCCTTTACACCCTTCCCAGTTTCCCTTCTGTTAACGTCTTACACAACCACGGCACATTGGCTAAAGGGAGGAAACCAGCGCTGGTAAGATGCTACTCACTCAACTCCAGACTTCATTCGATTTCACCAGTTTTTCCACTAACGTCCTTTTTCCATCTCGGGATCCCATCCAGGGAGCCCCACTGCATGTAGTCACATGCTATTTAATCCCCTTAAATGTGATGATGAAAGTGGAGTTATCTTCATCCAACAGATGAAGGAAGAAGAGACTGGGGGGCGCCTGGGTGGCTCTGTCGGTTAATCATCTGACTCTTGATTTCAGCTCAGGCCATGATCTCAGGGTCATGGGATCAAGCCTTGCATGGGGCTCTGCGCTCAGCATGGAGTCTGCTTGTCCCTTTCCCTCTGCTCCCCACCCTGCCCCCCTGAAATAAAATCTTAAAGCAAACAAAAACCCCAAATATACAACAACGTATTGTTTAATAAAAGGAAGCGACTGGGGGAGGTGAGTGACCCACCCAGTCACAGCCCAAAGGCCAGGGCAGTGGCAGACAGGGACTCAGAGCCAGAAGCCACCGGTAGTGCGGCCCACCCAGGCCCCTGGTGTGGAGGATGGATAGTCAGTCACTTGGAGGCAAGAGCGAGGACGGAATGAGATCACGTCTGCAGGCGTCTTCCTGCCCACAAAACGGGAGCTGTTGTTATTATGACTGTCAGCACCATCATTACGGAGGGGCCCAGACCTCCTCAGGACTCCAGGTTCTTTCTTCAGGATTCTGTTTAGACGAGCCCCTGACAATACTTGGGCGCTTTTCCTGGGGAAGAAGATAGGCCTTCCAGAACTTGCTTTTTTTTTTTAATTCCTGAGAGACACAGAGAGAGAGGCAGAGACACAGGCAGAGGGAGAAGCAGGCTCCCTGTGGGGAGCACGATGCAGGACTCGATCCCAGGACCCCGGGATCACGACCTGAGCCAAAGGTAGATGCTCAACCGCTGAGCCACCCAGGGGCCCCCGAGACTGTGCTTTGACTCGGCCCTTGAGATGAACAAAATCCTAGGGTGCAGTCCCACCGTGGCCACTGGCTGTGTGTCCTTGGGCAAATCATGGCATCCCCCGGGTCTCTGTTTCCTGGCCTGGCCTGCACGATGGGGACCGCAGCGACGTTGGGAGGACTCCGTGGGACAGTAGCCAGGCAGCTGGTCATCCGGGCAGACCTCTGGCCCCCGAGGGTGAGGGGCCGCCAGCCAGGCCAGCCTGGTTCTGGTTCCGGTCTACCCTGTGTGACCCTAGGCGGGCTACATGACCCTGCCAAGACCCAGCTTCTTGTCAGGGATAATCAATCATCCCCAACCTCCCCAGCCTCACCCCAAGCAACCACTCAGGAAATCAGCTTCCACTCTGCCTCTTACCCTCGGGCCTAAAGAGGTTGTGTCTCAAGGTCAAGTAGCCGATGAGAGGCTTAGGCAGGGAGAGAGGCTAGGTCTTTAAGACCTCATCCCATCCACCTGAGCACAGCCCTCCTCCCCGACTCACTTGGAGGCTCCTGGGCAGCCGCCAGCTGCCTGCTGCATCTGAACTTGCCAAAGAGATGCCCCGCCAGGGAGCCCCCCAGCCCCCCAACTTAACACGCCATCTGGAAACACCCGATGAAGGAAGTGCTACAGATAATTTTCCAAAAACGGTAAAATCACGACTCCTATGAAGATATAAAATGAACATGGGTCAGATGTGGTAAGTGGCTCCAAGAGGCAACAGACCATTCACGTTTATAGGCCAGAAAATGGAAATAAATGGGCACATGGAGGGAAAACCAGTTTTCCACAAGGGGGGGGGGGTGAAGGGGCCTTTACCAGACAAGACAAAATTGGTCAGTTACCTACAATTTACAGTTGTAAAATAATAATGCAAGGCCTGGCTGGCTCAGTTGGTAGAGCAAGCTCCTCTCAGGGTTGTGAGTTCAAGCCCCCTGGTTGGGCGTGGAGCCTACTTCAAATTTAAAAAAAGAAAATAAAAGCAAGCAAGAAGCAAGAAAGGAAGGCTAGAATCTGATACCCCGGAAGGGTGTGCTGGAGGCAGACATAGTTTTCCACTGAACTATGTGGTTTTTTTCCGCAGAAGGAAGGCCATGAACAGGGTGCACTCCGTGGTCTCTAATCTGATGATCATTCACCAGATGAGTATGACTCATGCACTGTGAATACAAGGTCCTTTCTTTATCTTTTTTTTTTTTTTAGAAGGTCCTTTCTGAATGAGTTGGGGACATCACTTCTCACTTGCAAGCCAGAGGCCTACAGCCTAAAAATGAGTGGCCCAAGACGTTTACAGATTTTTTCAGCAGGATTTTTTCTTTTTTTTTTCTTTTAAAAGTATAATTGATATACAATATTTCCACTGGATTTTGGCATCTGTGTTACACAATGGGTTCTAGAACATTCTAGAATGTGGGTGTTTGTGATGTAGATCTGTGGCCTGTAATTTACACTGGACCTGGTCTGGTACTGACTCTGCTGTGCAGCCCTGGGCAGTTACACCATCTCTCTGATGTGCAGCTTCCTTGTCTTTGAACTGGGATTTTTAAAAAAAGATTTTATATATTTATTCGTGAGAGAGAGAGAGACAGAGAGAGACACAGGCAGAGGGAGAAGCAGGCTCCATGCAGGGAGCCCGACACAGGACTCGATCCCAGGTCTCCAGGGTCATGCCCTGGGCTGAAGGCAGCACTAAACCCCTGAGCCACCTGGGCTGCCCTGAACTGGGATATTAACAGTACCTACTTCATAGATCATTAATTTTAAATATATATATATATATATTTTTATTCATGAGAGACACAGAGAGAGACTGGTGCCCTGGGAACTGTATTTTAAATCATTTTTTTAAAGTGGACTCCATGCTCAAAGTGGAGCTTGAACTCAGGACCCTGAGATCAAGAGTCACATGCTCTACTGATTGGGCCAGCCAGGTATTCCTGAGAACTGTATTTTATTTTATTTTTTAAAAAGATGTACTGATCTATCCGAGAGAGAGAGACAGAGAGAGAGAGAGAGAGCACACGCATGAAAGTGTGGGAGGGGCATGAGAGAATCTTCAAGCAGACTCCCTGCTGAGTGAGGAGCCCAAAGAGGTGCTGGATCCCAACACCCTTATCACATGACCCTGAGCCAAACCAAGAGTCAGAAGGTTGGCCGACTGAGCTGCCCAGGCACCCAGACAACTGTATTTTAAGTTGATAAAACCATTTCTCTGCCAATGTCCTGTGGTCACTGGGGTTCTTTCCCTATCAGCCTAGCCTTCTGTCTCCCGCATCCCGACCCCCTTCTCCTCTCCATTAATCCCTATTTCCACCATTTGAGTCCCTAGCAGAGTAAGGGGCAGCATTCGGCTGCCTGGAGGGGGCTGGGCACCCCTGGGCACCTCGCTATGGCCTTGGGCAAGGGCGACCGGCAGGAAGGCTCCGTGTTACTGCAGCGTCCTGCTCTCCTTTGTCCTCGCGATGTGCTTACAGAGTCCAGGCTGCCGGCATCGGCTCGGGGGTGCAGCGTGAGCGCTCCTGGGTGGGAGCCTCCACGCAGGTGGGAGCGTCCACGCAGGTGGGAGCTGGGGCGCAGGAGGAACTGTCTCCCAGCGCCGTCTCCCTCCAAGACGATGTGTTCCAGCTGCGCGCCACGCGCCTCTCCACCTGCCCCATCCCGCGAGGGGCCGCAGGGATTCTTCCCATCTCGCGTGGGAGAAGCTGAGGACCCCACGGGGGCGTGAGAACCTCGGTGCCCCGGGCTGAGCGCCCAGCTCGCTGGCCCATGCTGCCCCCTAGTGGCTGGGCACCGCACCTGCCCTCGGGAAGTCCCGGTCACCCAGGGACCCGCCTTCGGGGCTCCCGGGTGCGGGGTGACCTCTAGGACTCCCACATCGCTTTAGCAGCCCCTCTCCCCGTCCCTGAGCATTAAATATGCTTATGCACATGCTTAACTGTAAAATATACATGACACGGGGCAGCCCGGGGGCCCCAGCGGTTTAGCGCCGCCTTCAGCCCAGGGAGTGACCCTGGGGTCCCGGGATCCAGTCCCACGTCCGGCATGGACCCTGCTTCTCTCTCTGCCTGTGTCTTTGCCTCTCTCTCTCTCTCTCTCTCTGTGACTATCATAAGTTAAATATATATTTATATGTACATAACACAAAATTAATCATAACCATTTGAAAGTGTGTCCAGTTTAGTGGCTTTTTTTAAAGCACCATCACACTGTGGTTGCACCACTTCCTCCAATGGTTTCCAGAACACTTTGTCCCGCAGACTGAACGTACTCCTCAAGCAACTCCCGATCCCCGCCTTCCCCTAGCCCCTAACCAACCACCCTTCTACTTTCTGCCTCTCCAAACTGGGCTCCACGGAGGACCTCTCAGAAATGGAATCATTCGGTAATGGTCTTTTTGTCACTGGCTCGTCTCACCTTGCAGAAAGCTCCCCAGAAGTGTCCCCTGATGGAATGATTTCTAAACGTGCTGCCTGGAAGACAAGAGCATCCCCAGAATTTCATGCAACACCGGCCCCCCAAACACAACCAGCCAGGATTAGGCCGGAACACGAGGCATCATAGTGCAAGGTGACGTATCAATGATAGGAAAAAACCAAAACCAAAAAAAAAAAAAAGATAGGAAAAAACAAAACAAGCCGAACGTGGTGACTAAGAGGACAAAGTGGTCCCTGGCAGCCAGGAACCGGCCGGGCCAAGTGGCTCTGGGCCAACTGCAAAAACGGCCAGCACCTGCCCTGAGCCTCTGCCACCTGCCCACCAACCCCTGCTGTCGCGCCACCTCCTGGATATAAATGCATCAGACCTCCTGCTTCCTGATGGCACTCGGGGCAAATCCTCACCTCCCTAAATCCTGCCCCAAATCCCTTGGAGTCCCAGAGTCCCAGGAGTCCCTCTAACACCCGTGTCCTGAGAAGCCCGTTTCCCATGCCCTGTGGCCTCCAGTGCTGCAGCGGGCACGGGAACCCCAGCTCCGTCGCTGCGGGCATGTCCCCCCGGGTCTCCGACGTGCATCGCAGGACCAGCGAGGAACACTAAGGGCCGCCGGCCAGCCCTGGGCCAGAACCCTCAGCGCCCCCACTTCTTTCTTCCGGCCACAGCAAGCCTCTGTGACAGATATCAGCATCGTTCCCATTTTACAAAGGGGAAGGTCAAGGCTCAGGACTGACCGCTTGTCCGCACGATGTAGCAGGGGCAGGTCTAGCACCGCCAAGGCCAGCGCTCCTTCCTGCCACCGCCCTCCTCTCCGGAGCTGGCCAAGCAAGCCCGGGTGTCGGCGTCCTATTCGCGTGCAGACAGCACGTCCCAAGGGCGGGTGTTGACTCCCCAAAAGGGTCTAGTGGGCCCGGAGGGCCTCACACCACACAGGCTTCCCCCGGGGCCCCGGGGCCCACCCAGCCTCGCTCCCGCAGCCTGTGGCCAAGGCCAGTGCCCGGCTCGCCTGGGGTTGGCCGTGACAAGTCTTCATCGCTGGGCATGAGGAGGGACCCGAGTTCGTCACCTGCTGAGCTGAGCCCCGGTTTGGGGGAAGGAGGTAGAGGCACTGTCTGGACCGTCATGCCACAGTGAGCGGACACCCAACAGAAATGTCCCCAGCTACCGCCAAAGGCCAGCGCGCGCCTGGGTGAGATCTTAGTCGGAACAGATGGAGTTCTAGTGGGTATGCGTTTATTTTCATGTGTAGTAGGAAAAAACATAACTAGCACATAAGACGTGGCTGCAGGATACATCGTTCAGCATAACTCTAAAGTTCAAAATAAGTAAAAGTATGTTGAGTCAAAGAAAATATGAAGGAATAAGTGAACAGGAGGTCCTCAGTTACAACAAATATTGTGGAGGTGCTTTGTGAATGCCTGGAGCTTGGGACTCACTGTCCGAGCTCTGGGCCAGAAACGGGGCTCTACAGGGAGACTCTCCCAGTGCTCGGAGCCCAGGGCCTCCCCACAGGGGTGCGTGGTGCGTCCAGACCACCCTAGGGAGGAAGGCACACATTTTGTTTAATTTGTTTATGCCTTACAAAATGTCTTAGAAGTTACAAAGCAACAAAAGTGATTTTCCTTAAAAGGGAAGAAGAATCTTCTAGGTAAGGCCTTGAGGGAGCAGTGGTCACAGGGTGGCCTGGGTTGGAGGGTCGAGGGAGACACAGGGGGATAAACAGGGAGGCTGAGGGGACACCCCAGCACTGTCCTGGAAGATGTGTGCGCATGTGTGGGGTTTGTGTGCACAGCCCCAGTCAAGGCTGTAGGAGGAACATGCACAGCTCCTGTACCCTGTTCCCCAGCATACAACTGGCACTTAATCAATGCTGAGTCACCGTCGCACCGGGAGGAGCGCCAGATGGCAGAGCAGAGTGTGGTCACTGATGTCCCTGGGTATCAGCACGTACCACCCTCTCCTCCTGCTCCTATCTGTCATTCAGGTGCATACCTCGGTCTGGTCCCCATGTCAGCATGACATGTCCTCCTGGACATGGGTGGGTGAGAAGTCCACGGCTGCCACCACGAGGTCACATTCTTGTACATTTATGAAACGTCCTATTAAGATCCCCACCTTGCCCCAAATCCAAAGAATATTGCCCATCATTTAAACCTCAAATTTTTAAAAAAGGCTTTTTAAGGGACCTTGGAGTTTTACTCAAACAGCTCGGTCCACAGGCCAGGGCTGGTCTTAGTGTCCCCTAGGGGACAGCTAAAGTGTCATTGCTAGGGACACAGGGTGTCATCTAGAGAACTCACTCTAACTCACCCATGAAATGGGGGTCAGGGCCAGTGCTCAAGCGGGGCTGGAGCCTTGGAGATGGGAACCCTGGGCATGAGGCTGATGGTATGGAAGCCTTCCAGACGCAGAGGCCAGCAGGAGGAGCGGCTGCCAGCCACCCACCTGTGAGCTGGGAGGGGGCTGGGGTGGCTCAGCCCCTGCGTCCCAGACATAGTGGGCAGAGCTGCAGGCTGGTCCCCGTCCTGGCTCAGAAGGAAAGTGTGCAAGAGTGGGTCAGAAAGGCAAACTGAGTCAGGAAAGGTTCCCCCCACCCCCCTCGAGTCCAGGGCTAGTGGGCGGCTCACAGCCCCAGGGTCCGGAAGGCACCCTCAGCAGCACCCTGCAGCGCTCCGCTTCACGTGGCACGGCTTGCAGAAGAGACGGTTGTTCAGGGGGTAGCAGCCTTGGTCCGTGGGCTCCACAGACAGGAGGATCCTGCAGTCCTGCGGGAAACAGGGCACAAGTGGATGGACCCTAGGCCTGAGCACGGCAGCTTGGAGCCCACTGGGGCAGGGGGGACCCCAGCATTTGCTGATGAAATTCACCAAATAAATGTACTCCCGACGGGTGGGGAATGTGGCCCCCACTCCCATTCTCCCAACACACCTGGGCCAGGTCTCGGTCAGGGAAGACAAGACACGAGGGGGCTCTCATCCACACGGAGGTGTGAGTGATGAGGGCAGAGTCAGCCGAGGGGGACAGCTGAGGACGCTCAGAGGATCGTGGAAGGAGCTAGAAGGGCCTCACCAACCACTCAGCGGCCCTTTTAGAACGTGAGCTCTGTGAGGCGGTAACCCCATTTACCACTAGAGCCCACCTAGACCAGGGACTGGTCCACCACGAGCAAACGATAAACATCTGCTTGGTGAATAACTGAATCTGGTCCAGTCCCTCCATTCCACCGATGGGGAAACTGAGGTCTGGGGAGAGACGGGCTTGCCCCAGGCCGTACAGCTGATTCCGGAGCTGGGACAGGACAGGTCTCCAGCCCGAGTCCAGGGGTCTTTTCTGCAGCTGTTGAAGCTCCCCCATCAGCACAGCTTCGGCACTGGCACAAACTTTAATGTTTCCAATTTTTCCAATCACCCAAGGACTTCGGACCAAGGAGGATGGGGATTCGGGGCCCAAACTTTGCCCACACCCCATCAGGTCCTCACCTGGGCACACGCTGGACAGCAACGATGGGAACAATTAATGTCCAGGTCTGGACCTGGTACAGGGCACGGCTGGCAGCCTCTGGAAGCCGCATGGATCAGACCAGAGGGGCTGCTCCCCACAGGGACAACTTTGGAGTCAGGCCACCGTCGGGACCCGGCACAGCGGGGGAGAAGGGCGCCCTCGTGTGTCTGTTCCCTGCAACTGCACCCCAAGTCCTGCAGGGTGCCCGGATCCTAAAGGCCACTTGCGAGGCGTTCCCAGAGTATCAGGTGCCAAACCTGAGATCCCAGAGGGGGACATGTGACCTCTCCAAAATTAGAATCGAGAGAGAAAACACCGCCACCATGACCGAGTCGAGTCGCCGTCTGGAGGCAGCTGTGGGGGGGCCCAAAGCTGCCTCGCCCGGGGTCAGACCCACAAGGCTTAGAGCCACTTTTCTCGGGCTCAGGCTTTTCCCCCTGTTCCTCATCTGAGATGGCAACCTCGAAGCCCATTTCCCTGTCCAGGGAAACAGCACCCCGAATCAGTTCCAGGCCACGGCTCAAGCCTTACCCTCTGAAATGTAACAGCTCGGGTCCTAAAAGCCCTGACCTATGGGAGCAGCGCGGGTGACGCTCACGGCCGCCTTGGCCGAGCCCACCAGGGGCAGGCAGGCAGGCAGGGGCTGTTGGCTCAGCAGCCGGCCTCAGGGAGAAGCTAGTCGCCACCAGCCTGGGGAAGTCGAGGTGGTGATAACAGCACTTGAACGACATCATTGTTCTTTCAAGATGTGTTATCAGCTGGACCTCGAACCCGGAGCAACGCACCACGTCAACTTCTCCACCGAGCGCCCTGGTCACTGTGCAAACAGCCTCTTGGCTTCAGGCAGGTCTAAGTAAGTGCAAAGTAACATCGACGCTTGGAATTACTCACCGGCTGACTAAGAGATTTCCTCTGGACACCCCACTTCGGTGGCACCCCTAAAAGTTGCTACCTTTGTCACCATCACCAAGAAGACACATCAGCAACATGGGGTGTGACAGGGGAAGAGGATGGGCAGGACTCAGAGCCTTCGCAGCAAGACTGACTATAATTGCAGAGTCCGGGGCAAAGTGCAAAGTACAGCTTCTTGTTCAAAGAGGGAGGATTTCAAGGGCGGTGACAGCAGAGCTTAGAAGCAAGCATGGGACCCTGCTGAGCGGGGGGGCCCCCCTGCTGGGCATTTCTGGCTGGGGCTACTGCACCCAGTTAAGCGGCCTCCCCATCTCAGCCTCCCTCCACCCGGTAGCCTGAGGTCCAGACTCCTTGGCTTGGTACATAAGGTCGTCTCCTTTTCTCTGGCCTCACTGCTACCACACCCTTTGGCACACGACACTACAGACAAACCTAAAACTTCCCCTCTGATTCTCCAGGCTTGCTTGTGTCCCGGTGGGTTTTCAAAGGCCTGTGCCTCGGTCTGGACTTCCCTTCTTCCCCCGAATGCCTGGTAAGCTCCTGCTCACCTGCGGGGCCCAGGTGAGGCACTGCCTCCTCCACCAGAGAGCCTTTGATGGCACCGCCCTGCTTGGCCAGGAGGCCAAGGAGGCCCTGCTCACCGCCTCCTTTGTCCCAAAGCTGATTTATACACACTCGTTCCCAGCACCTGGACAGGACGCCTGTGCTGTGGCTCTGCCCCACACCCCCTCTGCGCCTCTGAGGGTTCAGCGTCCCTGACCCCGGGGGGTTGTCAATCAGAGCTCCCAGGCAGTGACTGGCTCAGAATAGCCATGTGACCCAAGCTGGGTCAATCAGAAGCCTTCTTGAGCCTGAACCGGTCCCCAGATGGGGTTCCTCAGTGGGAAGGGTGACCATGCCCCTATCCCTCTCCTCACCCAGCATGCTAGCCCCCAGGAAGTGAAAATGAAGCCAGCACGTAAAACAGGGAGAAGCAAGAGATGGAGGGAGACCTCACCGACCTCACCGACGGCCTCCCCATGAGATTCCCTTTCTTGAGAAAAGCAGGATGAGCTTGGTTTTTACCATTAACTCGGAGCTCGGGTCAATAGACCGTGTCTGTAACTGTCTCCATTCTTACGTGTCTGCTACTGGGCGGTGAGCATGTGGGAGCTGGGCCCCCACCCTGACTCGTCCCTGGGCCCCGGCATCCAGCATAGGCCTGGCACCTGCAGGGCTCTCCGCATGGCTCGGGGCGCCCCCACCAGCCCCCCCCCCCGACACCCCCCCCCCGACACCCCCCCCCGCAGCGCGATCCTAGCTCCTCACCGCCCCACTCACCTCGCACCTGTAGCAATTCTCATGGAAGTTCCGCCCCATGCACTCGATTTTGAAGGCATCCTTCCCGTCTCTGGGGATGATGGGGTTCTCACAGATGCTGCACACCGGGGCGAATTTCCTAGAGGGAAGGGAACCCACGCTCGAGGCGCTGAGGCCAGGCCCGCAGAAATCAGCTGCGGGAGCCGGGGCGGCGCTGGTTCGCCTCCCTCCACCCCCCACGTCCCCCACGTCCCCCACCGCCCAGAGCTATTTTAGACGTGTTGCCGTGTGACTGCACCTGCAGCCACAGCCACAGCCGCCTCCTTCTTCCGGGCAGGAGCGGATGGAGGGACGTGTGTAATCAGCGCCCGCTTCCCAGGGTATAATTAGCTCGAGGCAAGGAAGTGACCGGGCAACGTTTGAATTTGAGAAAGTGGGGAAATCTCCTGTGTGTTCCGTGGGGCTGACCCCCGTTTCGTTTATCTTGAAATGTAGGTCACTGCTGCTGCTGCTGCTTCTCTTCCTTTCGAACAGAGACATGTGTCTCCCCTTGGGCAATGGGCAAGCCAGGGCAGGGGCTGAGCCTGACCCCGAGCTTGGGGCTACTGCTTCCTAAGGCCCTAGCTCCACGGGGAGCTCCTGGGGTCGGGGGGTTTGCATGGTAACTTCCATACTTATCAGCCAGGCCCTTGTCTGTTGCCTGCCTCAGTTTCCACATTTGGTAAAGCAGAATGCCTAATAGAACGTGCCTGACAGGCCAGTCTTGGGGATCAAAGGGCCCAACCCACGTGGGGTGGCTGGCGCAGCGCAGGTACCCAGAGTTTCAGCTACAAGCAGGTGCGCGGTCAAATACAGGGTGTGTGGAATAGGTCAACTGGTTTCTGAGCGCGGGGAGTGCAGGAAAGCTCTGCTCCAGCCCCGGGAGCTCGGGTCGGGCACCTCGGTTGTGGCCGAGTCCCACCCAGTGCACGGACCCCTCTCGCACCTATAGAAGTCGTCCAGGCAGTACACTTCATCCTGACTGTCCAAGGCAAAGCTCTCGTCCCCGATGCACCGGGCACAGGTAACGCACGTGAAGCAGGTGGGGTGGAAGGCCCGGCCCAGGGCCCTGATGATGTGCTCCTGGACCACCTTGTCGCATTTGCCACACTTCTCCAGGGTGTCCTGGGACAGAGGGACATTGCTTCAGAGCCATCCCATGGTTTTGCCCACTCCAAGCCAAAAGGGGTTTCTGGCTGGCTACCCACATGGCTATGGGAGAAGGGCTCGTATTCATGCAACCAGCCTGTAACCCCCCCACCCCCCAAAAACTCCATTGTTGCTTAAAGTGAATCAAGCTTGGCATTGTTTCCTTGGCCTACAGTTAGCAATCCTGCCAAGAAACTATTACTGCATTTTTTGTCACTAGGACATGCTTAAGGCCAGTGGCCACTAGGGGCCCACAGGACAGATTAAGAGATTTCTCTTAAACCTCAGAGTCAGAAAAAGAAATTCCTGGAAGAACTGGTGTGCTTTTTATCTTGTAGACAATACACCTTGAAACTCTTTCCCTTTTCCATTTGGCCACTTGGAAGCCCAGAGCCAAATTCCAGGTTCCACTTTTAGGACTGACTGTAGGGAGTCCTTTATTCATATATTTTGGGGTACGAACTTGCCCTCTGGTCTCATCTCACTTTCTACTTTGATTTTCCTCTCTTCTGATTTCTTGATCTATCTTTGAAGTTTCATTGTGGTAAGAACAGTTAGCATGAGATCTACACTCTTGACAAATATTGTTTACTATAGGTATTTGTACATTCTTATAAGCTGCCTCAAATCCCTTCTGGAATGAGGAGGATTAGAGGGGGTAGAGAAGAGGGAGAGGGAGAAAGATAGATAGAGAGAGAGAGAGAGAGGCAGGGTAAAGACCTTGCAGCCTGTCCACCTTCTCTTCTAGACAGTTCTCTTCCCTTCCTGGCTGTGCTCCTGTTCACCTACCCTGACTTCCTAGCTATGCTAGTCTCCGCTGCCTGTATATCTGCTCCCATTTGGCGGGGACATTTCCCTCTCTCCTTGTCCGGGGGCAGCTCTTCCCTCCCTAGAACACCCCGAGTCTTCTTCCCGATGCTTCCAGCTGTCAGCCCTCCCTCGCCCCCACTTCCCCTCAGTGCCTCACCCCTGCCTGGCTTTAAGCTGAGGGAAGAGGATAAGGCTATCCCCTGCTGTCATCTGATGGGGTCAGAGGGATGGGGTGGGGACAGCCTGGCTCCTTGCTGTTCCCATGGTGCCTCACTGGCTGTGGTGATGTCTTGAGACTGTCATCAGATTGCTTGGCTTCTACCCATTAGTCCTCCAAATCTAACCCTTCAAATCAGTAGTTTTGAAACTGGAGTGTGGATCAGAATCACCCGAGAGACTCGCTAAAAATGCAGATTCCCGGGTGCTACCAACTTACGAGGACGACGTGAGGCCTGTACACACCCGGGTGATGCGTCTGTGAGTGGTCAGTACACCACACGCCGTCAGAGGGTTAGCAATTCTTTTTTTTTAAGATTTTATTTATTTGTTCATGAGAGACAGAGAGAGAGAGAGAGAGAGAGAGGCAGAGGGAGAAGCAGGCTCCATGCAGGGAGCCTGACTTGGGACTCGATCCCGGGACCCCGGGGTCACACCCTGAGCTGAAGGCAGGTGCTCAACCCCTGAGCCACCAGGCACCCCGAGGGTTAGCAATTCTAACATCAATGCACCCAATCTGGCTCTCTCTCCTGGACTGCATTTGGCACTCAGAGGTGACACAGATTCCATGAGACCTTGCATTGGAACGTGTGGCTTTAGGTGAGAGAGGTGAGAGCACAGGCAGGGTCTGGGGGGAATCCCAGCTCCACTCCCTTCCGGAGTGTGACTTGTGTGACAGGCCGGTAAACGCCCCCAGGACATGCAGGGCCTAATCCCTGGAACCTTCCCTGGAAAGGGGCCTGAAGATATGATCGAGTGAAGTGTCTTGACATGGGGAGACGCTCCTGAGGGGGCCCTAAGTGCCATCCCAAGTGTCCCTGCAAGAGGGAGGCAGAGGGAATTTTGACACAGAAGTAGGACACTGCAGCAAGATGCCACCCTGCGAAGGAACCAAAGGATGCAAGGGGTGCAGCTTCGGGAGCCGGAAAAGTTAAGGAAACAGATTCTCCCCAAGAGCCCCTGGAGGGAGCGCAAACTTGCCCTTGGACTTCCGAGAATAAACGTGTGCTGTCGGAAGCCACCTTGTGTGTGGTACTTTGTTACAGCAGCCACAGAAAACGAAAACACCGTGGCTGAGCTCCTTCCCCTCTCTGAGCCTCAACTTTCTCACCTGTGAAATGGCTCAAGAACGCCTGCCCCCCAGGATTCCTGTGGGGAATGAAATAATGGGACAGCTTCCAAGTGCCCAGCCCAGTGCCTGGCGCCCGGAGGCCAGCCTCGGTGGGGTGGCGGTGGCGGTGGTTACCTGGTAGCAGGCTTCGCAGAGGGGCCGCCCATCCTTCTGGTAGAAGCTCTGCCCGGCCAGCTGGCGGCGACAGGTGCGGCACGTGAAACACTGGGCGTGGTACTGCCTCTTCATGGCTTCCACGGCCAGCTCTCGGGGGGACACGGTCTTGTGGCAGAAGCCACAGACGTCTGTAGGAGAGGAGAGAGACATGGGTTGGAAGCCACTCGGCCTGGGAGTACTGCACCCAGGCACCCCCCAGAACTCTAGAAGCCCAGAGTGCTGGGTCTCTGCCTCGAGCCCCGGGGGGTTGTGTGTGTGGCCTCATTTCTGGAGGAGCAGTAACAAGGAATGTGAACAGCCTCCGAAAGCCTAAATCAGGGCCGCCTGGCTGCCTTGCTCAGTGGAGCCTGTGACTCTTGACTCGGGGTCGTGTTTGAGTCCCATGTTGGGTGTAGAGATTACTTAAAAAAATAAAATCTTAAGAAAAAAAAAAAAGCCTAAATCAAAGGACACAGCATCAAAGGACGAAGCATAGGAACAAGCGGGTTGCCATCTGTAAAAATTTAAAGGAGGCTCCATTGTGACACTTTTACACCCAGATAATCCCAAATGTATCCAAGACCCAAGCGTGAAAAATGAAACCATAAGATTAGAAGACACCAGAGAATTAGATTATAACCTTGGAGTAGAGAGGGCTTGTGGTGCCTGCTAAGCACTTACTAGCTACTAAGTAAATGGATAACACACGGGGCTGGGGGGGCTGCGGGCAGCGGTGCCCTCAGACACGGCTGGTCGGGTGCAGGTCCGGAGGAGCACAAAGGACAATATGGCAAAAAGATCAGAGTTAGAAATGCACCTACCCTTTGGCCACAGTATTTCCTCTTCTAGAAATTTCTCTCAGAAATTTGCACACAGGCGAAATGACCTACGTGCAAGGCAACGCGTCTCAGCCTTGTTATTACAGCAAGAAACCACCTACGTGCCCGTCCACAGGCGACTGGCTAAATGCAAACGGCAGGGCCCGACAGGGAATACTATGCAGCCATGAAAACAAAAGAGCCATTTATGCTCTGATGTGGGACGGGCTCTAAGATGATTGAAGGAAAGAAAGTAAAGTACAGAAGAGCACGGTTTGCTACAGTTTGTGAGCTGAGAGGGGTGTGGGGGGGAGGCACGTATTTGCATTTGCTTGCATATGGGTCAGATATCTCTGGAAGGGGGGCGCCTGGGGGGCTCAATGGCTGGGAGTCTGCCTTCAGCTCAGGTCGTGATCCTGGGGTCCTGGGATCGAGTCCTGCATTGGGCTCCCTGCGTGGAGCCTGTTTCTCCCTCTGCCTGTGTCTCTGCCTCTCTCTCTCCTCTCTGTGTCTCTCATGGATAAATAAATAAAACCTTAAGAAAAAAAAGATATCTCTGGAAGGATACGTTAACAACACAGACGTTAACAACAGAGGCTGCCCATCTGGCAGGAAAGCGGGGGACACAGGGATGGTGCAAAGGGGAGACTTTTCCCCGTATGCCTTTCCATCCTTTTTATCTTGTGTGCGTGAGAACATTGTGCGTTCAAAAAATTAAATAGTGAAAAGATTCAAGGCATCTTGCTATCATAGCACATTTTGCTGATCAATATTTAAATGGATTTCAGTTAGAGGCGCCCGGGAGGTACCGTCAGCTGAGCACTCGACTCCTGATTTAGGCTCAGGTTGTGACCTCAGGGTCATGAGACCAAGCCTCGCATCAGGCTCCGCACTCAGCAAGGAGTTTGCTTAGGACTCTCTCTCCCTCTGCCCCTCCCCCACCCTCCCTCGCTGTCAAATAAAAAAAATCTTAAAACAAACAAACAAAAAAACACCCCTAGCATCAAAAAATGGATTTCAGCTATAAAAGAAAAAGATGAAGGCAAGACACATAAAATTGATGTACGATTCTATGGCCCATCACGGAACAGTGAGTGAGGACAGAGGCTGGAGTCTCTGCTCTCCTAGTTCCCACCTGGAAGCTCATGCTTGTCCAGTGAGGGCCCCTGGGGAGCACCCAGAATCCTTCGGCCCCGAGCCCCTACCTGTGGATGCCTCTCTCTCGTGGAAAGCAGCAGGCTCTTCTGGGGCAGGCGGCAGCTCCTCCTCCGCGGGCCTGGGAAGACTGGGCCGAGGCTGGAGTGGAGGCCCCTCCGCCAGGGGCTGTGGGAGACACAGGGGGAGGGCAGGACAGGTGTCATCCAGTGGGGACCCCACAGCCCTTGGAGCTCCGCTCCTCCTCTGACAGCACCAGGCACAGTCAGCCCCACTGTACAGAGGAGGAAACCAAGGCACAGAGAAGCAGGTGACCTAATGTCACTCGGCAGGATGGTTACAGCGGTGGCTGGGGTCCAAAGCTGCTGCCTTGGACTCCTGGGGAATCTCCTGGAAACTTCACTTGGCTGGAAATCCCTCCCGTTTTTACAATGGGCTCTGCTAAGGGCAGAGGATTAGAAACCTCTTCTCAGAGCTGAAGGGGGCACCTGAGGGGGAGGAGTTACGGCAGCCTTCCTCCAGGGACCTTGAAAACCATGACCACCTTTAACAGGCTTTGGGGTCTCCAAGAGGGACAGCCCCCAAGGAGGAGCAAGCTCCAGGCTTAAATCCCCGCAGGCCCTGGGGCTCCGTTGGGGGGACCAAGGGGCTAGCAGTACCTGTGGCGGGGGCGGGGGCGGGGGCAGGTGCAGCTGCTCGAAGTCTGAAATGAGCGATGCCCCCATCGAGGCAGGAGGCTCCTCATCGGGGGAGGGTGGTGGAGGCGGGAGGAGGTCCAGGTCCGGGAGCGCATCCTCGCCATCCAGGGTAGGAGGAGGCGGAGAACATCCTGCAACCAGAAGGGGAGAGAGGGTTGGCCTGAGCCTCTGCAGGTGGACAGAAAAGGTGCCCACTTACCAGGAGGCCATATGGTGGGGGCGCCAGGAGCTCAGGTCCAGGGTCACCCACACCTGGTTCCATCTCAGGCTCGTTAGGTTCCTTAGGCAAGAGACTTAATCTCTCTGGGTCTGTTTGCTCAGTTGAAAGGTGGGAATCAATCTTTCCAGGCCGTTGTGAGGATGGGACGGGCTGGACTCAGAAAACAGGCATCAGAGCCCTGCATCACAGCACACCCTTCCTGGGTGCTCGAGGGCCCCGATTCCCCGCGAGAAGGCTCCCAACAAACTCAACCCCTAAGGCCGTGGCTCTCGGAGTGTGGCTCCTGGCTCTGCAGCAGCCAGCAGTGCCTGGGACTGGGTCAAAGATGCACCTTCTGGGTCTGCCCCAGATCTGGAGAATCGGAACCTGCAGCGGGGAGGCCCAGCCATATAGAGCATAAGCAGCCCTCCCAGGGACTGTCACCCAAGCATGGGAACCACCACCCTGGTTAAACAACCGATCCTGATATCAAGTGTTGAAAGCATCAAGCTAAAGGTTGATGTAGAACTTTCCAGAGGAGGGGTCAGGCTGTCACCACGTGAATGCACTGATTAACCCCAGCAAGCACCAGGGGTCTTCGGGCTCATGTTACGCTGTAGGCAGGTACGGGCACACCTAAGAGATGTTCTTCCAAAGCAAATCCCAAGACACAAACAAGAGCCAAACTCAATCTAATCAGGTCTCTAGAATTAACTCCATTTAGGATAAATTTGGAAAAGAAGGTGAGTTGAATGAGGCCTCAAGGAAGCAAAGGGAAAAATCAGAAACTGACCCTACTTTCTTCAAAAAGGCAATGGCATGCAAAAAAAAGGGGGGGGGGAATTGAAAGACTGGAATTAAAAGACTTTAGAGAAAAACAACCATACAGAGTTCATATATTTGTTCTGTCTAATAAAGCAGCCACCAATCCCGTGTGGCTATTTATTAAGCACTTGGAATGTGGTTGGTCCACATCAAGATGTGCTGGAAGACCCAGGACTGAAAAAAAATATATAAGAAATCTCATTGATAATTTTCATTACTGCTGAAATGATCATTTTACTATCTCATATGGCATAACAGACATTATTAAAATTATTATTTTTTAAGATTTTATTTATTCATTTGTTTATTCAGTCAATCCAGGCATCCAGACATTATTTTTTTTAAATATTTTATTTATTTATTCATGAGAGACACACAGCGAGAGAGGCAGAGGCACAGGCAGAGGGAGAAGCAGGTTCCATGCAGGGAGCCCGATGTGGGACTCGGTCCCGGGTCTCCAAGATCACGCCCTGGGCCAAAGGCAGGCACCTTAACCACTGAGCCATCCAGTGATCCCCCTCCAGACATTATTAAGATTAATATCACTTGGGGCAGCTGGGTGGCTCAGTCAGTTCAGTGTTTGCCTTTGGCTTGGGTCACAATCTTGGGGTCCTGGGATTGAGCCCCGAGTTGGGATCCCTGCTCAGCAGGCAGTCTGCCCAACTCCCATGCTCTTTCCCTTTCAAATAAATAAATAAAATCTTTAAAAAATTAATATTACTTATTCCTCATTACTTTTTTTCCCATGTGGATACTAGAAATTTTTTTTATTTTTTTTAAAGATTTATTTCTTTTTTTTTTTAATTTTTATTTTTTATTTATTTATGATAGTCACACAGAGAGAGAGAGAGAGGCAGAGACACAGGCAGAGGGAGAAGCAGGCTCCATGCACCGGGAGCCCGACGTGGGATTCGATCCCGGGTCTCCAGAATCGCGCCCTGGGCCAAAGGCAGGCGCCAAACCGCTGCGCCACCCAGGGATCCCAAGATTTATTTCTTTGAAGAGGAAGGGACAGAGGGAGAAAGAGAGAGAGACTCTCAAGTAGACTCCTTACTGAGCACGGAGCCCGCCTTGAGGCTCGATCCCAGTACCCTGAGATCATGATCTGCACCAAAATCAAGAGTTGGATGCTTAACCAGCTGAGCCACTCAGGCTCCCCTAGAAAAATTTTAAATTCCATTCCATAGGACTTGCGTTGGTGACTCATTTTTTATTTTCATGGGCCAGCTGACATAGGCTTTTTTTTGGATCCTGATTCCAAGGATTGATCATCTCATGGATTCTCATTTTGTAGATGAGGAAGAGTGAAATATTCCACTGAGTATACAAGAAATATGCAGGGAATACAATACGAATACACAAGAAAAGACACTGCGAACCCTTCATTCTGCTACAATCCAACACCCGAAAGGCATTTTTATGGTACGTCAGGGAGAAGTAATTATGGAGGGAGTATTAGACAATCGTAAGGCAATCTCATTAACTCTGTTAGGCGCTGTTTGGTGCTGTGGTTCTGTAAGAAGCTGGCCATCACTGGAGGTCTACCCTGAAGAAGTGGGGCTGAAATGACCCGATTACTGGGATTTCCTTTAAATTACTTCACAAGGGGATCCTTGGGTAGCTCAGCGGTTTGGCGCCTGCCTTTGACCCAGGGCGCGATCCTGGAGACCCGGAATCGAATCCCACGTCGGGCTCCCGGTGCATGGAGCCTGCTTCTCCCTCTGCCTGTGTCTCTGCCTCTCTCTCTCTCTCTGTGTGACTATCATAAATAAATAAAAAATTTTAAAAAAAATTAAAAAAAAAAAAAAAAAGGACCAGGAGCATCTGGGAGGCTCAGCAGTTGAGAGTCTGCCTTTGGCTCAGTGTGTGATCCTGGGGTCCTGGGATCAAGTCCCACATCGGGCTCCCTGCAGGGAGCCCGCTTCTCCCTCGGCTGTTTCTCTGCCTCTCTCTCTCTCTCTGTGTGTGTCTCTCATGAATAAATAAAATCTTAAAAAAATAAAAGTAAATTTTAAAAAAATTTTAAAAAGGACTACTTGGGGCGTCTGGGTAGCTCAGCCGGGTAAGGGTCCAACTTGATTTAGGCTCAGGTGGTGATCTCAGCATCGGGCTCTGTGCTGAGCCTGGGCGCGGAGTCTGCTTAAGATTCTCTCCCTCTGCCCCTGCCCCTCCCCTGCTCTCTCTCTCTAAAAAACAAAATAAAATAATAAAATAAAATTTAAAAAAGAATCACCCAAAGCCAACACACGTACACACACGGGGAAAGGACCCTGGCATGGTATCAGCTTCATGGGTAGCACAGGAGAGTCTAACCCCGGCTGGGAAGCGGGGTCGCCGGGGCCCCCGTGCTCCAGACCCGGGCCGGAGGGCGACTGAGGTTGGCCCGCACCCCGGCTGCCCCGGCTGCCCCGGCAAGGCCGCCAGCTCCCCGGGAGGAGGGCGCGGGGCTTCGGGGGAGAAGCCCGAGTGCGGCTGCGAACCTGCCCCGAAAACCCTATGGGGCAGGGTGTCCACGCCTGCCCTCCGCTCACCTCCCATCTCAGTCAGGCCACGCAAGGTCAGGCCACGCAGGGTCACACCGCTCAACCCCCAGGAAAGCAGATGCCAGCGCCCCCGCCCTGCGCCCTGAAGACCCCGCCTGGGCTCCCGCTCCCTGCGGATTCACTGGGGCACCTCCCGGGCCTCACGTTTCCTGTCCATCTGCAAAGATGACGAGCCCCTTCCCGTTTCTCCCAAGGCCCGAGGGACTGTACAGATGGGAGGATTATTCTAGACCTGTGAGTAAGCCGCAGAATCATCTGGGGGCTTGCTCAAATGCCGACGGTGGGCCGCACCCCCAGAGCTTCTGACTCAGCGGCCTTGGGGGACGCGCCTGAGAATTCACATTTTTGATCAGTTCCCAGGTGGAGCGGCCCCTGCTGGTTCAAACCCTGCTGGCGTCACGCTTTGAAGACCATAGTCCTCTACTCCCCAAGCTTCACTTGCTTGGTACCGCCCGTGGGCCAGAGCAACAGGTCCCCGAGTGCGCTCCCCAGGCTGGAGCATCAGCATTACCCGGAAAGGCGTCAGAAATGCAAATTCTCCGGCCCCACGGGGACCTGCTGGGTCAGAACACCCAGGGTGGGGCCCACACACCCAGGGCTGCGTTTGAACAAGCCCCCTCCTGGTGCCGAGGCTGCTGGGCTGTGAGAGCCTCGCTCCAGATGGGCTGGGGTGAGTCAGGAACCGGATCCCCGGAGGGGCAGCGGGAGCGCTCGGGCCTCTCCCGGGACCGAAGGCAGGGGACAGGGTTCAAGACAGAGAGAGGCCTGAGGCCCCCAGGCAGGGGTGCAGCGGGGCCCGGCTCAACACGGCCAGGAGCAGCGGGAGGAGCAGACTTTGAAAGAGAAGCCAAGAGAAAAACGGACTCCTGAAGTCGGTGAGGCCGTGGAAGTCCGCGTGAGCATCGAGGGGGCGTGGGGACCTCTATCAGGACGAAAGGGCTGAAGAAATGGGTGTGGATTCCCAGGGGACAAGCCCTAGCCGAGGTGTCAGATGACGGCCTGCAGCAGAGATGGCTCTGAGCAGCTGGCAGGGCCCCAGGCCGCGCTCTGTGTTCTGCGGTCAGACCCGCGACCAAGCGGCCCCCCTAGAACCCGTCCCACTCAAGTGAGGCTCAACCCCGAGATTCCCTGAGCTGCCAAAATGGCAAACAGGATGGGTGACCAGCCCACGGCTGCTGGGCGCCCCCACCCAGGGGAGCTCTGCTCTCATTCCCTCCCTCCAGGAATCTTCTGACGGTGATTCCAACAACCCGTGACAACGGCCTGGAAATGTTGGCATCTGGGCATCTAAACTATCTACCCTGGACTCCTCCTACTACCCGGAAGGGTCTTCATTTTTTTCCCACTGGATCACACGTCGTGATGCATGAATTCCGGTCATCGTGGTCCCGGTTGGACACGGAAGTACCCGGAGGAGGCCGTGTTCTTGGGGTGTGTGGTTGGGAAGGAAAGATCAGTCTACAGGGTTGTGTCACACGAAGAGGCAGGTTACTCGAATGTTCACGTATTCCCACACGTGTACACGCGCGGCCCCTTCTCCGGCCTCCCGGCATGGGCAGTTCCTATTGGTCTTCAGGTGGTTTCTGTGGGGATGGACGCACAGGCCACCCTAACTTTGCTCGGGGACAGCAGGACATCTGACTCGGCACCTGGGGACCTCAGGGGGCTCATCCTTGATGTCTCTGTGCCTCCTTATTCCACCTGGCGTCCTAGTAGGTGAGCCATCTCCCTGCCCCAGGCCCCTGGGTTGTCTTCCTTCCTTGCTTCTACCCAGCCAACAGCTAAGGCTCCACGGAGTAGAGTCTCCAAGGCTCTTCGTCACCACGCCAGCAGGCCCAGGCACGAGGTAAAGGAACAGCCATGTACGAAGTATACCCATTCTATGACGGATGTATGACATACATGACCAGATTTCCACTTCCCAGAGGACAAAACCAAGCGAACAAACAGCTGGCCTAAGACCACGCAGCAGGTGGATGGCAGAGCTTGAGAGAGAATAAAACCCCCTTTGAGGTCCTTCGAGATGTTCGATTCATTCCTGCCTCAGGGCCTTTGCAGTTGCTGTTCCACTGGCCATCTCTATCCTGTCATTCAGGTCTTAGCTGAGCTGAAATGTCAGCTCCTTGGAGAAGCCATCCTGACCGTCCCATAAAAAGTTGGACCTCCCACCTCTTCACCGTGTTTTGTCCCTGTACAGCATTTGTGTCTCTCTCTCCAACATTATATATTTTTGTCATCTGTCTCCCGCACTAAGATTTGAGTTTCATGTAGGCCGAAAGCCCTGTCTTTTTTTTCCAGGTCCCTAGTGTCTTACCCAGAAGAGTGACAACTAACACAGTTAACACTTTCTACATGACAGGCGCTGGCCCAAACTTATGCATTAACTCCTCCAATCCTCTGAGGAAGGTACTATCATCACGCCTATTCCATAGGTTAGGAAACTGAGGAACAGAGAGGTTAGGTGGCTTGTCAACATCACACAGCCAAGTGGAAGAGCCAGGATTCAAACCCGCGCGGGTGGGTTTGAGGGTGCTGGCACGTAGCAGGTGCTCGATGACTGAGTGGCCTGCCCCTGCCCCAGCCTCCTGCCCAGGCCCCTGGCCCTCTTACCTCCGTTGGAGAGCTGGGGTGGTACAGCTGGCACCGCGGCGGCCGCCCTGGCAGGGGGGGTCCAAGGGCTGGGCCTCTCTGTCGCGCCAGCCCCGGGAGCCTTGACGGGAGCAGCAGGTGCCCAGGGGCGGCCCGGCCGGGCCTCACAGGCTGCCCGCCTCACCTCCTCAGCCACAGCCACGTTTCGACGTGGCGGGGCCAGCGTGATAAAGACAGACGAGGCGACCCTCTTCTCAGGCTTGGAGGCCATCGTCTCGGTTCCTGGTGGGGCTGGGGACAGAGGGGGGCTCAGGCTCGGTGGGGGGCTCAAGGCACAGGGATGTGTCCCACCTAGACAGACAGACAGACAGACAGACAGACACACGTCCCCGGGGCGTGGGGCCTCCCTTCTCCTAACAAGACAGGAGCGGCCCGGCCCGGACGGAGAAGGGCTGGGGTGTCGTGTGGGGGAGGGCAGGTGTCACCTGGCCAACGGTGCTGCACACGGGCCCCTCCCGCGGCCGGCACACCCGGGGAAGCAAAGGGCAGCCCTGCCCTGCTCGCCCGCAGATGACTGTTCCTCATCTGAGAGCTGAGGAGGGTCCCCGCCCGCCCCTGGGCCGCACCCAGGGATCCACTCCGGGGAGGTCGAAGCCCCGAGGGTCCCTGGGGGCCGGGCCAGCCCTGAGGGGGAGGACGCGGCCTGGACTGTCAGCGCCCCGGGCTGGGCCCCGGGAGGCAGAGGGCAGGGGACCAGAGCCCACCCCGGGCGCAGGCCCCCAGCACTTCCTGTCCGCCCAGGCCGCGGGGGGCAGTACCTTCCCGGCAGGTGGGGAGCCCAAGGCTCAGGGACCGAAACTCACTGGCTCAGGGTCACACGCAGCGCGGCTGGGATTGGAGTCCAGGGCCCCCACGCTCCTGACCACGGGGCCCTGCTGCCCCCCCAGCCCAGCCCACAGCCAGCACCTTTTTTTTTCTGTATCAGCCTCTGCATCGAGTCAGGCCTGGATTCTAGAATCTTTCAGCCTGTCCCATCTCCAAAACCAGGCATGGGGGGGGGGGGGTGGCGGGGGAGCCCCGGTGGTCTCCAGTCCTGCTCCCGACCTGTCCCTGAGTGATCTTTCTAGAGCATCAATCTGTCTCTCCCCTGCTGAAAAGCTGTCCATGGCTTCCTGCTACCTTCCAAATGAAGTCCGAATTCCTCTGGCTTCAATTTGTTTCTTTCTTCTTTTTTTTTTTTTAAGATTTTGTTTTTAGGGGCATCTGGGTGGCTCAGTTGGTTAAGCATCCAACCCTTGCTTGGGGCTAAGTCATGATCTCGGGTCATGCGATCGAGCCCACTCTCTCTCCCTGTCCCTCTCTGCTTCCCCCACCCTCTCTCTCTCACTCTTTAAAAAGAGGCGGGAAAAAAGATTTTATTTTAAAGTCATCTCTACACCGAACATGGGGCTCAAACCCACAGCCCTGAGATCAAGAGTCACACGCTCTTCCGACTGACCCAGCCAGGCGCCCCTCTACTTCTTTTTTTGACCACCCGGGACCATTCACCCTTTCTCGATGTTCCTCTTGCCCTCCTTGGAGTCCCTCCCACCCCCACCCCACCCCAGCAGGTTTTCCTCCCCTGCCCCCCACAGGGCGATTGTCAGCTTTTTCTTGGAGGCCCAGCTCGAACTCTCCTCTCCATGAAGCGTCCCCTGATTCCCGACCCCTCCCGGGGGCAGCTGTCTGCTTCCACAGGGCGATGACAGCCCATCACAGGACAGGTTGGCTTGCTGTCACCACGTCTGTCCCTACCTCCCCAAGTGACTGCATGTGACTTCAGCTGTGCCCGCAATCTTTGTGACCCAAGTCCCCTGTAGGCATCAGAGCCGGGATCTGGGAGCCGGGCAGCACTCCTGACATCAAGCAGCCCAACCACCGGCTCCCAGGTGGTGTCTGCAAACAGTAGGCAAACTGCCAAGGCCAAGGCTGAGGTGGGGCCATGTGGGTGGGGGGACGGCGAGTCAACCACATCCAGCCAGAGGTCCTCGCTGGGCGCCCAGGGCTGATGCCCAGGGTGACATCCCTCTAAGTCACTCTCCAGCTGAGCCACCCCGACGTGGCGCCAAAGCCCAGCCCACAGGTGTGTGCGGAGAAGAGTAAACAGGGACCTGGCATGTAAATCTCAAGAAGCGGGGCTGGGTGGACGGGGTTGAGGGCTCTGAGGGACCCCATGGTGGGCCTGGAACCTACGTGGCCACTCACAGGGCCCCTCTATCTCAAAGTCCACTGGCCACCTTGGACTCTCTTGGTGATTGAAGGAATAATAGTAACAAACACAACAAATGTGCCTCAATTCCTCTTACATCGGTTTATATGTTTGGTTAAAACATACAGCTCAGGGGCACCCGGGTGGCTCAGTGGTGGAGCCTTTGCCTTCGGCTCAGGGCATGATCCTGGGGTCCCGGAATCGAGTCCCGCACCGGGCACTCTGCAGGGAGCCTGCTTCTCCCTCTGCCTGTGTCTCTGCCTCTCTCTGTGTCTCTCATGAATAAATGAATAAAATCTTTAAAAAAAATAAATAAAATCTTTAAAAAAACCCCACATAGCTCACTCTGATATAAAATACGTCTTCTGAATAAGAAACCAACATACGAAGAGAGCTTTAAAAGTTCCCTCAAAAAAAAAAAAAAAAAAGAAAAAAAAAGTTCTCTCAAAGGACTTTCCTTTTGTTTCTTGTTCCATAAGTGATGTTCGGAAGTATGTGTGCTTTCTTCTGTTGGCTGCCACGATCGTATGTCATGTAAAACCACGTGGTTTGATACTTTGGCTTTACACTTTGTTCAAAGTTTAAGAGTCTATTTTCGTGAGCAGTTTTCAGAGATTCACATCCAAAAAACTACAGCGGTGGCACTAAGTGACCAAGCGCTTGCTGTGTGCCAGGCACTGTGGCACATGCTTTCTGAGCCTCACAATGCACCTAAATTGCTTCTCCCTCTGCCGGTGTCTCTGCCTCTCTCTCACTCTGTGTCTCATGAATAAATAAATAAAATCTCTGAAAAAAAAAAGGCACCTAATTTGCAACACAACCCGATAAGTCCCTACTCTACAGGTGGTTCCAAGTGAGGCTGAGAGAGGTTAAGTGAATTCTCCAGGTCCTCTTAGCAGAGTTAGCAGACCGGGAATTCTAACTGAGCACGGTTTGCCCAGAGTCCCGGGGAGGGGGGTGTCCTTGGACCTGAGATGGCATACTCTTCCTTCCCTGGATGGTGCAGGGCCTCCAAATCCTCAGGCCTGTTCTCACCCCGGAATGGCCCGATCCGGATAGATTTCCTTGTGGTCAGTGCATTCTGGGCTCATCCCCAGAGGCTGTGTGGACGCCCCCTCCACCTCCCTCCGACCTCGCTCTGACCCCCACTCCACCCCAGCCCACCCCTCCGGGAAGTCAGATCTGTGGATTTCTCGGAAAACATCCAAGGCAAACGTCCTAGCTCTGAGGCCAGATGTTCACAGCTGGGCAGCTCCACCCCCCACCCCCCCAGGCCATCCCTCCCTGCGGTTCCTGCAGGGACTTCAGGTCCCAGGGGAAGGGGCCCCACTGGGGACTTTCAAAGCCTGTCAGTTGGACTCAGGGCTGCAGAGAGAGGGAGCCTCGGGCCCCTGCTCAGGTCCCACTGCCCCCAGGTCACCCCGGAGTGGGGTATGTGTGAGAAAGCTCCCTTTGTGGCTACTGGCCAGCCGCACCCAGGGGACCCTCCCCCCCATCCTTCCTCCCGCAGAGGGAGGATCTGAGATCCAGTTGGGTAAGCGGAGAAAGTGGGAACAAAGGGAAAGAAAGTCATTTCCTGTCAAGAGGAAGGAAGGAGGCTGAGATCCAGCCAGCCAACCACCCAGCCCGGCTTCAGGCTGCAGCCCAGGGCAGGGGACAGGCTGGCTGAGCTGCAGGGCCTGCCGGTAGTGCCCCCCTCTTTCCCTTCCTTCCTACTCCTTCAACCCCCTCCAAAAACTTCTGGAACCACCTGTAAGCTTTGTTCTTTGATACTGGGACAAAACAACCTATGCTCGGTTTGGAATGACTCTGCTGGAGGAGGGCATGAGACTGCGCCTGCCCCCACCCCCCAGCCCCCCAGGCCCCCACCCCCAGCAGAGGACCCTGCAGCTTTAGGTAGGGGCTCCCCTTCCCTCTCTCCTTCCCTCTCTCCCACCTCAGGGAAGCCAAGGAAGCAGAGCTGGATTCACACCAAGCACCACCTCCTTCCTGCTGGGTGACCCGGGCAGGTCACTGACCCTCTCTGGGCCTCCCTTTTTTCCTAAAGTGAGAATAAAGAAGCCTGTCCTGAAAGGTGCTTGGCTGGGGGAACACGAGGAGAGCGCGCTCGGGATCTGGGGACTCGGTAGGTGCAGAGAGCAGGCCAGCAGGTCCCCCAGCCCCCGACGGGGAGGAGCCCCCGGGGCGAGCTGCCTGGGGGGCGGGGGGCGCTGGGAGGACCCGGCCTGGCTTCCGTCCTCCAGGGCAGGAATCCGGGCGCTGCCGGGCTCTTCCCGGGACCTCGGAGCAGGGCTGGGGGAGGATCCCCCGCACACCCCGTGCCGGCCCCCGGCGGGGCTGGAGGCCCAGAGAGGGGCGGCCCCGGGCCCCTCCTTCCCCTCCCCTGACCCCGGCTGGGCGGGGGGCCCGGGGCTCCGCGGAGCTCGGGAGCCGGCGCCCCCCGCGAGCAGGCCGGGTCACCGTGGGGCGCCGCCGGGGCTCTAATGCGATCCATGTGCGGGACGCGTCCTCTTTGTGCGGAGCTTCCGCCCGGCCCGCCTCCCCCCGGCGCCCCGCAGCCCCCCGGCACCCGGGCGCCACCCCGCCCCCCGCAGGCCCCGCCGCCCCGCAGGCCCCGCCGCCCCCCGCCGACCCCCGCTGACCCCGCGGGGCGCCGGGGCTGGGGTCCCGGCCGGGGCGCCGGGGGGCTGCGGCCCGCGCTGCCCGCGCTGTCACCTGTGTGTGGCCGGGGCGGGGGCGCAAGGGCCGGACCCCCCGCGCCCCGCTTACCTGCGCCGCCCGCGCCCCCAGCGGCTCCGCTCCGACGCCCGAGCCCGCGAGCCCCGCGCCGCCCGCGCCGCCGCCCTCCCCGCCCCTCGCTCCCTCCGCCCCGCCGCCCCGCCGCCTGACCATAAAAGGTGACGCTCGGGGGAGGGGGCCCGGGAGCCCCGCCGGCGGAGGCGGCCCCTACCTGCCCCCCCCACCTGCCCCCCCACCTGCCCGGCCGCGCCCGCGCCGCCCCCGCCGCCGCCCTTTGTTCCCTCCACGGCTCCTCCCGCCCCTGCGCCCGGCCCGGGGGGGGGGGGGGGGGGGACACGCCTCCCCCTCCCCCGCCCACCCCGCCCACCCCCGCCTTTGTGCGCCCTGCGTGGCCCTTCCCCTCCTTCCCTAGGTCACCTGGGTCGGCGGCCCCACCTGCCCTGTCGGGGGTGTGTTGGGGGGTCGGTACCTACACCTGAGATCTCCCAGGGTCCTAGGAGTCGGGGAACCTGGACACCCCCAGTATCCTAGGAGTCTGGGGACCTGGGCTCCCTCAGGGTCCTAGGAGTCGGGGGACCTGGGTTCCATGGCCATTCACTAACCCAGTGACCCTAGGCAGTCGCACCACCTCCTGGAGCCTCAGTTTCTTGTCTGTAAAATGGGGGTAGTGGCTGCTTACCTCTCGGGGTCAGCCTCAGGATAAAAGGTGGTAGTGACTGTGAGAACCGCTCCAGCAGCCAATGGGTCAATATATTCTGGGCTTGGGGCTTTTTTAGGGGTGACCCTGGGTGGGGGTCTCAGAGGCTCATTGCAGCAAGTCATCTGAATTTGCTGTCCTGAGCGGCTATCGCCGCTTGTGTACACCCTCAAACCCTCTGCAGCGGGGTCCCGGTGTCCCCCGGGGGCCCAGGCCCCTCCAGGAAGCCTGGTATGCAGCGCCCAGGAGGCAATCAGGTCACCTGGTTTGCCACCCGGTTGCAGTGTCCACCTCCCTCCCACCTCCTGCAGTGCCCGGACCCAAGCCAGAGCAGAGCAGGGAGGAGGAAGCGGAGCCCGGGCCCCAGGACAGGAGATGGAGCCGGGATGGGGATGGGCCGTCTGGGTCCCTGGAGGCCTCGGGAACATTGCTGGGAAAAGGAATCTGGGTCTGATTCAGAGGCAAACAGATTGTTCTTTTGATTAAATCCACAGCGGCTGAGGCCAGAGGCTGGACCCAGTGCCATCTGGGGGGAGGCCAGGCGGGGTCTAGCTCGCCCCTGTGGCCAGACCTAGGGTCCCCCAGGCCAGATGGCTCTGGGGCAGCTCCTGAGGGGCTCACACTTGGGGGGGGCCGAGGGGGGCACCTGGGTACCCGGTCTCCTTCCCCCCTCCCTTCCTCCTCCTCATCCCAGCCTCTCTGAATCCCTCACCCACTTTTGAGCCTCTCAGCCTCCACGATAACGATACCAAAACAGTAGCCACCGTGGCAGAGGCTTCCGATGTGCAGGCGCCTGACCTACAGCCCCCTCCATCGAATCTCCAGGACAGCCCCGGGCCGCAGGGCTGGTCATTCCTGCTTCACAGTTGAGGAAACTGAGGCCCGGAGAGGTGTGAGGCTGCAGGAGGGCCAAGTGGTGGCTCTGGATTCAAACCCAGAGGAGCCGGTGCCCCTGGGTGCTGCTCTGCTGGTCCCGAGGCCCCTGCGTCTGCCACCGGCAGGGATGTGGAAGCGAGGTTTCTAGAACCCCGTGTGGCAGAGCAGACACAGACTCCAGGCAGCCCGAACCCTTGGTCAAGCTCATTCAGGGCTTGGAGCAGCCCCCGGAGCTTCCCCAGGGCCTTGGGAGGGGGGCGCTGCTGGCTGCCAGGGATGGGAAGGATCTTAAGGATGAAGGTGTGACCCGGGGTTTGCAGATACCGTGGGCCTAGAACCCCCCTTGCAAGTGCTTTGTAAACCAGAAGCTTATTTAGAATAGACAAAAATGAAGCTGCCCTTCCTCACCTCCATGATCTCCCCTGAGCCACCTCACTGCACCCCCAGGTGAGACAATGAGACACCCAAGGGTTGATCTGGGGCCCTCCTCCGTCCGGAGCCACACCGCCTCCTTCTAGGGCCCAGGCCTCCCCACAGCTGCTTTAGGCTAAGCCTGGCTGGGGAAGGGGGAAGCCGAAGGGCGATGGGGGGTCCAGCTGCCACCACTTACCTGCTGCCCAGAACCCCGGCCGCGGGTTCCGCCTCCGTCGCTGCTCCTGGGTGCAGAGGAGCGTCCTGCTAAGGCGGTCCCGCACCAGCCCGGGTGGTGTCAGTGTCACCTTGGCAGGTGCCAAGCTTCCTGTAATGGAAGCCCAGGAAGTGCACTGGATGGGATCACACGCCCTTTGTCTGCGAGCTCAGAGCGCCCCTGCTCCCCGCTCCCCTCCTCCTGTCCTGCCAGCCCTGGGCTGGCTCTCTGGCAAGCACGGAGCAAGGGGGCTCAACCTTTTATTAGGCTGTGGCAGCTGAGACCCCCGGTGGGGTTGGCAGGGAAGGGGTAGGAGAGAGTTTGGGGGAAAGACCCGGGGCAATGTGGACGTTGGCCACCGTCCAGTCTGAGGGGAGCCTGGCGCCTACCGCCCGGGAAGAGGGCTTCGGGGCAGCAGACGTCGGGCGGGCACCTACTCTGTGA